>NC_062983.1:9452684-10081846 GCF_023078275.1 Leguminivora glycinivorella
AGTACCTACTTGCCATTTGGGCTCTGCTTTATATTTGGAAAAATATTTGCTGTTAATAATAAGTCCTACCAGTCTACCATATAAGGATAGCCAGTTGCACATAGGTACCTCTCTCTTGGACGTATTTTGAGTACCCGGTCAAAATCCATACTATACTATAGTTGGGAAATGTGTTTGTTTGTCCATCTTTCACGGCAAAACAGAGCGATGAATTGACGTGATTTTTAAGTGGAGACAGTTGAAGGGATTCCGCAATTTTCGAATTTAACGCGAGCGAAACCGCGGGCAAAAGCTAGTGTTTAAATAAAATCCAAATACGCCAATAAGTGTACATATACTACAGTACTTCGATTTACAACATTAGTTCTACATAGTCAAATGATGCATCGGAACGCAATAAGTACATAAGCTAGAAGGTCCCAACCGTCCTGATAAGCATGTTTGCCTGTCTGCGCGTCGGTTCCGGGCGTTATCGCACTGATAACGTTTTTATAATTGTCGGTCGGCTGGCACCTTTGGGGCTTGAGAACTTGTCTCCTGAGAATAGTGTTTACCTAAACTATAATAATAATTAAAACCTATACTACTTATACAACGGGAATGGTCTGTACAACGGGGAATGTTCTGATGAACTCTTTGACTTGGTGCCACCGTCGCGCTTTTATCACCGCACCTCCCGCCAAAGAAACAAAGTTCATCCTCACTTTCTCGACACGTGGCAAACCAAGAACAAACGGGCCTCCCGCTCGTTTTTGCCCAGAACGTGCAAGTTGTGGAATGAGCTTCCTTCTGAGGTGTTTCCCTTGCGCTATGACATGGGGTTCTTCAAGAAGCAGGTATTTAGGGTTCTCAAAGGTCGGCAACGCATAAGTGGCTCCCATGATGTTGCTTATGTCCATGGGCGGCGATGACTGCTTACCATCAGGCGGCTCGTCTGCTCGTTTGCTGCCTATTTCATAAAAAAAAAAGTTATTTTTGAAATCATAAGGGAGCTTCAAAAGACAGACAATTCAATATGCTCCTATAGCATAATTATGTACTATCGGCTGCAAAAGTGCATGGAAAATTTATCAATGAATTCATTCATAACTTCTCCATGCACTTTTACAGCTGATAGTACTTACTGTTCAGAATCGGACCCCTACCTATCCGGAACTAAAATAATAAATGCAATAAGTAACAAGATACATTATGTTTTCTTAGGTAAGATGCAGTGGGGTAATTTCGAAAGTCATCTTATTTCGAAAAACACATCAAAATCACCATTATTCTCATTATAATATATCAAGATTCGAAATTAGCCATGCACAAATTATACATATTAAAATTTGTTAAACTCTATTCAACAAAATAACCATCACAAAGCCATAATTATTAAAATAAAATTACAAGTTAATGTCATTACAAAGTTCACGGCTCAATCAAATCACCAACTCAGAATAAACAAGTACTCCATTAAATGGACATCGATGAGAATTTTTAAAGAAAATTTGAACAAATTACGACTCGGTCCAGTCCTTTCTTAAATAAATGTTTTTTTTAAATCATCCTTAATTGTTAGCTGGAGAGGAGCGGACGAGAAGGAACCAAGAAACATTACTTGTTAATAGGATTAATAAGATCGTATTTTTAGTAATTAGACTTAAATGTGGTGTTGGTCAAATGATTTACCTATTTCCTATAAAAATACGTAACTTATTATTTATTCAATTAAATTCATCAAATTCACACTTATACTAAAGTATAAATGCCAGTTTACATTTTAAGCATCCTCGTTATGCATATTTGGTATATTTTTGTTTTCGAGCTATTACTAAAGTCAATTCCTGCAAGATAATGGCATTTTATTATACCTAATCAGAAAACAGATATGTGTGTAGGTAATAGAGAATCATACGGACTATTTTAAAATCGTTTGGTTTCGCTAATAGTACAGCTACCCACACGACGAAAGATGTATGTATGTTATTTGTTAAGCATACCCTGAAGGCTGATACCGAAATTGATTATCTAATTAATCAAAGATATCACACAAGATATGAATATCTTCATCTTCTAAGTAAGTGTGTCATAAGAATTTGAAAACAAAACACTATACAATTTTATTTTATTCACAAATAAAACCTTTCAATATTTCATTATACAATCACTACTGCATGACACCATCCAAGTGATTACTACGGCGGATTTTTCCGTTCAATTGAACTTATGAAAAGTCCGTCGTCGCCCCCAGTAGGTAATCACTGTTTGATCTTATTATGTACAATTTTAGATTCGTTTAAACCTGCAACAGTTTTGAGAAAGTTCGGTAAATTGACAAAGCTTTGTCTGTAGCGATATAATACATAATTTACTTTAGTAGGTATATGTTGCTTCGAATCGTGCTTAAAATATATCATGAAAGCTTTTGCCCGCGGCTATCGCTCGCGTTAGAGACAAAAAGTAGCCTATACTATCTCCACTTACCTCTAAAAAATCACGACAATTCGTCGCTCCGTTTTGCCGTGAAAGACGGACAAACAAACAGACACACACACTTTCCTATTTATATTATTAGTATGGATCGATCTGTCATTGTGAAAGATGACGTTTTTTACATTTGACAATGACAGATTGATATTGTATCGATGTGATATCTTATAAATGATTATTTATATGACAGTCGTTGTAGCGTACCTATGTACAAAATACTTATAGGTATATGTGTACTTTGAAGTTATATTATAACTTGAGTAAGACGAATAAATGAAAATCGCATAATAATTTTATTTTAATTAATGTCGTTTCAATTCTGAAGTTGTACATAATTAAGATTTAAGAAGGAGAACTGAGTAGTATAAGGAGCGTATGCGTAAATACACAGAAAGAATCTAATAATAAAACTAAATTATGTACATAAGTTTTTACGCGTAGGTGATATTAATGTACCTGCCTACATTTCATTTGTTCTAATCAATGGCCTAATATTAAATTTTCCTTATTTATCCAACTCAAAAGATCAATATTATAACATCTAACAAAGGAAATGAAATCTTTAATTTCATCTTTCGTAAGCAAATACTTGTATAAAATGTCTCGTTTCGTAAAAAAGCCGGATAGTATTAAATCGGACTTAAAAGGAGGACTTAGACAATAATGAGCCAACAGCGATGTTGATACAGCGTCTGCCTGGCGAAATACGTATTATGCCATCCATATTTCTTGGCTTTAAGGCGGAAAAGTTTTGAGTGCTCATTAATTTAGGAGATAGGTATGGTAGGTGGGTATGGTACATATGTACTTTACAAGGTGTCTATTATGGACAAAACTCGTCTGAAAATTTATTTATTTTCGAACATAATAAGTAAAATACTCAGTAGGTAATCAACGCAAGTAAAATTATACAATACTAGCTTTTGCCCGCGGCTTCCCTCGTTTTAACACCATGGATGCAATAAAGAAATATGAATATGAATAAAATCGGAAATTGCGGAATGCTCTATACAAATTTCCACCCTCCATTTTAGGAAAGTCGGGGGTTACAAAGAATCCGTTTTGCCGTGAAAGACGGACAAACAAACAGACACACACACACTATCCCATTTATAATATTAGTATGGATGTATGTAAATTGTCGGATGCCATGTGATCTTATTTACTTAATGTCCGATTGTGAATTGCTTGTACATACCATAGTTCCCATGCACATTTTAGTATTACAATCTTGGAATAAACATGGATATAGGAAGCTTAAGGATATATTTTTATGTTATGCTCCTTAAGTAACATGTATATTGGCTATAGTCAGTATGTATACTACATAAATAAATAAATAAATATTATAAGACATTCTTACACAGATTGACTGAGGCCCAAGATAAGCTCAAGAAGGCTTGTGTTGTGGGTACTCAGACAACGATATATATATGAATACATAGAAAACATCCATGACTCGGGAACAAATTTCTTTGCTCATCACACAAATAAATGCCCTTACCGGGATTCGAACCCGGGATCGACACCGGGACATATGAAACGAAGATAATGAAAATACATACACATACTTAATCAAAATAACATACAAACATAATTATAATTGCCAACTCCATCACTCTCTTTTGAGTAATGAGTAGGCTACTTCGTATTATGTATTTTAAGGGTTCGGTTCGGTTTAGTTGTGAATATATAATTAGTTTAAATTATAGTTATGTTTAAATCCTCATTTTTACGTTTATTATTCAAAATTACTACACGAACACATATAGGTACCAACATGAATAAACAGATTCCTAAAGCATTGATACTTTCCCATTCGGTCAGCTAAAACAACAGACTGAAGAATAACTCACACAAGTGCTATTCCAAAAGGGCTTATGTCTCTATAAACTCCATATAAAATAGGTCCTTTTAAAATACACTCATGAAGTGGAGCACACGTTCGGCCGTCGACCCTCGATATTAGACTGGGCAAATAAACAGCGGGAATTATCAACGACAGAGGGCGCCGGTCACGTATCGAGACATCTATTGCAGTTTTGGATAAAACTATTCAATTTTCATCAAGTCTCGAGGTTACAAAAATAGCCTAAGTATTTAAAAGCGAACTTGGCCGTTTTTAACGTTCTAATTTTGGAAAAGTGTCTCGATACTCTCGATATGACAACAATATTCAAGGTGTGAGGTATGGTCAATGTATACTGTAGGTAGGTACTTTCTGTAGTAGGGCTAGGGTACCTGTAAATCAGTTGTCATTCCAGGGGGGTTACCATGACGTGCTAAAGCCGTTCAGTTTAGGTTGAGAGAGAGGGACGGAGCTATGTAACTGCTATAGCTGTGTCCCTTTCTCTCAACCTAAACTGAACGTATTTAGTACGTCATGGTAACCCCCCAGATCTAGAGAAGGGCCCAACTGCGTGTGTTTCTGCCACTAACGGCCCAGCCACGACATTGGTCTAAGCGCGACAGCGGTGAGCGGCAGCCATACGTGCGAATGAAAATCGCTATGTCTCGCTTCAATGTATGGCCGCCGCTCGCCGCTGTCGCGCTTAGACCAATGTCGTGGCTGAGCCGTAAGGATACCAAAGCTCAACAAGGAAGGAACGCGCGCGTAACACTTCTCAATTGGCATGCGTCCATAACTCAGATACCTAACCCTAAATGCAAAAATTCTTACCCCCGGATTTTCCGGGATATTTTTGTATATTGTCACTTACCCACTAGAAAAACCAAAACAAAAGAATCGGTGTTATAACACCAGGGTACGTATCCGAATGGCACAAACGCTCATGAAACAAACGCTCAACGCTCATGATTCGCCAACAAACTGTCATACAGTTTGGCGAAAATACTATAATAAGAATAATACTGTGTAACCTTTTTTGAGTAAATAAATTTAAAAAAAAAAACGCTCACGAAACGAAACGCTCGTAGATATCTATCTCTATCGCTCTTGCGTATTGGCGCAAGGGAAAACTTAACTTGGCGCAAGGGACAACTTAGAAATTGGGAAACCTAGTGGATCACGCTCAGCATCATGGACTCTATCAGCCTACCAATTTTTATCCAAATCGGAGACGTGATCCAAATGTACAAACTTAACGGGAATTGCTGAAAGGAGCCCTTGTGGCCTACCTACGATTTTTTTTGAACGATGACTATTTACCTTCAGACGATCCGTATGCTTATTTACCACCTGTACAATAAAAAATAGCATTTCTTTCTGCTAGTTAAAAAAAGTAGATCAATTCGAACCTCGGACGGTCCCCCGATATTAGACTGGGCAAATAAACATCGGGAATTATCAGTACACAGCAGAGGGCGCCTCGGTCACGTACGGGGGAGAAAATTTATCTGCTGCTATAGATAAAACTATTTTATGGGATTTCATTTTCATTTGATTTTATTTGTGGTTGTTTCGGAATCAATGATTTTGGAATGATACATACATACATACATATAATCACGCTTGTATCCCATAAAGGGGTAGGCAGAGCACATGAACTACTAAGTTTCAGTTTTGGAATGATGATGTTTTAATACCAAATACTTATGTATATTTTTCTTTCTTTTCTTTCAATGAAATGCTATTGTTTTAAGAGATATGTATTTTCATTGAATATCGCTTCAATAGGCTAGTTTCCTATACTTAAAATAAAATATTTTATGCTGTGCACGAAATAAAGCACTACATGATTAGAAGAAAAATATGGACAGTAGTTATGTTTAAACATAATTTTCATTAAATAAGTCAAAGAGAATAAAGTGATAAAGATATAAAGTGAATTGACCGTGACGCCAATCCTCAGTATTTCATAATAATTTCATATTAGCAACTCGTTTTGACAGTTATTAAAAAGTAGCTAATTTAGGAAGGTGTTACGAAGAGTAAATGAAAGACGAGCCATCCTGAAAACGATTGAAAATAGACGCGGAAAAATGATCGGACATTTGATGCGACACGACCACTTTTTTATTACTATTCTGGAGGGACGGATTGGACGTAAGAGAGGTCGAGGAAAGCCCAGACGCAGCTACATGGACCAAATAAAAGAAAAAGTAGGGGCCGTGTCGTATCAAAGTGTCAAAGAGCTGGCACAGGATAGAAAAAGCTGGAAAATACTCCACCGACAAGAGATTAACTCTTAAGTTTATGATGATGAATTTAGGAAACTAGCCTATTGGTTGGTTGATTATAAATTGTTACCCCCTTATTCATAAACGTTCACTAAAGTTATCAAGCCGATAAAGTTCGTTTGTCCCTTTCTATCACACCAATACGTCGGAAAGGGACAAACGAACTTTATCGGCTTGATACCTTTAGTGAACATTTATTAATAATGGGGTTAAACTTTGTATCGGTTCTTTAAACCAGAACTTCTATTTTTAGCGGTTACACGTGATTCCTACGATACAATCTGTGGAACATTCATACACTTAAAAAAATTATGTCGTACGATTCCTTTGGTATTTCAGTAGTTATGCCCATTCCATATTATCATCAGTATGTATTGTGGAAGGTTTTATTCCCCATATCTACATTTTTTCGATGATATTTCAGTGTCTAAGGGCCATTTGCATCAACCACATTTGACAGACACATCATCGTCACGCAGCGGACATCTATGGAACGTCCCATACAATAAAATTTTACGAACGCTTTAACGGTGACAGACGGTTGATGCAACCGGCCCTAAATGTGTTTTAATTTTATCACTGACATACTCGTATCTAGAGCTAATTAATCCCATACATTGAATGTCGAATCAGGCAGTTATGGACTGCAATTTCAGCATAGCTTTGGCAGCATAGTATGTATTACCGAATTGGAAAATTTAAAAGCTACGTAGGTATAATCTTGCACACCATACAAAACTCGAGCGATCTATTCACAACCAAATGTTTCGCAATAGATACATTGCTAGCGGCCTGGTATTGACCGAAGGACCGCGCATGCGTGCCAAGACGTAGCACCTAGATACGCGTTCAGCTATAGTTGTCAACAGGTAGGCTGAAGAAATAGGTTAGCTTTGGGTATGTGGCTTTCTAACAAAGAAGGGCCTTGTAATTCAATCCGTAATTTAGATAAAAGGTTCCAATAAATAAAAGATAAACACACTTTACGCTTGGAATGCCACATAACAAAATTATGAAAGCGGCCGATCTTATGATCCGGCAGATTGTAAAGTTTCTGTGTAGATAATAAACCAATCCAATCCAATCCTTTTGGGATAAACCATTTTGTGTCAAGAATTATAGTTGTTTTTTTTTTTTCAACCTTAAACTTGGTCGTAGATGCCAAGTCTTAATGTGACGGCATATGGATGATATTCAGTAGAAACATTGGGACGAAAATTAATAAAAATAAACCTCTTATTCTTTGACAAAGGTAAGGTAAGGTCAATAACTACTTACCTATATTACAATGAGATAAAATAATATCTTGCAAAAGTACTATAGGTACAGCTAACTATTTATATACTTAAAAAAACCGTTCTCTAGAATCTTATCTAAAATATCATTTTGTCACGATGACTGATTGAGATGCATTTAGAGTTAAAGAAAGGATGCTAAACAGGAAGAATTTCATACACTGACCAGCCATTTTCTTTCACTATCGAAAGCAAGTAATTAATTATATTCCAGTCTCCGACGTCGCCGCCTCCTCGACGATTGCTTTTGCGTGATAATAAATCAAGTATCAATGTACGAAAATATTAGTTCTTGGCGTCCTTTCTTTAGATGTTAACAACATGCTAGTTTCCTACTAGTCCAATCAGCTTTTTTTAAGAACTGTGTAAACGATTTGCTAATATGAAATTACTATGAAATACTGAGGAGTGACGTCACGGTCAATTAATTTACTTTATATCTTTCTCCTTGACTTATTAAATAGAAATCATGTTTTTTAAACATAACTACTGCCCATATTTTTATTCTAATTATGTGGTGCTTTTGCGTGCACTGCATAAAATATTGTATTTTAAGTATAGCCTATTATGTCTCATCTTTACTTGTCTGGTTATGTAGATACACACCTATTTAGTATTTGTAAATATTCATAGGTATTCGTTGAAACCTTTAAACTTACCTCTCGTCAATTAACAGCGATGCAGCGTCGAGCTAATAATTATTTACCCGCCACAGCAGCAACTTTAAAAAACAACCAAAAAACATAAATCAAAATGAAGAACAATCCATTAACTCGATCTACAATAAAAAAAATCCAGGCTGCTCTCTGATTGGTCGGCGCGTTGGTGGGAGAGCGGGATTGGCCGCGTCGGCGCTGCGTTCAGAAATCTGATACTTTTTAATAATGGCTCCTTCAGCTAATGCGATCCGCTATATTAGATCGTAGGTTAGTATTTTATTACATAGGAGGGTCCAAATACGGCCTTAAGTGGCCGTTTTCTGTGGGAAAGGGGACGCAGTGTCGGATTTCTGGTGTGTGCGGTCGGATGAGCTGTAATAAGCTAAGTAATGGATTTTGTTTCGCTATTTTGGTAGGATGGGCTTATTAATGTGCAGATTCGGTGATTATTAATCGCTCTTTCAAGGTCTGAGAATAAAAAAATAAAACCGCCTTCAAAATTAAGCGCGTTACAAAACACGGAGAAACTAAAAAGCAAAAAATAATAAACCTTTGAATTCAGATTTCTTATCGGATTGCAATAATCTAAACATACAAATTATAAACAAATCAATTACTTTTGTAGTCGGTACCAGACCTGTTCGTCGCCTTGCTATTTCCTGTTTGCCCCACCCAACCATACGCAGGCTGGCCCCGACTCCAAAAATAATTGATTTGTTTATAATTTGTATGTTTAGATTATTGCAATCCGATAAGAAATCTGAATTCAAAGGTTTATTATTTTTTGCTTTTTAGTTTCTCCGTGTTTTGTAACGCGCTTATATTTGAAGGCGGTTTTATTTTTTGTTAAAAAGTTTATTTATTTGTTGATTTTTAGTGGTTCCTATTGATATTATATGTATGAGTCCGAATATATATACAGTAGTGAAAGAATTATCCTTTAACTCCTAACCATTGAGGAGTTGACCTTCCATCATCAGCTCAGCCACATAAAATGATTACCATCAGGCGTAAATACTGGTGTACCTTTGAAAAATACACTAAACACATTATATGTGCCTATAACATTTGAAGAGTTCCCTCGATTTCTCCAAGATCCCATCATCAGATCCCGACTTGGTGCCAATGGGACTATCTCGGGGTTATACCTGATCGATTGAAAAAAAATATTTGAAAATCGGTCCACGATTCTCGGAGATATAGAATAACATACATACAAAAAAAAAAACATTCAGTCGCATTGAGAACCTCCTCCTTTTTTTTGAAGTCGGTTAAAAATGTCAGATAAATAGTAAAAGTAACCTATACATTCTTATTGGAATCAAATTAATGTTTTTTTTACACCATTCGGTCGTTACCCTTTTGTTGTCAGCTGGTTTCATTACGCAGGCGGCGCACCTTTGGGATGCATTCATTAAATAGCATTATCAGTGGCATAGTTGGAATATTCAGTCACAACAGTAATGCAGTTGCAGATAATAGTATCTAATAATCTTAAATACTTATTTTCTAAATGCGGTAAAACACAATTAAATAAAAGGAAAAAAACCGCAATAAGTATTGCCAACAGTAAGCACAAATTAATCACAGCGTCAACTTCAACAAGTTATTGCTCAAACACACTCGAGACCATTGATGCGGTCGGGCAAACAAAAATATCGACCATTCGATAACGACAACGCGATACTACAAGTAAATACTATGACACTAAGATGATAAAACGCTGATAAAAATGAACGCGCCCAAGCTTCCAACGGTTTTTCGATTTTTGGCGGGAATGCGCGGCCATGGTGTTGCCAGTAGTAATGCCAGGATAGAAAAGATGCGCTTCGGACCAACATCACCGATCAATATCATATTTGATGACCGGTTTGGTCTAGTCGGTAGTGGCCCTGCCTGCTACGCCGCGGTCCTGGGTTCGAATCCCGGTAAGGGCATTTGTTTGTGTGATGAGCACTGACATTTGTTCCTGAGTCGTGGATGTTTTCTATGTACATAAGTATTTGTATATTATGTATATCGTTGTCTGAGTACCCACAACACAAGCCTTCTTGAGCTTACCGTGGGGCTCAGTCAATCTGTGTAGGGATGTCCTATAATATTCATTTATTTTATCATCTTGTGATGCCAAAATATTACGTTTATCAGACATGTAAATATCGTAACATTTCTAGCAATGTCGGTGCAGAGTGGTAGAAATAAAATAATTCGTATAATTAATTAAGGCTCATTTTACTGTTATCAATCCTAATTAACTATTCCAGCTGCCTTCCGACATATACCTAGTATATATATTACTTACTTCAACGCGAAAATGCTGAAAAAGTTACGACTTTTTCGGGCGTAGCACACTAGTTCGATAAACTTTATCTCATTGGTGAGTCCCTATCGCACTTGCAAATAGTTATATCGTTTATCATGTGACAATGCTTGAATTCCTGATAATCACAGACCTAACTTACGTTAATGTATCGCATTGTACATAATGTACCAACGTTTCATGAAAATATTCTTAGTTTTAAAATTTTACTTACCCCATCACCGTGTCATGTCATGTGAAACAGCTTCATAATTCATAATCCTGTCAAAAGTAGTAGAAAAGTTTTCTGTAGGTACCTACAAAACACAAATCACATGAATGGAAAAAGGAAATAATTTACATGAATGCAAAAATTGATAAAAACGCGGTTCGCGGCTTATCAAAAAAGGCGGGAGACATTCCTAACCACTGACTCCACGTTCAGTCGCCATCTTGTATATCGGAACGGACAAAATGCTCAGAAATATCGAAACACGCCTGTGTGCGTAGCCGAATGCACAAACGCTCACGAAACACTCACGATAATATCTCTTTTGTAGCTATCTATGTCCAATTGTCCATCGCTCTTGCGTATTGGCGTGACTGAGCCAGACTACATTTCTGCGGCGTTTCGGTGGCATTCCGAGGCGCAGAAATGACATTCGGCTACGGGGCCTGTATTATCATAGCGTTAAATTGTGTTCCAATATTTGTGGGCACTTTGTCAGGACCGATATATCAGATGGCGATAATACACTTTAAAATAAATATACCATATTTGCATATCTACCTTATCGGCACATATCGGTTTACTGGCAATCGACTTACACTGTTTTGATGATTTGCTATTTTTAGTCTATAAGTAAATAAAACGTGTAAGTAAATAAAGTCAAGCAAATAGTCGACTTAAAGATTCCTCGTACCTAAATAGTAAATATAGGTACTTAATTTAGGTACTTAGTCTTTACAGTATTTTTTCGGTAAAGCTTTGAAGAACCTAATTACGAAAGGTTTTCTTCAGAATTAATATTAGTACCTATAGGTAGGTACTATCGAACCAACTGTATCATGACCTTTCTTCCTTTTTAGCGAGGGGAATGCTTTACGCATACGAGTACCATCCCAGGCGCAGGGACCGGCCTGGGATGGTTATATGGGACTCCCATATGGGCTAAAGAGACCCATGGTTTACCCACTAAAACACCTCGATTTCCGCCTCAGGGCTATAGGACGAGGTCGCAGGCACGTTTCGGCACTCCTCCGCAACAACTGAATCATGACCCACCATAAACTCATTTTTCCAAACCGTCTAAATTTTATTTATTTTTTATACTACGTCGGTGGCAAACAAGCATACGGTCCGCCTGATGGAAAGCGGTTACCGTAACCTATGGACGCCTGCAACTCAAAGAGTGTCACATGTGCGTTGCCACCCCATTAGAAACTTGTACACTCCCCTTTGCTGTGTTAAGTATAAGTACACAGCAAAAAGGATTGCACAAGTTCAAAGGAAGGTTTGGGTTGCCGACGACTCAAAGGACAATTTAATAGACGGAACAAATTAGTTCTGTAAGTCCTCCCATCGTCAGCATCCCGCACCCTCGTTGAGCTCTGGCAGCCTTACTCACCGGCAGGAACAAGAAATGCAAGTAGATCGAAATTCACTTGAAAATAGGGTTTCCTTGGTGACCAACTTGTTATCATTTCATTAGACACTGACATGTGTGTCATCACACGAACAAAATACTAACTATAAAACATCAAATTAAATCAAATCCATCAATTTATTAAATTCTACCAGCCAGCTTAACACATCAAGTTGAAATTTGTATGAAATTAATTTGCACTCTTGTGGATAAAATGCAATTTTTCTATCTGTTTTCGAATACCAAAGTAAGTATTTAACAGTTGGTGTGGTGAAAATAATATTTGTATTTTATTGTAGTGTCAGTTTTACACTACAATAAAATATAAACTAAAAACAATAGAGTATAAACTCTTGCTTGTAAGTAGGTACTCTTGCTATGAATTTTCCAATCTTTCATTATTTATCCCTAAATTGAGTAATAATAATAACAAAAGAGACTATAGGGTAATAATAAGGACAAAAACAAAACAAAATGAACGGGGTCAATGCCCTTGTTAAGTGGGACGCTTGAGAACAATTAGCTTCAAATTGTCAGAGTAATTGACAGTCGGGAATAAATTGGCATTCATATAATGTTACGTATTTGACCACAATGCCACATTCATAATGGTCAAAGTGAAAACGAAAAAAAAGGGTTTAACATAAAAACAACATTTTGAATTACATTCAGGCGGCGTGGCGGAGACGTCCGTTCCGCGCCGCGAGACATGCGTCGCTTGAGTGGGGACGCTGCCTAAGGCCCACTTGCACCAACCACTTATTCAGGGTTAGTGGGCTGTCAACTGTCAAATTCCATATAAAATGGTGGGTTAACCCTCGGGTTAACCTTCCATTTTCGTTCGTGCAAGTGGCCCTATCAATCTAGAAATAGGCACAGAGTTGTTGGTGTCAATGTCTATGGTAAAACAGCCCAAAGGTCGGCCACATTGTTTTTCTTCTAATGTGATTTTCTCTCACAGCATTAGCTTTTTTCTACTAGGCTACGCTTCACCCTAGGGCCTTCACCGTTTCAAATGTTACAATATACTTACCTTTTAAATTGAAAATCGTCCCTTTAAAACTCCGAAATAAAATAATGCACTAAGTAATCAAAAGTTTGCGCAGATAGTTCGCCATTTTTCCATCAGTTGTCTAACCAAACTAATTCATCTTGCGCCGGCCAGTCATAAATCATTCGTGACGTGCGCGTGGAATCTAATATCGTTGGAAATTTGGATGAAATGGACGAATGGATAAAGGGGTCTTTTGTACCTATGGAAAATACATGGATAAAATAATGGTGGCGCTGTTGTGGCTGCGCACAAGTTGCGCCTCGTATTACTTATGTATTAACTAAAAGGTGGTGTTACATGAATGCACGAACATTACACTATTGTTATAGGTAGTATAGCTACATTTGAGGCGAATCTAGCAAAGGACGCTTTAGGGCATTTTCAGAATTTGGGACCCCCAATTAGCGTAAGTTGTTAACAAAAATTAACTCACAATTAACTCAGTCAGTTTTGTGGCGATAATTAAGCATGAATTTTATATAAAAATATTGTTTTTGTGTTAATTACATAAACTTTAAGCGCTAATCTACATTAAGAATGTGAAAAAAGTAAATTTTTAGACAGATTTTATGCTTACTTAATTGTCGTCACAAAACTGACAGTTAGTTAATTTTTGTTAACAACTTACGCTAATTGGGGGGTCCCAAATTCTGAAAATGCCCTTTATTAGACACATAATTTGTATTAAAATACGAGACTACTTCGTCCTTATGTTAAGCGACTATGGTACTTT
Organism: Leguminivora glycinivorella; assembly: GCF_023078275.1. Taxonomy (NCBI): domain Eukaryota; kingdom Metazoa; phylum Arthropoda; class Insecta; order Lepidoptera; family Tortricidae; genus Leguminivora; species Leguminivora glycinivorella. The sequence goes on from NC_062983.1 coordinate 9,466,983, forward strand.
TAATTGCATGTTATACCTGTGTGAAGCCTGTGTGTTTTAATTTCCTCAACCGCTGTCAATATGGCGAGACCTAGTGTTATATTATGTAATTAACATAAAAATATTAGTGAAAATATGATTTTACCACTTCCGGGCTATGATATAGCGCGAGACGCTATAGCCTCCATGAATTGTTGATTATGTCAGAGTTACTCCTAAGTCTAAAGTCTCAAGTACAGTGAGCTGCTATAGTGTATGGCGAATTTATCAATGAATTCATTCATAATTTCTCCATGGCATTGCCATTTTACAGCTCACTGTATTTTTTTTTGTATGATATTGTGAGTCCCGGTAGTCCTTGCTTTTACTTTATGGTGCTCCCACACTGTTTGTTATAAATATTATTATATACCTAACAACCAGTGTTGGAGCATCATTATACTCTCGTTCACAATGTACTTAACTCACCAGGTGCCGTAGCCGAATGGCATTTCTGCGTCGCGAACCGCCACCGAAACGCCGCAGAAATGTAGTCTGGTTCTGTCGCGCCAATACGCAAGAGCGATAGAGATAGATAGCTACGAAAGAGATATTAGGGTTCCGTAGTCAACTAGGAACCCTTATAGTTTCGCCATGTCTGTCTGTCTGTCTGTCCGTCCGTCCGTCCGTCCGTCCGTCCGTCCGTCCGCGGATAATCTCAGTAACCGTTAGCACTATAAAGCTGAAATTTGGTACCAATATGTATACCAATCACGCTAACAAAGTGCAAAAATAAAAAATGGAAAAAAATGTTTTATTAGGGTACCCCCCCTACATGTAAAGTGGGGGCTGATATTTTTTTTCATTCGAACCCCAACGTTTGATATATTGTTGGATAGGTATTTAAAAATGAATAAGGGTTTACTAAGATCGTTTTTTGATAATATTTATATTTTCGGAAATAATCGCTCCTAAAGGAAAAAAAAGTGCGTCCCCCCCTCTAACTTTTGAACCATATGTTTAAAAAATATGAAAAAAATCACAAAAGTAGAACTTTATAAAGACTTTCTAGGAAAATTGTTTTGAACTTGATAGGTTCAGTAGTTTTTGAGAAAAATACGGAAAACTACGGAACCCTACACTGAGCGTGGCCCGACACGCTCTTGGCCGGTTTTTATCATGAGCGTTTCGTGAGCGTTTGTACATTCGGCTACGCACACAGATTCACTAAAAGCTGCAAAGTTAAAACCCGCGTATTAATAATGCACCCGTCGTGCCCAATACGGCTAAGTGCCGTGTGATCGATGGTGTTTGCTCACAAATAGTTTTCCTTTTGGGCCCAAGATTTCACTCACCAAATTGGTTGGGACACGGGGACATTCCACGGGTTTGGTGGAGCGATGGACAATAGTGCCTACATTACGATACAAGTGCGGAGAAGAGAATACGTAGAGAGTATTTTAAATCGTCACGAGTTGCGTATATATATAACTTTTTACAGTACATATGGCAATTTCAATTTTTGACATATGTAATTACCTAACAAGTGCGTTAATATAGCGCCATATGTACATCATTATTGTGTAACGAGGGAGCAAAATGAGATATTCACGGGGACGGCTTTTCACATCACGTATGTGGTAATTTATATGTTATACTTAGATATTATTTAAAACAAAAACGCACTTTCTACTACGTACCATTCAAGTAGGTACGTGTTTTTTTCTTAAATACTGACGAAATAGTATTTACATAAAATATCTGAATAGATGGTTCCACAATATTTAAGTAGGTACCAAACTTTCGAGATAAGATAGATCGCATCATCTACCTAAATAAAAAACAAGTATTTGGTTGCAAAGTAATTAATGTCGTTACATGTAAATCCTTATTGATTTTAATGCATCACTATATCTCACTTTTACCTAACGCTGCAAAAATGTAAGTATAAAAACCACTTACTTTTCTGGAAGTCTAGGAATTGTGAAGAATGTTATATCCGGATTTTTAGAACTGTTCTCCATACATCCATAAACACTCCATACATTTTCACACACACATCAAAACAGCGCGCAAACGCGGCCCCGACTGTCCAGCCCAATAATTACCAGTTTCGCATGTTTTCGCTGCATGCGAGGGTAGTTTTTCGACACACCGCGCGGCGTGAAGTTTGTAAGAAGAGTTATTACTGGTTTATACTGTGCTTACAGTAAGGTACATAATTTATATGGCCATTTCAAGTTTTAACATATTTCCGTAATAAGCTTATTTCGTAACTAGTGCGGTAATACAGCGCCATATGTACTGTAAAATCTATGTATTCGCTCACGTGCCTGTGCATAACACTATTTTGGGAACAACATGTTTTGGCCACTTTTGCTTATATTTTTTTGATATTTTGGCTTTTATCAATTTTTGATGAAATGTCAACATTGATTGTTTGAACACAACATTCAGCCTGCAAAAAAGGAGAAAATAAAAAGTGGCAACATCGTTGTGTAGCCCCTTTTACTTATCTAAGAACATTGATTTGCCAGGCAATTGTAGGTACTACAGCGATCATCGAAGTCCAAGAAAAGCCATAATTTTCTTTAAAAAAATATTGTTAACACTTTAAGTTCTCACGCTTTGTACACAGTCACACTTAACTAAAAGCGGGTAGATTATATTTATTTGTCTACCCCGAACATTTATATAAATTAATATCGGGTAGTTTTGTGGTGTTTACATCTCCGGTGACACTTTGCTAGGACGTCAGTCTTCCGCGACCACGGCCAGTGCAACCTTGCCGAAACGTTGAGAAAAAAGGTAAAATAATGTTAATTAATCGTGTTCGACCTGTATGTGACTTAAATTTAAAAAAATATATTGTTATTCGACCTAGCTTGCGCAATATCGAACACCCTGTAAGGGTCTAGCCACGTCGGATACACCTACGTTTATTCCGGCCCTAGCAAACACAGATAACGCCGACACAAGCCGAAAAAAGGTTTTCTTTCCTACACGTGAAGGTATACATGTATATGTATATCTTACACGTATATACCTATGTAGGTACCGGGTAGGCGGGGCGGTGTTAAGGAAATCGTGTAACAGATAACACGGTTTTATCCTCACGAGAAAGCTTATAACAATTAGGTGAATTTAAAAAAGAAAAAGAGAAAAGACTACAGATTGTACAAAAGAATAAATGTTATATTGATTTAAACTAACACGATCTCCACTCATATTATTAAATTAAAACGGGACTTAATCGCGTAAAACTTACGTTACCTGACGTCGGGTTAAATATAAACGTAAGTTTTACGCAATTAAAATTTTAATGAAATTTTAATTTAATAATAGAATAAATGTCAAGAAAATAAAATAAAATATAGGTATGTTACGTCACAATAAAGAATTATATTAGACTAGCTTGTGTCCGCAGTTTCGGTGGCGTTAAATTCGGTTAGCTACGGCACGTCATACAAACTTCCAACCCGTATTTTAGGGAAGTTGGTGGTTAGAAAGAGACTAAAAGTAACTTATGTCACTCTCCATCCCTTCAACTATCTGCACTTAAAAAATCACGTCAATTCGTCGCTCCGTTTTGCCGTAAAAGACGGACATACACACACTTTCCCAATTATAATATTAAGTATGGATTCCAGTCATTGATATATTTACCTAATGCAATATTTTTCGTGCCTAATATAAAATTCAAAATCATGCGTATGCGCACATAATAACAGCAATAACATACAAAAATACAATAAAAAGGAGGTACCTAAACAAAAAATGTGTGAAAGTGCTAAAAGAATGTCACTTGTAAAATTACGGATATGTAGGTAACTTTTGTTAGATATTAATATCCGCAGATATTAATTTCATATTGTTCACATTGTCGGATATAAACGACACGGGCAATAAAATGATTAAAGGCGTTTTACCGAGTTAGCGTCGGGACTCGAACCCGTGGGTGGTTTACAGCCTCCATAAACCTAACCACTTCACCGCCCGCGCGGGGATACGTTTGCACTGTCTTACGAAAAATAATAAGTAAACTGAAATAGATACCATACACCAAAGACCTATATAACTCCGTATAGACAGATAAAGTCTAAGAAAGAAACGTACCTCAGTACCATACAGAAAAAGGTACGGTGACCTAGATGGCATTACACCTTTGGGGTACGCTCAGCTAGATGGCGCTAGTATTAATATTTGACATTTTAAAACATATCAAGCTAAGAACATGGGCCAAATTGTCAAAACTGAGGTTCAAAAGTTTTAAGCCTGTGTCAAGAGATGGCAGTCTATGCACTGTGATTACACATTTTACTTCGACAGTAACTCTCTATAATACTCGATCCTCTTTGCCATGCACTAAATAAAAAGTGATCAAGCCCACTGATGGCGTAGCCGGGAATCGAACCAGGGTCTCCAGCTATCGCGGCTGACGTGCTAAACCGCTACACCACCTCGACCGCCGAGGTACATACCCGTCGAAATTTCTCTAGTGTATGCTATCTCTGGTGACGTTATAGACTGGCATAGTGACGTTATAAATCAGATTGTAAGAAATCTCTCTGCCTGTCATTTTGACATGGCTGTAGAGTGGCCTAGGGTTCCAATTGGTTGACTGTACATACACATGGGTAAGATTTAAAGTGCAGTTCATGCATTTGCTGTGTACTCATAGTAAATGTATGAACTACCATATTAATCTAGTAAATGTGTTAATCGGTCCACAAGTCCTGTTCCCATACGTCCCAGGGTCAATGGAAACGCACTGTGTGGGCGATGTTTTTTATCATTCACATTTCACGTGTCACTCCATTCAGCTTGTTACTCGCTACCGGGCTTCGGAGGTGACTTGATGACTACCTTTCAAAATACTAGTCATCAGAACTACACAAACATAACCTATTCAACTTCAAAACGATCCCGAGTCGCCTATTCTGTACACTCTAAGACTCGCTTTCGTCCGAAAAGAGTTTATGTTAATGAAATCAAAAAGTTGTATTGTTACAAGCTTTATAGTGAATCACTTGAGTTTTAGTTTTTTTGCCGTCGTTGTTGTGTTTTGGTTTTTATAATGTTTTTATTTGAATAAATGCGATATTATGTCAGCGATGCTGTGATGGCCATTGTGGGTTTGTCACAATAATGGTGGGCTTGGCCATGACCCGATATTTCGAATAGGTTTAACATAAAATCACTATTATAAACTATTTCAATTGACTGTCAACTGTATCAACAGTAAAAACTACTAGTTATATCAATAAATTGGTGCACATTTATCTATTCATCGTTATTGTTTTTTATCTACATATATCTAAAAAACCTGGCAGGCAATCATGGTCGCGCGATAAACGATAAAATATCGAACCGTCCCTATCGCACTTACGAATAGTGCGATAGGGATGCCCTGGTGTTTTATCATTTATCGCGCGACCATATTTGCCTGCCTGGACGTAAACTAAAGGAAAAAATTACATCAAAAACTGTTACTCATCTGTAATAAATTTTCACATGGGAAAATCTTACACATTTGCCGTTGGTACTCATAAACTATTATTAAAATAGATATTAAGTGTGACATGTATTTGTATACTAAGTATATAGTAGGTAGATACCTAACGAACACACGACAATGTGTTAAGTTTCTTTTAAATTGACTTTAAAAAGTTACAATGCAAAATAATATTAACTCTGTTTCCGTAGTTTAAATCTCATTTGAATTTAAAAAGCTCTAGCAAAAAAGGGATTAAGCAAAAGTATGAAACCTATTGTGAAAACCTTTAAGAATAGCCCGGTTTATGATTCACATGCGAAGTTATGATTCACGTGCTTAAAATCGAAAGCCACAATGTCTCACGATGAACTGAATGAAAACCTGACGTTTTCCAATACAACAAACTTGTTTTAAGGTGACATTCCAGTTGAGACTGCAGCCGCGTTATTGTTACGACATAACTCAAGTACTACACTTTTATAAAGTTAAAGTGGATGCTCTGTCACTTTCATTTTCTTAAGAATATTGAGGGATTGAACGATATAAGTAATCTCTTAGCTGAATAAAATTGTGCCAAATATTAAAAAGCCCTTCTTGGGCTCATGCCATTCGTTCTTACCATAAAAGATGTACCAAAATGTCCTAAACGTTACGTCACGCTTAAGTTAAATTTTTTGTCACTCGTGACGCAGTGAAACTACAACATCCACAGACATTTTTCAAGAATAGCATAAGATTTGAATGTTCTAGTCGGAACTCAAACAGATCAAATATATCAGCTATATGGCAATCAGGTTTTCGACCTGTATTTTTGGAATTGTAAGAAGGGTTTTGGTGGATTTGATTTGTGATTTGACTTGTTACCTAATTTTAGAAGGTTCTTGTTTTGGAAGGCAGTTTCGCGAACTTTCCTATCAAGGAACATTGACTATTTTTCACCCTGATGAGTTCGGTGACACTTCCAGATGTTCTGAATTACGCATACTATGTTTGCTAAATATTCTTGCAAACTAAATTATATTTTTGAGAAAAATAAAGAAAAATATATAAAATCTGTACTTTTTTTAATATACATATTGCATTATCAAGGTCTATGAACTAAATTCCATCCAAAATGAGAGAACAATAATATTATTTAAAAAAAACGCAACGCATGAAACGGATTTTACTAGAGTACTAGTTTCGTACGTTGTTTATTTAAACGTAATATTATTTTTCACTCTTATTTGAAGGAATCTATTTAATAAGCACTGATAATGTAATATATTCAAAAAAAAAGTATAGTCTGTAATTTTCATCATTTTTCGACAAAGTAAAAATTTGCGAATACTATTCGCGTAATTCAGAATTTTTGGAAGTTTAGTAGGTATCACCGAACTCGTCTAGAAGGTGAAAAATAGTATAGAATGATTAATAAAATTAGTGACGCTTTCCGTGAACACCGCAGCAACCCACCTGCAGTCGTCACACGAATGTCACCTTCAAGAAACATTGTAACCCATTCAAGTTTATCGGCACTGCCGATTTCTCAAACAAATTAACACCGAGCCACGTGTTAACCCTTTTGTACGTTTTATGGCTTTACGACGCTTGCGCAAGCCGACAAAAGTGAGAACGACAGTAAAAGTTCTTTGTGCGATTGTCTTAAAGGGTTAAGGGATTGGGATAATTAGGTTTTGTATCGATAATGTTATCGTCAAGGAAATGGGTTATAAGTAGCTTTAGTTTGTTGACGCCGCCGCTGACGCCGGCGGTATTGTTTTGTTTTTTAGTCAACTGCAGAAATAATAATTATGTCGTTTCGAAGATCACTTTGAAGAATAAGGCTTTCAGAAACAATAAGTTGGGTATAACATACTAAAATATGGTTTTATCGAAGCTGCTAAATTCCGATACTGAAGATTTTAGCAATTTACTTATTTATCTAGGTTAGTTATACAATAAGTAACCTCTTGAGCGTGTTTTACTTTACCACTTCTTAGTTTCTGATTCAATTGATATTCCTACTACCAATAGGTACCTAAAAATGCAATAATACGAGTATGTTCCCAGGAAGCTGATCTGACGATGATTAGTAACGCGACCAAAAAGGCTCCTTGGAAACCACAACACATTGAGTTTGGGCTCATAAGAAAAAAGTAGATACCTAGACCATATAGACGTGCATATAAGAAGATATACACATTATACACAATATGTACAGTGAGCATCAGTGCAATAACTTTTGAAAGCAATTATTTTGCTCAATTTATTTTTTCATTTTGCTTAAAGCATTTAGTTTTGATTCTTACCACCTCTATTGCTGTTTATAAAATCTGGAATTGTGAGTGTCTAAAGAAAACAATATGTTATTGTAAATACTTAATTTTATTAACTCTGAAACTAACAGATGATAATATAAGTAGCCTATCAAGATTCGAGTATGGCATTAATATGTATTTATAAGATCAAGAATTAATTTAGCATCACTAAAATATTATAACTAAGTTGATTAAAATATGATTTTATAGCTTAGCAAGCGTTGTCAAAATGTTTAACATTTATAACTGTGTAATTATAACTTTTGATAGCCTATGTTACTTTTCTAATAAAACATAAAGCAATAACATAAGTATCTATAAGTAGATAAAATAATATTTAAACAAATGTACCTATGGATAGTAAAATGATTTACTTTGATTATACCGATAATACCTACGATGTCGATACGTTTTTTTTTTTTAATTTAAGGACGTAAATTAACATTTTTTGTCCTTTAAAATGTACCTATTTAATTGCGTACTTTTTTATTTAAATAATGAAACATTTTTTTCCTTATTTTTTTGTAAAATGTATAGGTTTTTAGATCGAACATTCGTAGATTAATACTTACTTAGTGACTCGGAAAAAAATAAGTTTAAAAAACACTAAGCTACAACTATCTGTCCCGTGACCATTTTTCACTTTTATTGTAACAGTAGATCGAAACATCGAAAGAAATAAAATTGAGATAATTCACTAAACAAAATGAGAATTTTACACACCGATTCACAAGTGCTACTCAATAAAGACCGTGATATCACAGAAACATGACAACCTAGAAATATCACATTATGCCGCCGATTCACATACGAATTAAAAAAAAAACGACGTTTTTTCCACTCGACTAAGGTCAGGCGAGCCCAAGGCGAGCCACATTCTGCCAATGCTGTCAAAAATGATTTTTATTCGTAATGATGTCGTCATCGGAAATGTGAAGTGTAAATTGGGCGATTGCCTTTGACATGACAGGTTTGTCTTTTGATAGTTGAGTTTAAAAATTAGAGAGTTCGTAATAATGTGATGTAATTTTTGTATAAACGCGAGAACGATACGTTTAAGTACATATATGAGCAATTTTTGTTATGTCATCAACTTTAAAATCGCAATTTTTTTAACTAAACGTCAATTTGAGTATACCTAAACAACAACGCTTGCTAAGCTATTCTATAATATGAAAACAAATGCTAAATTGACACTTGAATATAAATAAATATTGGAATGTAGTGCAGAAGCCTGGATAGGTACCTATCTTACACCAAACACCATTATTTAAAGTCATATATATTTACCTTAGAGCTATATATACAAAACTTATCTAGACTATGCGATGGTCGAACGGTAATTCCATTTCACCTATCTAAAGTATACTATACACATTTTACATTAACGACATTGCACAGTTCGTCGGTCCTCGATATGACGTCACTTCTGTACCTCTAGTGTAAATGAGCATTAATAAAAAAAATATATATTACACTCATGTCTTTAAAATATTGACTTTTGGGCCCATTCTAATCAGAATTGTATGTACTTCATGCTTCATACGTGAATAAATATGTCACAAAAATTTCGCAAGAAAGAATAATTTCCTAGTTCGTCACGTTCATGCCAGTAAAAAAAATCCACACTAAAAGTTAACTGTGTTGAGTCACGTTTGAAAAAAACTAGGACACGTTATTTTCACGCAAGTAATAGGCCTGAAAGTACAAACGATTCTGAGTAAAAATAAACCAAACAGTCAATATTTTGAAGACATGATTGTAATGAAAGTTTTTTGTTTAAACATTTTATTCGAAAACATAATGTAGGTAACGAAAACGCTTCGGTACGCCCCATTTTGTTTGAGATTTTGAACAGCGCTCCAATCGGACTTTTGGAGCATAGCTTAAACAAATTTATTAAAAAATTAAATGTAACGTAGGTATATGAATGAAATTCACACTAGAGGTTTTATTCTCCGAAGACTCTTTTGAATCAGATAACCCTTCAGGTGGCGGAGCTACAAGTTGCATAGGGGATAAGTGCATGGCACAGTCGTTTTATAAAACATTCCGTTAAGTGGCAGGCGCCGGGAGCCGGACTCTGGGAAAAACAAGCCGATAAGTGGCAGGGACCGGCTCCCGGACCCCGTGCGACGATATACCTAAATATATAAATAAAACCGTCTAAAACTGTATCTAGTTTCCTCACACTTGCACGAACCATTCGTCATTAAACAAGGACGGCATTCAGTAAAGGTCCAACACCCTCAACTTCAAAACAGCTTGAAATATGACCCAATTTGATTGGACCAACCGCCTGCCATATTTGAGACACGTGTTTAAAAACCGTCTTTTTTGCAAAAATTTTAATTTTTAATTTAATTTTAATTTTATTTAATTATAAAATTGTACTGTAATATGTTAAAAAAAGGGATATAAGTGTAAATAAATGTATATTTAAGTCCCTGAATTACTTTTTTATACAATTTACTGTTTGTTTTCCTAAATAAAGTTACTTTAATACATGGAAGTGGAAAACGTAGCCACCTGATATTTGATCGAGTCTAGCAAAATTCACATAAATGGAATGTATTTTTTTGCTATGGAATGATTTTAGCCGTTTCATAATGAATCCAGTGATATATGGTTTATGCACAACATCCCTACACTTTTTGAGAAATTATAATTTTTGTAACACAAGTGACATTCGCGATGACCACCCGTGAGGGCCCCGCCACTCAAGGGTAAACTTTTTCTGTCATTTTATCGGTATCCTTGCCACTAAACAGCTTTTTATTTCAAGTCCGGCTCCCGGTTACCTGCCACTTTACGTGCGGTCGGCTCCCGGATTTCGCCACCTGAAGGGTTAATTACAATAATTAATAACAGATTTAGCGGCATATTTTTTTCTCAGTGATTTTTTTTAACTATTATGATATATTATGAAATTTTTATTAAGATGTTTTGTTACTTATTTACGAGATGCTAATTATAACGTTAACGATATTGATATCAATATAGGTAGAATCACTTTATTTTATTTTTATTGAATTTTGTAAAGTGACTAAAGCTTTTATATCTATGCCAAACGGACGCTTACACAATATAATATATAAAATGCACCTACACAAATAAGTGGATAAAAATATGGTTAACTGTAGGCCTAGCACATGATTGCCGCGAGAGTATGTCGCCGCGAGATAGACTACCCGTCCTTCTGTCATTAATACAGTTAGAAGAAGACGTGTGATCTATCTCGCGGCGACATACTCCCGCGGCAATCGTGTGCTAGGCCTACTGGTTATATTTAGTTGTAGATTAGATTTTTAGGTTATTTTGACAAAATTAAACTAATCTGTGTCGTTTTTAATGCGAATTTCGCAGCAAAAAAATCGTTTTTCTGGCATTATATTTGCATTAAATTATAGTAACTACAACGTAGGTAGGTACTTGAGTTTACATACAAAAGAGTTCAACGAGTACTACGGCCACGGGCGACTGATACAGCTCATAGATAACGTATCGATCGTCTAAAGCGACTGATTAGCTCTATTTCAGTCACAGAACGACTCAACAAAAAGCTCAAAGATCACTCATTACATTTATATTGGAAATAGATTCAAAAGAGCCGACGGAGACGCGCAGAAGGACTTTAAAGGACACTTTCGCAAGTTCCACAATTAGGCCTAACGCGACAACGCGACGCTTCTATAACGATACTTAGGCTTGGACAAAATAGCGTATTTACACAAACCGTCTTAGAATATCACCAGAACACAAATCACGCTCACTCAGGAGTCCAATATCAATAATTTAATGAGATTTTAGCGAGTCCGGGGACTTACTTGCGCGGCTAGAGCGCGTCGGCGCCGGCCCAGGGGCGGGCCTACGCCAGCGGGTACTGTCACAAGGGCGGCTGCGCGTGCGCGTGGTGATGGTGGTACAGCGAGGACTGGTAGTAGTTCTCCGCCGAGTGCCCGTACCCGTAGTTGACGTCGTACATCTTGAGGTCGGACTTGGTGTCGGCCCCGGGCAGCAGCCGCGTGATGCTGAAGGGGTGCGGCGCGGGCGCGTACCCTGGCGGCTCCTGCTTCAGCTGCGCGTAGTGCTCCAACGCCAGCGGCGTGTGCTCCGGCAGGCACAGCTCCGGCGCCGCGTGCAGCTGCGCCAGCAGCTCGTCGCGCATCTCCTTGTCGTCCCCGACTCCCCCGCCGCCCGCGCGCAGCTCCCCGCCTTTATCATGGTGATCTCTCTTCTCATGCCCCCCGTGATGTCCATGCCCGTGTGTCGCTTTCTGCGCTTGTCTTATCACCTCCTTCTTCTCATCCTTAAATCTCTTTTGGCGACGCAGGAAGCACCCGTTCTCGAACATATTCCCGCTATCAGGGTGCAGCGTCCAGAACGACCCTTTCCCAGGCTTGTCGGGCGTCCGCGGAACTTTCACGAAGCAGTCGTTGAAAGACAGCGAGTGCCGGATCGAGTTCTGCCAGCGCTGCTGGTTTTGTCTGTAGAACGGGAACAGATCCATGATGAACTGGTAGATTTCTGAGAGCGTCAGCATGCGCGTCGGGTTGTTCTGGATGGCCATAGTGATGAGCGAGATGTAGGAATAGGGGGGCTTCGCGTGCGTGTAGGAGCGGCGGTAGGTCTTGTCGTTCCTGGCGCGCTGGAGCGCCGAGGTCGGCGAAGCGGCCTCCTGCTCGCGCGGGAGCGAGCCGTAGGGCACGCCGCCGGCGCCGCCCATGCAGGACGCCATGGTGCTCGGCGGCGAGTAGCCGACGCCCGGGGAGCCCATGCACGAGCCGCCGGCCACCATGTTGTTGGAGTACAGGTTCGGGTAGGGCTGCGCGGGCATGCAGCCCATGCTGTTCACGTAGGGCGGCGCGAGGCCCGGCGACAGCGAGCTCAGCGACGCAGACGTCGGCACGTCGCCGTACGACAGCTTCTGCGAGATCATGGCTAGCGCATCACCCGCGCGTGCACGCCGGCCAGGGGCAAACACTCGCACTGATTGAAAGAGTAAATAGAGGCCAGGGGCCCGGCCGCCCCTCCACGCCGCCGCGGATTGGCGGCCGAGGGGGCGGGGCCGGCAGCGCGCCGCCCCCCGCTGCGCGCGCACGCTCCCGCGCCCCGCGCGCCTCCCCGCCCCGCGCCCCTCCCCGCCCGCAGCGGAGCTTCGCGCGCGACTTTCCACTGCTAATAATACCGCTACGTTAAAAACATGGAATCATAAGTGCGTTAGCTGCTACATTTCCTTGTAGAAAATTTCAGTTGCTCTCACATGAGATAGTTGCTTAGGCTTATCGCGGCAATGGGTAGATAGGTAGGAGTGTGTCTGAAAGTGGTTCGGTTCGGATGCGATCAGAAGCGTAGATAAAGCAAATCGTCGTATATCTGTGTGTGAGTACTTAGATAAAAAAGCTCTCTTAGAAAATTGCGTAGATACTTATTTCACAACGCGGTTATTTGCTCTTTATCGCCATTTTGGTATTAAATAATTCCCGTATATTTTGTGCTAAATTATTAGGTATTCTTAATCTTTCTGAGCGTCGTTTACGTAAATACTCTCTTTGTAATTTGTTGTTACGTATTACAGTTGTGCAAAATAAAAGACACTTTAACGTAGAGCGATATGTTTGTTTAGGCGATTTTCTATGAATTTAGACTCTACCGACGGAACGCCTATCAAATCGAACTGAGCTGAATTTTAAATTTATCATAGACAAATTTTTAATATATATAAACGACCTACCTAGAGCTATCGATTTCCCCATGGTCCTCTTTGCGGACGATAGTACCGTAATTTTTTCAGCAGAAAATGCAAATGTTGACATAAGCATCTATCAATCGGACATAAATAGGACTTTAGATATAGTAATTGCATGGCTTGATGATAATAATTTAAAAATAAACCTTGACAAAACTATAATAATGAATTTTGAGCAACGAACTAATAAAATGAACAATTTAACTGTAGCATATAATGACACTTTAATAGAGGAAAAGACAACGACAAACTTTTTAGGATTAAGAGTAGACAATAAGTTGACATGGGAAAATCAAGCAGAAATAATTTGTAATAAACTAAACAAATATCACTATGCACTGTATAACTTACGTAAGTTGGTAAATCAGTCAGCGGTCCTCACATCATATCACGCCTACGTAACCTCAACGTTACGATACGGAATAATGTTCTGGGGAAATTGTTCCGATCGTGAAATGGTATTTAAAAGTCAGAAAAAATGTGTGCGCGCTGTATGTGGTATCCCTCCAACTGATTCTTGTAAACAACATTTCATTAAACTAGGTGTACTTACTTTCCCATGCCTATATATCTATGAAATTGCATGTTATATTAAACAAAATAAAAATCAGTTCCATAGCTTTAACAGTGTACGCCAACAAGGAAAGATTGCAAACACCATATCAACTAAAACGGCATTGTTATCTAAAAGTATTTTTGGAATGGCATCACAAATTTATAATATTTTACCCAATAGTATCTTAAACATAGACAACATCGAACTCTTTAAGAAACGACTATTTACGTTCTTATCACACAAAGCATACTATTCAATCGAAGAATATAAAAGAGACAACACGAGTACTTGAGTATTATTATTAATTACAATTCTTAATTATATAATGTTGAACTGGAATATGTTATGGTTAATAGAAAATATTTGCATTTGTTAAAGAATTACTGATTACTGATATTTGCATGTTACTTATATTTATTAAGTATTTAATGTACTTCACAACCACCAATGAATTTGTATACCTAATGTTGGTAAAACATAGTGATACTAAGAAATTATTTTGTAACAACTATGTACTGTACCTATGTTTAACAAATAAATTGATTGATTGATTGATTGATTGATTGACAAATTAGACAATGTAAAGTAAAATACCTATGTGCCTAAGTTTCTAGGTACAAACATTCCTATGTTATACCTACTATACCATCCATACTAATATTATAAATGGGAAAGTGTGTGTGTCTGTTTGTTCGTCTTTCACGGCAAAACGGAGCAACAAATTGACATGATATTTTAAGTGCAGATAGTTCAAGGGATGGAGAGTACATAGGCTAATTTTTGTCTCTTTCTAACTAACCTCACACTTCCCTAAAATGGGGGTGGATTTTTGTATGGAGCATTACACAATTTTCGAATTTAACGAGAGCGTAGCCGCGGGTAAAAGCTAGTTATTAATAAATTAAAATCTACAATTACTAGTTTTAAAATTAACAATTACAGCACGGGAAGCATGGTCGCGCGATAGACGATAAAATATCAGGCCGTCCCTATCGCACTTACAAATAGTGCGATAGGGACGGCCTGCTATTTTATCACTTATCGCGCGACCATAATTGCCTGCCAGGTAAGTATCTATATACAATATCTAAGTAGGTGAGGTATTTAAAGTTAGAATAAAACTAGGTAATCTAAGTTGCAAATCCTTGAACATGTAAGTAAAAACTTTTTCAGTCGTAATCACATAAATATGGTGCTATGAAAATGAAAAATGAAATTATTTATTTCCGGAAATACATTCCATAGATTATTACTAATATTAACATAATAAATTAACTAAATTAAATTTAAATTAATAAAACTAAAACCAAATTAATCTAGTAGGACCCGCGGTTTCGGGTCACCCCGACCCCGATCCCACAGGCCTGTGGTAGGCCCTCCAGCGCTCCCCCACTAGTTCCCCACTTTATTTCCCCACTAGTTCGCAAAATAGTAGGTAGGTAGGTACATTTCTTGTCATGTCGAAATTTTTAAGTCGGTGTCGATTTAAAACAGTTCCTCCGCTCGTGTTTTAATTTATAGCCACTCGTGTCGAACTTCCTCTTTGTCGCTGTTTTAAATTTGTACCATTTATAAGTAACCTCATCAGAAATTAAGGTCAGGTATTTTTTTATATGACGTCAGTGGCAAACAGGTATACGGCCCGCCTGATGGAAAGCGGTTACCGTAACCTATGGACGCCTGCAACTCAAGGGGTGTCACATGCACGTTGCATTTATCGTAACAAAATCATCCAGGGGGTACTCCATTTAGATCTTTTATTCCAACTCGATTTAGCATTACCAAACAAATAATTCAAATACCTATGCAGTCTGACTGGGACAATAGCTTGGACACGACACGCGTAATGGCTCTACATAGGTAGCTCTATTGTTTTCAGATCGTTAGGGAATTTTATTTGTTTTAGTTTGGTTCATTACGCATAATACTGTTTTTGACTTGCTGGTAGTGTAAACATAAAAAAAAATTATGTACGCTCTAAAAAGTATCTAAGAGATTCTCCAATTTCAATTTATAACAAAATATTTTTTTTAATATAAGTTACTTAAAGATAAATAAAATACGGAACTTGATATGAACTGCAGGGTTTAAAAATAATAAGTAAATTTATTTATTTACTTTTCCCCTCACTAGTTTGGAAACACGTGTTTTGTCCTTTAATACCAGTGGGTAAAAACGTATTTTATCCACTAGTGGATAAAGTAATTTGACCTTTAATATAGTCAAATTTTCTGCTTTAAAACTGATAAAAGTGGATGTATTTAGTGATGAAGATGATTTACCACCTGTGGAATTACTGGAAGCAGTGATAAACGCGTTTTTTTGCGTAGTAATTTCCTCGCTATAGGAAAAGTTTTGTATACACACGGGTGCAAATGTATTTTACTTCTCGTGTGTTGAAAAACACGCCAAGTTCAGGATTCTATTCTCGAACCACTCCCTTCGCTCGTGGTTCAACTATAGAGTCCTTTCAGTTGCTCGTTTTTCAATTCCACACTCGGCGTTAAAATACCTTACAACTTTGCCCCCTTGTATAACAAATAACTATTTCGATCAGCTGCACAAAATTTATACAAAATATACATTATAGTATCTAAGCAAGTTTGAAAAAAAAATTTTTTTTTTTTCATTCGAATAATATCATATTAATTTTGAAAAAGTCCGATACCCCAGGCTCCCATAGCCGTGGCAAATTCAGGGATAAGGCAAGGAGGATGATGTTCAAGAAGACCTATCTTTTTCATTTGGAAACATGTAAAGCATTTGACTTGATGTGTCTCTAAGTGCTTACTAAAAATATGTCTATTCACACTTAAACAGCAACAGTTTAATTAAAGAACATTATTTTAAAGACGAAGCTTATATCACTGAGAGAAAATACAACCAGTTTTCATGTTCGTTCAACAAGTTTTTTGGTTAAAATAGAGCCTACGTGCTCTTTGGTTCAAACAACAAGCTATGTCATTTGAATCGGTAATATATTTGAATCAACAAGTCGATTTTATAAAAACAACCTGACACATATTGTTTTAAACATACGTTTGGCTGATTCAAACGGATAAACCGCAACAAGTCGAACTTGTTAAATTCACAATGCAAATTTCTCTCAGTGTATTTATTGAGAGTTAATACGTTTACCACTAATCGTGGGATGTCGTAGCAAAAGTATAAACTCACAGCACCTATGACAATCAATCAACCAATCTGTAGCAGCACTCAAGAATAACCTTAAAAAACTATGGCTTTCCGACACTTAATTTTTTTTTTTATCGGATTGTTTTTTTTTTCTTTTCTCTCTTTTTCTTTTTCTTTAATTTTTATCTATTTTTTTTTTATTGTCTTGCTTTGTGGTTCGAATTAATATCCATATACTTTTTGGTCTAAGTACCTATATAAATATATATTTTATGAGTATTTGTTTATTTATCATTATATTATTATATATGTATATATTGGTGTATTAATGTAATTGTATATGTGGGTGTCCCAAGAATATGGGACATGAAGGGAAAGTACCTAAAATATCACAGATAGGATATATTGCTGAAAGAAGACTTTATTTTATTTTTAAAACTTAGTAAAACTGCATTTAAAGATTTTTTTTTTTTTGAAAAATTGCATGGACAAAATTTAAGGCTAAGGAGTATGCTATGTAAAATGTTAAAATTCATGGTCTTCCTTTTATGTCCGACACTATGTTATTTAGAAAAAATAATCCTTATGATGAAACGTATCGATCGGTATGACAAAATTACAGAATGATTTTTTTTTTCTCGTGTAGCGGGTTTGATTCCCGGTTTAACCATGTAATTATTTAAAAATCTATGAATGCAGTTTTACTTAGTTTTAAAAATAAAATAAAGTCTTCTTTTAGCAAAATACCCTATCCACGATATTTAAAGTACTTTCCGTTCATGTCCCATAGTCTTGGGACACCCTGTATATTTGTTACCATGTGTATACAAAATTTGCATTTAATTCTTTTAGTGGTTGTACATTTTTGAATTCGTCACTCATCGTTAATTCGCTTCTACTCATTTCCTCAAAGGTTGACTGGAAGAGATCCCATTAAGGGATAAGTCCGCCTACATTGTATATTACTGACTCTGTAACTGTGTCTCTTTTGTTTCCTTTATGTACAATAAAGCTTATACATACATACATACAATGAGTAAAAAGGTCAAATGTGAAGGCCAGACACAGTTCTCCTTATGACACACTTACCCGTACTGACTTTACCTATAAGCTAAGTACTAGGGAAATACGGAATGGTAAACCATTTTTAATTATGATTCGTTTTTCAAACCATATTTCTGTCCATTGACAACTATGTATTTGTTATTTTCACGTAGAATTATCTAATTTATTCATTAGTCCGGCAGTTATCGGCAACAATAGCACGGACACGCTTAATGGCTCTACATGACTCTATTGTTTACACCTCGTTAGAAAATTTGTTTATTTCATTAGTCATTTTGTTATTTACATTGTTTTTACCGATTAGTTTATAGTTTACAATGATATCATTAAAAATGTTTGTTACGTGTTATAACGTAAGTCACCCTTTAAGGTTATAATTATATTTAGTTATTTGAAGACGATTTGTTTTATTTTATTTTACGAAGGTACCTAGTAAAATAAATACCTAAATACTTAGTTAAAAGTTAGATAGGTAGGTAAATTTATTTTTTAACCTATACGAAATAATTAGATACAAGACGACATAGGTAAATGAGATATAAAAACCAGTGTAAGTACCTACTCGTATGTAAAAATGTATTGTTCTAATTCAAACACCATTTTCTTAGTGCTAACTCTGCACTCCTTAATACCTCTATTAGGTATACGTACCTAATTAAAGGTTTCGTTTAGTTACAAGTCTCATTTTGTCACTTACTCTGTATTTTTCTACAAAATAACCTGTCTAAACATCCTCATGACAAACGACACATATGAATTCTAAGAAGAAGAGTAATTAAAAGTACCTAGACTTGGCTCACGAGATCACCGCCATGTAGGTTGTTTCGACGATCATTGTTTCGATAGTCGTTTCAGCGAACGGTCTCATAACGAAGAGTCTCTATCAACATCTCGAGAGACTCTCGCTAGATGGCTGGATAGGGTCAAATGCAGAAGGCGGTGATCTTGGACACGGCGCGGATAGTCCGACGGTTCTTCTCTCTGCAGCCCTAAACATCGGCAGCTTGGACCCTGCCCCGCTGCCGGCGGCACCCTATTAGGTTAGGTTAGTTATAATGTGTTTATATAAGGTTACCAACGGATATTTTTATTTGCCTGTGTGGTGACGGGTTAAGAATTTCACCACCCCCTTTCTTCCCGTGGGTGTCGTAGAAGGCGACTGTGGGATATGGGTTAAATTGTGGCGTAGGCGAGAGGCTTTAAAAAAAAAAGAATAAAATATTTTTTTATTAAGGAAATGAAAACAAAAAAATATGAAAATTGTGTTTTTATTTCTAGTGAAAGTTAATTGTTTTGATGTTAATTAACGGTCCATAAAATATCCGTGGCTAATTTGATAACACCCTATGTGTTTTTGTATTTTACTTTTCTATTCATATTGTAAAAACCCTAGCCTAAGAGTAAAGATAAATAAACGAGTTATACATATACAACCTACCTATACGAAAATTGTAGGAAGTAACCAATAACCATACAATGTAGCACAAATACGCTGACCAATTGACCATGATACCCAACCATGGTCAAGGCGAATGCGCCAGTTATTGTCCTATCCGTTTTATAACGTGATAATTGTGTGGATATGCCATTAAACGCATTGTGGAAACACCTTAATGTCCCGGAAAACACTTGCGACTAAGTAATAGCACACAAATATATGGCTGCGCTAATGATACGAATAAACGGCTATTACAATTCTACATATTTGTAACTTAAATAAGTGGTTTATGATGTAACTTAAACAATGAACGTAAGTACCTACCTCTACAATATACAATACACATACTACATGTCTGGATGTACTTTTATAATGGTTCAGTGATATGCGCTTTTTTACGGTCTTAGCTGAGAAGACCTTCCCTCAATTTCAATTAAATGGCATTACAGATTTTGAAAACCCCAAAAGATTTTTTGCCAATCGATGCCAAACTTATAACACCCCGTCGTTTTTGCGTCGGTCGGGGGTAAAAATGAAAAATAGCCTAAAAATATAACACCTATACAACGTGTTTCCGGTATCACTCAAAACCTCAGACACCCCAACAGATTTTTATTTTTTTAAACTCATCTAGAGTATTCATCTTTTAATCTGATGGTTACTTTTTTTTTAATTGAATTTTTAGATTTCTGTACAGTTCTACTTGACTTTTAGCTCTACACTCAATCAACTTTAAAGCTTTGTCACAGTAAACTTTAAATTGATGGACAGGTAATCGCAGTAAGCAAATTTAAACCCAATATTCAGAATGACAAGGTTGTAATTAGGTACGAGTTCAATTTGTTATGACTTATGATAAACATTAAGATTAAACTGACAAACAACGTCAAACTCGTAGCGGAAAAAATAATCGCCCAAGTAACCAGCCAGTATTAATACCCCTAAATACTGAAAAAGGTAAACAACCTCTAGCAATGCGATATACACAATGTTGTATTACGAATACAATTGAATAGGCACGTAAAAAATAACTAATCATACCTACTAATTCAAATAAAAATATTACCCCCATCAAGATGTAGCTCAATCGATTCTACTCTCGATTTTGAACAAACGATTTTCAATCAATCAAGCAATCAATCAATCAAAATGTTTATTCGTAATAAACTTAAAAACTACACATTATGCATAAAGTATGACTAAAACTACAAATGTACATGGGATGGATAAGTTTATCACGAAATGGTCCCGTCTCAGCATAATGCCGACCCGGAGGTCAGCGCTGATCTTCCGACGAGACCATTTGCGAGACACGAACGCAGCCGCACGGTACGGCCCTACCGTAAATTGAACGCGTTCAGGTTTTTAGTGTTAAGTGAAACACGGTGTATATACCCACCCGCACCTACCCCACACACGCTCGATCTTAAATTCTCCTAATTTATATATCTTCTCCCTCTCTACATAGTGCGCAATATAAGTATAATATAAAGCCAGTTACAGGCCCCCGAAACTAGACACCGGAGAAAGCGGCGTGCTCCGCTGCGCGCCGGTTCTTACACCCTCCGATATTTGATATCATTTAGATACTGAGCGAATGGTATTATGGGGCTAATAACGTACTGGTTAAGAAAAGGTAAGAAATATATTAAAATAAAAACGAGTTTTGTCGAATGAGACACTTTAACAGTAGATATTTTACTTTTGCTGACATACCCATGGCGCGGGCGTGTATTTATTTGTGATAAATAAATCAGCATTTTACACCTATCGATACCGATATACACGCTGAAACGAATATCAAATCCATGTCATATTTTTGTTGTCAGAATCTGTCTGTGGAGTGTTTTGTCTTCATATCTAGTACATTATGTCCCATAGTACAAGCTTTGCTTAGTTTGGGGCTAAGTTGATCTGTGTGTCGTCCCCAATATTTATTTTATTTTATATCTGGAATTCTGGACAAAATCTGCCTATAAAGTAAAAATGCAAGCTTGGTGTGTGAATGTTGAATCAAAATTATTTTAATAATAAAATGTGATCTAATGTGGGCACCTCTACAAAATACTGTAAAATAGTATCGAACGTTATACAAATACTTAATCTTAGAACTCTTGTGAAGTTTTTAATAATAATAACAGGCCTTTGCATAACAGATGATTCAAGCAGCATCCTTGCGACATTTACGTTCGTGGCTGTACAGCCCAATTCGAGAGAGAATCCCTCGTCCGCACTGTACACGGCAGGTTTATGCTCCCCCAGATGGGCGAGGGTTAGAGGCCTGCTCGTGAAGTTTTTAATGATGTGTTAATTACAGGATATATGCATCAAGCCTCCGTGCTATATTTATTTAAGATAAGAGGGATGTCTACCGTCATCATTAAACTATCTAATCTACTTTATAATGTAGGTATCTAAATGCATACGTAAATGCAGCACATTAAATGCACATCTTTACTCATAATAATCTTTAGGTACAATTTGTAAAGTAGTTAAGTTTATTAGGTACTAGTTTTTGCCCGCTGCTTCGCACGCGTTAGAAAGAGACAAAAAGTAGCCTATGTTACTCTCCATCCCTTTAACTATCTCCACTTAAAAAATCACGTCAATTCGTCGCTCCGTTTTGCCGTGAAATACGGACAAATAAACAGACACACACACTTTCCCATTTATAATATTAGTATGGATATAATTGTTATACAATAAACCTTTTTTTTACATACACATGCCTTTTTAATCCCAAGTGGAACCCTACAAAACCCGAAACCCGACACCAGCGCAGTAATGGTGGATGCTTGTTGTAACGCGAGCCACGCCGCGCGGCGTAACTGTATGTGCCTTACTATTGGCTGTCCCAGTTGGTATATGAAACGACGTATGTACTAGTGTTTAGGTGAGTTGGGCTATTTTATCCTAGCTTGGAAGAACAGTTATTTTATGCTATAGTCAGAATAATCCGCTAACTAACCTAACCACAAAATTAACATTTTGCAAAAACCCCCGACCGCGACATAGTAGACCGATTTTCATGAAACATGGCTAAGAACACTCCCGACTTACTCAGCTTTCAGACAAGAAAAACTAAATCCAAATCGGTTCATCCGTTCGGGAGCTACGATGCCACAGACAGACACACACACAGACAGACAGACAAACAGACGGACAGAGACACACACAGACAGACACATCAAACTTATAACACCCCGTCGTTTTTGCGTCGGGGGTTAAAAACCCCCTATATCTCAATCGAATCGAAGCTAGGTACGACAGGTATGTAGGTACCCAATTTATTACTGAATCATTTTATAACGAGACTATTCATTGATTGGCATTCTTACAACATGTAAGGAGGTACCATATCTATATCAGTTTTCTTTTTGTTAATTAAATATATAGGTAGGTACACAGACAACAAAGAAGAGGACAATATAAAAAAATATATACATTTTGTTGATGTTCCTCCAAAATTAGACAAAAACATTGCCCGTAGTAAATTGGCCCCGCCTGTTCTGGGACATAGATTCGACCGATCAGCGCCATCTATCGAGATGTTGGGTAAACGCCTCAAAATAAGCATTTCACACACAAATGTTAATCTCAGTGACCATTTAATTTCTTCTTGTCGATCACGCGCAAAGGGCTAAGGGCAGCGTGATAGATGATAACAGTTATCAGAGACAAACAGATAATTACATACATAAAAACACTGCCAGTAGTAAAGTCACCCTGCCTGCTCATAGAGGGTAGACTGTAACAAAGATTCTACGATGCAATGTTCGTGCGATGTAGGATTCGCCTGTCAGCGCCATCTAGAAGAATATGTGATAAACTCTTCAAAGTATTCGTTTTTCAAATGTTGATCTCAGTGACCATTGAATTTATTCTTGTCGAACATGCACAAAGGGCTGCGGGCAGCGTGATAGATGATAAAAGTTATCAAGGACAAACAACAGATAATTAAATAGACAAAAACACTGCCTGTAGTAAAGTGACCCTACCTGCTCATAGAGGGTAAAGATTCTACGATACAATGTTCGCGCGATGTAGGATTCGCCTAACAGCGCCATCTAGAAGAATATTGTGTTGAACCCTTCAAAGTATTCGCACAGTATAATAAAGAGTGCTGAAGTGGCAGTGGGCTGGCCATATTAGCCGTAGAACCGACAACCGTTGGTGTAAACGAGTTCTTGAGTTGAGACCGCGTCTCGGCAAGCGTAGTGTAGGACGCCCTCAGGCAAGGTTTAGCGACGATTTGCGCGGGATGGCTGGCAGCAGCTGGATGCGAGCAGCCGAAGATCGGAAACGGTGGCGTGAAATTGGGGAGGCCTATGTCCAGCAGTGGACTGCGATAGGCTGATGATGATGATTGATCGATAATAAAGAGATTTATCGTACAGTATGGACACTCCCGCTCCCCGCTGAAAGCGCCGCCCACCCCCTCTCGGTTACCTCACAGTTACCGCCTGTCAAAAACGCGAACATTCGACCTGTCATATTTCACTCATACAAGCATAGTACACGTTCACCTACACGAGCTTAGACTGTGTGCTAGGAACGCGCCTCTTTCATATATTTGATTGCCAGTGTCCGAGGTGCGGTATTAGGTATTAACTAGTTTTACAAATGTGAGTGTTTAGTAAAACGTGCCATTTTGTCGGTTACCATTAAGGCGAGATTTACTTGTATCTTTATATAAATAAACTGACTAAGCGGCTTTACAGCAATCGACAAAGTGGGACGTTTTCTCATGCACACTCACAAATGTTGATCTCAGTGACCGTTGAATTTCTTCTTGTTGATCATGCACAAAGGGCTGAGGGCAGCGTGATATTCGATAAAAGTTATCAGGGACAAACAACAGCTAATTGGGCAAACAAGCGTCAGCCGTCTTCAATACTCCGGCCAACAACGCTAATTACTTGAGTTCTATAATCGTAAACAAATAACAATGGCTTAAGTCACAAGAGGAAGCGGAGGCGGGTAGCAATAGCGTTTTAGAGTTTTAGTACAAATTACACATTACCCCACTTTAAACTCGAATAGGTATATCCATTTAGGTCGGTAACAGTCTTGCGACTTTAGTATAAAGAGAAGCTAATGAAGAGGGAGGGATGGGGCGAGGAAAGTTAAGCTTTCGTTTCATTTTTACTTATGTTCCATCAAAATCTACCATGATTGCGTCTCATAAATACCTCTATATTTAAGTCCGCAATGTCTGTCATATTCATATCGGTCAGGCAAAGGAGAATGAGCAAAAGTAATTATAAAATCCATGAAACATCCGTCATACAAAAGTGCCTATTTCGATTTTTCTATGGACAGATTACCATAGTAATCTTCGTTAGCTTCAGTAATTACCAAGTTATACAACCTGTTTTTATTGATATCCGTTAACCCAGCGATACTCAAAGTGTGCTCCGCGGATCCCTAGGGCTCCGCAAAGCCTCTCTGGGGGCTCCGTGTGAATTTTGGTTATCTGATATGCAACTTCAACTCCCTTCCATAAAACCAAATATTCACCAATTGTTAAAAAATAAAAAAAACAGTTTCAGGTAATACCTCACATTAGAATCTAATGATTAGATTTTACTAATAGGATTACCTATTAAAATAAAGATTGCAACTATTTTTTTTTATTTAATTTATTAAGGGTTCCGTCAGACATTTTGCTTTCTAAAAGGGTTCCATGGGAAAATAGGTTTGAGAACCGCTGCGTTAACCTATTGTATTGTGGTGTGTCTATTCTTACTTATATTATAGCACAATATAGTAAAATATAACAGATACATGTACAAGAGCACACTGCCAACAAACTGTTATACAGTTTGGCGATTACTTGTAAGTTGTAACTTTAAATCGGGTTTTTTTTTCCAATAAATTAAAAAAAAAAGATCTCCCGTAGATACGGATAGGTCTGTTGGATACTTGAATCTGTTTGTTTATAATGTCTAGAATATAAACGCTAGTACTTCAGACTTGTACCAATCTTCAAGCCGGGAACAAAGTACGTGCACTCTTTAATGATGTGCCTAATTGCCTCGGATCTGCACCTCTAGCTGCTTAGCAAATGGCGTGTTACGTTTCTATTATACCGTATATATCAATAAAAATGTCAACATTGTTGTTTAGAAGGTAATTACTAATTAAATAATTACTTTGAAACTAGTGGTCTAAGAAGATTGCGATAAGCTTAAATATTATAAAAAATAAAAATAATTTATTGACCTAATGGGCCTTAGACACCTGGCGCTTAAGACTAAAATGCTCTTTGCCAATTGAAACTTCTTCTTAACCAAAACTATAGGAAGATATATACATACATACATACATACAATCACGCCTGTATTCCATAAAGGGGTAGGCAGAGCACATGAAACTGCTAAAGTTTCAGTGCCACTCTTGGCAAATAAGAGGTTGAAAGAAAACGAAACTGTGGCATTGCAGTGACAGGTTGCCAGCCTCTCGCTTACGCCACAATTTACCCCATATCCCACAGTCGCCTTCTACGACACCCACGGGAAGAAAGGGGGTGGTGAAATTCTTAACCCGTCACCACACGGCCAAGGAAGATATATAACTATAACTATCAAGCTAATTCACAATTTCAAATATAGGTAACTCAGATATTTTTTTTGAGAATCCCCGTAAAAAGACTAACTTTATCAATGTCTATGTCTACATATTTGTTTCTCCGTTAGTATTAGGTATTGTTTACAAACTTTTTTAAAGAAGATTTCATCAAATCACGCAATAGTTTTTTTACAGAAATGGATCATAACTTGGACAACATAGCAGATTTAGACGACAAAAGAGTAAAAGTTAATCCTGCGCACATTTATTTATTTATTTATTTATTTTCGGAACACCAACAGCTATAAATAACATTATGCTAATTTAAATAATAACACAAAGCCAATTACAGGTATTCACAGATAGATTTAGAACCGTTTCTTCCGTTACTCCATTCTTATCTTACTCATTCATGACAAATGTCAAAAAAAATGCAATTTGACTTTAGTTCCGGCAACAAATCACAAATTAGCGCCCATGGGAACATGCATCACACCCAACGAGAAATGATTCTAAAATCCCACTTCTGACACTTCAACTCAACGATTCTTATAATAACATTGAAAGTTGGTAGAATTTCTTTGACAACTTAAGTCTTTTCGGTTTTGTTTCACATGGCGTTAATACCAAAAAACTCGACAAAAGGATGTCCAAGAGTACAAAGAGTTTAAAGGATTGCATTAGCACGTGGAGAGATAACGCAGGTAGGTCATAACACCATCTTACACAAACAACTCACCGGTGGCGCTGCTGTCTTCGTAAATTTGAAAATTTAGTATGAAAACACTTTAGTTCCAAATTTTCCCGTTGTTGCAAGAAAGTTGGTGATGTGGTAAGTCGACAGCACAGGATAAGGTCACGTAAGTGCGTTTTAATTCGTGCCAGCGAACGTCTTTGTGGATAAGATGGAGCTGAAAGTGACGTGAGAATTTGCGAGATTTTTTGAATTTGGAATTAGAAACACGTGAACGATTGAAGAGGCATGTTTACGTCGCTGTAGGTAATATCCATACTCATTTTTTCTCATTTCTCAGAGTGACAGGCTACTTTTTATCTCTTTCTATCCCCACTTTCCCTAAAATGGGGGGTGGAAGTTTGTATGAAGCATTCCGCGATTTTCGAATTTAACGCGATCAAAGCCGCGGGCAAAAGCTAGTAGATAATGTATTTGTTGTCACGGTTCGGGTAAAACCTCGAGATTTGGTAATGGCCGTATCTTGTTACGACAGCGCAAAAGTTTAGATTTAAGTGAACTAGTATACAAGCTCGTGGCAAGTACCTAGGTACTCTGATAAAAGTATAAAAGGTACGCAAAAGGTAAGTAGATTAGGCCAACAAAAACTAGGTACAGTCAACCATTTGAATCCTAGGCCACTTTAGAACCCTGTCTTATTTAAACCGTGTTCTATTAATTTGCAAGTCACATTGACGGTTACTGTGCAAAGGTTCTACAGTGGCCTATGATTGAAATAGGTTGACTGTACAAGTGTACATAGAAGAACACGCGCCTCTGTTGTCAAAGCGGTATTGCGTTTTCACATTATCCGATCCGAAATCGGCAGTAGAAAGGATTTCAAAGGCAGAAATCAAAGATGGCGGCTTAAATGTATGGGATACCGGTTTTACATCCGATATCGGATCGGATAATGACAAAACGCGCTTAGTGTGTTTTTAGATATTTTTGAGCACCTAACGGCTCAGCCACGACATTGGTTTGCGCTTAGGCGCGACAGCGGCGAGCGGCGGCCATACATTGGAGCGAGACACAGCGATGGGACTTTTCATTCGCGCGTATGGCTGCCGCTCACCGCTGTCGCGCTTAGACCAATGTCGTGGCTGGGCCGTAAGGCTCTTCCATTCCATAATGGGCATTTTCAGAATTTGGGACCCCCCAATTAGCGTAGGTAAGTCGTTAACAAAAATTAACTCACTGTCAGTTTTGTGACGATAATTAAGCATGAAATTTCAATAAGAATATTGTTTTTGTGTTAATTACATAAACATTAAGCGATAATCTACATTCAGAATGTGAAAAAAGTAAATTTTTAGACATATTTTATGCTTAATTGTCGTCACAAAACTGACAGCGAGTTAATTTTTGTTAACAACTTAAGCTAATGGGGGGGACCCAAATTCTGAAAATGCCCTAAATCATCGGATGGTGCAGTAGATACCTTTACCTATTATACTATAAGTAGACTCATCTATATTTCATGATTATAATCGATGCATTTGACGATTTGAGGACCGGTCTGACTTAGTCGGTAGTGACCCTGCCTGCTACGCCGCGGTCCCGAGTTCGAATCCCGGTAAGGGCATTTATTTGTGTGATGAGCACAGATATTTGTTCCTGAGTCATGGATTTTTTCTATGTGTATAAGTATTTTTGAGCACCTAAGGCTCTTCCATTCCATAATGGGCATTTTCAGAATTTGGGACCCCCCAATCAGCGTAAGTTGTACCTAAGATGCCTCATAGGTTGAAGTATTTGTATATTATATCATTGTCCGAGTACCCACAACACGAGCCTTCTTGAACTTACCGTGGGACTCAGTCAATGTGTGTAAGAATGTCCTATTATTTATGTATTTATTTATTTATTTACATTACATGCGCACGAGTTAGAATTTTATAACTCTCATTACCACGAGTGCGCTTGAGTCGAGAGAGCTGCCCCATCGCTTTATTTGCCGTCTAAGTCAACAGCTACTGGGTCTTGTACCTTTGATATCGCTGGAATAATAAAATATGGGAGTTCAAAATACTTTTCCCCTCACTAGCTCGGAAACACGTGTTTTGTCCTTTAATACCAGCGGGTAAAAACGCATTTTATCCACTAGTGGGTAAAGTAATTTGACCTTGAATAAAGTCAAATTAACTGCTTTAAAATTGATAAAAGTAGGTGAATCTAGTGATAAAGATGATTTACCACCTGTGGAACTACTGGAAGCAGTGATAAACGCATTTTTTTGCATTGTAGTTTCCTCGCTATAGTAAGGGAAAAGTTTTGTGTTACACTCGGGTGCATATGTATTTTACTTCTCGTGTGTTAAAAAACTCGCAAGTTCAACTATAGAATCCTTTCACTTGCTCGTTTTTTAATTCCACACTCGGCGTTAAAATACAACTTTGCCCCCTTGTATGACAAATAACTATTATTTTTAAGAGACTCTAGCGCAGGGGTCACCAATTATCTTCTCGGATCCTAGTGCCGTACCCGAATGACATTTCTGCGACGCGAAACGAAATCGAAACGCCGCGAAAGGAAGTCTGGCTCTGTCGCGCCAATACGCAAGAGCTATAGAGATAGATATCAACGAGCGTTACGTTTCGTGGGCGTTTCGTGAGCGTTTGTGCCATTCGGCTACGCACCCTGATTGTAAGAATAAGACGATCATATCGGTCCGCTCCGTGTGGCAACGAAACATGCTCCACATTAGGTAAATCGGCGGTCCGCTTTTGGTGACCCCTACTCAAGCGTAAGTATTTTTTATTGTACCTAAGATGCCTCATAGGTTGAAGCTTTTATTATAAGGTACAGCGATTCAAATCTCGACCGGGGGGCAAATGTAACTGGTCCATTTTTTCCATGTTTTACAATGTTTGCATTATTAAATGGAGAGTCCACCGCTTATATAATTATTATGGTAGGCGTGTTCAGTGGATACATGTACTTAGAACGCAACATCATAGTGTAGATAATAATGGAAAAAATTGATTAGTTACAATTGCCCCCCAGTCGAGATTTGCCCCGCTGGCTGTACCTTACAATTTATATGTGAAAGGAATACTAAGGTACATGTAAGGTAAAATTTAATCTAACCTGACTAAAAATTTGGGGAAATAGTGATGTTATACATCACTACTTCTAAAAAAATTCGACCCCCATGCTGCTACTCAAAGTTGAACCGAAGTAGCTCTGTATGCATCCCATAGGTACATTGTTAAATACCATATATTTCTCTTGGTTCAATCTAGTAGCCAGAAAGACAGACAAGCAACTACAGATTATCAATTCAAACTGATACACACTTGTATAAACAAACTATAAACCCAAATTCTAACTCCGAAACGTATTTACTTAAGCGGGTAGTTGCGTCAAAACTGTGGCAGAGGATTGGTCAACTGTATTTCAACAAGGATGGCACGCTTGATAGCCTATTCAAGATCGGTTGAAGCTCTTATTTTATAATAATATCTTGCTCAATATACATATGTACAACTCACCGAAAACGTTCACATTTTATGTTTTTGTACTACAAGTATTAACTGACTATACTATGTAGATGCACATTATATCCCTGTCACAAAGTAACGAATTGTGTGGACGATGGTAGGTACGTACAGTCTGCCAAAAGTGGTTTACCGCTTTTCGGTACCTTATGTGTTTAACATACAGTACCGGTCAAAAATTTAAGTTCACTCCTTGTTTTCAGTACAATTGACTGCTTTAGAGAGATAGTTTTTTGTAGTTCAGACGTCAAAATTTGTTTCGTAAACAATTTATATTTTTTTAACATCTGTTTCCCTCAAATCTTATAGGCTAAATAATTATTTGGCCTATATTATCTGGCTAAAACTGTGTTTCGTGTAAAGATGTGTCTCAATTAGTGGCAAAGGCAAGGCCATAAATATAACTAGCATTTTGCCGTCATGTTTATTAGATTTTAGTGAAAGAAAGGTACGTGAATTGTGTCTAACTAGTAAAACAAATCTCCACAAAACAATAAATATAAGTTGAAAACATATTTCGACTACCAAACCGACGATAATTATCGTACAAAAGTACTCATTTGTACCGAAATCAAAGGGTGAACTCAAACTTTTGACCGGTACTGTAGAGTCGAAAAGTGGTAATCCACTTTCTTGGTTGACCGTACTACTTGTCAATGCCGAGGGTAAGTAACCTATACTATCAGCTGCAAAAGTGCATGGCGAATTTTCTCAATGAATTCATTCATAATTTCTCCAAGTACTTTTGCAGCTGATAGTACCTATATGATAAATATATAAATTAATCCTATATGATTCAATCATACTCGAACTGAACTCGAAATCAGTCATGTACCAAATTATTCACGGTTATTTAGGTTATTTTCATTATACTTAATTGACCGGGATATAGACCGTGATTATGATTACGTTTTTAATTTTTGTCGATTTCCGATATTTCGACGCAGTTACATGCATCATGATCACGGAAAATGGTTTTCAATATATTATGTCCAATAATCCTTATCATCTTCATCATCATCATATCAGCCCTTTATCGCCCACTGCTGAGCATAGTCCTAATGATTATGCCTTATATTTAACCTTAATTATAAGGATTTAATTTTTACCAGTCAGAAGTACCTAGTACCTACTAAGGTTGTTCAACTTCAACGTTTCAGTCGACATGGTTAAGTCAACAGTACTCAGCCGACCCGTTTGTCGGCTTTTTTTAGAAACTACGGCTTTCGTACCGGCATAATTATGTGTGGCTGCAACCCACCCAACCTAACCAAGTAATACTAGTTGGTAGAAAACGCCGACTTTATCCGAATGCTTCATGTAAGTAAAGCCTGACCTGAAGAATAGTCGACTACGCTGTAGGGAACAAATCAAATTATTTTATTAAATATTTATTGATTATTATGATTTAATATTATTATTTAGACGGAATACATTTAATCATTAAAATGAAATAGGGTATAAATATTACCCTATTGAGAATTAAAAAAAAATCTTAAACTATCTTTTTTTTATTTGTTTTTAGGTAGTAACACTACTATATATAAATTATAAACTGAAATAGATACCATACACTAAAGAAAAAGCGATCAAGCCCCACTGGTTGCGAAGTCGGGAATCGAACCCGGGTCTCCAGCTAACGCGGCTGACGTGATAAACCGCTACACCACCTCGACCGCCCCCCGGGCGGGAACCGCGACTACGCAACATGTTGCGGAATTTAATTCGAACTGTTTTCTTCATACTATAGTGAACTGTCACCCCATACATCAGTAACAGCGCCCTTTTGATAATCCATACTTCCATATCCATATTAATATTATACCTCTAAATGGGAAAGTATGTGTGTCTGTTTGTTTGTCCGTCTTTCACGGCAAAACGGAGCGACGAATTGACGTGATTTTTTAAGTGGAGATAGTTGAAGGGATGGAGAGTGATATAGGCTACTTTTTGTCTCTTTCTAACGCGAGCGAAGCCGCGTACAAAAGCTAGTATTCATATATTTTTGGTCAGGCTTTACTTATCGGCCTACCTGAAATGATAATCGTCGATCGAAAATCGAAACGCAGTCTGGCTCTGTCTGAAAACATAGATGGCAGATTACCTACTACCAAAGACCATATATAACTTCGTATAGACAGATAAAGTCTAAGTAAAAAACGTACCTCAGTACCATACAGAAAAAGGTACGGTAGCCTAGATGGCATTACACCTTTGGGGTACGCTCAGCTAGATGGCGCTAATATTAATATTTGACATTTTATTTGATAGATATATCTGCCAGCGTTTCGTTTCGTGAGCGTTTCAGGAGCGTTTGTGCATATGGCTACGCACGCAGATGTCGCAGATACTTAACAGAGTAGGTACGTTAACAGCTACTCACTCATCTCATCTCTGACTCATCATAACATAAAGTATATAATTATATACGTACTAGCTTTTGCCCGTGGCTTCGCTCGCGTTAGAAAGAGACAAAAAGTAGCCTATGTCACTCTCCATCCTTTCAAGTATCTCCACTTAAAAATCACGTCAATTCGTCGCTCCGTTTTCCCGTGAAAGACGGACAAACAAACAGACACACACACTTTCCCATTTATAATATTAGTAAGGATTATGTAGGTACTTACTGGCTAATGTTAAAAACCTTCGAGTCGGCACGGCACTTTATTTGGAAGTGCTATATGTTTTAAACGAATAATTTATTTACCTTTACAATTAACACCACGTACAAATAATACCATAATAATTTGGAAACAGTCATGTTTACCACGATTCTTCGGATTTTTGCGACGTTACTCATAATTTTAATATTTTTTCTACTCCCGTGTTGTTATTCGTCATTTACAGTATCGTGCATAGATCGTTAAAACCTTACATAAAAGATGCCCGCCCCCGCCCGGCGCCCCGCGCACCCACGCATACGATATAGCTCTTAAAGCATTGTTAGGAAGCCTTTAAGGGATATAGCGTGGGTGCGCGGGGGCTGGCGGCGGCGGCGGCGCGGGGGAGTGCGAGCGACAGGGTGAGGCAGGAACAGAGGGGAGGCCGACGCGTCAAAATACAGGAAATAGTGCGAATTTCACGAAAGTTATTCTAGAAAACGATTAAAAATTGCATGGTCGTAGAAAAAGTATTGTATGCAACGGTGTTTAAGTAACTGAGTCAAAAAATACTCGTAGCGTCTTTTTTAACAATTTTCGGCTTCGCCTCAAATTGTTACTCACGCCACTCGTCTTTTTTGACCTCACTTAAACGCCAGTTGCATAAAATACTATAAAACCTGACCAGAAATTTAATATATTATGACTATTGTAAAGAGGGCGCTATTATTCTGATGTATGCGGTGATAGTTCAGTATAAATACGAGTAGTATGAAGAAAATAGTTCTGATGAAAATCCGCAAGATGGCGCGTACCTAGTCATATACAGAGTGGGGCCTGTAACAAAGGCGAAGAATTGAACTGTAGGTTATTCTCCTTATACTGATCAACATTTGTTCAGTGACTTTTAAAAATTATGAAGTCTTTAAATTTTTAATTTTTCATACAAAATAAATATTAGTTTCAATGTACGCCATTATTGTTGTCATTGACGTTGTCTGTCACACTTTAGACTTAACAGAATTCGCAATACATTACCTCTTAGAAAAAACTTTCAAGGGTAATAAAAATCAAAATACAAGTTATTTTTAAAAGTCGCCGAACAAATGTTGATCAGTATAAGGAGAATAGCCTAGAGTTCAATTCTTCGCCTTTGTTACAGGCCCCACTTTCTGTATAGGCTTTAGCACAGAATATATAATAGTTTAGTCCAAGCGGGCAAGCACGGTCGCGTTGAAGGCCTTCACATCAGGCCGTCCTTTTCGCACTATTTGTACCTAAGTGCGATAGAGACACACCGACGCGTAAAGTTTCACAATAGTGTGTTACGCCGTGTTGTATGGTATCTTACTCTGTACCTATCTTATTTTTTCAGTACTATTCCTATTCTCATTTTATCTTACTTCATCTTACATCTTATTGTACGAACTTATTTATGAAATGGATTTTACACCTACAAAAATATGAATAGGTATTAATAATTACTATAATAATAAAGGTTTTATCCCCGGGGTTAGGTTCCTAGGGCAGGTACAGTAAGTATGTACTACTTATTAATAGGATTTCTTATAAATATTTTTGATCAGCGGAGCCAGAATCTGCCATTTTTATTTAGCACAACTACCCCTTTTATTAAGGAAAATGCATTTTCCATCATAGATTGTCGTCTACAACACTTACGGCAATATTTTAAAAACTATTGAAGATTTTTTTTTCTTTCTACTCATGACGTAGATCTTGTTGATTTCAATTTTCAACAAAATGCGGCGATACTCTTCTCCGTCTATCTGAAGCATTTTTAATTGGCAAGCACTTGAGGGGACTTAAAAATAGCAAAATATCCGAATCGTCTAAGTCCGGTTACAAAAATAAACAGGTATTCACAAGTATTTGTGGTAAAAGCGGAGGTTTTCCAATGCGGGTGGTCTCTATCACACCACTTAGCGAGTCACACAAAAAATCACAACCAAAAATATGAAAAATCACACTCATGTATGGAGAGAATATTGTGGACATGGCTGCCTCAGTACATACATTAACTATAGTAGATTTTTTATTGGATACTTTTGGATCTGTAGGAAGACAAGGTGATCCTACCGTGATGACTCCATCATCCTCCTTGCGTTATCCCGGCATTTGACACGGCTCATGGGAGACTGGGGTCCGCTTTGACAACTAATCCCAAGATTTGGCGTAGGCACTAGTCTTTACGAAAGCGACTGCCATCTGACCTTCCAACCCGAAGGGTAAACAAGACCTTATTGTAAAAGCGACTGGCAAATATCAAATGAAATGACATTTCGCACATAAATTTCGAAAAACTCATTGGTGCGAGCCGGGGTTTGAACCCGCGACCTCCTGAACGAAAGTCGCACGTACTTACCGCTAGGCTACCAGCACTGTTCTGTTATTATCTCTTATTATAATCATAAGTAAAATATTATTGTGGAATCAAACCAAGTCCACTCTGCGGCGGTGATTTGCGACGATAGTACAAACACTGCTATCTTAAACGGCATAATTTCATAGATTAACATAAAATTTGCATAGACTTTTGTGTAATTGAAATTGCTGCAGAGAACGTCGTTATAATTATAAATAATATCTCATGTAAAAAAAAATGTGTCTAAGTAACTAATATGTTTCAAAAGCATTAACGTATATATACTTTACTACTACTTTAACTATAAAGTAGAATATTCAAATAAATGCTCACTTTTCGAAGCTGTTCAATCTTATTAGAATCGGGAATATCCTCCCTAGTGTCATCGCCTCGCCGCTCCGCCATGTTTGTTTTCCTAGGTCAGGTACTGCGCGCGCGCACAGGTACGTCCCTCCTTTTCCTTCCCAGTCTCTCGAGATCTTGTCTCCTTTCCTTTTCCATATAATGAAAATACTATAACTTGAATACGTGTCCTTGCTAAGATTATATGAATTATAAAGGAAGTTGAAGTGGATCTGTGATTCGGTTTAGAATCGAATTAAGAGAGATTAAGAGTTTATGCTCAGATAGATGTTAAACTTTCGTGAGACATAATATATTTAAATATACCTACGGTGTGTTTTTCGGCGACATGTTTCGAGTCATATATCAGTCTGTGTAAAGGTGTCCCCCAATATTTATTTATTTATATGAAGACCAATCATTACCTGTATAATGTACCTACCTACTACTTATTTTATTCCTAAAACATCGATTGCGAATTATTAAATATAGGTCGACAGGTCCTTTTTTCTGATTCTAAGCAATACCATATCTCACAGTCGACTTCTAGGACATCCACACGAGTAAAAGGGGAGGGTGAAATTCTTAACCCGTTATTACTCGAGT
The DNA here is from genome assembly GCF_023078275.1 of Leguminivora glycinivorella. NCBI lineage: Eukaryota > Metazoa > Arthropoda > Insecta > Lepidoptera > Tortricidae > Leguminivora > Leguminivora glycinivorella. The sequence goes on from NC_062983.1 coordinate 9,503,415, forward strand.
CATGTAGATATGCAAGTAATCAATCAATCAATCAATCAGTTCTTTATTTTGTTAAACATAGGCTACAGAAAAGGTTACCTTCAAATCAAGAGTGAACAGGCATCTTCTGGGCGAGCTCACTCCATCGTAGGCCACGTCTTTGCCTTTGGCTAGTCTGTGGCCAAGAGTAAGCCCATTAATAAAAAAAAAATACATTACTGTCAGCGCTACCCACCTTTTGTTTTACCCACTATGCAGGTGTACAAAATTGTCTCGTGCGATTATCAAGCTAAACGCATGCATATTTAAACTAAAAGGAAAACTAAATTGTTTGAGTCACAATAAAATGCAAACGGCAGATTAATACAACAATATTTAAAATTCTATTACAATTTTCACAATAGATGTCAATTTGATAAATTTAATACCTACGTAGGTAATAATAAAATTCTAATACAATGTCGAGTCATTATTATCAATCGTATAATAGCATTTTTCAATGAGAAATATGAGATTTATATTCATTGTATCTACCTTGCTGAAAATGTTCCAACTCAGAAAAATAAAAAGACCAACAAGAACGATTAATTTTTAAGTACCTGTCCTCTCTTGTGTCCCTCCAATAAGACTGCAAGTAATCCGCCAACCCCCCAACTGCCCGAGGGCCCTAATGCCCGTGCCCGTGTATTAGTTGTGGGAACGCTTATCAGGCGTAATACGAAATTAATTTGCGGCCGCGGGCAGCGGCGGGTTAAGTCTTGTTTTTAATTAATGGTCGGATTTGAATCTTATTTGTGGATAGTAAGTGGTTTTGAATAGGTTAAAACGTAGGTATTTTTTTCATGTATCTTATCCTTAAAGATTATCTAGTATTAGGTATATTATAACTAGGCGCACATATCTAATAACCTAACCACAAAATTAAATTTTTGAAAAAACCCCCGACCGCGACATAGTACTTAGATCGATTTTCATGAAACATGGCTAAGAACACTCCCGACTAACTCAGCTTTCGGACAAAAAAAACTAAATCTAAATCGGTTCATCCGTCCGGGAGCTACGATGCCACAGACAGACACACACACAGATAGACAGACAAACAGACAGACAGACGCACACACAGACAGACACGTCAAACTTATAACACCCCGTCGTTTTTGCGTCGGGGGTTAAAAAATTAACCAGAATAAGGACAATTTAATAGTTTTAAAGATTAACGACATTTCTAAGATACACTTCAAAATATCTACATTATATGTGTACCTATAAGTATCAATAATATCAATATTAATAGGTAATTATTCATATACATATAATATAAGTAAATAACTTATTCAACTAGGTACCTATTTGAAATACAAAAAGTAATAAAATACGATAAAAAAATAAAAAAATATTGGGGAATCTTATTGCAGTATGTTTTTCTTATCAGACTTTTAGCTAAGTAATTAGGTAGGTACTTAATTTTTGTTATTATAATTAATTAAATCCGAACTTTTGGTACCGAGAAAATTAGCCATCACTGCATTTTATGAGAATCAAATTTTTGCACGCTCTGAGTATAGCACTCTAGAAATATCTACAGGGTGACAATATTAACAATGCGAATCCCAGCCACTTTTTATCTATTCCCATTATTCCCAATTAGAATATTCCAATCTGCGCGCTGATTGTTTTTCAAGTGCGCACGCGCCGGACAATGGGAGCGTGGGACCTAAGGACACCCCAAGGGTTGGTATTCCGTGCATTGCATTTACTTGTACGCGGTCGAACCAGGATAGCGTGGACTAACATAATTATTACAGTGTGTTACCATTTATATCCAAAAATGCATACCAACATTAAATTAAGGTACAGCGGGGTAAATCTCGACTGGGGGGCAAATGTAACTGGTCCATTTTTTCCATGTTTTACAATATTTGCATTATTAAATAGAGTGTCCACCAGTTAAATATGGTAGGCGTCTTCAGTGGATACATGTAGAACTCAACATTATAGTGTAATAATGGAAAAAACGGATTAGTTACAATTGCTCCCCAGTCGAGATTTGGCCCAGTGTACCTTATTTGTAGTAAGTACGTGACGCTACGCGTAAAGAACGAGTGGAATTCACGAAGCGAATCTGTCAATAAATTGACATGTTTCGTTGATAAATTCGTACACCATCGATAATGCCCTGTGTAAATCGATGAGCAAATTCAAATCGATTGCCAATACCGATTATGTTCTCAAACAAATAGCGTGTGCCTAATTAGAGACACGCTAGCTTTGCCAAAAGTTACGTAATTGTTTACCTACAGTGATTTGTTTGGTCGACTGCTTAGATATCATAATACTTACAATAAAGTCGCTATCGCTAGTATATGTACTTACACAGATAAACAATTGACATAGGTACCTATGTATAAAGTATATGTGTATGTGTAATGTTTTTATTTTTACACAGTCCGGTGGTGTAACGTACCTACTGACTTTAGAATCTCTAATACGATAAGAATACGAAATGATCATTAGATAGGCATTCATATAATATAAGGTGTTGCTGAAATGCTGATGATATGATGGAAATAATGATTTTTATATGACTTTCGAAATTACCCCACTGCACCTTACCTACCTACTTAGTTTAGGTTGTTTGGTGACCGATTTTTAAATCTCGAACGGAAATCTGTGCAAGACGCTGAAAAGCCATTTTTGAAAGAACGAGCGCTAATGGGGTGGCAACGCGCATGTGACACTCTTTGAGTTGCAGGCGTCCATAGGTTACGGTGGCCACTTTCCATCAGGCGGACTGTATGCTTGTTTGCCACCGACGTAGTATAAAAAAAATAGTATTTTGGAATCTAGTAGCAATGACCACTCTACCACAGGTATAATAAAGAGTACTATCGTTGACTCTACCAAAGAGGATAAGGTATTATAGAGAGTTACTGTCAAAGTAAAATGTGTACCTAATCAGAATCACAGTGCATAGACTGCCATCTCTCGACACAAGCTTAAACCTCAGTTTTGACAATTTGGCCCATATTGTTAGCTTGATATGTGTTAAAATGTCAAATATTAATATTAGCGCCATCTAGCCGAGCGTTCCCCAAAGGTGTAACGCCATCTAGGCCACCGTACCTTTTTCTCTATGGCTTTGAGGTACGTTTTTTTCTTAGACCTTATCCGTCTATACGGAGTTACATATGTCTTTGATTCTACTAAGAATTACATGATCTGCCGGATATAGAAGATAATCTCTTCCGTACAAACATGAATTTTCAGGGTGCGTAACGTAACCCAAAGTGCCCATCGTTTACCTCGCTCACATTAATGTAGAAGATAATTGAAATGAAAACCTATGTATATGAATAATATGTATTGTACTCGTGTGAACACGATATGTGTTAGAAAACTTTTGTAGGTAGGTACTAGGTGCATTACTTTAAGAAACAGTGAGGTCTTAACGAGAACTCAACTTTCGGCGGAACTAAGGACTTGAGTCTTCACTAGAGATGGGCCGAATATTCGGTATATTCGGTATTCAGTATTTTCGTATTTGGCCGAATAATTCGTTTCTATTGCCGAATATTTACCGAATAAACAAAGTAAATAACTAATGAAGATCTTACGTATTCCATTGGATACTAAGCTCCTATTTTGTATCTTTTAAAGGAACTGTTAAAAAGAGAGAAACCTATGCGTCAAAATATAAATACAATTATTTTGTAAAAAAAGTAAAAAACCGTAGTTTAAGAGTTGAGTTCAGGGTTGTTTTAACTGTTTTAGTTATCCACTAAATCATAAAAACATAGTTGTAGTAACATATGTAACCATTATCAATCATTTAGGTAATAGTTTTAATCTTAACATCCGCTTTAAAAATATGGCGTAACCCGCGTAACCGAATATTGGGCCAAATGTTCGGTTCGGTAAGAGCTGAACCGAATGTTCGGCCGAACAGTCGTATTCGGTAAAGTCCATATTCGGCCCATCTCTAGTCATCACCAATACTTGCACTATAAAAGCAAGTTCTGGCTATGTTCATAATCAGCTGTTATGAACCCTCAGTAGTAGGATGTGAGCTCTCATGGTCCTTAGACTCCTGAGATGCTGGAGATCGGCCGAAGCGGGTGGTCTAGGCGCGGTACAGACGGTAGCAAAAGTGTTTACCCACTTACTTCTTATTACTTTCTGGTCTATATTAACGTAGAATTCAACATTTAACGCGGTATTTAAATACTTAGTCTTCGTAAATTTTGTCGCACTGAAACTGAAAGGCGGCAAGTATCATGTTATCATGTAAGAACATAATATGAACTTATACGAACTGCCTTTTATATTTTAAGCTCACGTTTATCACGTTTGTAAATATTTGATTATGAATAAATAAAAAGGACTTTTTACACAGATTGACCGAATAAAGAAATAGGTATATGTATTTTTAAACTTCACTCCTCACATTTTTGCAGCAAATATACCTAATATCCAATCGGTACTGTGTTGCGTAAAACTAAATTCTCTCTGTGACGTCTTTGAGTGACTTGTCGACTTGACAGTACCTCTCCGGGCGAGCTTCAAGTTTATGATGGTTTTACGGCGAGAGGCACTTAACGCCCGCTACCGGGTACTGCCCCCCCCCCCCCCCCCCCCCCATCTTACATTAATTAGATGCACCATGTTGTTGTAGGTAACAAGGAAACATTTGTATGGGATTTTTGTTAGGTGTGTAGGGTTTTGTTATGTCGGGTGCAGTAGTGGGTGTAATAGTAGTGAGACTTGCAATGGTTTATTATGATTGGAAATAACTTCCTTACTTTCACTATCGTCAGCTTACTACTTGATGTTAACCAAGTTTTTTCTACCGGTTCGAATCAAACTTTTGTTTTTGTCAAAACCAGGTACCTACAATTGTTGATGTTCAATTGTTCACATATAAAGCCACGTATTCATTGTAAACATTTGTTGACCAACAGTTGATCAATTTTGTTGATGAAATGGCACAAAGTTGCGGGAAACTTTGTTTACGGCATGACCTCCTGTCCACACCGCAGACTGCGTGAAAATGTTGCCTGAAGAAGTCGTGTTGTTGTGCTCTCTTGTGTAACCTAAAACCCCGGAAAAAGAAAAAAAGATGGTGGATACGGAAGTACCTCTTACAAAGGCAAAATTTATTAAGTGATCTTAAAATGGGAGATGGCTCCTTTATTAACTTTATGAGAATGTCAAAAAGTGATTTCGAACATCTTCTAGGGTTAATTAGCCCGTCAATAACAAAAAAAGCGACAAATTTTCGTCAACCAGTTTCATCTGAAACAAGACTGGCTTTCTTAATTGCATTATTTTGTCGTTGTCCCAAACTACCGCCATGTTTATTAGAAAAGTTGCAAGAACTGTATGCACACGTCAACATGAGTTGATCAACTGATGTTTTTGATCGACAAGCGAAAACACTGCAACACGCAGTCAGCAACTCTGCAACACCCAGTGTTGCCTGCAACATGTTGCCAGCAACTCAGCAACATGTTGATTAAACAAGGTTGCTCAACAAATGTTTACAATGAATACGGGGCTTAAGTACGAGTATTTATTGTATCTGACGTGATTCTGGTTTCCAAACTAGGTACTCATATTTAGATTCCGGTATGGCATTTTTAAAGCAAAACATTTCTATTTTGAACCATAAAGGAATTTCAAAAAAACTCACGAAAACGTCAAAAAGCGTACCTAATAAATATAATTAGTTAGTTTCAGGAGGTACGGATATTACTAGGAGAAAAAAAATAAACTATAGAGTCATTTCATCTTCTTTATTCGATAATATTTATACTTCGTTACGTTTTGTCTGCTAACTTTATTCGGTTATGTAAGTACTAAGTTCCTTTGACTCTTTGTTCCTTTGAATTAATTTGTGTAAAATTTAGATAGCGCTTGAAGGATCGATCCTCCAATAAAAAAGAACTGAACACTGACAAGGACAGCAACAAGTTAAAAATCGCAACAAAAAATAACAAAATGGGAGGTACCCTTCTAGTTTGCTCCTTCCTAGTTTTTATAGCGAGCTCAGGTGCTAACGACCTGCCCCAACAGGACTCGGTCCTAACTCCTAATAAATGTTTGCCTAGGCAATTAAAGGCACCGTGGGTGGTCCGTGGCCCTGGCGTGGTTTTCACGTGACCACGCGTTTTTTGAATGGAGATGTGATTTTGTGATGACAGTTTTATTTTATTTGGGTTAGAAATGCTGAGGTGTGATTTTTTTGGATCACGTTTTTTGGTAGTGCTACTACCTACTTATATTTTTTTTTGTAATATGTATTTAAATATTAACTATGCAATATATTGTAGGTATGCTGTAATGTTTACTTGTCTAGACTAGAGAGATTCCTATCAATATGGGGTCATATTGCTAGTTCCCGTTATTATATTGCATCTAATGATAGGTCGAGTATATGTTAGTTGCGAAATATATAGTATTGTACAAAGATATATTTTAAGGAAAATAAGTGGCACAGTGGAAACAAGCACAATTACCCTACCTGTAGTACATTTTTTCAAAACTTGTATGCAAAAAAAAATGAAAACACCAACTTTCACGACGATATAATCATATTACAACATAATAATAGTCATGTTTTTACCAGCACAAAATTACAATTAGATTCGCCCATCACATTAGAAAGTGATTCATCACTAAATCAATTAATTAAATTAAAAATAAATATTAATAAAAAGAGCGCGTGCCGCACCGTGCGCCCACTCCACGGTCACAGCTGACCGATTTCTGAACGAAACACAGGAACGAAACGAAACGCAAAAGCTTTCCCGCGTAAAAAAATAACCTACAAATTATAATGCACAATATCGTACACCCCTTGAAATTTCAACTATCGCTTATTGCTAGTTAAGTAAGGGTTATTATTAAAAGTGTTTCGTTTAATTACACGCACATGAAATGTGGTAATCGAGTAACAATTATCCGATGCGTTTAAAAAACAACCTCAAAAGGGTCACACAGTGCAATTGAATCGCGATTTGTTTATACTCGAAGATAATGATCAATTGTTGGGTGGAGTGGGATTAAGTCGTATTGTAATTATGTAGGCGTGGGAAAACTGTCTCAAGTGTTTGCGGACAAGTGCTTGTCTAGGTACATGAAAATAGATGAATCATAGCTTCGACATTTTTCTATGCGGTGCTTGTTTCGTACCCAGCATAGTATCTTTATAAATGAAATTAATGTGGAAGTGTAACGTTAAAATGTATAGATGATATCAAAATAAGAAGTACCTACTTAACGTTCAGTCCGCAAAATGGAGGTACAGTATGAAATGTGACTGCTTCGCCTCGCACGACAATTTTAGTTGTAATATGATATCTGTTTCTAAATGTAGGTTTTTTTAAGCGCAACGGACTTAACGGAGCCGGCGAGCGGCAACTTCACAAAATGACAAATAAATTGTAATAAATATTTAGTAGGTAGGTATATGCAGTTTTTATTTGCTATGAGGTCAGCGCAATGAACGCGATCTGTGTACACTACTTATTAGGTAAGAATAATGGCAAATATGGCTACCAAAGCATACACTTTTAACTTCGAAAATTATCTCCAACCTCCATTCAACCCTCTGCCGACCCCGACTAATAGCATTTAATTTTATCTTAACCCTCTTCGGTTGCGAATCTGCCAAAGTCACCGCACACCTGGTGATGTAACCCCAAACCCTAACGCCTCTGGTAACCGTCATTATGGCACGAAAAGTGTACTTTAAAACGTACCCCTTCCAATAAAGTGAGAAACATAAGGTCCATTTTGCTACTAGATTTAATATTGTTTTGAAAGAAAGAAAGAAAGAAAAGACATTTATTCAGTACAGCACACATACACAGGACAAAATGGTGAAATTAAAAAAAGAAACTAATAATAAAAAACAAATACACAAAAATATCCTAAGAAAATTATATACACAGTCCAGCAATGTATGCAGTAGGGAAAAGGCTTTGACTCAGCATGTTGCTGCAAGACACAGGCGAGACGAAATGCAACGCTGTTATTCTGCCAAGGCCTGAGGGAGTGACTTTTTTGTTTAAATAAAGTAAAACCAAGAAATAATAAACTAACTACTGCTGCTGTTTTCACTATCTGTTATAAGGTGATTAGGCTACTTATCTATATACCTACCTACTTTCTTGCTCACATTTTGATCAGCAATATTTAAATAAGTAAGTAAAGGTACTTATTAAATATAAATATCTGTGGGCTTAGTGAAAAAGGGTATTAACTCAAATTGACTCGATGAAGAAGGGCGTAAGTTCCACCTCGGACTTGTGCCCTTTTTCACCGAGTCAATTTGAGTTATATCCTTTTTCACTAGGCCCACAGATATAGATGTGGACCAAAGAGCCAAAAATATGTTTATAATTACTAATTTATTTCTTTCAAGTTAAGGTTGTGGTTATACCTACCTATTTTTTTTCACTTTGTCTGCAAATTACCTTCTGCCCTATATAAAAATAGAAATATAAAAATGGAAAAATAAGAATGGATGAGAATTACAAATGCATTTCAGTTGACAGCAATGTGATTTAACAAATAAATTGAATACTATGCTGTAGGCAGATGTCCCACTGAACCGTTAGAGACTCGGAGACTTAGGGTATGGGCGCGGGCGCTTTCGTCTTAGTCGCCGAAGCGAAGGCCGTGAAAGCAAAGATAAAAAAATCAAATGGTGAAATGGTGACTATCTGCTACTGATTTTTGTCGATGGAATGCAAAATTCATCACGATATTTAAAATCGCTGACCCAACGGTCAAACCCCATGGCGCATCATTGAGCGCTCATTACACCCCATTGCAAGCTCATCCCTACCTGGCGCTCCCACGCTGTGAAAACATCGTTATAATCATATGCACGCGTATGACTTCCGTTGGCCACCGCTAATTTTAGGGTTCCGTTGAAATGAATAGGGTATTTTCAATACCAAGAGTTGTTTAATTATTCTGTTACTCGAGAATAAAATCTTCAAGCACATACAAAGACGCTTCTACATAACTTACGTAAATACGGACTCTACGTGTTACGCAATGTATTTAGCGCTATGGCAAAAATGTGACAAAGGAATTAAAAAACTAGGAAAACAATCTCATTAAAATAGTCAACGTTATGCAGCCAAGATTAACAATGGCTATCCGATTGCCTGCCTTTTCACCACAAGATGGCTATTCGTCACGCGCGATGTAACTTTTTTTATCCATAAGTTCCATAACTAAGTTATGGAGCCACATTCTCTCGGCATTTCTGTGAACGGAACCCTCGATCAGCATAAGTTACCCTTACATTTTATTACTAGGGCGGGGTAACCTCACATTGAACTGTCCCAGAAACAATACGACTTATCTACCCTTTCGTTCCATCTACATTCTGCTGTTTTGAACACCGTTGAAAACCATATTCTCTAAGTTCCAAAAGGGCATATGTCCCTTTATACGTGCATAATTTTATGCTGTTTCTAATATAAGTGCAATAATAAAATTGTAATTTGTCCTACGGTGATTGATTTGGAAAGCGTGCGATGCAGATAGGTGCATGGTGTGGGTGCATCGGAGTGATAAGGAGTGAGATAAGTAGGTGTTAGCGGAATTGGACACGTTTTTGATTATATCTTTGAGGGTTATGGTTTATGCTATTTATTTGTGTGTTGTCTTTATTAATGGATAAAATCTGTCTAAACTTGGAACCGACTTGGTCAAAAATATTTAGTAAAAACTTCTGTGGACAATACCTATTATAAAAGTAGTGTCATGAACTAAAAATATGTATCCCGTCATGAGAATTTAGTCCAAAAATTAGCACTAGAAATCCTTAACCTTTGTAAAGTCCACAGGAGAGATAGGTATAACCAATAAACCATACTATAAAATCTGTTTGACCCTTAAACAGAAAAAAGTGAAGGAGTACGTGTCTTCTTAGGAGTCTTCTTCTCGCATCTTGTACCTATGTTTTTTCCAAAATCTGTAAACACAGACATACATACAATTATGCCTGGAACAAAGGGATAGGCAGAGCACATGAAACTACTAGTCTTAGTGCCACTCTTGGCAATCAAGGAGTTGAAAGAAAACGAACATTGCATCTATAAACGCCAATTTTCATAAATTTGAATTCGAGAGTTCTACTAAGCCCATTTTAAAATTCACGAGAAAGTCAGTTCATCAGACTATAATAATCGACGCGTACGGCGCGTGCCTAAAAACCGTTGACTCCAAACTAAACTATTTCTAAAACTTACCAATCACCCATCAATCGCAAATTACATTAACACATCCCATCCGTATATTATTACACGTCTATAATAGCCATTATTGTACCGGAAGTGACTGCACCCTCGTGACGTCACTAGTTTTATTGTGTCATTAATATGTGGTGGTCATTAATAGGAGAGCGGTGCGTTAATTGGGGTTAATATTAATGAGTTTGGTAATGAGGAAATATCGGCCAGCTATGTGGATTGTAGGTACATACGACTTATACTATTTTTTTATAGGTACTAGGTACAGTCTGCATCAGTATCGATTAAATAACGGGTCAAAATTATTGGAAAAACCATTGGTCAGCAGTTCTCAAAAAGTTTGTACAAAAATTAAGGAAAATGTTAAATTTGTTTTTTTTTTATATTCCTATTTAGTTACCAAGATTTTTTTGATGAATTGAGATTTTGGTAAGTTTTATTTCGTCATTAAGTTTCTCTAGTATCTATATTTTCTTAATTATAACAATTATCCTGTATATATCTTACGAAAGTCGACTTATATTACTAAATGTTGGAGAAAGATCAAAAATTGTAAGCGACAAAAATATTATTTTCTTATCTTGTTTCTTGAAAACCGAATATGCCACATGTGTGCACTAATTTTGCAACAAAAATAAATAAATACATAATAATATTAAGTAGCTATAAGATATTCTTGTATCTACTGTTTTACTGAGTTCCATTCTGTATACATATAATATCTGTAAGTAGTCATTCATATAATTAATGTAGAGCCATATCTTTTTCTTTTTTCTCTGAAGAGATTGCATTTATTGAGCCAAATCCATACTAATATTATAAATGGGAAAGTGTGTGTGTCTGTTTGTTTTTCCGTCTTTCATGGCAAAACGGAGCGACGATATGACGTGATTTTTTAAGTGGAGATAGTTGAAGGGATGGATAGTGACATAGGCTACTTTCTCTCTCTTTCTAACGCGAGCAAAGCCGCGGGCAAAAGCTAGTACTTTAATAAAAAAAACATCCGTAAAACTTTTTTTATCCTATTAACTGTACCAAACATATTATCAATGCGACTAAAATATGGAGAATCATAGAAACAATCAACCACTTATTTATTAAAACATCAAAAATCAATGGACGTGCGGATGTGAATCAATCACTTATCATTTTTGTTCGTCATGCCGCCGCACAGGTGGCCTGATCAAATTATACAAATTGCAACATACAATATTCATAGGGGTAGGGCGGTGCGTTGAGGTTCAATAGTTTTCCGTTGAACGCTCGTAATTTACAATATTTCTACTGTAAAGAGTTTCACCACAACCTCTCTTCCCGTGAGTGTCGTACGGAGAAGTTCACTGGAAGTGGGATATTAGTTCAATTGTTGCGTAACTAGTCGAGAGGCTGGCAACCTCTCACTGCCAACTCACAAGTCAGTTCTCTTTCAGTCCCTTCATTGCTACGAGCGGCATTCAATCTTGACAGACTATATCGCATAATGAGGTAGCTAAAGCTCGCGTCTCGCGATCGATTTGCTGAAGCTCAAAAATAAATCAGCGTGATCATAGTTCAGAATAGTAAAAAAAAAACACCTGAAGTGCCTGTAACTTGGGACTGAGGTAGGTACCTGAGACCACGGATGTAACGTAAAGTTTGAAACATCAGGCTAAATATATAATATGAATGAATGAATTAGATTTTATTCGAAACACATTTACAACAACATCAAAGTATTAGGCTTAAATCTAGGAAAATAAATGAAGTTACACTGCTGAGGGTGGTTTAGCATATCAATAGTGTTACGACGCTGATTTTCAGTGGCCCCATTTTTAGTCCTGTTTTAATATTAATTTATAACCAAATTTCTCTAAATTCCCACTATTCCCAGCACTACTCACCGAGCCTCTGATTAATTCATATCGCGTAATGAGGTAGGTTTTAAGCTCGCGATTGATTTGCGCCCAATTTGTCGCGCCGCGGTCGTGCATATTTGATCGCCGCTGTTATTAATAATCGTTGGAATATCACTGCAATCGAGTTCCGATTGATTTTTGTTTTGTTATTGATATTTTCGTTTATTTCGATTGAATTGGTTCTAGGTAATCTAGCTACGACGGGTACTGTGAATTGAATTATCCTTGGAGTAGTAGATCGACTAGAGATTAGAGTAGGTACTAGCTACTCGTACCTACTTCGATGTTCCATTATGTGTCGAAACTAGACACTATTCGGTATTCGGCATATTCGGCGTTTAATGTTCGTATTCGGCCGAATAATTCGGTTGTATTGCCGAATATTTACCGAATAAACAAAGTAAGTAACTAATGAAGATCTTACGTATTCCATTGGATAATAAGCTCCTATTTTAGTAGTTTTTTAAGGAACTGCTAAAAAGAGAGAATCCTATGCGTAGTGTTTTGTAAAAAAGTTAAAAAGAGAAGAGTTCAGAGTTGTTTTACTAATTTTTTAGTTATCCACTAAATCATAAAAACATAATTGTAATAACATATGTAACCATTATCAATCATTTAATAGTTTTAAGGAACACCCCCTTTAAAAATATGGCGTAACCGAATATTTGGCCGAATGTTCGGTTCGGTAAGTGCTGAACCGAATTTTCGTATTCGGCAAAGTCCATATTCGGCCCATCTCTAGTCGAAACCTAGATCCCATATTCCATCCATATGGATGAGATATTTATCTTCATACGACTACCCTGTCTGAGATTTTTTACCCAAAATGCAAAACAACCGTAACGTAACGTTCATCAGTTTCCAAATATGATTGTTTAATGGTTCTTAGTTCTTACACTTCTTACTTAGGTACCTATTCTTAGACCGATAGTCCACTATCATAGAAATACGACTATAGGTCTGTATACCTCCCTTTTTCTCCAACTTGAAGAAAAAGGACGGCTATGATCATATTTCTATGATAAACATATGATAGTCCACTATCAGCCTTACGGATTTTATGAGGAACTCTCAAAACAACGAATAATGTTATTAAGCGGAGGGCATAAATAACGAAGTCTATCTGTCTCTAGGGACCATTCCAATTTACGTAGCTAAAATGTAATTTCAAAATAGGTACTTAATAGCGTTTTCAATAATTTCTTTATTTCATTTCATTTTGAAAAAACAATCATAACAATAAGTAAGTACTCACTTAAACACCAACAAGACAACTAACATACCGACATAGAACTCCCCCGATAACGCACTAATTACCCAACACATATCGCACCGATAAGTTTTCCCACAAACAAAAGCGCTCGGTGACGCGTTTTCCGGCGGAAGTTCCCACCCGTAGATTAAAACAAGATGGCCGCCAAAAGATGGCGCTGGCACGCGCCCGACACGTGCGTACGCGCACCCTATGCTATTTTACGTGTTTTCATTGAAAATATTAAAGAATAATAGAGAGAATGGCGTGTTGTTTCACTCTCAAATTGGTTCCGGAAGGTTGGGGTTAAAATGCAATTGAACTGATCATTATTCTCACATAAAGAATTCAACAGTGACCGGGTCGAATCGAGAATCGTGACAAGGGGAAGGTTTTCCTAATGGGTCAAGTGGGTGGATTGTTTTGTACTAGTATAATAAACCTTTGGAGTAACATGTATAAACAAATACATACCCTTATTTTTGTGAAAAGCAAAAAAAAGATCTCGTTACGTTACATAAATAATACCAACCCATCTATTGTGCCTGAGCTGTAAGCTGTAAGTTCACATTTTTGACACATTTGTTTTGAAGTATGTTGCGATGTGGCTAAGAGGTATCGTTTGCCAAATCTAGTGATTATTTACGAATTGGTTGAATCGATTAGACCCTATGTACAAGGAGGACCTCCTGCTTGGTGCACCTGGTGCTTAAACAAATATACGATATCTATCAACTTACTGAAATGTCATTTGAATCGAAATGACAGACTGCCACAGCACTAGTTTAAAAATAAAAATGAATGATAAATGACATAATAAGTAAATCCTGCGTGATAAATTAATATCGTAAAATACTCAATAAAGATCCGCAAAAATGTAACATGTCTTAGATTATGTTTAAAGTAAGCGATATGTTGTTTTTAAGTAGGTACTTGATTTTTAAAATATTATTACAGGATTTTATTTAAAATTTCATTAGGTCGTGCCAGTTTACATTTTGTGGACGCTGTCATGTGTCAAAAATGTGAACTTACAGCTCCGGGACAATACATCTTAACCATAATGTAAAATATATCCTACCTGCTTTCAGTAAAGGGGTCCGTTAAATAATTGTAATTCATGTTAGGTAGGTATAGGCACAGTATAATAAAGAGTACTATCGTACAGTATGGCCACTCCCGCTCCCCGTTGAAAGTGCCGCCCACCCCCTCTCGGTTACCTCACAGTTACCGCCTGTCAAAAACACGAATAGTCGACCTGTCATATTTCACTCATACAAGCATAGTACGCGTTCACCTACACGAGCTAAGACTGTGTGCTAGGAATGCGCCTCTTTCAATATATTTGATCGCCAGTGTCCGAGGTTATTTACCGTGAATAAAAGATATTGTATTAAAGGAAATAATTTATTTAACCCTTTCCGTCCACAAATTCCGGTCGCAACAAATGCTCGTATACAAATAAAGTAAATAGGAGTATTACACAATTATGTTAACATCACAAAATTGACAAAGGGCCCATTTACACGATGCGATAACTGACATGCGAGTTTCATTACATTGCGATTTTCATGTGTTGGATTCATGAATTGTATGTAACTTCAACAGTCTGCAATATGTAACTAAAATCGCGTACGAGTTCCCACGCCGTCTAAATTAGCCTAAAATTCCAAACAGCTTTATCGATCGACTATCAATACAATAAACGAAAAAAACAATACCGTAAGTACGAACATATTCCTTCAATTTCGTTACGTCTACTTAAGCGAAGGGTTTTTTTACACTTGCAGCAACAAAAATAAATATTATTCAAGATTTAAGATTTTATAAAATTTATAATGACGAAATTATGATTTTACTGAAGATAAAAAAAAAACTGAGACATTTTATACTTATAATTTATATAGCTGTCAAGATTAAGAAATATTGAGCAAAAGTTTAACCCTTTACATAGTTTAAATTATAAAACCCCAAAAATTGAAAACAATTAGGTATTAATAGTTAAACAAAAAAAAGTTTATGTTAACGTGTCGAGTGGAGTCAATCAATTGGAACCCTAAGCCGCTGTAGGACTACGTCATAGTAACGTTATAAATCAGAATGTAAGATCTTACTGGATTCCAATTAGTTGACTGTACATTCTGTTCGTCAAAAGCTCAGGATACGGACTTTGATCGTACAGTCACCGGCAATAACATCGCACAAAAAGAACGCCGTAAAAATATCTGACACAATCATATTTTTAGAACCTTAAGAGCATGTCAGATATTTATGCAGCCCTTTTGTGCGACGTTGTTGATGGTGACTGTAATGATGGGCGGAAGGATTACGTATAAGGCACCAATATACTATTCTAAAATTGTTATTCACATTATTTATTTTTAAACATATTTTTGTTTATGAACAGAGTATTTGCATTGATTATTAAAAGCAACTAATTGAGAATTAGTTTGAAAATATCGGAGTTTTATATTGATCATATTTCCTTAAAATAATACCTAGAAATACGCCAAAGGTATTTTAAATAAAGAAGAGAAGGGTACAGTCAAAAACACAGCTGTGAATACAAAGTGCCAAAAACATGTATACACACTTTTATGTACAGGCAATAAAGTTCTGTGTTGACTGTACAAGACAGTTTTTTTTTACTTGTAACCTCTATGCCTCTGTACAGTGACGAACCTGGTAAGGCCCAGGCCTATTTTTCCGATTTTGAATTTGGAATTTTCTTTTTATTAAGAGTTCTAAACTCGAATATGATTTGTAATTTTAGAAGTACGCCGGGAATTCCGAGGTTAATAATCTCTATCAATAGTTTATTTTTTACAATGAGAATTAAGCTTTAATTCAATTACACTCATTTATAAAATCAAATCTCAATGGTCAGTAATTGACAATTTACCCTCATACAATATATATGAGATTTAAACACAATATCATAAGATATTTACACAATTACAATTTCGTCTCTTTAAATCTACGGTAGCGTTACTATGAAGCGTTAATAAATTATGATCGTATTTATATCTAATCTCCGATTTGGTATGTTACTTATTTGTAAGAATAAATTAATATCAGTCTATACTACGTGTGATGTCGGTGGTTAGTAGGATCTAATAAAAGTGTTAGGTATGTTGGGATGATTAAAAAGTGTAAAATTGTCCGCTAGAGAACTGAAGAACTAGAAGACTGATGTTGTAATCATTTTGACGTATTTTTACAGAAGTTAGAATTTCGTGAGAAAGTGTGTGTGTCTGTTTATTTGTCCGTCTTTCACGGCAAAACGGAGCGACGAATTGACGTGATATTTTAAGTGGAGATAGTTGAAGGGATGGAGAATGATATAGGCTACTTTTTGTCTCTTTCTAACTAACCTCACACTTCCGTAAAATGGGGGGTAGATTTTTGTATGGAACATTTCACAATTTCCGAATTTAACGAGAGCGTAGCCGCGGGTAAAAGCTAGTTTAAATATACTTGGCAAATATCTACATGACTATTCGTCATAGTTACAACTAAGCAACTGGCTTTTGTGTATATTGCAAACATATTATATATTTTATTTATATAATAGCGTTTTTTCTAATCATCCTAACGCACCTTGAATCACTTAACAATGTGAAATTAAGTAAGGGAATATAAAGTGAATCTATTCATTTCTAACTACATACCTATTGTTAGTGATGAGTAACTATAAATATAAAATAAATGTGTGAGACAGTGATTTTGATAGCCACACCTGTCCAAGGGTTAAACGTCATAATGTCAAGAGTTTGACGTTTAAAATTACACTACTATATCTATAGGTATGCAATTTGATATACAGGCAGCTTCAAAAGTAGCGGATCAAACAATGCTTCACACGTAACTACCATTATATTATAACTTCTAAACAAAAATATTGTCTGTGTAGTCACTTGCATATACATAAGTGATGATTTTTGTACCTTGTCGCTTTAAATCGTTTGACAATTTCGTATGACATACCTACGTACGGAACTAATTTGTTCCGTCTATTGTCCTTTGAGTCGGCGGCAACCCGAACCCTCCTGAGAACTTGTACACTCCTTTTTGCTGTGCAAAACACAGCAAAAAGGAGTGTACACGTTTCTAATGGGTTGACACTCCTTGTTGCAGGCGTCCATAGGTTACGGTGACCACTTTCCATCAGGGGGACTGTATGCTTGTTTGCCACCGAAGTAGTATAAGAAAAAAACATTTCAGACACGACGTTATAGTGAAAAGGTACAGAAATCATCACTTATTTATGCCGGTGACTGTACATAGAAAAAATAATTACCCCAAACTGTATTATTAACGACTTCAGATAATTTTGGTGCGTCGTTTCATCTGCTCCTCTTGATTTGGACTGTGCATATATGTATTTTTTACAGAGTGTACATTTTGCTACATCTAAGTGTTATGTAAGAGTATTCTATGGCAAATTAAAAAGTGATTTCCATCATTATATAAAAATAGAATAGATATTGCAATTATTACACTATGGCATTTTAGTTAAGTTATTTTTGATTGAATTAGTGTTAACATACACACACTTTTTATATATTAATAATCTTTGTCAGATTATAGAGAGCACGCCTTAAAACTATTATTAAAAAAACAAACATCACAAACATGACCTACATTATTAAAAATTAAATATTATTTTAATACACCCATGCTAAAACATTAATAAAATCGTATAATTTGTTCAAGACATTTTGAGACCAGAGAATTAAAAACAAACATTAAATAAAATTCGCTAATCATTATAATTTTTCGAGCACACGTACAATTATATCATAATTATTACAGCAAATAATTGAGCACAAATGACATTTCGATTCACGTTATGTTTACATGAAACATAAGATGAAGATAAACATACACGCACAAGGTTCTAAAATGTTTAGTAGCTGCATGCATTTGGAACTATGTAAAAATAAGTCAGCATTTTTGGTAATCAATTAGCAGTTTAGAGAAGACACGATGAAAACATAAACATGCAATCAAAACAACTTGAGGTTGAATAAGATTCTACAAAAATATGAGGCCATTGGCAATAAAATTATTTTATTTACGCTTCTAATTTTAGTATCAAATTTACTTTCGCTATTATGGTATGGATTTTCCATAACCAATCTGCATTACTAGTTTGTCGTTTTCTGAAGTAGTAATCATAAAAATCTAACACATTTTTATAATAAAAATGCACACTTGCAAATTAAAAGTTAGGCCGAAAATCTTTTGCAAAAATTCCACTGGTAAACAAATTAATATACAGAGTGGGGCCTGTAACAAAGGCGAAGAATTGAACTCTAGGCTATTCTCCTTATACTGATCAACATTTGTTCGGCGACTTTTAAAAATAACTTGTATTTTGATTTTTATCACCCTTGAAAGTTTTTTCTAAGAGGTAATGTATTGCGAATTCTGTTGTCTAAAGTGTGACAGACAACGTCAATGACAACAATAATGGCGTACATTGAAGCTACTATTTATTTTGTATGAAAAATTAAAAATTTAAAGACTTCATAATTTTTAAAAGTCACTGAACAATTGTTGATCAGTATAAGGAGAATAGCCTACAGTTCAATTCTTCGCCTTTGTTACAGGCCCCACTCTGTATATGTAAATGTGACGTTATCTGGGTAAAGGGACCTTATTGTTGATGGCGCTTACCTCCCGCGGAGTCGTATTTGTACACGAACATCGCTCTTAACGCCGTAAGCGCCATCGAGAATACGGTCCCTTTACCTAGATAATGTCACATATTTTACCTTATATCTGTATTAAATTGTATTTGTAGGTAGTAACTTCGATTACTTAAAGCACCAATAAAGAGGATCAGTTTATTATTCAAACAATTATTGACTGAATAAATACAGTTAAAAGCTTTAATAATAGCGTTATATGTGAATAGTTGAAAATTGTAAAAGTCAATAAGGAATTGCACGCAAAGTGTCAGTAAATAATATTTTATACACACATCAAATATTGTTATAATTCAACAAACAAATTAAAGAACACAGCAGTTCAAACTGTTAGACAAGCACCACAATCTATTTTATTTATTTTCCAATTTAATGAAGTCGAAAGTGTCAATTTTCGGCACAGTGTGCAAAAAGTTGCCGCTTTCCGGCTCCATCGAATAAATAGTACACATATTGGACAGTAAACAGCATTATAATGTTACATTACATTATTGTCTATTATAAATATGGATATGCAAGCAACGATTGTAACATTAAATTCGATTATTGAGTTTTAACATAATTAATATCAATTTTAACATTATTTAATTTATGGATGATTCCCAAGAGATCGGATTTTATTGTGACTGACCATAATTTGGAAAATATTGAGTTATAATTATAACACTTATAGCATCAAACCGGTTTTTTATCAGAATATCTAGTTTTTCGGATTCTGTTCAATATATTTTATCCCACATAGAAAAGTGTGCCTCAAATCTTATGTGATCAATTTATATTATTCTTAAATCACAAAACATGGTTTATCCCATACATAACAGAGCACGTCCATGGTCTGAACAAGTGAACACAGACGTCGCTAGCGAGTATTCGGTCTCATTCGGAACTGTTCGGTCATTTTCGGCGATGTTCGGGGACCGTTGATATTTAAAGAACTAGGTTCGGTGTTAGTCGTGAAATACAGTACAGTTTAGTGCTAGTATATTTTATCCAATACAGAGCACAGCACGTCTGTGGCTAGAACATAGACGTCGCTAGCGAGTGTTCGCTACAAGTCCGTCACGGGTCCGAACACGACGGTAGTGTTCGAGTTGACGCTCGTCCGTCGAGTGCGGTTCGGGTCCTGTTCGGTTTCGCTCGGGAGGGATTCGGGACCGTTCGGGGATGATTGGAGACCGTTGAATTTGGAACGCAGTTGCGTCACTAGTCGCTCCAATCTGAAAGTTAAAAAAAAGTTTCTTATTTTAGTAGTTCGTATAGGTACATAAAAAAAACATATTTACGTAAGGTACAGCGGGGCAAATCTCGACTGGGGGGGGGCAAATATAACTGGTCCATTTTTTCCATATTTAACAATGTTTGCTTTATTAAATAGAGTGTCCACGGGTTATAGGTATATGGTAGAAGTGTTCAGTGGATACATGTAGAACTCAACATCATCATAGTGTAACCTAATAAGTATAATAACGACTTTTCGCGTGCGTAATTTTACACATGGTCCTTGTAACTACGCTTCATACATTTTTTGTACCACACTATTTATGTCATTTTCAGTTAATTTGAATAAGCATTCCCCCTTCTTAGGCTAATTTTAATGTTGAATACTATTAAACAAACTTACATATACTTAAACTATTTAACTCTTTACTTATTTAGAAAACGTCACACATGAATTGCGATTATATTTTTTTTTTTTACATTACTGAAAACTTAGATGCATGATGAATGTTTTAGATTCGGAGGGGATGTTCTGTGAGTTCTCCGTTCGTTCTATGATATGAATGGCAACAAGTCACCAAACCAACAAACAACTTACCAATATTACTGTAGATTATTGATTACCGCTTTTGTTTTCACTAAGGAATAGAAAAAAGAAAAATATTTACTGTTGTCCCGGATTTGTAAGTTCACATTTTTGACACATTTGTTTTGAAGTATGTTGCGATGTGGTTAAGACGTATCGTTTGTCAAATCTAACGATTAATTTCGAATTGGTTGAATCGATTAGGTCCTATGTACAGGCGCTTAAACAAATATACGATAACTGTCAACTTACTGAAATGTCACTTGAATCGAAATGACAGACTCTGCCACAGCACTAGTTTAAAAATAAAAAATGAATGATAAATCGCCGTGTGCCTGCTATATGGCCACAATTCAAAAAACCGTTTTTTCGAGAAATCGCATCTCAAAGTTTTGAGAGTATAGTTGAGGCTGTTAAATAGGATCTTACTTCTTGAGTTTTAGGTCTATGAATTTGAAATTTAGCTTTTTTTACTCGGAATGATATAACCCTCCATAAGATCACATCACTTTTCGCTAAAAAAATTTTTTTTTTTTAAGATACAAGGCCTGAAAGACAGGTATTTAGAGTTATGGCTGTATTGCAGAAACATTTTTTTAAGATTTTGAGATGCGTCCAAAATTAAACGAGATTATTGGATAAAGGTACCATACAAATATGTATGAAAAACACCAAATAGTTAAAATAATTTTATTTACGAACTTTGACAGTAACGATAGCAATGTGTAACTAGCTTATTATACCACGTCGTTACCAAATAATATTAATTATTTAAAATTGAAACAAATAAAACTTTGTAGCTTACGTATCAGGAGTCACCCTGGATAGAAGACTGAATTTCAAGGAACACCTGACCAGCCTCTCTGCGAAGCTCAAGACCCGGAACAGCATCATTCAGTAGCTTACGGGAACTCCAGAGTAGGCTGAATGAGGTAGTTACCTGGGGTGCCAACGTAGCAACACTTCGGACAACCGCGCTATCCCTAGTCTACTCCTCTGCCGAGTACTGCTCAGCGGTGTGGCTAAACAGCACCCATACTACCGCGATTGACGTCCAGCTGAACCACACTATGCGACTCATCAGCGGCGGCCTAAAACCAACTCCCACACACTGGTTGCCGGTGCTGAGTCATATTTTACCTCCAAACTTCCGCCGAGAAAAGTGCCTATTTCGTGAAATTGATCTGAAGACAACTTCATAGGTCCGGAACCTTTTGTGGGCCTTTCACAAGGAACCATTAAAACGGCTATGAAAGACCAAACAAAGGCTAATCACCAAAAAGAGTGGGATGCCCTGGTAGGTCTGAAGCATTCAAAGCTCTTTATGCGGAGTGTAGACTCTGGATGGAGCAAAAAGCTAGGAAAGCTAGGCAAAAGACAACTCCAAATTATAACGGGGGTGTTCACAGGCCATTACGGGGTCAAAGGAATTTTGGCCAAGATGGGACACGCTGACAACACTGATTGTCGCATGTGTGGCGAAGAGGAAGAGACCGTCAGACATCTAATGTGTGAATGTCACGCCCTCGCCAGACAAAGAATGAGGAACTTTGGAGCAGGCTACCTAGCACCAAAGGACTTCAGGGAGCTACCCATGAGCCTCATCATCCGATACGTAGAGATGGTCGAGAAGCTTCTGAATAGCTGAAGGATCTTAGGATCGAAGGGGGTAATTGCACAAAAGATCCCGATGGGTCGAAGTGTATCCGGAAGGGCCCCCGCAGATTTAATATAAGATAAGGAGCCTCGACAGGTTTGGTGTCGGTTGAACCGTATCAGGACTCTGTGGAGCAGATGGGGATGGCGCGAGTCTGCGGAGTGCCAGTGTGGCCGCCCCAATCAGACGGCGCACCATATAGTCTTCGAGTGCCCCATAACCAAGTTTAGCGGAAAAAGGGCTGATCTTAAGACACTTTCGACAAATGCCGTTGAATATCTTAAGTCTAGTTTTTTAATAATTTAAGTAGAGAACAACGTATAAGCCATACGATGAATAAATTCAGACGGGTAAAAATAATTGTGACCTCAGTAATGAGCCATATTTCAGAACCGCACTTGTAAGAAAACAAAGTTGAGATTTGTTTAATCATTTTGTGTAGTAGTTTCGGCATCGGGCTGGTAATTTTATAATAATGAGTGTGATACTGACTGCTGTGACACAATATTTAAAGGGATTTATCGCAATTATCACTCAAATTTTTAGGACGCAACTCAAAACTTAGATTTAAAACGTGTGATATACAGCCACAACTCAAAACGGCCGTCGGTTTACATGCGAATAAACTGGCAAGCGGCCGTATTGCAGGGAATCGTCTGACAATTTATGGTCAATTCCATAAGGCCACTTGTGAGAAAAAGTCTCTTAAGGACCTTTTTTGTTATGGCTCTCGAAGTAAGTCGTCTCGTAAATTGAACAATTTTGAATACGAATCTGCAATAATCCAGAATTCATAATCTGAAAAAAGATTTGTATGCAAACTGACACTGACAGATCTGTCAGTGTCAGTTTGAACTGTCAGTTAACGGAAAACAAAAAAGTATATCTGGAGTTGACCCTGACTGAACTGAACGTGGCGCCATTCGAATGTTTAGTGTGTAGGTACTCACTTGAAAGCGTGTTCCTCCGCATTCTGCTTGGCTTTCTTCATGCTGGCGAGCTCCTTCCGTAGCCGAAGTTTTTCCGTCTCTGAGTCCTCGCCGCCGTTCGTGATTCCGTTCTCGCTCGAGTCGAGACTGTGTCGATAAAAAAAATATTTAAGTATTAAGCGACTCGAGATGCGTTTACAAATCCTTTAGGGATACTATCAGGAGTAGAGGTGATTCACAAGAACGTTGCTTCCGAAAGTTACCAAATGCTTTTGTCATGTTTGAGAATACAATGTGCTATATTTGTCTACCATTCTTCATCACATTTCACCTACTCAAAGGTTAGCTGGAAGAAATCCCTTAAAGGGATAAGTTCGCCTTTGTACTGTCTATCCTGTGTCATATTTGTGTTTTGTGATTTGTACAATAAAGAGTTTATACATACATACATACATACAATGCAAACAATGTTTTTTTCACCACACCAACGGGTAAAGGTTTACTTTGCTATTCGAAAGCAGATAGCAAAATTGCATTTTATCCACAAGAGTGCAAAGTAATTTTATACAAATTTTAACTTTATGCCTTAAGCTAGCTGATAGAATTTACCTATAAATGATGATTTTGAATCATAAATATTGAATCAATCGATGGATTTGATTTAGTTTAAAGTTTTATAGTCAGTATTTTGTTCGTGTTGGTGTGGTGAAAAATTTTGTGTATCACTCGGTGGCAAAGATTGTTTAACCTTCGTGCCTTGAAACCCTCGCAACGCTCAAGATTCCACTTTTTGAACCACTCGCTACGCTCGCGGTTCAATATTGGAATCTTTCGCTTGCTCGGGTATCAACATTGGCACGTGCGGGTAAACAACTACTTTGCCCCCTTGTAAAACAAATAACTATTAATAATTTTAGTGTGAGAATATTTGTACCTCGTAGACACTCTGAGTAGTCGCAGCTCGTCCTCCAGTTTTGCTACCCGGTCCATCATACGTCTTTTGTCTGCCTCCGAAGCCCGAAGTGAACTCTGCAACAAATCGCCAACAACCGCTTTACTTATCTTAGGTACCATCTTTCTACGCGTGAAGTACCTAATAACAATATAGTAGCTAGGATACCTACTAAAAATACTGCTTATTCTGTTAGGTATCTATTTAATTGATAAGTGGAGATGAAAGTAGAATTGAGACCTTTTGATTTATTGCTAGGTAAATTCCACTCATTCACCTCTGGAAAATAGCCAATTTTTGGTAGTCAGCGCACGGGATGATCGAAAGCCGGCTAGTGTCCGATAGTGGCAGTTTACACTTTACAGCGAGTGGCAGTTGCCGATAGCACGCTCACCTTTTATGAGCGGAGGCCATGGGCCGCTAAAATGTTCATACGAGCTTCTTTAACATGCAAAGTAGTGGTGTTGGTGGCTTTTCTCGTGCTCTAGCTCGTGAATTTATGTCAATTCAACCTGATTCCTAATAGCGAAGATGACATCCCTACTCCGTAAAATAGCACAATTACATTAGTCGCTGATCTCTGGCCGTTATTTTCTGAACAAAAATAACAGTGATGGTATGTCATCTGCCTATGGTTAAATTGTAATACCCATGGCGAATATTTTTATACAAATCGCCTAAATTCGATTGGCCAGGATATATGTCACGCATACAGTCACCCACTACTAGCCTTAGCGTAGCGACCGGAGTAGATGCCATTAGTTAGATACGGACGCAGCAGGACGTAACGGCCGATGGTGAGAAAACCTAGGCTCCTAGACATAGGAAGGCAAGACTTAGAAATGGAACATCGGAATAGGCTTTAGGTTCTTGGCTCTTGGCTCTTGGCCGGGTGACATTTTAGCGCCGTTGCGCGTCGCGCGGTCAGCACCCCGTGTCGGCGAATACATTACTGCCCATTTGCGTGTAACCCATAATATACCCGTGTTACGACGGAACTATTCGCGTCAGCATTCAGAGGTTTAGTCAGTAGACGACACACATGGCCTATAGGCTACGATTGAATGTTATCTACCGTGTACTATCCGCCGGACGGCTGTCGTAACTCCGAGAGTCCCTTAAAGTCATTTCTGGCGACGCGGACGACCTGTATCTAAAGTGGGAGTTGCTGACAAATGAGCTGGGTTGAGTCCTCTGCTTCTCTTGAGGTGTTAGGACTCAAAGGGCCTTTTTGCTTAAGTTCGGAAATTTTTAAACAAAAAGGTAACGTTTAAGACAAATTAATGGCATTTTAGCGCCGCTGCACGTCGCGCGGTCAGCACCCCGTGTCGCCGAATACATTACCGCCCATTTGCGTGTAACGCCGGCTTACCCGTGTTACGACGGAACTATTCGCGTCAGCATTCCGAGGGTTAGTTGGCTACGTGAGTTACTGGAAAATTTAGTTTCCATAAAGTGCCATTATAATGACGGTTCGTTTCTGTCATGTTTACCTACCCTTCTATTCTTAAATAACTGATTTTAAGACGGAATAGGTAGTAATTTTTCATTTTTTGGCTTCGACAGCTGCCATTTTATTAACAACATCATCAAAGTATTGTATATAGATACACAGTACTTTTAATTAATGTATAGACAAAATGATCACAAAATGTTACCGCATGAACACATTTGTTACCATAATAATAAATGTGTTCTGGTATGACGCTTTCGCTATTAGGTACAATATTTTCAATGCTGACTGACCAACCTATAAAAGAGAATCTAACACAATATCTCTATATTATCAACGCTTTTGCGTATCCCCATAATTTTCACGGCACTCGTTGAGTAAGATTACACGCGATAGACAAACACACCGACAGCCAGGACCGGCTAATTTTGTTTGCTCAATTCGTTATACTGCTGCTGCGTATCTGCTGATCGTTTGAGGCCATTTAAATAATAAGCGATGTGAGTAGATTGTGTAACAACATAGAACAAGAATAGGCGAGACGACTAAAAAAAACTAATTAGTCCGTCAATTAGATTATCAAAGTATATTAGACACGTATTTTTTCTTTTTTCTCGTAAACGAAAAATGACGACGGTACAGTGCGTTGAAGTTTCGCGTGACGTCACGCCTAGGTACAATTTTCACTTAGAAGTGATGTCACAAGCCCCCACTCCGGAACTTGATGCTCTATGTCTTTGGTTTTTTCATTAATTAGAAAAAGCGAAAAATATGTGTTCAGTATTTTTGGACGATCTAACTGACGGACTAAACAGAATGCCACTTTTTTATGTAGTCGTCATCCCTATAGTCATAGCCGGATACAGAAAGAGACAACAGTTTCACAGCGATTCAGGGACGAACCTTGTTCCTTTCCCACTATCTAACATTTCAGTTATTTGGGGTGATAAAATGATTATCTAATGGGACGTCTAGTTTGCATTAGTTGAGGCGAGAAAGCCCAAAAGAAACAGTTTCCTCGAAATGCGACAAGATAAGTCAATCAAAGGGTTTTACCAAAGATCTTCCGTTGCTCTTTATGTAACGATTCACTATGATCTTGACCAAATTCGTCGGTCTATCTTTGAACCATGTCATTACATCCTATCTATTGTTTCAACTGTGAAACGATAATCAGGATACTACCATGTTTTATTATGACTTGAAAACCACAAAAAAACATTTATAAAGTTTACTTTAACTTAATTAGGCAAAAACATCATTAGCCATGTTAATCTATATATTGTATGCGCATGACGTAAATCGAATTGAGCACAAAATTTTCTGACATTTAAGTTAAGAGGCATAAAGTTCATCATGTCAGTGATTGACTCGGCAAGAAGTTAGGTTCGATGACGTCACTACACGTCTGACAGCGTTTTCGGTGGCCAAAGTTAAAATAAATGTTACACACATTTTTAATCGAAAATACGTAGCCACCATACACTTTAGAGACCTCAGGCAACCAGAGGGCTGGCCAGTATTTCGCGCAACGTATAAGTATCGCTATACAGCGTGGAAATGCTGCCAGCCTTCTGGGTACCTTGCCCATTGACGGCGATTTAGGTCAATTTTTTTATTTATAAGTAGGTTAGGTATTTAGTTTTAAGTAGTTTTATCATGTTTTTATTTGTTGATTTATTTATGCAATTAAATGAAACTCCATACACTTTTAATGCCCAAAATCTACAAAAATTGATTTCTTATGTCAAATACTACAGGAAACGATCATTTCTTGTACCAAATTCGATAAGAGTCTAGTAGCCTATAGTACTACATAATATACAGTCTATTATTATTATAAAGCCCTTTATTCATAACCAAAAACTTAATTTTTTTACATGTTTATGAATTTTATGAAATAAAATTGGTAGCTACATACATAGTAGTGGTGGTATAATATGTATAGTAGTGGTGGTATGCACAAAGATTAGTACTAGCTCAATTACTTTTGCGTTGCTTGTGTCATACACTGGTGGATTATGACTATTATGATGGTCTGAATCAAAACCAGTCATCTATTCTCTTCAAATACCTTTTTTCTGTGGACGTAAGATATTTTTTTTTTTTATTACATACATGGAAAACCAACAGCTGAAGTTATCAATACAATCCAAAATAAAATTAAAAAGCCAATTACAGGTTCTCACTTATAAAAAACAGATTAAAACCAAAATCTTTCCTATCTTACAAACGTGCAAGTACCTACAGCCACAGCCAAGCTTAGGAATGTGTACAATGTATATATTTACCTATGTAAAATTATTACAATTTGATGTCAAGATACGCAATAGCGTGTCCAGCCAAGAAGAAGAAGAGAAAAAAAAAGGAAAAGAACTAGTGTCGCGTTACCTACATTTAAATTTAATAAGCCGAGCCCAAACCTGCGCTAGAATTATCGCACATATAAAAACTAATCAACCTATTTCTTATTACTGATATGCTATTACTGAATATATCAAAATCTACTTCACGTATTACTTTATTTACACTAATGCCTGCCCTGTACAAAAAACTGTTCCTCCTATAATTGGTGGAAGCCTGGTTAATATTTATGGGACGGAAATGTCTTAGCCTCCTAGTTGGAATAGACAAAGAGACTTTACTAAGTAAGCTAGGGCTGTCAACATGGCCCTTAATAATACCTATGAAGTACAATATGTCAGCCATTTCACGGCGCTTGACGAGCGGTATTAAATGATGTTTTTACATAGTCTAAAGTAATCGGCAGATCTATAATTTATATGCATTTTAAAGCAGAGAAATTTCATGAATTTAGTTTGTAATCGCTCAATCCTATCAACGTATATTTGATATTGAGGATTCCAAATCTGAGACGCGTATTCAAGCTTGCTTCGCACGTAAGCACAATATAGAATTTTAAGGGTCTTAGGACGAGTGAAGCTAACAGAACTTCGCATTATAAATCCAAGTGATTTAGCGGCTTTAGACACAATACTATCAATATGGTCATATTGGAAACCTAATACCAATTATTAAGAATTCAGAAGGCTATGGTGTTTTGTAATTTTCTAGATTCAAACTATTCAGTTAGCACAAAACATCTAAGCACTTTAGAAAAGAAACGCCGTCAGTCTTTCGTGAGAAGACAGGCACTTACACACCATTTGCTGGAACCCAGCGCGTGGGCGAGTCAGCTTGCACGAGTCATTAGCGCGCCTGCGCGCAGAACGATAGTAATGAGTTAATTGAAGTGCAAAAATACACGGTCTTGGTGTTAAAAGGGCTTATACACGGTGCCCGTGAGCATTACGAGAGATTTTAACAGCATATTCCTGATCTCATTTTAAGACTAAAATGTCATAATTTATAAACTTTTCTGGCTTTTGCCTAGTTGCAAAAAAAAATTGTTCTTATTGTTACTCAGTACAAAAGGCTTTTTGAAAGAACGATGTTGATGCCATTAACGGAACAGTCTCACTATCCTCATTGATAGATGTCAAAAAGTGTGAAGTAAAATGAGGTTTTCAGAAGAAGAAACTACATAACTCATTTTAAGTGTCAGTTTTATGATTAACATTTACTTTTTATGTTAAAATACATTCAAAAATATTAAAGATAACACAAAAAAAAATTTTTTTTTGGCACAATTTCCTCATCGGTATTTAGTTTTTTTGGCCTCAGAAATGCGTGGTTAAAATCTCTCTCAATGCTCACGAGCACCGTATTTTAAGATGGTGGAGTGTGTTAAGTCTTTTCTGTTGCGAGTGGAGAGAGATAGGGCCAGTAACTCGCTTAGCGTGTGTCGTGCTAAACGGGTTAACGGTGGGAACGCATTGATCACAGGGATTTTGTTTTTAAGGTATTGTTTCGAAAGAAATCAGGTATTGGTATAGTTACATGGCAAAATGTTATGCATCGGGCTGCAAACGTTGAAATAGTTATTTGTTATATAAGGGGGCAAAGTTGTATTTTAACGCCGAGTGTGGAATAGGCTACTAGACTCGTATCGAATTTAGCACATCAAGTTATTGTTTTCTGTAGTATTCGACTTAAGAAATCAATATTTCTAGCTTGCAGGGATTAAAAGTGCGTGGTGACTCCGTATTTTTAATTAAAGTTGTACATACATACAATCACGCCTGTATTCCATAAAGAGGTAGGCAGAACACATTAAACTACTAAAGCTTCAGTGCCACTCTTGGCAAATAAGGGATAAATAAGGGGTTGAAAGAAAACGAAACTGTGACATTGCAGTGACAGGTTGCCAGCCTAATAATAATTAAAGATGTGTGTATGTTTTTTTTTTAATTATGGACTCCGAAAACGGTGTTGGCCAATGGAGTGACGTCACATAATTCAAATCAACTATGGAAATTAGAGGTACTAATCTAATCTCGATAGAAGCAACCTCTATTGTATTAAAATTCATAGTCGTTGCTGTGACAATGTCAAATATTTTTTCTAAATCGACTTACGTCATGTCATGTCATAGATATTCTATAGATTAATATGGCTGATGTTGTTTTTGTCTGACCATCTAAAACACAACTAAATTGACAAGATTCTATTTTGGAGATGAGAGTCACAAACTCGCAAAAATTCAAAGTTTGTAACAGCAAAGGGTTAGATTTTTAGCAAACAACGAACAAGCCAGGATACACTGAGAGTCTGAAACTAATAAAATATTCAAATTTCAAACAGTTTCCAGACTGTAAAAGAAAACAACATGTTAGTATTGTTGGTACAGTCAAAATTCGCTTATCATGGGTACGTAGCCGAATGGCACAAACGGCCGAATAAAGGTTGAGGGAGGCGATGGCTGAGATACGCGTCATACTCGTGAACGGGTGCCGTCTGTGAAGACCGGTCTGTTTAAGCTTACTGGGGCTGTTATAACTTAGTAACTTTAATTCTAATTTTTATTAAATTAGGACACTTTGTTCGGTTGTCGTTTGTTTCCTTTCTTTTAGTGAATATTTTAAATATATGATTTTGACTCATGGAGACCATATACATCTCTAAGGAGAATTAGATTAAGTAGATATACATTTTATTTTTAGTTGTGACATTTAGAGTCATTTGCACCTCTAAAGTAATTTTAGACTTTTTTTTTTTTTTTTGTACTTTTTATATTAAAATTTAGTGTAGTTCTTGGTTGTAATTCGACATTTAGAGACCTTCTACATCTCTAATTAATTGTATAGAGTTAACTTTAGTTAGAACTTAGAATTAGTATATAATAGTATCAATTGTAATTTCAACTCAATTTTAAATATTTTTTTAAATACCTATGTACATGTGACGTGTAAAAGTGCCCCTGTTACACCGGTCAAATCTTACATGAAAATCGGCTAAAAAAACAAAGTGTGATGTAAAGCTGGATTTTTGGTATGTTATTTGGAGTCCTTGGGGGAATGTAAGACTATATTTTGCAAGCAAAAAAAAAGTGTGCTAACTTCGTAATTTAAAAAAAAAAGTAAAAAAATCGGACTTTTTTTGGTTTTTATTTTTTTATTAAAAAACTATGCGTTTTTGGTCAAAAGTTGCTTTGTAATGTTGAAAGCGCATTAAATTTTAAACAGTTTGACACCTTTTTTATCAATGTCCGTCAAATAGTTTTCGAGATATGAAGCGTCAAAAAAGGTTAATTTTTGACGCATTTATAAGTATAAAATGTAGCGTTTTGCCAATATTTTTGGACAAATATCTGCAAAATACTTCATGATATGATATATATTGCAATATAACATTGTATAAAATTTATTTTGCTTTAGTTTTAGTGCAAATAAAGGTCAGTAAGACGAATGGTTACTTTGGTAAACAAAAAAAAATCTATAAATAGAGAAGCCAAGAGTCTGGTAGATTGGTTAAGGTAAAATAGTTTACGCTAAAAGTTTTAGGTTGAAAGTGCTATCTATTCGATCTTAATTTCTTTGATATCTAAAAATTGTCTAAGCTAACTTTGCATCGATTTGACTATTACTAATGAAGAAATAAAATACAGTAAAATTTTGAAGTTTAGTAAACTAGAAAAATAAAACAGAATTAGTTACATTGTAGTGTGACAGGCCACACTCACACTACATTTTCCTTTTACATTTTCCTTTTTGAGGGTCCTGGTTCTGCATCTTGATGGCACAACTGTAGTGATAGAAAGTCCACTTGAGTTGTATTTGACCACCAATTGCTGTGGAATAAACTAGGGGAACGGAAAGCGCCCACGCCAATTATTAAGATACTGGAGAAGTGGTATTCCCAGCAGAAGAACGTAGTAAGATGGAAGTCAACTCTGTCCACAGCCAGCGGGCTAAACTGTGGCGTGAGACAAGGAGGCAGTATGTCTCCGGCTCTCTTCAGCGTGTACATGGATGGGCTGTCGCAGGCTTTGACCAGTACCGAGGTTGGCTGCTCCATCAATGGGCAAATGATAAATCACATCGCATATGCAGACGATATGGTCCTACTAGCACCATCTGTGGGAGCTATGCGTAAGATACTTGCAGAATGCGAGAGATACGCCATACAATCCGGACAAGTCTGAATTTATGCTCATGGAGGCAGCACAATATGCCCACACATGTACCACCTCTTTTGCTTGATGGAGTTAAATTGCGGAGAGTCCACGAAGTCAAATATCTTGGTCACATCTTGTCCAGTTTAAAAGACCAGGAAGACATAGAAAGGCAGAGGCGAGCCACCGCAGTAAGGGCAAACATGTTGGCTAGAAGATTCGCCAAATGTAGTGAACTAGTGACAGCGTAAAAAGACAGCTGTTCCTCAGTTTTTGTACAAGCGTGTATTGTATACTGTCGAGTTATGGTCCGACTACACCTGCGCGGCGGTGAGAGACCTGCGCGTGCAATACAACACATACTATGTACTGATATTTCGTTAAACGGAGAATACTATGATTCGGGCACGTCCACGACAACGCTCGTGAGATTGCATCGAATTCGATGTTATTGACCCTCAGTGATATGCTTTAAAAACCAGTCCGTACAAGAACAATTTCGGAACAATCTGATTCAATTAATGAGGGTTTTCTACTCGTAAATATTTTTTTCCGCCAAGCGGCGATCCTGAGGTCTTTTTGACCGTAAATTTAACTTACTAAATAAATGTTGATTTGATATACGCAAATATGTGTCTGAGTAATACTTGAACAGCCCCCAAATAATAATAATTTATTCTCCGCTACACCTCCTGTAAATATATGTAAACTATGCCATTACCATCCACCGATTATTTCTGATCCAGTTATACTAGACTTACGATATAATCCTATTTTTTAGGGTTCCGTAGTCAACTAGGAACCCTTATAGTTTCGCCATGTCTGTCTGTCTGTCTGTCCGTCCGTCCGTCCGTCCGTCCGTCCGTCCGCGGATAATCTCAGCTCAGTAACCGTTAGCACTAGAAAGCTGAAATTTGGTACCAATATGTATATCAATAACGCCAACAAAGTGCAAAAATAAAAAATGGAAAAAAATGTTTTATTAGGGTACCCCCCCTACATGTAAAGTGGGGGCTGATATTTATTTTAATTTCAACCCCAACGTGTGATATATTGTTGGATAGGTATTTAAAAATGAATAAGGGTTTTTTGATAATATTCATATTTTCGGAAATAATCGCTCCTAAAGGAAAAAAAGTGCGTCCCCCCCCTCTAACTTTTGAACCATATGTTTAAAAAATATGAAAAAAATAACTTTATAAAGACTTTCTAGGAAAATTGTTTTGAACATGATAGGTTCAGTAGTTTTTGAGAAAAATACGGAAAACTACGGAACCCTACACTGAGCGTGGCCCGACACGCTCTTGGCCGGTTTTTAAATAACTGGCACACTTTTGGTCTTAAATGAAAGCTAGTGAAATTTTCTACATTTTATGTAATAGCCTGAGTTGTTTTGCTGATATCTGTCTCAAAATATTAGCAAAAGGAATATTTTCATAGAAAGGGGAAAAATGTTCTTTTTTTGACGCTTCATATCTCAAAAAATATTTGACGGACATTGATAAAAAAGATGTCAAACTGTTTGGAATTTAATGCGCTTTCAACATTACAAAGCAACTTTTGACCAAAAATGCATAGTTTTTTAATAAAACGGCAAATACCAAAAAAAGTCAGATTTTTTACTTTTTTTTTTAAATTACGAAGTTAGCACACCATTTTTTTGCTTGCAAAATATAGTCCTACATTCCTCCAAGGACCCCAAATAACATACCAAAAATTCAGCTTTACATCACACTTTGTTTTTTTATTTCTCTTTTTGACCAGTGTATGTGGCCTATTTGCTGAATAAATTATTTTGATTTTTGATTTTTGATTTTTGAACGCTCACGAAACCAAACGCTCGTAGATTTCTATCTCTATCGCTCGTGCGTATTGGCGCGACAGAGCCAGGCTACCTGGATTCGAACCTAGGACCGCGCCTTAGCAGGCCGGCTTTAATAAATAATTCAGAATTCAGACTACCAGTAAATGTTACCGACGGCCAAATTATTAATATGGCCGTGTAGTAATACACGGCCATATTAATAAAGAAATACCTACCTGTAGCTACTTCGCATTCTAGTAAACGACGAGCGAGCATACGAGTCTGAGAACTCTGAGACTAATAAAAGATTAAAGACATGCGACTAACAGTAAAATAAAACAGCGAGTTGTCACCAGGTACGGCGCTGGCGCCGCGGGGGCAGCCATCCACTTACATCTGCCAATATTTGCTCAGCGCCCCCTCGCGTTCATATTTCAAATGTGGGGAGACTAAAGACTACAAAATACAAAGTTACGGCGCGCGGCAGCTTTTACACGGACGCGTAACGCGGCCAGAAAAGGAGTTTTATGCAAGATTAAAGATTTTAGATTCACAGGAAAACAAAACAGCGAGATACATCTGCCAATATTTGCTCAGCGCCCGCTCGCGTTCATATTTCAAATGTGGGGAGACTAAAGACTACAAAATACAAAGTTACGGCGCACGGCCGCTTTTACACGGACGCGTAACGAGGCCAGAAAAGGAGTTTTATGCAAGATTAAAGATTTTAGATTCACAGGAAAACAAAACAGCGAGATACATCTGCCAATATTTGCTCAGCGCCCCTTCGCGTTCATATTTCAAATGTGGGGAGACTAAAGACTACAAAATACAAAGTTACGGCGCGCGGCAGCTTTTACACGGACGCGTAACGCGGCCAGAAAAGGAGTTTTATGCAAGATTAAAAATTTTAGATTCACAGGAAAACAAAACAGCGAGATACATCTGCCAATATTTGCTCAGCGCCCCCTCGCGTTCATATTTCAAATGTGGGGAAACTAAAAACTACAAAATGCAATTTAGCTTATTAAGCCTTAGTTACACATTGTAAATTAGGTACCAAATGGGTACTAAGTACAAATACCTTATTTTGACTGCTCGAAAAAGTATTTCATTGATTTGTGAACAATACCATCTGGCCCCGTAGCCGAATGGCATTTCTACGACGCAAAACGAAAAGAAACGCCGCGAAAGGTAGCCTGGTTCTGTCGCGCCAATACGCAAGAGCGATAGAGATAGATATCTACGAGCGTTTCGTTTCGTGAGCGTTTGTGCCATTCGGCTACGCACCCTGAAGTGCCTGCGAGTGCACATCGGTGTAACAGTGGGTCGATTGTTTTGTTACACATCGGTGTAACAGTGGGCCCATAGGCCCGGTGAGTGCGAATGCCCCCGCTTAGTTAAATCGATGCGTTCTGGGCCCGCTGATTTTATAATCGCGTGCAAGCGTGCAGAAATACCTACGCACATCACATGTAAACATTTGGTATTCGCGACTGGTACCTCTTGTGCGTGGTGCGAATTTTCGATAGAATGCAAATAGAATTAAACGTCAATAAAAGTGTTCTGTTGATCAAAGTTTAGAAGTTGATGTCTTGAATATTCACGAAGAATTGATGGAGTGATAAAAGCAAAGCACTTTTGTTCCTGTAGGTACTTTGCGAGTTTAGTTTTATGCGTACAAATAAACATTTCTAAACTTGGGAGTGACATCTTTCGTAATATAAATCGGAGAGTAGGTAGACTCAAAATTATGATGGAGATATTGACATATACTAGTACTTAGCTAACCATGATAAATAAGAACATGTAGGTTCCTATTCAAAAGATAACCTAACCTAACCACAAAATTAAAATTTTGAAAAAACATCCGACAGCGACATAGTAGACCGATTTTCATGAAACATGGCGAAGAACACTCCCGACTAACTCAGTTTTCAAACAAAAAAAAACTTAATCGAAATCGGTTCATACGTTCGAGAGCTACGATGCCACAGACAGACACACACACAGACAGACAGACAAACAGACAGACAGGCAGACGTTATTGCGTCGGGGGTTAAAAAAAAGCAAAACTATAATGAATCTGCTAAATCGATTATGCATACAAACATACCTACATACATTAGAATTAAAAATAATACTGATTAAAATTAGAGAAATTAGAAATAAAAAGATTGCAATGTTTAGGCACCGTTCTTAAACTACATAGGTACCTAATCATTGGTTAGATACATTATAATAAGTTAATAACTCATAAGAAAAAGACAATGTGATTCTCTCTGCCTATGTTCCAGTGTCAAACATCTCTTGCCAAATTATACTTCCAAGCTCCTTCAAGCAACCATCGCGTTCCATCAAATTCAAATTGCGAACGCTATATTTTTAAACCCCACTCGTCGAAGGCCTACGCTAAACAGCCAGCGCGCATAAACACTTTTTTCAACGTTTATTTTTACCTCAATCGGGCACTATTAAGGTCTATTTGTCGACTTGGGTGGTCGAGGGCCCTTCACACTTCGGAACGTCACTTTCATGGTGAATATGGGTGTTGTGGCGCGAAACGCCTACGGGTGATAAAGCTGCGGTTGGTATTTGTGTTTTACTTGTCACGCCGTTTTTTACACGCAGTCTGATTTTAGGTTTAATATTGAGGTCGTAACCTGGACAAAGAGAAAAATATACCTAAACTAATTTGTCCGATATATTCTGTCAATATCTATTTATAATAACTTGACCACTTTCATAAATTTCAATCGTTCACATTACAAAAATTGGCGATTACAAATTGTGCAACTTATATAAAAAAAAAATCTTGGCCCTAGTAATGAGAAGACTTCGCTAAAATATTTACAGTCAATTTTAGGTATGTAATATCTTATAAAAAAATATTACATATTTACCTAAATTAGAATTAAGCAGTATTAAATGTAAGTAAACGCCATCTCTCGGATTGTCAGTGAACTTAACGGCGCGGCGCTAGTTGACGACCAAAGCGAGGACAATCGCACGAGCGTGCCGTACTTCCGCAGCGCATATATCGTGTTGATAGTATATGAGAACGCCAAGAGATGGCGCTGTAAACAATAAACAAAACTGAACATACTAACCTTGATTTCTTCAAGAGTTTTCTCACTGAACTTCGTTTCCGGTGACGCCAATCCGTTCTGAAACAAATATCGACATTGTGAAACTTCAGATAAAAAGTAAAATCTGCTTACTAAACAATTATGAGGCAACAGTATTCAAGTTTTATTATATTACATTTTTCTCGTTTTTGGAATGAATTTAGTAATCATAGTAGGAACCCGTGCATGTGTCAAATATTTAGGGCAATCGGGGCCTTTTCATTGGCATATGAATTCTCAATCATCATCATCATCGTATCAGCCGAAAGACGTCCACTGCTGGACATAGGCCTCCCCCAAAGATTGCCACAGAGACCTGTCCTGCGCCACCCGCATCCAGCGAACTCCTGCGACCTTAACCGACATCAGTCCACCTTGTGGAGGGCCTACAAACGCCAGAATTCTCAATGCCAAGTTTTAATTTTAATTTAGGGTCACTAAGACACCCTATAAATCTTTTTAACATGTTGTTTTTATTTTCCGACTGAACCCAATACGCAAAACTAATTGATGATTACTGATCGCATGCTGGCCGTTCAGGCTCGACTGCGCGTGCGATGCGATAAGTGCGTATTTACATACTTGGCCGTGCACTCTATACACAGACGACCAACGGCTAGACTAGTACGTACAAGAGACAATTAACGTCACATAAGCAAGAAAGAGACAACGCTCTACTCAATCATTATCGCCGGCATAGAGGAATAAGTAAGGGAAGAGTTGTAACTCTGCATACATCAGTAAATGCGAGTTATTTGTATAGGCATAGTTACTTAGTCGGTCCTAAAGTTCTGTCACAAATGCTTTTTTAACTGATAAAATTGTATATAAAGGTTTTTATTCAATAAAAAATACATGATATCAAAACCTGTTTTATATTAAAATGTGATATAAACGATCGAAAATGTAGATCGTGATTTTTAAGAATCCTTGATTACTTTGAGTTTGTCGATAGACGTCAGCACGCGGAAAAATAGACTTCGCAAAAGGAAGAAAAAACATTGTTACATTAGCCAAATAAAATAATTATTTTTTTAGTATGAGTTCTCTGAATTTGGGCATATTGAATTACTGGTATTTCATTTTCCTACAAATCTTTATGTCTGCTAGTAACCTTTAGAACTTGGGTACTTTTCAGTAAAACGCTTAGATTTCACAATCATCAACGGGAATGTGCAACAAAACGTTGTACAGTAGCAATATTGTCCATTTAATTCACAAAAATCATATACAAACTTAAAGATAAAAGACCCAGCGTTTATAATAAGTATTATTAAAGCATATTAAGCCAACCAAAAATAAATAAAAAATAAAAACGTCCGGAAGAGGTCGCGTGTTTTTTGACTTGTTTTTTTTTACCAAATTTTCAGATGTTACAAGGAACCACGCGAAACTGCGACAGCAAAGTACTTTAAGTAATATTGCAATTTATTCAGTATGAAACGAGCTTTCAAACCATGCATATGCATAGTAAGAAATATCTGTCAATAAAGTTTTTATCACTTAAAACCTTTGTGACAGAACTTTAGAACTGACTAAGTATAGTGACATCTAGCGACAATCACGCGTCAACTAGCGTAAATTTATTTAGTCTAATGCTCACCAATTTTTATCTAATATTACAATAGTATTAATCAGTATTCTGTTTTCAATTGCTTCTGCTTGTAATATAAGATGTAAACTGTTCTAATATTAAATTTTTGGCAGACGAGACACTGTTGACTTGACACCTAGTATTGATTAGTGGTACTATAATTCACGCTATTTGACGCGTGATTGCCGCTAGATGACATTATAACTATGCCTATACAAATATCTGATCTCTAAAGCCTACTATAGCACACAAGACTACATGAATGATGAAACACCGTGGGATACAAGTATTGCTGAAAACCATTAATTATATAGCTTATTAATGATGTTGATGATATTGATAATTCAATGTTTTTCTACAATTTTTTTGACATTTAGAATTTATTCTAGAAGTTTTTAGACTAGTATTTTTTTTTATACAATTTAGATTGATATCATTTTATTAAATCAATGTAGTTTTAAAACAATATTGTTTATTGCACCAATAAATTGCTCTGATATTTAGAATAAGATGAATATTGTACACTGTTGACAATTTAAAAGTGCTTATTGTAAGCCTATAAGAATAAAGAATATTTTGATTGATTGATTGAATAACTCGCACTTACTGATGTATAACTAAGAGTTGCAACTCTTCCCTTATTCCTCTATGTCGCCGGGTACTGTAGTTCTCAACCTGGGGCCCCTGGGGGTGATTTCCTCTAGGGGATCAAACTTTTAGCTGACGCGTTTTGGTGAGAAAACCGACGTATGGAGTGAGTACTATACTATCCCACAGAATATATAATAGTACAAGTACAGAAGGCTCACTCCTTTGATATGACATTAACGGACAGCACGCGAGCAGCCACAGCCATTGAATGGTCCGCAAACTCGCGGCCCCCAGCATGTACAGTGAGCTGCAAAATTGCATGGAGAAATCATGAATGAATTCATTGATAAATTCGCCATGCACTTTTGCAGCTGATAGTACTTGTAGCGCGGCGACAGAATCGCGGAGTGAGCCGCGCCTGACTATCCTTATTCCTTAACCTCGAGTGGTAAATGATTCGTCTAGTCTAGTGGGTAAATGATCATTGTTTCTATCCCTTGTGAGGTATGTAATGGACTAGTTAGTGGTTTTACCGTACGAGGAATCTTGTTACTGACAGATAGCTTATGTGTATTTGTTTTTCGTTATTTAAGACTTCATTACTAGTAGACTTGACAGGAGGTGTTAACCTCCTCAGTTCTCGTGTACAAATATTTGTAGATATTCCAAAATTATTTTGAACTTTTATTGAATAACAAAACAAATGCTGGTGGACAATCGGACGAAGGCTATCTATGCATTCGGAACACTAGATTATTTATTTATGTAAAGATAAACCTTATAAAAAACGCGATAAGCCACCTCTTTACCGGGTCTCAGGCTCTTCAAAAGTAAAAATAACCTGCAGGGTTAGCATATGATTGCCGCGAGAGTATGTCGCCGCGAGATAGACTACACGTCCTTATGTCATTGATACAGTTAGAAGAAGACATGTCATCTATCTCGCGGCGACATACTCTCTCGGCAATCATGTGCTAGGCCTACTGGTCAGCAGTAAGCCGTAGGGCTATCTTAGAAAAAAATATAATGAACTATAATAAGGTCGCTATAAGCTAAACCGAATAAGTGTGCTATAAACATCCACTGAAGTGCAAGCACACGATAGCGCGACAGTGTCTCGCGGGCAAACTACGCATCCCACTCTAATAAGGAGGCACACTGACATTTTATCCCGCCAGGCGGCGCCTGTGCAAGTGTCTAGGCATGTCACTATCATTCATATGTGAGCGACAGAAAAAACATATCATCTTCTCGCTCTCACGAATGGACTAATAGGGTGGCGCCATCTGTGTGTGCCACCTTTGAGTGTGCCTCCTCATAAATAGCATAAGTGCTATTGCCTCAATCCTATAAGCCTCAGTGTTATTGGCTTAAAATTTAGCTTGTTTAAATTGTATTTAAGTAGGTACTTAATTTATATTTCTCTTAAGCATGTGGTGTTTACCTATAAGTGGTTATTACACTTAGAAAAATACTTCTTTCAATGTATAACATCACTTTTTAGTGTAAATAACTGTTGGTGAACCAATGAAAAAAAAAAATAACAGTTGGAAGAGGATTTGCCCTGCTGGTCGTGGTCACAGATAATTGATGCGTCACAAAAATGACAAAAAATATATTAAGTCTTCGAAAGAAAGTCGACAAATATTTCTGAAACATAGTTTAAAAATCTATAAAAATGTTCAAATATGTAACTCCGTATAGACGGATAAAGCCTAAGAAAAAAACGTACCTCAAAGCCCTAGAGAAAAAGGTACGGTGGCCTAGATGGCGTTACATCTTTGGGGAACGCTCGGCTAGATGGCGCTAATATTAATATTTGACATTTTAACACATATCAAACTAACAATATGGGCCAAATTGTCAAAACTGAAGTTCAAAAGTTGTAAGCTTGTGTCGAGAGATGGCAGTCTATGCACTGTGATTACACATTTTACTTTAACAGTAACTCTCTATAATACTCGATCCGCTTTGACAAGAGTCCACAAATACAAGTAATTTGCATAGTCAATTGCCTATAGCTATCATAAATCAGCTAATCTAGATTACGTTATCAGGGAGTATTACAGAAGGACGGTCCGCTAACAGCCAAACATTATACTTATCAGTATTACTGATAACTGATAGATGACAAGATAGTGACTAAACTTTCCTTGGTGCAGCCGCGAAAGATACCAACATATCGTCACTACTTTGAAAAATCTCGTATCTCACACTGCTCCTCGAAGTTAAAACGCAGTAAGTCTATATGCATTCCACACATACTTATTACATTTTTCTTTCCATTGACAGAAGAAAATACAAGTTTTTTTCAAAGTAGTGACGATATTTAAATAAGCAATAATTTATGAGTATACTTTCTGGCACGAACGTCAAGTTGTTAGTGCTTGATAAAATAAAAACATCGACAATGCTTTTGTCGAACATTAGGTTATTAATTACCCCTAATAATAATCTCTAAAATCATGAATAATCATGTAAGAAATTATGTAAACTATTAAAATATCGTTCGTTTTATTATTATTGTCCATTTATTTTCAAACATGTGACATTTGTGTTATATACATTAATGTTATATACACATGAATTGAAGTCTATATTCCCTAAAGGTAGGCAAAGCACATGAAACTACTCAAGATTCAGTGCCACGGCAATAATTAATAACATAATTATAATAATTAACGACATATTATAGTGTACATTATCGATGAACTAAATGTCGGAAGGAAGTCACTAGTGTCACTTGGTTATATTTTATGAGAAAGGAAATGGTATGTCCAATAGCAGAAAAAGCTACATGTTCAATACACATAAACTTACGACACGACAGTACTCCCAAATGGGGTAGGTAGAGGACATAAAACGACTCAAGTTTCAGTAGCGCTTATAGCAATTAATGGGTTGAACTAAAAATGAAACCGTGAAATTGCAGTGTCAGGCAGCTAGCCCATCTTACAATATTTGGGCCATTTTTTTTCAAAGTCGTCCACTCCACTTTTTTCTTGGATTTGGATTTTTTCTGTGGTTTCCACTCAGAATCGCGAGCTCTATCAATTCTAATAGGAGAAAAAGTGTCCCAAGGTTTTTTCCCCATGCCGTTACCATTTTTTCATACATTTTGTATGGCGGTAACGGAATGGAAGATCGAAAAAATGTATGGAAATCTTGGGACATTTTTTTTCTCCTATCAGGATCGAAAGACTTGGCGATTCTGAGTATTAATCGCTTAAAAAATACCAACAACATTGAAAAAAAAGGCCCATTTTACCCATATCCCACAGTCGACTTCTACAAAACCCACGGCAGTATAATTTGGAAAAATAAAATATTCTTGTGTAATAACAAATATTTTGGAACCGGCAATAAGTATGCGACTAACGCGACCGAAAGCGTTTCTGGCCATTTGTACCGGCATTAAAAAAAACGTTACTTCTAAGTAATAGCAAACGTATTACCTGCTTTTGCAATGATCTCAGTAAAAACAAGTCTATCTGTTACAAAAAGTGACGATTAGTCTAGAAAATACCACATAACCCGCTTTCCCCATAGAGACTGGGCAAGTGCTACCTGATGGTTTGCCGGTTTTCTCTACTAAGAAATGAATAAGCCTTACAATGTTTATTTATTTCTTATCTATCTAAAACCTGTTTAGTTTTTTAGCCTCATTACTTACAAATTAATCATTTGCCCAGACTAGCTAATTCATATTAGTTAGAAAATGTACAAAATGTTTATAAACTTGTAAAGATGTAATACTGGTTCTCAAACTTTTTTTGTGATGGACTGATGGACCCTCCTAATTTCATGAACCCTTATTTTGAGTTTTCTATTTTTTTTAATTATACATATATACAATTTGCCTTTGATATGAATTAGATAAACTTAAACTATTGGCACATAGAAAAACTTTCATATTGCGCGAACTCGGACCAAAAAACTAGTTATGGCTTAGGTACAATTGTGGTTTACATTAAATATTTACTATATTTAGACAAAAGAGTGTTTTTTTGGAATATTTTAAAGTCAAGAGCTTAAATTTAAATATAATGTTTAGTTTTAAAATTATTAGTATAAAAATATACATATAAGCCTATTTTAAACTTTTAAATAAATAAATAACATTTTCAACATTATACTTAGTATCCTAAACCAATTTGTAAGCCTATCCGCGAAGGTAAACAAACCATATCAGCCAGCCAAGTCCCGTTTACAAATAATTCGATCGGTTCACCTTCACCTGACAGGTCATTGACCGTTACAGATCGTGCCATCCAGTAGACACTCGTAACATCATGTCATTAAAGGTTACATTTGGCAAGTCTGCCCGTCATCTTGGATGGCACGATATGACCGTTTTGGACTGGCGCCAGAATTCGCCAGCTTATCCAGACGGTCGACCACCGGAAAATGCGGGAAGACTAATTAAAAGGTAATGGACATTGCTGTAATGTAAAATGAAAAGTAAAAGCAGATGACCTATATATATGGAAGTGCTGATGAATACAGAAATAAAACATTGCTCTTGCTAGTTCATTTTAGACAACGTGAAGAATTTAGTGCTCTTTCAGACACAGCGGAAACCGCGCGGATACAAACCGCGCGGTTGTGTCTGAACTAGCACTTAGGATTTAGAAGTTTTTGAATTACAGCGCCTCTTCACGTATTTAAGGCCATTTATTTGTGTGATGAGCACAGATATTTGTTCCTGAGTCATAGATGTT
Organism: Leguminivora glycinivorella; assembly: GCF_023078275.1. Taxonomy (NCBI): domain Eukaryota; kingdom Metazoa; phylum Arthropoda; class Insecta; order Lepidoptera; family Tortricidae; genus Leguminivora; species Leguminivora glycinivorella. Next base: position 9,547,673 of record NC_062983.1, read on the forward strand.
TTCTATGTATATAAGTATTTGTATATTACATATATGTATCGTTGTCTAAGTACCCACAACACAAGCCTTCTTGAGCTTACCGTGGGGCTCAGTCAATCTGTGTAAGAATGTCCTATAATATTTATTTATTTATTATTTGCGTGGAAATCGTGGAATTTCCGATCTCCCGGACTAGGTCGGTCAGTCGGTCACAAAGCCGGGCGAGTATTGACCACCTAATAGCTTTTACAGCATATGCATACATACATCTCTCTCCAGCAGCATACTCGTGCGTACAATGCCTCTTCTGTATGGTCCGGGCGGAATCACGGATGTCGCGGACTAGGTCGGTCACGAAACCGGGCGAGTATTGACCACCTAATAGCTTCTACAGCATATGCATACATACATCTCTCCAGCAGCATACTCGTGCGTACAATGCCTCTTCTGTATGGTCCGGGCGGAGTCACGGATGTCGCGGACTAGGTCGGTCACGAAACCGGGCGAGTATTGACCACCTAATAGCTTTTACAACATTTCATACATACATCTCTCTCCAGCAGCATAGCGCGTACTCGTGCGTACAGCGCCTCTTCTCGTATCCGCGCGGAGTCACGGATCTCGCGGACTAGGTCGGTCACGTAGCCAGGCGAGTATTGACCGCCTACTAGACCTGGAAAATAATGTAAGAACAGTTATTAAATATTTCAAGACTAATGCTGTAGTTCTTGTAGCGTTTACAGTTACGATGTAAGTAATTATGTATTCTTAAGATTTTAAAAGCAATGATCATGTGTTTCAATTATTTTTGTAACTAACTAGGTCATAATTATTGCTTTAACAGGGTTTTTAAAGGGGTTTGGAACAAAACAGTCATATGAACATGAATAATCAATTGATCAACTCTGTAAATTGTAGGTATTACTTTTTTGCTTAAATTAAGGTATAATGCAACAAAATAGCTGCAAAATTAACGACCTCAGTTTGTCTAACTCCACAGAAACAAATTCTATGTTTTTTACAACGAGTCATATAAATAGTCGAATCTCAGCCAAGTATCTGTATATTCTTACTTTTCTTACGCAACTGCAGTTTAAAACAGAAGCTATCAGCCTAGGTCACGAACGAAGAGCACGCGATACGAAACAATGTTTGAACTAACGAAGCTGATTTGTTCGTAATTTGCAATATTTTATGTAATGTTCGTCTAAAACTGTAAAAACAAAAGTTATCTTCTTACGTAGGGCAAGATTCTTGCCGCAAGAAGGTCATTTATATTGGGGAGCGACAATTAAATTGAAAAATATCAAGGCCCAAAAAATATTGAAGCAGGATTAAACTATAAGAAAAGTAACGCAAAAGATAAACGTATGACCAATATTTGTTTTAGGCAGTACGGACTGTGCTTATGAAACGTTTCCTGATTCGAAAGCATTTGCTTCATGCTAATGCTTGAAATACAATACGTACTTACTTACACTACTTAGTACTAAGTATTTACAGACAAATTGAATTATCTACTTTTCATTTATCCTCATATTTTCAGTATTCAGAAAGAAAATAATACATATTTTAACTCACTTTTGTCATTAAATCTGGCAAGAACCCAAAATCAAATCACCCACGTGTCTAGCCTAGCCGAAAAAAAAAGTTAGCACATACGTTTTCACACAACAGAAGTTAAAACTTCGTAATTCAAAAAATTGCGATAGGAACCGCATTTCAAACAATATAACTTTCTCACGGATGTGCGATCAAAAGGAGATATAATTTTCACATAATTGAGAGAGATAAAAGACCCCGCATTACCCCAGATAAACAGAAATGAAGTTGAGCGAATGGCATATTTGAGTAGCAATTTATTTGTATCTTGAAATAATTAGTGTCCATTACAGTACAGAAAAGTAATAAAGATTTGAACCGTTTTAACGATGTAAGCTGAAGTAACAGAATGAAATGGACGTACGGCCCAATTCGAATTTCAATAAATGTCAAATATTATCTGAATAAGATATGTATCCAACATTTCAGCGTCAAAAATGGCATTTTAGTTTAAGGAAACGTCATCAATAACAGGTCATTGGACAATGTTTACTTTAGGTCTACTCTACTAAGAAAATAATCTTCAGGGAAGTGATACATACCTAAATAATAAAAACAGCAGTCATTAATTTAAAGATTTTCCAGGATTTCGTTGAACCCTCTTAGATGCGAGAACGAAACGTAAAAGTTGATACAATGATATAAGACTCATTTATGTCAATCATTTATAAAGTTAATCATAGCAACCAAAATTTCAAACGGTTTAAAAAAATAGCTAAGAAAATTCTTTAACGTTTTAAGTTCATAAATGCAAAGGCGCCAAATGCCTATAGATAATCTAATACTAAACTAGTAAAAAAACTAATCACATTATCCCCAGTTACAGTAATAAAAATCTACGTCTCGTCTATCTTAGCCTAACGAAAAATAAAACGAATTGTCTGCCAGTGAAACCCATAAAAAACGGTCTAGATAAAGCAATACGCATAAAATTGTTGGGTTTTATGACATCTACAAAAAATATGCTCGATAAACAAAAAAAAACAGCTTAAAATAGTCTAGATAGTCAAATTAGCTGAGATAACACTAAAGAGATAAGGCCTGCCTATTGTTTACCTTTGTCTCTATATTGTTCAGTAATGAAGATTGTAATAAATAGTCAAGACCCCTGCGGTAACTGTTACAAAAGTAACATTTGAAAATCAACAAATGACTGGTTCCCTCCGCCTCCTCCTACTCTTTAGAGACACTTATCAATTTAATTTAATATTCAAACTACTTTTCCATTCTTTTTTTTAATATAAACTGGCAACCCGACTCGATACATCTCTCTTTTGCAGTCGAAATAAAGTTCTTACGTCACGCGTCCGTAGCTAAAAAAATATGCTCGTAATATTTGCACGATGAAGTTTTCGTTACTTAGTACCATTAAGCAATTTATCATAATGAAAATATCCACATGTCTGCAAAACTAGAAGCCACGCAAGTAAAAAACTTGCACGTGAACGATCATACAAATACTCGTACAAAATATAAGTTAAACACTCATATGAACCATATCGCGTGCAATCGATCATATTCTGCAAAATACATCCGAATTGTAGTATAATCCAATTTTATTTTTTTAGGCATGCGACGTCTACTATTATAAAAAAAAATATTTGGTGAAATTTGCTTGAAGTCATATAAAATTTTATCCTTATTTTGCCCTCAGAAATGCGCAGTTAAAATCTTTCGGTTTCCTCTGTTACACTGTGAATTATAAATATTATAATGTACAATAAAAAAATATGCTCATCTTCGAACCTCCAAAAATATGGGACATGCTTCACAAAATAAGAACGTGTCAGATATTTTTGCGGCCTTTATTGGCCTGCTTATATTGGATTTGGGTTTTTTTAAGTGGTTTCTACTCAGAAACTCGAGCTCTTTCAATCCTAATAGGAGAAAAAAGTGGCCCAAAGTTTTTCCCCATTCCGTTACCATTTTTTCATACATTTTGAATGGCGGTAAGGGAATGTAAGGTTTGAAAAATCTATGGAAATATATTTTGGGATATTTTTTTTTCCTATCAGGATCGAAAGACCTCGCGATTCTAAGTATGAATCGCGTAAAAAATACCCATGCTACAAAAAAGTGGGGTGGACAACTTTAAAAAAAAGGCCCATTATTGCAAGTGACTGTACCTATTATATTTTGAAGACCCGTTATCCATGAAGTCTTACTAACCTTTTACAGAATAGCACGTATTGATTATTGGTTAGACATAACGGGGTTACACAATATGTCAATTTAGGGGTTCCGTAAAATCAAAAGGGGTCGATAAAAAGTTTGAGAAACACTGGTGTTCGAATAAGCAAGAATCTTGACTACAGAATTTTTCACAGTGATTGGACAACTGGCAACTGTCACTGTCGTGACAGTAAATACAAGGATGACTTGACTTTTATTTTAGCGATGACGAATTGACGATGCAAAACGTTGATATTGAGTTACTAATTACTTATCTAACATTACAATTATTAAAAAAGCTCTGCGTAGACGAAGGGACGTAGGATTAGATAAAATACCTAATCCAAGTGGTTTATGATTTACGAGCCCAGAGGGAAATTCAGTCCTACAAGGAATATTAATGGCCAAACCTTACCTAATAAAAGCATTGTAATTTATGAATTGTATAAAATTATTTCAACAAGGTAAATATTTAAACAGCATTATAAATAATAAATCTGCCGAAAAAGGATAACTATAGAAATCTTGCGACACTTTTTTTCTTGTATCGAAAAATAACCTAACCACAAAATTAAAATTTTGAAAAAATCCCCGACCGCGACATTACTAGACCGATTTTCATGAAACATGGCTAAGGTGTTCTTCCCGACTAACTCAGCTTTCAGACAAAAAAAAACTAAATCTAAATCGGTTCATCCGTTCGGGAGCTACGATGCCACAGACAGACACACACACACAGACAGACAGACAGACATGTCAAACTTATCTTCCCCGTCGTTTTTTGTCGGGGGTTAAAAAACAGATGAAGTGACCGAAAACGAATATTAGACTTATATAGACCGGGATATAGACGTTCAATATAAGTGTAATGAAAATAACAATTCAATTCAATTCAATTCAATGAATCCGTAACCGTGAATCATTCAAGACTCTCGAAAATAGTTTATTTGAAGACACATCAATTTTCTGTATTTACAAATACTTTCCGTTTTATCTCGCTAGGCAACCAGTTTGGTCTAGAATTCAGCTCGTTATCAAACCTGGTGTTTACGTTTACCGCCCACATGCAAAATACCTATTCCATAATTCATTAATTTAACATTCAGCTTTCTAGCGTGTGTGGTGACGGGTTAAGAATTTCACCACCCCCTTTCTTCCCGTGGGTGTCGTGGAAGGCGACTATGTGATATGGGTTAAATTGTGGCGTAGGCGAGAGGCTGGCAACCTGTCACTGCAATGTCACAGTTTCGTTTTCTTTCAACCCCTTATTTGCCAGGAGTGGCATTGAAGCTTTGGTAGTTTCGTGTGCTCTGCCTACCCCTTTATGGGATACAGGCGTGATTGTTTGTATGTATGTATTCAGCTTTCTAGTTGATTATTCCAAGGATAAACTGTGTAGTTTATCAAAAAGATGGCAATTCTTATATCGAGATTAGGTACAGCGAAAACTACACTACTTACTACTTAGCACTAGCTTTTGCCCGCGGCTTCGGTAGCGTTAGAAAGAGAGAAAAAATAGCCTATGTCACTCTCCATCCTTTCAACTATATCCACTTAAAAAATCACGTCAATTCGTCGCTTCGTTATGTCGTGAAAGACAAAAAAACAGACACCCACACTTTCCCATTTATAAAATGTATTAGTATGGATTAGGTCCGCCATTTGTACTTTATTTGTTATATTGTGCAATAAAATTTAAATAAATAAATAAATGGATTAAGGATTTGAAATTTTGGACGGAATAATTAGATACCTACTTAGCCTCTACTATGATTTATTTACGTTTTTGAAGACCTTACTGGATAGCGAATATCAAGGAAAATATTGTATGTATTTTTCGGTTCCAATTTAATGTGAAATTAAAGGTTTGTAAATCTATTCAAAAACCGACTTTATGACTGAACTAGAAGATTAAAATTGTAAATCATACTCAAACAGAACCAATTAGCAACGCTTATTTTATTTGGTTTCATTGAAATTGCTACGATTTTACTTGCTTTCAATTTCTACAGTCAAACGTTCTCAAACTTTAAAGCTTTGGAAATCTTTGGTATCAGTGCTTTCCATTTCATAAGAGCTAAAACACCCGCACTAATGTCACATCTTGGACCCTGGCAATCAAATATATGAAAGAGGCGCGTGCCTAGCTAGCACACATTCTAAGCTCGTGTAGGTGAACGCGTACAATGCTTGTATGAATGAGATATGACAGGTTGACTGTTCGCGTTTTTGACAGGCGGTAACTGTGAGGTAACCGAGAGGGGTGGGCGGCGCTTTCAGCGGGGAGCGGGAGTGGCCATACTGTACGATAGTACTCTTTATTATACTGTGCTCTGGGTACGTGGTAGCCAAATGCGCAAAAACTCACGATAATATTTTCGGAGCTATCTATCTCTATCGGCGCGACAGAGCCAGACTGCATTTGGCTACGCCGGCTGGTCGATTATTAATAATACCTACAGCTTTTAGCAATTCAGGTCATACTTTAAGATTAGTGCTGTCAATTGCTAAAACAAAAAGATGATACTATTCAGTTGTCTTTTTATTGAGTGTCGAGTTTCTAGTAATCTATTTCTTGAATTGATTAGTTGCGGATTTTAAAGAGATAGGCACTGGTCCCACCGCAAGCTAGGAAGCTATGAGCTATGGGCTATAAAAACGAACAAGAGATAATCACTCCCGTGTAAATAAAAGAGACACGGCGATGTTTATAGTTACTCGCCCAGCGGTGAGCTATCAAAATCGCCGTGTCTCTTTTATTTATACGGGAGTGATTATCTTTTGTTCGTTTTTATAGCCGATAGCTCATAGCTTACTAGCTCGCGGTGGGACCAGTGTCATAGAAACGTGGACAGTTGACTAAAATGTCGAGTTCGCTTTTACTTTCATTTCAGACGGACTAGTGTTTCTGCGCTCAAGAGATTTTAAATCAGTCATCTAGATTAATTGACTCTCTCGTATATGGAAACATTGTTCTTAAATGTTAGTCTAACCTAATCGTTAGAAAAAATAAGAACGAAACCAAAAAATAAACAATGATGTTAAAACGTAAACACTGATTTACCCACACTTCATTTTGTGGTATATTACTTATATCAGGAAGCGCAAACGTAATAAATATGACCACAGACAAAACTTCACTAAATATAACTTCAATAATGATAAAGGTATACATACTAACGATTTTACATAAACATAGTCGTACCTACTAACTAAAAACTATGAAATGTCTGTTAGTTTCTGTTTTTAATTCCACGAATGGCTCTATCCTGGCTACAACTAGCTGTCAAACATCATTTTCGTCAGTCTGTCATTTCCGTATGACGTATTATAAGTCTATTATTATCCATCCGTTCAAAGAAATCGATTCTAACAAGCTTGCCTAATTTTAAACCCAACTGAGTATATTAACATCACCACAAGAAAAGGGAAGCCATATAAACTTCATTTCCCTGAGAATTTTTTGACGCGCCGCCACTCCTAAAGGTACAATGAAGTAAAAAAGTTGTTATGAATCGACGTATGAACGTGCCTCACGTTGTTACGAACCTACGTATGGAATCAATAGCATCTACACAGTTACACGAAGAAAAATATGTTTTCCAGGTTGCACTTCGGGAAGTGTGCTCAAGAGCTACACGAGCTTATTCCACTGTCCCCATTCTACCATCGGACTCTTAGACGCACGGCCGGTTCCCATCCTTTCTTGGTAGATATTCCGCGAATTCGCACGAAGCGGTTTGCTTCTTCTTTTCTTATGCGCACTGCCAAGGAGTGGAATTCCATGCCGGCGGCTATATTTCCGAGCTCATATAACCCGGCAACTTTCAAATCTTCTGGGCGAGCTCAGTCCATCGTAGGCCACGTCTTTGCCTTTGCCTAGTCTGTGGTCAAGATTAAGCCCATTCATAATAAATAAATAATTTCTGCGTTTCGTGAGCATTTGTGCATCGATAGTATCGATACGCACACAGTAGTTAGTGCATACAGATATTTATGGTCGCGTAATCCTATGTAGATGTAACTGAACGCGACTGTATAAAGAGGCTAGGCACAGTAACCTGGTCTTCGATGAATTGGCTTCTACTTTTTGCGCTGAGAAACATTCACAGCTTGCCGTTAAGATCACGCAACGCTATACAGCTAAACACGCTTTCCATGCACTTCTTACTTACCTATATGTGGTTTCGTTTTTGATTATGAGGTCGTGCTCTTGTGTATATAATATAGTTACATTAGATAGACAATACCGAGATTGTAGCGTATTGTATATTTTACTTCACAAATAGGCAGATAAACCATAAAGTCCTTGCAACTATTTGGCATAAGAACTGTTGAAAACAATAAAATGAACCTTATGCTTTAAACTAGCGCTTGCCGTCATTAGACAATGCCAGTTAAAAGGTTAACGGTAACTTCGAACGTTTCCTGCCATAATGTAGGAACTTAATGACACACTTTTTGTTGAAGCCAGTTCATGCGTTAGGTGCTTAATACATACATACGCATTACGCATATTCGAACAATGCTCCTAATGGACTAAGAGCCCAGAGCCGCCACATCTTCCTCATTTTCTCAAGGATGAAACTTTGGGATAAAGTAGAGTTCGTATCGACGTTTAATGTCTGCATATTACCTAGTTCGGCTCGTCGGCCATTTTTTGCTATAAGGTTTTTTTTTTAAACACTAGGTCAGGCCGCTCTGGGCTCTTAGTACATTAGAAGTGAGTAAGATACTCGTATATAGCTAACGGCACGTTAGTGTCAAAAGTTACGTTTCTTCATACAAAAACGCTATTTTGATACTGACATATTAGATGAGGCTCCAAGAGGATGTTCGTTTGCAAAAATAGCGCACCTCATTCTGACTTCTGATACATACAATCATACATAGATACAATTACGCCTGTATCCCATAAAGGGGTAGGCAGAACACATGAAACTACTAAAGCTTCAGTGCCACTCTTGGCAAATAAGGGGTTGAAAGAAAACGAAACTGTGACATTGCAGTGACAGGTTGCCAGCCTCTCGCCTACGCCACAATTTAACCCATATCCCATAGTCGCCTTCTACGACACCCACGGGAAGAAAGGGGGTGGTGAAATTCTTAACCCGTCACCACACAGGCAGTAGGGTAGGTGTATAGGTCCCAGACATCATATAAACAGATGTTGCCAAGCAGTTTTGTGGTCCCCGTCCCCCCCACCCCGCCAATTAAAAATTGCATACAAACAAAAAAAAATTTTTCATCAAATCATGCCGTGTAGGGTAGGTATCAAAAGAAAGGGCTTATTGAGTAGTTTACGAATATATAGCATACTATAACATTTCTGACACTTTCTCTAAGAATTTTTTAGAAAATTTACGAAAATGCTTCATTTTGGAGTTCACTTTAAACCACTGTAGATTAAGAACTAATGAGTATATTTTTATAATTATTATTTTAAGTAACTAACAAGAGACTACGAACCAATAGTTCGTACAGTGAAAAAATTGCATTTGGGAGCAGGGGGAGCAGTCAAAGATGGCGAGTTTCGATAATTGAAATATCTTGTCATTTAAAATAATAATTATAAAAATATACTCATTAGTTCTTAATCTACAGTGATGGTTTAAAGTGAACTCCAAAATGAAGCATTTTTGTAAATTTTCTAAAAAATTCTTAGAGAAAGTGTAAGAAATGTTATAAGTAATATGCTATATATTCGTAAACTACCTACTCAATAAGCCCTTTCTTTTGATACCTACCCTACACGGCATGATTTGATGAAAAATTTTTTTTTGTTTGTATGCAATTTTTAATTGGCGGGGCGGGGGGACGGGGACCACAAAACTGCTTGGCAGCATCAGTTTATATGATGTCTGGGACCTATACAATATATATCAGAAGTCAGAATGAGGTGCGCTATTTTTGCAAACGAACATCCTCTTGGAGCCTGCTCTATATCCTATCCCTATTGTACTGTAGCCAAAGAGTTTGTACGTAAAGAGGAGAGTCGCAGAAAGTATAGGGCCCCGGAGCCCTCACGAGTCTTCTCTTTCCGAATTGAGTCTATAACCACCACGAACAGTTCAGCGACTGTAGTGCTGACCATGTAGGTACTTTTGGTTGTGAAACTTGTGAGGTACCTACCTATGTGTAAGGTACAGCGGGTCAAATCTCGACTGGGGGGCAATTGTAACTAATCCATTTTTTACCTTATAAAAGTTTGAAAATTGAAGATACACACGACGTTACTAAACTACTTTACACCGTGGCTTACGTGGGCGACGGTCGCGCGATGGTCGCGCGACGGCGATGCGACCCATACGAAATCAAACCTTATCGATATGGAAGTATGAGACGCGACGGCGACGGTCGCGCGACCGTCACCCACGCAAGACACGGCGTTAGACAATTCTGCTATCTATTATTAGTGACAAACAAAGGTGTAATTCAGTTAAGTGACGCCAATTGGCATTGAACGAAAATACGGGCTAGTCAGTAACACCGGCACCGTGTCATTGCCGGTACCTCGGCAGTTGGATGATTGACAACTATTATAGAGGCGGGTTTGACTTATACGAGGATTTTGATTTTATATTCATCATTAAAAAAAAAAATGTCCGTCTCACAACCATTTGAAAATAGCGAATGAAATTCAAAGGTCCCCAATCCGCATTGGGCTAGCGTAGAGACTATAGCCCGAGGCCCCTTAAGCATGAGAGGAGGCCTAAAGCCAATTATTGCATACTAGCTTTTGCCCGCGGCTTCGCTCGCGTTAGAAAGAGACAAAAAGTAGCCTATGTCACTCTCCAAGCCTTCAACTATCTCCACCTAAAAAATGACGTCAATTCGTCGCTCCGTTTTGCCGTGAAAGACGGACAAACAAACAGACACACACACTTTCCCATTTATAATATTAGTATGGATTTAAACCCACAACATATATGAGTGTGCACGGGAAAACGTCCCACTTTGTCGATTGCTATAAAGCCGCTTCGACAGTTTATTCATAGGTTCATAGCATAAAGATGCAAGAAAATCTCGCCTTAATGGTAACCCACAAAGTGGGACGTTTTACTAAACACACTCTCATATGATGATGATCGATGATTCAATGAGTTAGCCACCGGTGGTTAAAAACTTTGTTAAACGTCGTAATGTCTAACAATAACTCCATTTCATCGTTCCTCATATTCGACAGACACGAACATGACAATTTGCGTGTCTAATCCCCATAAGAAGTTGATAACTTGACAATGTATCTAGACATTATATGTATTTGTCTATGTAGTTTCTTCGTTTGACAATTTCGTATAACATTTCAAACAAGACGTTAACATGACAAGGTACAGAAATCATTACTTATTTATGCCGGTGACTGTACCACAAGTACCACAACCACACCTCGGGACAATCGCGATCAAATACATTAAGCTCGTGTAAGCGAGAGCGTATACCATGCTTGTATGTGAGATTTGGCAGCTCGACTGGTCGCGTTCTTGACAGGCGGTAACTGTGAGGTAACCGAGAACGGGTGGGCGGCACTTTCAGCTGGAAGCAGGGAGTGGAGTGGCCATACTGATACTGTAGTACTCTTTACTATACTGTGTTAGCGCACTCGACGTTACTTGCGTAAGTAAATAATAGATCGCTACTCTGTGTACGTAACGCTTACGATAATAATTCTTTCATAGCTATCTATCTCTATCGCTCTTGTATTGGTGCGACAGACCCAGACTACCTTTCGCGGCGTTTCGTTTTCGTTTCGCGTCGTAGAAATGCCATTCGGCTACGGGGCCTGGTGTGACAACCGCCTAACCGCAATAGCAGACTCGTGTGATACAAATCTGACCCCAACGTAGGGAGTGCGAGCAAAGGTCCCCTGGGTTATCGTAACACTGACATTTGAATAGGTACTTTGAATCTGTATGTTTTAGTTTATAATACGAACAGATTCCTATTGGATTTATATTGTAAGTGCCAATAAGTACCTAATGTACTTACCTATAAGTATAGATGTAACTGTTTTACAATACAATTTATGTCTCGTTCATTCGGTTCATATATCTGCCCGATATTAAGGAAGTTTCGCAAGAAATATTGGTATATAAATCGGGTTTCTATAAGTTCCCATAGTCTTAACCCTTTTTAGTTTAGGAGGGGGGCAAATGCAATTACGCATACCACTTGTGTGCGGGGACGGGACGGACCCAAGTGGTTATGTGGGCTACCTACTAAACGACCCCCCCCCCTGCCGCCATTGTGCGCTTTTCATCTACAGTACCACCAGCACCATCAGTCCGCAGTGCAGAGCACCACCTCCGTAGCCCAGTCATAAAACAAACCTAACCTAACCAATCCTATCAATAGTTTGACAACTCGTTTTAGAATTATTATGACTAATGATAATCTGGCAAGCAAATTATGTCAGAAAAAAGGGATCCGATATAAATCTTAACTTCTTAACACAATAAAAACTTCTAAAAACGTCATCTCACGTCACCGGTTGATTGGATTGGATGGCACGCGATTTCAAATAAATGCTCGCTAAAGCGCTTAGTAGGTGCAATCGATAATCGATCGAATTCCGGAATGTAACGCGAATCGCGTGCAACTATCGACTCGAGCCCTACCCAACTCTTCACAGAAAGCGTTTCATTGACCGCAGCGATAGCAGAACCATTTTTATGTCCGGATGTTATCCTCTATTCTCACTAGTGTCAATCGCTATTCTCAACCGATTCTCATGAATTTTTAACCCCCGACGCAAAAACGACGGGGTGTTATAAGTTTGACGTGTCTGTCTGTCTGTCTGTCAGTCTGGCTGTCTGTCTGTCTGTCTGTCTGTCTGTGTGTGTGTCTGTCTGTGGCATCGTAGCTCTTGAACGGATAAACCGATTTCGATTTAGTTTTTTTTTATTTGAAAGCTGTGTTAGTCGGGAGTGTTCTTAGCCATGTTTCATGAAAATCGATCCACTAGGTCGCGGTCGGGGGTTTTTTCAAAATTTTAATTTTATTTAACCAGATTCTATGATGAACTCAATTTTTGGTCGACATTTTTTTTTTGTAAAATTGCCATAAAGTGCCAATAACGGATATGGCGCTTAAGACAATCGTGACTTGACTGTTACAATGGGTTTAAGATCTAAGTATTTTTCATCTTTATGTTTTCTAAGCATGTCGCGAAGGTCTACAACTCCCAGAGCCACTATAGTTTATGGTGTTCCATTAGTTCCATACATATACAGTCCTTATGCAATAAGCTTAATCTTTGGTATGCTTATGAAGAGATCTGTTCCATATGCTTTCAAATTTTAATCATTTATTTATTGCGCTCGCTAGGTGAATAACTATTTTGATAGGCGCATACATATGAAAGCTAGGGTGGAATGGAATCACATAGCAATTCAGTATCGAGCCGCATTTTGTGTATGAGAGATCGCTGCATGGTTTCATCTTTCTGATGCGTTGGTAAGCGATTGTCTTCAGATTAACGAGCGATTTATCATACACAAAATCCGCCTCGATTCTGAAATTCATATTCTGATAGATGTGACTTCACCCTAAGGACCTTTTATTGAAAACTAAATTTGCTTATATTTAGTTTTTCCATAAACGATTGTCATCACATCTTAACTAGGCCATAGAGTAAACTGACTCTGGTTCTTACCATTATTGCCACCGATACTGGAACTCGATCCTTTCTGCCAGATACTATGTTGTGTTCGCAAGCTGTTTAGTTCCGCTGAAACAAACATCAACCATATAATAAAACAAATGAAATTTAGCCTCGGGAAATTTGTTAATGAAAAGAGTAGCACTATAGCTTTTCTACCCCGTTTGGGAACACAGGAGCGAGCAATTCGATATACCTATAGACAATCGGCATATAGACCGTGATTCTGATTACCTTTTTGTTTTTTGTCGAGCGGGAGCTGAGTATGGGGACATACTTTCACAAAAATGGGCATGTAACGCATCGAAATATCGGCAACTCAACAATAAAAATAACCACGGTAAAATAAATCCAGTAAAACAAACCGTGAATCATAAAATAAAATAATCCTATTAGCGATTTCTTGTTTACAATTCTAGTGGCAAAGGAGATCTATTCAAACAATGGTGTTATTGTGATTTCAATAGTTCAACAACAGGAATTCTAATGCATATTACTATTATTTTTTCACCACATCAACTATTAAAGATCAATTTTGCTATTCGAAAACGGATAGCAAAATTGCATTTTATCCACAAGAGTGCAAAGTAATTTCATACAAATTTTAACTTGATGCCTTGAGCTGGCTGGTAGAATTTACCTACAAATAATTATTTTGAATCTTAAATATTGAATGGATCTGGATTTGATTTAGTTTGATGTTTTATAGTCAATATTTTGTTCGTGTTGGTGTGGTGAAAACGTTTGTGTTTCACTCGGTGGCAAAGTTTGTTTAACCTACGTGCCTTGAAACCCTCGCAACGATCAAGATTCCACTTTTTGAACCACTCGCTATGCTCGCAGTTCAATATTGGAATCTTTCGCTTGCTCGGGTATCAATATTGGCACGTGCGGTTAAACAACAACTTTGCCCCCTTGTGAACTATTACCTATTACTGTCCTCTTGGCTGGAAAGCATCAAATTTTAGACCACTGCGCTGAACGAAGTTTCATCAATAAAATTGTCAAAATTTCCCATTTTAGGGTTAAACAGCTTTACAAAAAGCAGTGCCATCAAGTTAACAACATGTCCAGTTAAACCCAAGGTTCTACTTAACTGCCTTTTAAGGAGGTTCCAGTTAAGTAGATTATTGTCCTCGCTTGAGGCAGAGACAGATAAATATAGACTGCCAATCTTAGTAATCACCTGCGGTGTCGTAACGTAACTGTTAATGACGGCGGACAGGACTAAAAGAATCCATGACACATCCACACCAATATTATAAATGAGAAAGTGTGTGTGTCTGTTTGTTTGTCCGTCTTTTACGGAAAAACGGAGCGACGAATTGTCGCGATTTTTTCAGTGGAGATAGTTGAAGGGATGGAGAGTGACATAGGCTACTTTTTGTCTCTTTCTAACGCGAGCGAAGCTGCGGGCAAAAGCTAGTATTTTTAATAATTTGAGTTTCGACTTCCACTGGACATTTATAATATCCATTAAACTTATTATGGCCTAAAAAGAACATTAACATAAAATATAGTTTAGATAAAGTAGCTCACGATAAAGCTGTGGTGGCCGAGTGAATATGACGCCCGACTTTCAATTCGGAGGTCGTAGGTTCAAATCTTAGCTCGTATTGTACCAATGAGTCTTTCAAAACTTACGTACGTAATGAAATTTGACATTCACGAGTAGCTTTTCGGTGAAAAAAAAACATCGTGAGGAAACCTGCAATACCAGCATACGTCTGCGGAGTTATTCAAAGTTGTATGTGATGTCCCCAATCCGCAATGGGCTAGCATGCATGCATGTGTCCAGCAGTGGGACGAATACTATAGTCTCAATTATTTACAATTCACGATGTCGCGCATATATTGAATATTACAAAGCATGCAACTTCGTAAATGAAACAATCACATGATATTAGATAAAATTGTACCGTAAAAGTTGAAATGTCGACATACACTGAATAGAATAGAACAGAAAACATTTATTTAACGCCACAACAAAGTACAAATAAAACAGAAGTCATGCAAACAAAAACCGGCCAAGTGCGAGTCGGGCTCGCGCACAAAGGGTTCCGTAGCAGCAAATATTTAACCAAAATTACAGTTAAATCAACCTATCTCAAAAACTATAAGAGATACTTTGATCAAACCAAAAATCGTTGAAAGAGTTAATTAGCATGCATCACCTCTATTTTTTTTAGAATTTTATACCCCGTAGTTATAAAAATAGAGGGGGGGGGGACATACTTTTTACGACTTTGAGAGCTGATATCTCAAAAACCGTTCACTTTAAGAAAAATGTTTTTTAGAAAACTTTATATCATTTTAAAAGACCTTTCCATTGATACCCCACACGGGTATGTACATCGAAAAAAAAATTTTCATCCCTCAGTTACATGTATGGGGGGCCCCACCCCCAATTCTTTTTTTTACTATTTAGTGTCATAATTTTGTAGCGGTTCATACAACACATATTCCCATCAAATTTCATCACTGTAGTACTTATAGTTTCCGAGTAAATCGGCTGTGACAGACGGACAGACGGACAGACGGACAGACGGACATGACGAAACTATAAGGGTTCCGTTTTTGCCATTTTGGCTACGGAACCCTAAAAAACATTAGACGCTAAAATAGGACCCCCACTCAGCATAATGCCGCAGACATCCGCCGCGCTGGTTTTGGTGGTGCTGTGTCTATTATGCCTTTTGGATTTTTATCAAAAGGATAATTTACAAACAGACTATTTATACCTATCGTGTCTTAAATTATGCCTAAATTTACAACAATAGTCAGGAACACAGTCTTTTATACACTACAACTACCAGTGTTGAACAAAACATTTGACCAATCTCCTTGACTTGCTTACTACGGTGTGGGAAGTATGCATTTGAAAGTGTTTTGTGTGGGTAGCTACTGTGTTGTCTAATTTAAGACAGATGTTCAAAGCAAATTGGGACTTTGTAATTTCATGTTCATTTTATTGAGCTCGCTAATGCTATTTATGAGGTTTTTGAATTATTATCCATCTTTGAATTTCATAAACTTATAAATAGACTTTAAAATTTTCCTGACATTGTGCCATAAAGACAGCCAAGGTGACTCAAGATAGAAAGAATGGGAGGATCTTGTGGAGGCCCTATGCACCTATGGGGTGCCCTGTGCCTTAGGACAAGCAAAATAAGGACAAGATTTGATTCTCATTATAATATAAATAAACTTCTCAAAATTACTGAGGATCATGCGACTTTTATCCAATTGCAGACATATATAGACTTGCCTAAAATCTGGTAGGCTCTACGTAAGACTATACAGTGAATTATTTCTACCATTTTCAGGGGCCATTAAATGATGGACTGCAGTCTGGATTCCAACTGCCAACCTATTTAATGTCTTGGCTTACTATTGAAGTCGAGAAGAAACAGACCATAAGCCTCATTTTATTTTAAAGACCTTACACCTAAAGGAACTAATTATAACATAAAATAAAAAAGCCTTTTAATCTAATTGCATTATTACAATTTTTTACATTAATTTTTATTTAATTATGCTGGTGCATTAGACCATTTTTGGGTGAAGGCCCCCTCCTCATTGAAAGGAACTAATTAGTACCTAATAATTAGTGATCAGTGATCACAACGTATTTAAGGTGATACAGGCAAAATACTCCAATTCACACACTTTGAAAAACTTCTATACAAACACAGATAGTAATCAAACAGATCTGCCACAAATCTAGTTCCTGTTCATCCAACATAAAGCATGGACTACTTATTGTGTGCTGCAGCTGACCAACTGTATTCGCTCATGCTCTGATTGCAGAGACAATACTTTTATTGTTACTGTTACAATGCAGGTGATATTGTTGGGGATTGTTCGACAGATTGGCAGTGAATGGTGTATCATGTTTGGAAATTTTCAATTTACATAATTCATATATTTAATTCCAGCAACATGCCTTATACGTTAGATATGACCTCTAAGAACAAATTAAATTACTTTCATGGAAAATATTTTAACTTGTTATTTTTAAGTAGTAACACTACTATTATGTTCTAAACATTAAATAAATGTCATATACAAAGAAAAAGTGACCAAAGCCTCCAGTGCTCCGAGCTGGAATCGAACCAGCGTACTCCGCTTACCGGGCGAATGCCAGAACCACTCGGCTATCGGTCTACGAAAGCAAGGGTCGAAATTTCTAAGTATATGACATTTCCAAAGGCTCGTGGCGCCCTCTGGCCATCCCTGAGGTAGAACAGTATGGTTCGACCTCCTAGCCGAATCAACTCAGGTGAGCTCGGAGCACTGGAGGCTTTGGTCACTTTTTCTTTGTATATGACATTTATTTAATGTTTAGATATGACCTATTTTTTTTTAATATTAGCTAGAATTTATTGTACACAAGAAAATCAGTAGGTAAAATACTAAGCACTTTGATATTATATGAGTCAAATGAAACCATGAGTGACCATCATTGATGCTTTTCAAAATAGTTTAACATAAAAATTAAGTGGGATTTGGTTTTATTTAATAGTTTCATAAGATTTTTATTTTAAACTAGCTTTTGCCCCCGGCTTCACTCGTTAGAAAGAGATAAAGTCGCGTTTGTCACTCTCCATCCCTTCAACAATCTCCACTTAAAAAATCATGACAATTCGTCGCTCCGTTTTGCCGTGAAGGATGGACAAACAAACAGACACACAAATTTTCCCATTTATAATATTAGTATGGAAGTATGGATAGACAGTGTATTTGTTTGTCTATTCTACTTGTTATGCTGACTTTCAAATAAAAATAGCTTACTCACCTCTAGTTTCTTGTAAGTCTTTATTCAGTCTTTCATTGGTCATCTTCAAACTAGTAATCTGGTCCAAGAGGTATGTCAGCAGTCTACTGCCAACCTGACTCCCGGACAACCCCGAGCTCTCTTCCGACACCGAGTCCACCTCCCCATTAGCCGGCCGGGCTATATCAGGCAGTCCTTGCACGCAAGGATCGCTGTATCTCCGCGCACACTCGTCCTTCTCATTGGTATTCATATCACTATTGGAATTCGTGTCGCCGACTGATGTAACTATAGGCGGCAAGCTCGCGAAGTCTTGGCTGTCTGAGCAATTCTTTGGTTGGAAGTAATTAGTGTTCAAAGGGGTGCTGTTTGGGGTGCTGCAGTCTTCAGGCTTCTCGCGACGGCGCGGTCGCGGTCGCTGCACCTGCACACTCTTGTTTACACTCTGCACGTAACGATACTCCGGAGGATACAAAGGCATCGCAGGACTACAGTAGGTAGGCGGCGTAGGCAGCGACATCGGCTCTGCGTAACCGAACATGTTAAACCTGCACGGGTCGTAACCCGGCGCGAACTGCGAACCCCAATTCATATTAGGACCCATAAAAGAATCATACGTATCCATACTCGGGGTAGACTCCTGTATATGGCACATAGTTTTGTCCAACCATTTCGATAAATATGAACCTTTGCTTCCTCGAGATTTTTTCCGCTTTCCCAGGGGACTGTTTTTATTCGCAGTACCGTTCACTTGGACTGGCGTTGAAGCCATTTGATCGCACACAAATAAGCACAAAAAGTTTCTAAACAAAGAAGCACTTGTAACTGTATAATTATTATCTCATAGTTGCCCACACATCGAACCTTGTTTAGTATTCACGACCGAGAAAAAAACCAATAATAAATATTCATCGACCGAGCGGAGGAACGACTATTCCTCAATTCAATTTCGATTGACCAATGACATGAGACATGACGTTATCGGCTGGCTCGGCTGCTGTCATAATTTGACATTTTTGTTCTCAGAGACATTATTCACTAAATATTTAACTAAAAGCGTGCCCCCAAGCAAGTTACAAGTCACATTTTGGTGCCTTCGCGTCAAGTCAACCCTTTGCTTACCAAATTCTGGCGTATCAAAACAATGATTAAAATGATGATGTGTACGTTTTATTTTTATTTTGTTACGACTATAAATTGGAACCTTAAAACCAGTGAGCAGTATTCTTTGCTTTAAGCACAGTGGTGGTAGTTCTTGAAAAAACGCCACAGAGAATGTTGCCAGCATTAAAAATTAATAAGTTAAAAATAGATTAAATCAAAATTATGTTGAATGTTTAAGAAATTAATTGAAATATTTAAAAGGTTAAATTTAATGTATTAACTCAAATTCAAAGATAACTATATACAATCTAACGATTGCAGCGCCATCTAGAAACAAAACAGCCTTTTACATTAAGTCCCGAAAGTTGTCGATAGTTTCGTTAGATGGCGTTGTACGAGGAGTACCAATATTTAGAAAATACCTACCAACTTCCTACCAATTTCTGTACAATTCATTGCATATTTTATTTCTTCAGTCAAGTATAAGGTATTATGAGGATATTTACTATGATTACTAACCGATTCTTTCTGAATTTGAGTCTGTCAAATTGAATTATATTAATTACGTTATGGCAAGTTACGGAAAAACTTTTATTTATGATTTGATTGCATTAATTTTCATTTTATACTTAATCCATCCCATAGGTATCCCGCTCACCTAGACTTTCTATAACTACGTTCTTGGGAACAGTAACCTATAGATAAAAGGTACAAACTTCCATGGATACCGACATTTCTGTTGTACCTCTACCTTTTGTGATTAAGGCCGATGTTACACTATTATAGAAATATGATCATAGAAAACTTGCCGTCCTTTTTCTTCACGCTGGAGATAAAGGGAGTGATACAGACCTATGATATCTATCATTGCTGGGCATTAACTCGTTAATCCGTTAATCGTTAATTAACGAAGTTAATATTTCGATTAACGGATTAACTTTTAAGTTAACATTAAAAAATGTTAACAGACTCGTTAACTTCCGTTAAATTTCTCCGAGTCCTTTAATCGTTATCCCGTAGGGCACAGGCGCTATCTGCGATGCGAAAAACACGTTCTGAACGCTACTACTAATTTACCGATGTCGATTTTTAAAATCCCGAAATAGTAACTAAAGAAGTATTCTTCACGTGGGTTCGCTTTTACCAACGTTGATTCGGTGAATCCTAAGTTTTACCAAGGCTACTGTTCTAGTGATATGGCAGCTAATTCGAGCCCAATTTACGACTACATTCACTTCTCTAGCCTCTACCGCCCTAAGTGCCCCAACAATCCCAACACCGCCAGCATCCCGCTTCCGCCTGCCGTGATCTTGCGGCTCTCCTGACACAGCTCTTGGCAGTAGCTCAGGCGATCACTGCCTTCCACGTGCAGCCTTGAGCTTAATAGGCTTGCTGTTATGTACTTCGGGCTTTTACAGAAATAATAATAATATAATAGTATAGTATAGTATAATTTGGCGTAGGGATGTGACGACCCCATCGCCCATTGGTTTTACCAGTGCAATCAGTCAACGCAGGGCAGCTTGTGGCGAGCTGTTGGGGAACAGCGACCCCACGTACCCGAGTGCTCCTGGGGAGTTCTGTTACCCGTAAGGCGGGTGGGTGGGACAGTACTCTCTACCTCTGGCTTGCCTTGGCTGGCCGTCCAGAGTGGAGTCGTTAGGGCAACATGCCCCAGGGGTGGAAGTGAAAATTTGCATAAGACGCGAGTTGGTGCAGTGGCTTCACAGCCACTGGGCAGAAAGCGGTGTACACCTCTCGACACCCTTGAGTTCTCACACCGGTGTTGCCCTTGAGCCATCTTGGATGTCGCTTTTTGTGGGGGCCCATCTTGTGGGGACGAGTCACCGTCTGCCGGAAATAAAATTGGATACCGTTTTATTAGGCAGGCGTCCGGTTTTTTATCCATAGCCCAGTATTAAGTCCATCACTTTCATCAAAATAGACCAGTTCATTTTAGATTCCATTAACTCTCAAATAGTCCTTACACCCTGGCGGGTGTTGCCTCTGCGTGTGTCCCATGATACGGGCAAGGGCAACATCCGCTCGGTGTACCCCTTACATTTCATTAAAGTGTCGAAAGGGCCTCTACGCGTTGGCTTCGGCCCCGCGCACGCCTCTCAAAGGTCCGGAACACCATTGTTCCGTGATGGGAAAGACATATAATACATTAAAGCGGATACTGATACAACTAAAAAACCTAGAGCAAAATTCATTTCTTTTTTACGTGTTAACAGATTATCGATTAACTTTAACTTACGTTAAATTAGTTGAAATGTATCGCTTTAAAACGATTAACGAAGTTAACTTTTTTAGTAACGGATTAGCGATTATCGAAGTTAACTATTTGATTAACTGTGCCCAGCTATGATATCTATAATATCAGATAGTGTGCTATCGGCCTTAGGGCCAGTTGCATCAACCACGGACAAAACTTCACGCAGCAGAATTCTATAGAAATTCCCATACAAAAAAATTTGCGATAGTGTGTGCGGTAGGTACCTATGTACCTAACTGTCGGTTTAGTGCAGCCGACCCTTGACTAAGATTATTTTGTCCTTGTTAATTTTAGGTACACCATATATTGATCCACACTATCTGATTTCATTTTTACAAGCTGTTATTTAACTGATAATAGTTTGGGTCAAAACGTAGAAGCTAAATTTGACCCACTTCCCGGTTTCCGATTGAGCTGAAATTTTGCACACGTATGTAAATCACGTGACAATGCAATATTATGGCATCATGGAGCCGATCTGATGATGGAGCAGAAAGGTGGTCATAGGCACTCTGTTATGAAACGTCGTATCCCCATCGAGTAAGGGATATTTAAAAACGTCTCGGGGAGCAGTAGACGACTGTTGAAAGAAAGGTACAGCCGGCGATAAGAGCTATTTTTTATTTGTTCACTAGTTAATAGTTCAACAGACATTTTTGTGGCTTCTATTTTGAATTACAGTTTGGCAAAAAAAGAGTAGAAATGGAACAAAATATTAACACTTAATATTCTCCTACAAGTGACTCAATAGTTGCTACATGCAAAACGGTTGACGGTGGCGGCCCCTATTTGTTTCTAATATTTTTTGCCAGGCTCTGTAGCTACTTTTATTAAAGATTATAATTAAAACAACAATCAAAGTCAATAAATTTAATATCTAAATACTCGTGTATTTTATAAAACAATTTGAATTTTATTTACAATTTAGTTTCAATATAATTCCAAAATTTGATATATAATTCGCCATTTAATCACAAGTCAGGATCAGAAGGTAGAGAACAAAATGCTGTATGGCACAAGGCAGACGTAGTTTGAAATAATTCACAAAGAATTAGCTTCATAATGTTCAGTATAATTCTTAATATAATCCGTATAGGTACTAGAAACTTATTTTAGTTATATGTTAGACATGAAAATTGGCAGTATGTTTTATTCTCTCAATAGGGATTGCGACCAATGATTTGGGCCTCCCCATTCCTCCTTTATACCTAGTGTGGTTAACATTTATGATTACTCTTATTTATAAGATAATTAATGTCCATAGTCCAAAATCGATATCTTTGACAATCAGGCGAGCATCCATAACACCAACGATAAAATGCTTATCTATGTCCACTTTATAAAACATTATTAAACAATCAAATCTTAAAACTATCTTAAATTAACTTAATTAATATAACCAACGAGATAATGTTTACAAATGAAAATTGCATTTATTTGCGATAAATATTTAGCTGTAGGTTTATAATCATATTCATAGATTGTACTTGTGTTGATGTGTACATTCTGTGGACAGGCGTACTTACAAAATTATGTAATACTAGTAGGTAACAGAAGATAAATAACCACAGCTGTTATTCGAGCCTAGACAGAAGTATTGATTCAAAGTTGTGTAGGAAATAGTTAGCTTCAGATATTTTTAGAAGAAAATGTTATAAGAAGAGACAACTTCTTAATCATCGATATACTTCTTTTTATTAAGACTAAGTATACATATTGGTCTATGGTCGGGACACCCATAATGACACATTTTTTTAAACATTCCATTTATTTTCTTAGTATTACACGTTTCTGGGGGGTTACTATGAAGTGCTAAAGCCGTTCAGTTTAGGTTGAGAGAAAGGGACGAAGCCATAGCAGTTCCATAGCTCCGTCCCTCCCTCTCAACCTAAACTGAACAGCTTTAGCACTTCATGGTAGCCCCCCAGTTCTATTGATCTTAGGAAAGGATTGAATACATATTGCACAATTTTAGCTGATACGTATATTTTGGTCAGACTATTTGATGTTAATAATGTTACAATTGTTACATATAAAAGTTTTTGTAACCTTTTTTGTTATAGATCGCAAGGATATACCTAACCCAATATATAAAACTATCATGCCAAAATAATCTTTGTTTAAATAACAATTATTACATGTAGAACCGGTACGACACCGTCGTAACAAAATATATAATCCTTAAAATACTAAATGAGTATACGATTTTTGATCAAACAAATTATTATAAGTGCATTTTAACAGATGTGTATAATAAAACTTACATTTTTTACCTTCTTTGTCTACATTTAATAATAATATATTTTCCAGTACATTACAATGACGGTCACGTACAATACGACATCTTAAATTACGAATGTAACGTACCCTATAATTTACTTCAATTCGTTATAAAAATATGAAAATATGAGACCTCGTACTTTAAATAAGTATTTATGACACTAATAAGTAAAATCATACGCCAATTTTCTTCAAATGTTTTTAATCTATTGGAGGATAAAACCGACATATTGATGTCAGAGCTCATTTAATTGAATAATGCTGCAAATAAGATTCTCTTGATTACCTCTCAAGGTTTCATTGCTAGTCATCCATTAGATGCACCATATATGGCCGATACTATAAAGAATATAAAGATCTCTTAAACATATAAAATTACGCTGTTTTTCATTATGCTAAAATTAATAGTACATTACGATACAAGTGCGTAAAAAAGGAAGTTAGAAACGAGTGGCGATAAATTAAAACACGACCGAAGGTAGTGTTTTAAATCGACACGAGTTACGAATTTCCTTTTTGCACGTGTATCGTACGACGTTTTTCAGTACAGATGAGCCTCCGAAGTTTCGACCTGGCATATAATGAACCACTTCTCGAACTAGTGCGTAAAAAAACGACCATCTGTACTGAAAAATATATTTGACAGCGTTATTACAGTCCTTACGATTACGAACTTTTCCTGCTAAGTCACATGTTTATTGTTACGTCATTTTGGATTCCGGTATTTTGCAACGATTTTTCGCAAGTTTGCATTAATTCCTGCTCTTTAAATTTGGTACTTTTTTAGAAGATTAGCTTTAAAATAATGTAACTAGATATCAAGCAAACTTTTAATGAGTTACAAAATAATGGGGTTCTGAAAAAAAAAATCTACTGTAAGGAGTTACTGTGCTGAGTACTGAAAGGTTACCTATTCCGTACCGTACCTACTTGTACGCTCTGTGAAAATATAATGCTGTTGGTTTTACAATTATCCGGAATCCGTTTGGTATTTTATTGTTCCTAGTGTTCCTACCCTTTCCGACCCTGCGTACGCTAGAGTGATTTCTACAAAAATGAAACCCCGAATAAAATGTCAAACATTTCGCGTACGGAACGCGAATGGGTTCAGGGATTCTCGTGATTTGATAGCATCATATTTTTGGTGTTATGATTCCGCTATCGACTGAGAAATCACTCTGAAATATCAAGTTCTAGACGAGTTTGACGTCGTCTAATGCTTCAAGAAGATTGGTTTCCGTCAGCATCTCTGTATCGGGCCAGAAGTCGTTCGATGTAAGAGCTATGTTGTTGTCTATGATCATGTCGACTTGTTGCGGGTAATTAGGACTTGGCGCCATTTTATTGGTTAGATACGGGTCGCTGCCGTGTATGACGCCTATGGGCGACAGGAGTCTGCCGGGGCTGTACATTTGCTTGAATTTGCCGACGGGCGACACAGATTGGGAGCGATAGGGGCTCAGCACGCGCTCCCTTTGCGCGGGACTCATGGCTGGGCTGTAATTGGGAGTATTAGGACTCGACGGAAGCGAGTACATCGGGCTCCCTATACTAAGTGTAAGTGGAGACATAGGGTTAGTGACGTTATGTATCAGATTTGGGGTCGGTATCATGTTTGACTTGGGTATCAAGTTGGATGTGGGAATCAAGTTTGAGTGTATCATGTTAGATTTGGGTATAAGATTGGAGTTAGGTATGAGGTTTGAGTTGTGTATGGGTTTCGGGGGTTGCTTCTGCATGAGGTTCATGACCGGTACGGGGATGATGTTGTTGATCGGGATCTCCTGGTTGACCACCAACCTATACTGGCCCGGCTTCACCTGCATCGGCTGCGGTTCGTCCTGGAATACATACGATAATATACATTAGTATTTCATATTTGAGTGAGCTTAAAGTATCCGTGAGATGTTAAAGTCGTGTGAAATGGTATCGTCTCTATGACATAGAGAAAGGCGGTAATTGAAGAACATATTTCCAAAACCCTAATCATTTTAGACAACTCACGGATACGACTCAGACAGAAGTAAATATTGGAGACCGAAGAGCTTTTATAATACAAATGATACCCTTTATCAACATAAAACATTCGACGCCTTCGTGTTATCGAATTCGAAGTTCGTACCGTATGAAGCAATTACTATTTTTATTCAAGTCAAAGTAGCTTCTTTGGTTATATCTATAGTAACGTTTATCGTTCAATTCTGGGGTCAATAATTGATAATTTTATACAGATAGATACCTAAGTGACGAATGCTAAATGTTGACAAAAGATTTTATTATAATTATCAATAGCGAGATCTGAGATGCGATAATGTCGTGCCCAGGTGCAATTTGTTCAGTTCATAAAACGCATATGTAGACATGGTGATCATTTTATAGATTGGCACATCATAAAATGATCCATTATATGATCTAGTCACGTTATTAAAATCTGCATTATTTTGGAGCAATTCATTTGAGTTGTTTCAGCAAGTTATTCAAATCTAGACCATACCTAATCTCTGACTAATCTTAATGTAAATAGGTGCATGTTGCTATGTAATAAATAGGTATCGGGTATTGGCGATATCGGCTTAACCTTGGCATTGAAAATATTCACTGTTCTACCTACTCGTATTTACATATTACAAGTGCGCGATATATATGGAAACATTTACACAGGTATTCTTCGAAATGCCGGCTGCGGATGACTTCGCGGTTTTAGATGGAGACACCGACTTTTATAGGTACTTCCTAAATTTTGTTCCCGGATTTAGACATAGGAATTTACATCTATTACTAGTAAGTACATACATAAAGTGAGATTTCAAAAGGGTCTTCTGTTTACGGGTGAAATCAAAATGGTCACTGACTTATCTTATTTTTTATCGCTCTAAAATCCAGGCCTTTTTGAAAGCTCATGCACTGTACACGCCTACCATGTTTTTTGCTTTTCTATTCTATAATTTTGTTGTCGATCTTTATATAAGGGATGGCAGGGTTACACAAACAACAGGGTTGAGTGGAAGAAGCTAGGGGAAGCCTTTGTCCAGCAGTGGGATACTAAACCAGGCTAGCAAAATAAATAAATAAATAAGACAACACTTTTAGCGTTTAGACGCCCGCTTTTTAGGGTTCCGTAGTCAACTAGGAACCCTTATAGTTTCGCCATGTCTGTCTGTTCGTCCGTCCGTCCGTCCGTCCGTCCGTCCGTCCGTCCGTCCGCGGATAATCTCAGTAACCGTTAGCACTAGAAAGCTGAAATTTGGTACCAATATGTATATCAATCACGCCAACAAAGTGCAAAAATAAAAAATGGGAAAACATGTTTTTTTAGGGTACCCCCCCTACATGTAAAGTGGGGGCTGATATTTTTTTTTCATTCTAACCCCAACGTGTGATATATTGTTGGATAGGTATTTTAAAATGAATAAGGGTTTACTAAGATCGTTTTTTGATAATATTAATATTTTCGGAAATAATCGCTCCTAAAGGAAAAAAAAGTGCGTCCCCCCCCCTCTAACTTTTGAACCATATGTTTAAAAAATATGAAAAAATCACAAATGTAGAACTTTATAAAGACTTTCTAGGAAAATTGTTTTGAACATAATAGGTTCAGTAGTTTTTGAGAAAAATACGGAAAACTACGGAACCCTACACTGAGCGTGGCCCGACACGCTCTTGGCCGGTTTTTTTTAATATATAAATGGGCTTGCTCTTGACCACAGACTAGCCAAAGGCAAAGACGTGGCCTGCGATTATAGTTTCGACGCTGAAAAGAGTGTCTTTAACGTAAACCCACTTATTGGTATTAGAATTATTTTTTTTTAGCTTTTTTTCCAAAAGTTGCGCAGCTAATATTTTCATAAACAATATCCCCCTTATTCATAAACGAACTCTAATAAAGTTATCAAGCCGATAAAGTTCGTTTGTCCTTTTCTATCACACCAATACGTCGGAAAGGGACAAACGAACTTTATCGGCTTGATAACTTTAGAGTTCGTTTATGAATAAGGGGTTAGGTATTTAGGTACCTAATATATCATAGCTACAATGTATACTGTGTAAGTATAACGTCGTAGGAGGTATGTGCTGGTATTTGTCCATTGACACAGATTCCATTGATTACATATGTGTTTGTTTCTATTAAAGTGACGCGCTCTAATAGAGTGCATTTAGAGTATATTGGCGCGACTGCTTATTGATTGTTCTACAAATGAATCGCTTTGCTTCCTTGCTTGGCTGTTCGACATTTTAAATGTAATTATTTTTAATCCTCAACGCAAAAACGACGGGTGTTTTAAATTTGACGTATCTGTCTGTTTGTGTGTGTGTCTGTCTCTGGCATCGTAGCTCCCGAACGGATGAACCGATTTAGATTTAATTTTTTTTTTATTTGGAAGCTGAATTAGTCGGGAGTGTTCTTAGCCATGTTTCATGTCATGAAAATCGGTCCACTATGTCGCGGTCGGGAGTTTTTCAAAATTTTAATTTTGTGTTTAGGTTATTAGAAATTTTAGTCACTTTTTCGACGACAACAACGTACAAGGTGCTATCTGCGATTTTTTTTTGTAGCAGATAGCACCTTGTACGTTGATGGGTAAGGTGCAATTTTCTGAAAAAAATAATTGCAGGTTGTACCATATACGTTGTTGTCGTCGTTTTATCACTTTTCTTTACATAAAACAAACTTTTTCAACCACGTACAAACCTTGTTAACCTTAAAATAGATAACAAAAAGCATAAATAATCCAATTAAAAAAAGAAATAAAACTTGAAAAAATGTTATTACCTATCTATGAACATTGTCTAAGCCAGTATTTTGCTAATACAATTAGTGTAGCTTCGCGTCACCGTAATAAAATGATGTTCTAGGACAGTAATAAAAACTCTAGAATTTTATTATTGTAGGCCATCGCGATCTTGGCATTTTCATTATAACGAAATTCGCTGGACAGGTGTTAGCATTAGTAAACCCAAGTTTACGACGCTAAAATGGAATTATTAATAACCAACATGGGCCAGAAATAAGCGCTTATCCTATGTGTTTTATGATATAAGCGTAACTGCGGGATATATTTTTAGAGATTTTAAAGAATATCCCAGTAATGTATGTAAGTTGTTCTGCAGAGGTTTCATTAAGATACGGCTTAGCATGGATCCACTGATTTTAGAGAACGAATTTAGATTACGATTTCGTTCTCCTTCAACCCCTTTATTGCTAAAAGTGTCATTGAAACTTGAGAAGTTACATTTACTCTGCCTACGCCTTCTTGGAATAGAGTTTTTTTTATTAAGTATCCTGATTTTAATAAAATTTCATGTTTGTATCTCAGTCTATGTAAATTCTAATCAATAACCAAAAGAAAGTCTTCTAAAATTTATAGGTAGGACACTAAATACTGCTTTTAACGCAGGAAAGCGAAGTTTTTAATTGTTTGTCGTGAAAACCTCCGTTTAACTACTTTTTTATTGGGAACTCTCGGAATTTAGGAAGCCATTTCGAACTTCCTGTTATTTACATCAGATTCGAGGCCAGTACCTAAATAAATTATAACCTAACCTTTCCTCGCTCATTACTCATTAGTTCGACTTCGAACATGTGCCTATAAGTCTAACATAATAGCAAGAGCCAAAGACGTAAAGATACTGGAATAGGTATATGACCTATCAAGGTTACTAAGTGAACAGCCCTCATAAAACCTATAAATCTTTAATTAATCAGGTCTACGTAATACCTACAGCGCCGCGCCGAGCGTGATAAACCGAATCAGCACATATTTAAGGCTCCATTTTGGTAGCTCGACTTAACGATCAATATTTTTGTTTGGTACCAAAACAAAAACTAGTGAGTATTGTTGTGTAACTTTCTAGCGTTATTTGAAGGCAATTTTATCTTCGAGAAAGCAGCTGTTGATGATGTAGTGGTTTCAATCCTAGCTGACACCTACCGCTATTTATCTCAACACCAGTTTCTCTTAAATCAAGAAAAAAAGGTGATTCATAAAAAAGTTGCAAGCATAATCCTACTGTAGTGAAATCCGCTATTAGTTGTTTAGTATTAGTTCTTCCGGCCCGGCCTAGCACAAGCTAAAATGGTTGACGACAAAACTACGATACGACGGAGCGTTTATTACAGATATTTGTAACTTGTCTACTTTGTCCAAGTATTTTAGAGATTACTCATAAAATCCTTGAGACAAAAGCATACCCTCCAGTAGACTTCATTAAATAAGGTATTTTTCCAAACGTTATCATTATCAAAGGCACACAGCCTTAAGGCTTATATACCTAAAGCAGTAATAGACGCCAGTGTAGTTAAGGGGGCTTACGCTGTAGGCTTTGCGATCACTCCCCAGGGATCTTACTCAGATTGCGGCCCTTATCGGCGAATGCCTTACACTAATTTAAAGATTCCGATATTAACTGCAGGTCCATCTTTAATTAAAATAAAATGTGTATTTGTGTCAAAAATATTGCACGCAACATCTCGCCAACAACATACCAACTGACTTTGATGCCGGTCAGTTTTTCGGATCCACGTTTTCTTTTCTACAGTCGATGAATTATAATAATAAATAATAAAATAAATAATAAATAAACATTATAAGGACATTCTTACACAGATTGACTGAGGCCCACGGTAAGCTCAAGAAGGCTTGTGTTGTGGGTACTCAGACAACGATATATATAATATATAAATACTTATATACATAGAAGAACATCCATGACTCAGGAACATATATCTGTGTGCTCATCACACAAATGAATGCCCTTACCGGGATTCGAACCCGGGACCGCGGCGTAGCAGGCAGGGTCACTACCGACTGCGCCAGACCGGTCGCCAGATGAATTGGGGATTTATCCGTCAGTTACGAAGTCGGCTTAACTTTTGACAGTGGTATTAGTCTGTCAATATAAGTATTTATGTATAAAATAACATTCCAATAAGTCAGATAACTTTTATGTAAGCGCTATCTCCGAAAACACACTCAATTGTGTTCAACGTCGTATATAAGGGCTATTATGAGAAGGACAGAAGGGCAGCCAGAATTTCAGGCGTCAATGCCCTTTTTACTACAATTGCTACCTACCAAGCCCATAACGCCCGAGGGTCGGATGAAAGGATTGTTTCTTTTAAGGGTTTCCCACAAAATTACAAACCAACAAATCAAAAAAATTATTACGCCATAAACCTTCGCAGATTTTAATCTAGAATTATGTAAGGTGCAAAAAACCGGCCAAGAGCGTGTCGGGCCACGCTCAGTGTAGGGTTCCGTAGTTTTCCGTATTTTTCTCAAAAACTACTGAACCTATCAAGTTCAAAACAATTTTCCTAGAAAGTCTTTATAAAGTTCTACTTTTGTGTTTTTTTTCATATTTTTTAAACATATGGTTCAAAAGTTAGAGGGGGGGGGACGCACTTTTTTTCCTTTAGGAGCGATTATTTCCGAAAATATGAATATTATCAAAAAACGATCTTAGTAAACCCTTATTCATTTTTAAATACCTATCCAACAATATATCACACGTTGGGGTTGGAATGAAAAAAAAATATCAGCCCCAACTTTACACGTAGGGGGGGGCGGGGGGGGTACCCTAATAAAACATTTATTCCATTTTTTATTTTTGCACTTTGTTGGCGTATTTGATATACATATTGGTACCAAATTTCAGCTTTCTAGTGCTAACGGTTACTGAGATTATCCGCGGACGGACGGACGGACGGACGGTCGGACGGACGGACGGACGGACGGACGGACGGACGGACGGACGGACGGACGGACGGACAGACAGACAGACGGACAGACAGACATGGCGAAACTATAAGGATTCCTACTGTTCCTAGTTGACTACGGAACCCTAAAAATGAGATAGTAAATGTATTAGCACAACATTTCGTAACTTAGTATGCTTGGTGTGACAGCTGGTGTTCTAGTGATGAAAAAACTTTTGTACAGATTACCCTGGAGAATGAACGTGCCAGCGTTGACTATGACTAGGTGAAAACTACTTACGCTCTTGTACTGTGAGTTCTCGGAACTTGATATGAAAAATATTTAGGTATAATATAAACGCAATGTTTCTCTTAGGATTACAGTATAAAAATATGGGTGCATAAGTTGCACATAAGAATATGTCCCATAGTTCTTATGTGGGCGAATAAAGAGTTACGGGATTCACAAGTTGTTTGTACGTGACTGTGCATTTTAAATTTGATTCGTAGACTAATACACTTTTAGTGCTCCGTACCAATTCTTTTCCTAACTTAGGTCCAATAAATCGATTAAATGCGTTTTTTGTCGAGCAGGGACGAGTGGTAATCGATTTAGACTTTTATTTTATACATTTTAGCTGAGAGTATTCTCCGCCTAAATAAGTTTATAGTTTTCATACTCACAAAAACAGTTATCGGAATTCGTTAATTTTCTTCGACGTCAATGTTTCATAAGTGTCTTATTTCCATAATTGTTATAAATAGGATGTACCTATCATGAAAACAGATCCTTTGGAAGCCTACGCCTGTTGTTTGGTGATTTCCTGATTCATAATTTAACAGTTTCGCGCAAACGTCTATTGTGAAATTTTACTTCATAAATTTCTTTGTCGATAACAGAATATAGCGTGAGAAACTACAGGATAAAGAGCTCTTAGTAATGTTCTTAGAAATCATAATAATATGATTTACATAAGTAATTATTCGAAGATTAACACGCTATAATTCGAAGGCGTCGGTGACTGTGTTAAAAAATATGTATGTAAGTAATAATAAAAACGTAGCTCTGTGAATTTCCAACTTATAATTTGTAGATAGTGCATAAAGTCACCAATAGGCTAGTGTCCTACTAGTCAAATCAGCTTCTTTTTAAGAACTGTCAAAACGATTTGCTAATATGGAATTACTATGAAATACTGAGGAGTGATGTCACAGTCAATTCATTTACTTTATATCTTTCTCTTTGACTTATTAAATAGAAATTATGTTTATACATAACTACTGTCCATAGTTTTCTTCTTATTATGTGGTGTTTTATTTCGTGCGTTGCATAAAATATTTTATTTTAAGTATAGGAAACTAGCCTATTAAAGACAAGTTCTAGCCTATTATAAAATGACAATGTTTTCAAAGCATTTGTCACTTGCGTTGCGCGTGAATGTTTACTTACTAGTAATTATGTAACGTTTGTAAAAGCACACTTACGACATTGTGGTATTTTCCATTAAATAATAACTAGCATCGTAAAAGCGTTAATAAACCTTTATTCATCATCATCATCATTTCAGCCATTAATCGCCCACTGCTGAGCATAGGCCTCCCTTCGTGTACGCCATCCCGGTCCTGAGCTAATCTCATCCAGAAATGCCCCGCAGTTTTTCAAATGTCGTCCACCCAACGAGCCAACGGATACCCTTATTATAAAAAAGAATCTATAGTTTAACTTTTATTTATGACAACTAACTACTTTTCAGTGAATATTTTCAATACCATAAAAGCCAATACGGTGGGAAGGCAGGAATGTCAGGATAGGATAACGGTAATAAAAATCAACATGCACCTTTTACAAGTATTACTCTTGATTTATTTTTCAATAAATATATATGGTGATTCTTTCAGTTGCTCTGCAAATATTTTATTAATCGAGAAAAATATATTATTCTTCTAGAACATCGTCCAGTTAGACCATATAGTTATTTTATAACAACGATGATTTGATCTATTTATATCTACACAAATACGTCTTTTAAAAATTTGATAAGTTAATGACAATGCGAAGCGCTACATTTCGAGTATTTTCTATGCACTAGCTATGTGCTAGCATCATTCAGATCGCCCCACATAAAATACCAATGTATGACCCCATATATTCTAGTAGTGAAATATAAAACAACTAACAATGCTTTAGATCCATAAAAACTAAAATACAAATTCTCGACAATACTATATGTCCAAAATCTATCCTATTTTTGTAACCTTTGTATATGTATATAACCAAAAATCCATACTTATATTGAAAACTATACTGTGTTCTTAATTGTACTTTGTATCATTTGGCAGTGGAAATAGTCTTTATACAACCAACTAGTGTTCAGAACTGCCTAAAACTACTCATTCTAAAGTAGACTTTAGAAATAAAACGCGTAACGAAATAGTCGAAGAAAAACTCAGTATCGACTCGGTCGAAATACCTCGATGTAAAAAAATACCTACAATAAGGTAACGATAACTTAGTTTAACTTACAATAAAAAATAAATAGCGTTACTTCTGACAGTAAAACTAGAATTAGTATTGACTCGGCTCATACTACAAACATAAGACTGAGTGCGCGGCAGATAGCCGGGTGTCACCCCGGCAACTACTCTAGGAACCAACCAATAGTTAATCACTTAACCACCAAGATATGCGCACGTTAACTTAAGCACTAAACGACTAAAACGAAATTGCTTTCAAACTTACACCATTATATACATATCACCTAAAACTGAGTCTGTTTAACGCCCGCAGGCGAAAGCACATTATTGCAAGTCTGTGGAAGATTACTACACTACCCAGCCGTACACTTCACCGTTTGCCCGGTGCTTAAAACATCTCAATTGCCATCGCAGACTTTAATCTGGCCGAGGGGCACGTTTTACAGCTTCATACGGATAATTAGATATGGAAAGTTCACGCGACCTTCACTTAATCGGGTGCTGGGTTATCAAATTATATTACGTCTACAAAATTTAAAAATTCGGCCAGATAAGTCTCGTGACAAAAGATCAGGTATAAACGCTTGGAGGCAACTATCGAGTGAACACTGGACGCGCATTATCACAGTTTATATATTTTTGGGAGCAGAGCCTCAGGCCTTAAGTTTTTGGCGGGGCCGGCACTGCACCATGCAGATGTAGCCGGCGTCCACATCGCAGCCGCTCACCAGGAGGTTCATGAGGACGCTCGAGGACGGCGTGCTCCGCACTTCTAGAGCCGGGGACGGGCTGCGCTTGGCACGTTTGGCCCGCGGCTCCTCATCTTGGTTCAACACGCGTTTGACGCCAGTCTCCCATGACGACACGCTTCTGCTTGGTATTAATCCTGTGGAACAAAAATAAATTCAAAAGACGTTCTTTCAGTCAATGTATTTCAAATTTATATTGAACTGGGACGTAAAGTACCTTGATCTGAGTATATGCTTGTAATGAGATCTTGTGGGGGAGGGCCTGTGGGTGGCGCGGCTAAGAGGCGCTGTAGCGCCGGGGCCGGCGAAGCGCTCTGTTGCGTCTGTGTGTTAGTCGGCTGTGGTCTAGCCATGCTGACGTTGTCTGGGAACGCGGCCCACATGACCGCCGGCTCCAATACTGGCAACTCATCGGTGAGGGGGATGAACGGTGAGTGTCCATCGTCTATGTCGTTGTCTGACCTTACGCTATCTAAAGCATCCAGAGAAAGTTCTGTCAATATTGACGACTGTTCACATGACGAGTCACTCTCCTGAAATAAATAGAACATTAGACACAATTCCGCGAAAATTTTAAATCATTATGAAAAATATATTAGTGATGTTATTACCTGAGGTTCAGGTGAGGACATCAATAAAGAATCAGCAGTTAAGGAGTCCACAGGTGAACCATTAGCAAGGTCATCGCCTAAGAGGCTGCAGTAATTGTCGCTAAGAATAAAGTCATCGAACATATCAAACGGACTGTTCTCCAGTGGGATGCAAGTGTCACCGGCCGTGGGCGCCAGATAAGTAAGATCCTCCTCATCAGGCTCGTCTTTAAGCACTGAAAATAAACATAGATGGTCAAAAATCACCAACAAATCATTTTGAAAAATTGTATTTAATGAAATTCAGCAAAAATTTTAAGCTTTAGAAACAGCAACTCACTTGTATGTCCCTTGGATTGTGCCAGTGAGAGATAACCCTTGTTCATGTCTTTCTCCCTTGGTGCAAAGATTTCTTCTGTAGCAGGCACCACTGCTACTATGGCTCCGTTCGCTGGAGGCTCAAATGCGGTAGGCGGTACTGGTACAGGCTTCAAGTCCGCATGTTGGAGTTGGTGCGCGGAGAACACCTCATCTTTGCACTCTATAGCGCTGTGGACAAAACAAAATGCAAATTACCGCCCTAGAGGCAGATCCTACCTAAAATACGTGGTTTCTTATCCAAGTGCAGCACCGATTATTTAAAATTTGCGACCTTTAGACAAGCTCAATAATTTTACGTCTTAATTGTTTACCTATGTGCGTCGCAGTGGCTTGGAGGTGTGAATAGAATATGTTTATGAATAGGAACTAAGTAGTGATGATTTCGCGTTATAATAGCATGGAAACTTTTACAATAGCCAAGGCTACGAGAGAGATGAGCTAAGCTAACAAGTACCTTAACCAGAAAAGTTAGGTACCAGTAATAAGTCTACAGTTAAAGTTAGATATGGAAATAACAACAATTAAATTAGTCATCAATTGGCTTTAATATATGCAATAAAATGCGCTGCGACGCATTCTTATTGTATTATATTTAGTGCGCTATGTGCATACGCGATAAACAAGGAAGTTGTAGTAAATATATATTAACAGTATTACCCGTAGGACCGTTATCTTCATCACTTGTGGAGGCAGGTGATAATGAAGATAATTAGAATACCTATAATAAACGGCTTGCTGTATATATAAGACGATTAACATGGATTATATCTCAAGCAAGCAAAAACATTCGAAACTAATTTTGGTGTTTGTAAAATATACTAAATTCAATACTTACAAAATACAAATTTGATTTTCGATAAATTTAGATCAGTATTTATAAACTCGAAAAGAATTCTAAAAGTCTATTAACTCGCGAAGATTAAAGTTATTAAGATGTGAATTTGCTCAAGTATTCCAAACAATTTAACTTTTAGAATTGTTTAGACGCGTGCGCTCAGTATGAGAGCCGGCGCTAATTTGAGCTGAAACCAGCTCGATAATGTGATGATAACAGATAATACTGCAGTAAGGATTAATTAATTACTTTTGGACCAGTAACGCCGATGACCCGCGAATGGCCTTTCGATATGTGCGTCAGTATATACTGAACTAGCACTATAAATTGTAATCTGTAATACGCACAGCGTTAATAATCGAGACCATTAATATGATAACTTGTATGTTGTTGACGAGATCAGCTATTTTCATTGACCTTAGATACAGTGTGATCTTCCGTGGAAAGCTACTAATACAATTTTCAGTATCTATTTTTAACAAAAAACAACAGCTTCATTTAAAATGGCAACTGAAAAACAATATGAATTATCTGATATGAACCGGTTCCAGTATAACAAAAACATCTAATCATTACGAATGTTTACATCAGCTGAATCGCAAACTCAACCAACTTAATTTGTAATGGCATAATACCGTTCCAAACCGTCGACTCATCGTAGGCTAGACGTAAACCCATTCGGGGGAGTGTTTTATTTATTTTGGTTAGTGCATTTACGCGGCACTTTTGGAGAGATTTGAGAAGGATAACAGTATGGCTGTGAATCAGGGTGGAGAGAGACGAGGGTATGGTTGTAAGTTCGGCCTTGGTAATGACCTTGCAGCAGCCACCCTCGGGCAGGCTCTCTCCTCCACTTAGGCCATTCACCAGGAGTGTAGTGAAAGTGTATGCGCGCGCAACGTTACGTGTGTAGGCCCGTATCGATTGCCAGTTTAAGAAATTCCAATCCAACCGTCCCGACAAGCCTACCCGAAATGCATAATAAAAATAGAACGCAGACTGTGGCGCGGAGTTAAACAAAGTAGAGGTAGTAAGCATAATAACGTCTGGGGATATAATACAATAGTTGTAATGTGTCAGCGCAAAAATACGGGTGTGTAAGTACTAGGGTTGCCGTTCTGTTGACCTTGGCCGTAATCCGTTGTGTTCAATTCGGAGGGGCAACACAATTCAACAATTACATTATGTGCATCTGCCGAAACGAGGACGTGACATCAGATGACTTTAACTAGCTGGCGAGATTCGTAAACATAGAAATACGTTATTTTAATTGTCGTAGAAACCGCGACCACTTTTATAGCTCCGTTTATTTTATTACTGTAAAGTTATGTAGGTGAATTACCATTGCTGATACTAGACTATGTCAATAAAAAATCTACAAATAAAATATAATTACGTATATAAAATGAGTAAAATGAGTCTTTTGGTTTGTTTATGAACATTATCAAGACATATCGAGCAAAAAATAGTTCTAAGTGGAAAACTATTGATAAAATAAGTTTCGATAACATGGGATGTAAAATTATCCCTTTTATGACGGCACTGATATTCGTCATACTAAGCCTACCCAGACTGTTGTCTAATATGATAAAGCGATTTTGGAAAGTATTTGAAGGTCGATTATACAGATTAGATAAAGTCGAGATAATAAAATGTCCTGATAAAAATAACGCAATCTGCAATAATAAAAATAGAATGATATAATGGATAAAAGATAAATTTCATTAAAGACTGAAATGAAACCGAACAGGAAAATTATTTGAGACAGCTGAACTGAAAACGCACGTCACCAGTTGCGGTATT
Source organism: Leguminivora glycinivorella (assembly GCF_023078275.1). Taxonomy (NCBI): domain Eukaryota; kingdom Metazoa; phylum Arthropoda; class Insecta; order Lepidoptera; family Tortricidae; genus Leguminivora; species Leguminivora glycinivorella. The sequence continues at coordinate 9,586,055 of NC_062983.1, forward strand.
AGAATTATGCACATTCGTTATAAAAGAGATCGAATAACAAACAGTTCATTGTATAAACAATAAACCTATCGATAATAGATTGATACCTGATAAGGCTTCTTAAAAGTTTCCAGCGGAACGAATTGAAAGTGGTTCTGCGGTTTGATAAAGAGATCAATGGGAGGATTTGTAGGCATTGATGAGTTTGATCACGATTTATAGAACGAAGCGCATCAGTCTGCCAATAGCGAGCCGGTTGCGCGGGAGTCAAGGCCGCGGTGTGGTTATGTAACCGGCTGGGGGGCGCGGGGCGCTAATTTTAGCGGCTTCTTGCAAACAACACGCGTCAGCGCATACGCTAATGTTCTTAAATGCAACGACGACGCACTGGACGTCTGAAAGACGGAGTCCAAAATAATTGAATTGAAATTTAAACTAACACTGACTCGGGCTAGCACGGCGCGTTGTAATGACGAAGAATTTTTGCGACGAGTGGACAACCGCGATATATTTGTGACGCATGAAATAGTTTAAGCATAATTTCAGTTTAAACATTGGCAACAACACACTGAACAGTTACATAATCCGTGTTTTTAATGACCACGATCTATTAACTCTTATCTCTCCGGTTTATTAAGTTGACAAACTCGCAAGTTTTAGTTTTAATTACGCTTCCTTATGTGTCGCAATTATTCTGCACTTGAAACGAAACACACACTGTATCCACTTCACTGTCACTGCTTACCATGGTGGTGGAACGCTGTACTTGTTGTTAAACAATATTATCAGTAGTGATTTTCACGTGTTTGGGTGTCGGAACAGCTGATCGCGAGAGTTTAGTCGGCGGTAAGTAACGTGTACGGTTGAGGCGAGGTCTGTGGCGCGAATGGCCGGCGACGGCGCACTGCCGCTCTTGTTTGCGGTGTTCGTTATCCATTGACACGGTGCGCGCACCTATTGCGGTGATATAAGGGTGATAATCAAATGTTTGGCGTGCTGCATTGTGGTGGCCGCTCGTGTGATCCTACTATCATTACGTCGCGATTACTAACCGGCGATAAATTTCGAAGACTGCCGTTCATTCGACGGGCACGCGAAGAGATAACCGGTCCGCTCACTGGTGGTGTGATCGTGGTTGGAAGGAAGCGGTATCATTTGCAGTTGAATGATATTCACACCAGGGGTTTGCTGCTATCTCTTAATTACTAATTGAGTCATAGGTTTGTTGCTAATAGATAGCTCTTAAAACACCACCATATAACCACATAAACCCAGCTAATCTGTACCTAGTAATAAAAGTACAAGTGGGACATTATAATAATAATTGTTGTAATATTCCGTAATATATAAAAGACAGCGATAATATATAGCAACTGTTATAAGGAAATGCTCTGTTGTTATTCTTAGTCCGACTCCGTACACCAGCAATTGTTTCAGCTGTCATATAGGATACTGGATACCTAAATTTAAATAAGGATCGCGACGAAAGGAGTTATTTTAGTGACAGCATCTCCTCGACGAGTCGTTGAACTCAGCTCAGAAACGGAACAAGTATTCAGCTAAGTTTAGTCTAAATGGTATCGTGATTCTGTAATCTATCTCCCATATCTATCATTCGCGGAGTAAACAGTGGAAGTAAACAACCACATATTGCCATTATTAAGACTCGTATTTGCGTATAATTACTGACTCAAGGGCGTAGGACTGAATGTAAATAATTCATAGCATAACTATGCCTTAATCAACAAAGTAAATAGACATATGAGCATTTCACAAAAGAAAAAAAATCCTGCCCATTTGGCAAGTGCCAACAATTTCCGGCTAGCGAATCCAATAAAGAATGAGGCGCTAAAATGTAGACAAAAATAACTTTGGGAAAGTTAAAAAACAACATCTGAGTACTAATAAACTATTTTCATTCATTATATGAGCAGTAGAATTTTTCTAGCTAGGAAAATGAAATGAAACATCATCAATCGTGGGAATTATTAATAGATCCACCATAACTTGAAGATCAATGTCATTCCTAAAATATCTAATCAATATTATTTAACACTTATACTTTGAAATATTGTTTAACTTCGTTTATTACTTTTATTAAAGCATTTATAGATAAACATGGTGTAATTGTTGAAGCTACCGAGGGTAAAGATACTAAAGATAGTAAAGATGTCTGGACCAAATGTTCATCAAATACCTACAATACTCATTAGTATTGCTTCATCTAATAAGATTATCCATAATGATACATTAGCGCCTTCTGCTGCCATAATTACATAGGCACGTTGCCCTAATAATCCTTCTAAACGAGATTACATAGAGTTTAACCAGTAATTACTAAGATTAGGTCCTTTCAGATTATTTAAGCACTAATGATGAAAGAAATACAGCACTGTAACGAATTTAATTAAACGAAGAATAAAGATCAGGATCACTAGATTAGATTTAAAAAATCGTCTCTAAATTCTAATTGAGTAAAATATTGCATAAGTTAGACACCTTACTTGTTCTTTTTGAAGATGTAACTGAGACTCATCTATTAGCCTGGAGTAGCTAGATTCAGCGCATTAATGTGGTTTTGAAATTCATAAACTTTATGAAATTTACATTTTTCAGCACACTGACATAAAAGCTTTTTACAATTTCTTAGGTACCTATAATACCTTTGAGATACGATACTTCTTCAGTGTTATTGGAGTTATGTAAATTTGCTAGTGCGAACAGGACTAAGTTAGTAATACATTACTTTCGTCATTGGCTTTATAGAAGTTTTTATTATTATCTTACTAGCAAGCTCGGTATCTTCAAGACTATTAAAGATAAAATCAGAAGGCATGACATCATTAAGACTTTCTGTTGTACGTATATTGAAACTATTTCGAAAATCTTATGATTATCTTTGAGACACAACTTGGAAGTCTAGGTATAGGTCTAAATCTATATTTTCATTTTTAATATGAATGTTAGCGGTACGGTTTAGCAATCTATCGCTGTCAGTAGCCGTAGCGGTGACACTCGATACGCTCGATGGAGCCGCGTTGTTCCACAATTTAGCCGCGTAACTAAAACCCTCACTAATGGACCGCTAGATAATCCACAGCCAACGTGACTGGATTTTATAATGAACTCGACAAAAGTGTATCAGGAAATGAGTGATCTTTAATAGGAATTGAAATCCAATTAATAAGAAATGATGAAATAATCGAAGTTTTGGTGATACACATATGTTAAGAGCGCTATGACAAAAAAAGGCGATATATTGTAAAATGCACAATATTTATCGACAAAATTGTACACTTTACTCATACTAAAAGACAGTGAAAGTACTTGTTTCAGTTAGAACATCTTATTAACTGTCGGTTAAATAAAAAACATATGAAAAAAAAAGCTTTTTCAATTAGTAATGATTGTTTTTCTGATGCTCGTTTAGGAAAAACCGCGTGAAGCACAGAATTCGGAGCTCTTATTATGTACAATTTGATAAGATCACTCTCATAAATGAGGTAAATTTAAGTTCCAAATATCTTGTACTTCAGGCCCATTAAACAATATTTATCATTTAATTCTTTGAAATTGAGAAATTGAAAGTAAAACGAACTCAATTTTGTCTTGAAAATACATCGAAACAAGTGATCATTTCTCCGAAAATCTACATGTTATCGAAGTTATTTTAGTATATAAATAATCTGCACAATGTGCTTAAACTGCTGTTATCCATTTGTCGTTATAATATTTTATCATGATTTTTTGCCAATTTTTTGAAAACTAGCCTTCCTGTCGCTATTTTACCGGCGACGGACGCCTGCGATTTCAGTGCCGCGCCGGAGCTCGAGGAGGTAAGACGTATGTCACTTTGGTCTCCGAGTTTTCATCGCAAACGTCGAGAATATTTATTGTTGTGTGGGTCGGACGCCTTGTTTCTACACGGGCTATCCTCGCATTGTGTGTGTGTAAACAGCGACCAACGAATTTGATCCTAGATCCGTAAATATTTGCTTTTGTAATACTTTGTTATGTTTAAATGTTAAAGTATTACAACGTTGTGATGATAAAAATGTGAAAATTACAATACGGTCAAGATGATAAGACACATCAAGATGGTACTCGGGATCTGATGATGGAGCCAGAAGGTGGTCACCAGTACCAGTGAACCATGTAAGTAAACGACTTCGTGTTTAGGCTCGTTGGGTTCGTCTCAACAAGACCTTTGACAAGAGGTGGTACTCAGGGTCTGATGATGGAGCCAGATGGTGGTCACCAGTACCAATGAACCATATAACTAAACCCAGAGATGGGGAAATCGTAATCGATTCCGGATTACACGATTACTTGATTTTACTTTGTAATCTGACACTACTGGGTGTCAGATTACTTGTAATGTAATCAAGTGAAACGGTAAATTACCATTACATGTAAAGGAATCACTAATCATCTATACAATCATTACTATTACCAATAATTCTGAATCATAGTCGATTCAAAATAACTGAAATTATTGACTTGATTACTTTCAGATTACGAATATGTAGTACCTCAGATTGCTGACTGTCACTTTGACACAAAAGTCGTCATGGGTGTCGTAAAATAGGTTTTAGGAGGTGCTGATTCCAAAATTAATGACTAATGTTCAATCTGACATTGCTGACTGTCACTCTGACACAAAAGTCGTCATGGGTGTCGTAAAATAGGTTTTAGGGGTGCTGATTCCAAAATGAATGACCAATTTGGAATCTGATATTGCTGACTGTCACTTTGACACAAAAGTCGTCATGGGTGTCGTAAAATAGGTTTTAGGGGGTGCTGATTCCAAAATTAATGACCAATGTGGAATCTGACATTGCTGACTGTCACTTTGACACAAAAGTCGTCATGGGTGTCGTAAAATAGGTTTTAGGAGGTGCTGATTCCAAAATTAATGACTAATGTTCAATCTGACATTGCTGACTGTCACTCTGACACAAAAGCCGTCATGGGTGTCGTAAAATAGGTTTTAGGGGGTGCTGATTCCAAAATTAATGACCAATTTGGAATCTGACATTGCTGACTGTCACTTTGACACAAAAGTCGTCATGGGTGTCGTAAAATAGGTTTTAGGGGTGCTGATTCCAAAATTAATGACCAATGTGGAATCTGACATTGCTGACTGTCACTTTAACACAAAAGTCGTCATGGGTGTCGTAAAATAGGTTTTAGGGGTGCTGATTCCAAAATTAATGACCAATGTTCAATCTGACATTGCTGACTGTCACTCTGACACAAAAGTCGTCATGGGTGTCGTAAAATAGGTTTTAGGGGGTGCTGATTCCAAAATTAATGACCAATGTTCAATCTGACATTGCTGACTGTCACTCTGACACAAAAGTCGTCATGGGTGTCGTAAAATAGGTTTTAGGGGTGCTGATTCCAAAATTAATGACCAATGTTCAATCTGACATTGCTGACTGTCACTTTGACACAAAAGTCGTCATGGGTGTCGTAAAATAGGTTTTAGGGGTGCTGATTCCAAAATTAGTGACCAATTTGGAATCTGACATTGCTGACTGTCACTTTGACACAAAAGTCGTCATGGGTGTCGTCAAATAGGTATCCGGAGGTGTTTGAAAACTAATGACCAATTTGGAATTTGACACTGTTGACTGTCACTTTGACACAAAAGTGATCATGGGTGTCTTCAAATAGGTTTTCATGGGTACTGATCTCAATATTAATGATCAATTTGGAATCTGACATTGCTGACTGTCACTTTGACATAAAAGTCGTTATGGGTGTCGTCAAATAGGTTTCCTTTCCAGGGGTACTGTGCAATGTCAGGTTCCAAATCGGTCATTACTTTTTAAATCATTTCATTAATTTTGGAATCAGTGCCCCCTAAAAACTATTTGACTACACCCATGATTCCTTTTGTGTCAAAATTACAATTAGCACTGTGAGATTCCAAAATAGTCGTTAATTTTGGAATCAGCACCCCCGGAAACCTTTTTGAAGACACCCATGACGACTTTTGTGTCAAAGTGACAGTCAGCAATGTCAAGATTCCAAATCGGTCATTAATTTTCAAATCAGCACCTCCGGAAACCTATTTGACGACACCCATGACGACTTTTGTGTCAAAGTGACAGTCAGCAATGTTAGATTCCACATTAGTCATTATTTTTGGAATCAGCACCCCCTAAAACCTATTTTACGACACCCATGATGACTTTTGTGTCAAAGTGGCAGTCAGCAATGTTAGATTCCACATTGGTCATTAATTTTGGAATCAGCACCCCCTAAAACCAATTTTACGACACCCATGACGACTTTTGTGTCAAAGTGACAGTCAGCAATGTCAGATTCCACATTGTTCATTAATTTTGGAATCAGCACCCCCGCAAACCTATTTGACGACACCCATGACGACTTTTGTGTCAAAGTGACAGTCAGCAATGTCAGATTCCACATTGGTCATTAATTTTGGAATCAGCACCACCTAAAACCTATTTTACGACACCCATGACGACTTTTGTGTCAAAGTGACAGTCAGCAATGTCAGATTCCACATTGTTCATTAATTTTGGAATCAGCACCCCCGCAAACCTATTTGACGACACCCATGACGACTTTTGTGTCAAAGTGACAGTCAGCAATGTCAGATTCCACATTGGCCATTAATTTTGGAATCAGCACCCCTAAAACCTATTTTACGACACCCATGACGACTTTTGTGTCAAAGTGACAGTCAGCAATGTCAGATTCCAAATCGGTCATTAATTTTTAAATCAGCACACCCGAAAACCTATACTCGTGGTATATGCACTTGAAATGTGAAAGTGAAAATGCTAGAATGACATGTAAACCACGAAGTTGTATAGTCATATTGTTCATTGGTATTGGTGACCACCATCTGGCTCCATCATCAGACCCTGAGCACCACCTTGAAGTAATTAGAATTGTATTTGTCTTATTTTATCATCATATTAATATAATTATACTTTACTCTAATACTTATCATATAACAAAAGCAAATATTTGGGATGGGATCTACTTTTATAATTATTACCTTAATTTTTTAAATAAATTTTAACATAATTGATATTATTTCGCGCTATATTCTCGTATTTTCGTACAAAATAATGTTTATTAGAAACCAAAAGTTTATATCGAGATAGTAGATTGTGGTTGTTATCAAAATTCCATAGAAAGGATCAAGATTGTTGGGTCCATTATTGTAGTGCGAGCGAGTGATAAGACGTGCTAGAAAGGGTCGGCATATTGGGCTCGCGCGGCGGGTAAAATACCTAATTTCGCCCGACGCCGAAATGTTATAACGCTCTTAATAGAGCACTTTGATTTGTATATGATAATCGCTGATATATGGAATTATCACTGCAGAATCAAGTAACGAACGTAATAGATAAAAGAGAAAAGAGTAATTACGGCACAATCGCGCTAGATAATGTAACAGAGTACCTTGAATAAATAATCTTGGTAATTGTTGAAATACGCAAAATACACTGATCTATCCTCTTGATGAGAAAGTGAGTAACTGAGCCAAATCATTTGGACCGCACGGGGTCCGTAGGACCCGGATAGAGCATGCGCGAGCTATTGCACAATTTTGCAATCATACCGGACATACCATGATAAAATTTTAGATTTAAAATGAAATTATGACACGATGTCAAAACAACAAGGAAACGTGTAAATTGATATCCATGTGAGAAGTTTAACTAAGTAAGATCAGACACAATGTGCTAATCAAAGTGTCAAGTTACCAGTTTATGCGGGTAACGTCTATAAATTCTATAATTAAAGATACCAGGATACTGGTCGTGGGGAGTTATCCTCGCTCTAGATATAGACGGAGTATGTTACAAATCGAATCATACCTGTTTCTATTACCATAATTTTCTGTCTCAGCGCAAAGATTTATATGCGTCAGTAGATTTTAACTAGCGAACATATGGCTTGTCTGGCAAATGGAAGGATAAACAAACTAGCACCGGATTTTAGGACACATGCAGTGTTTTATAATTCTATGACTTAAAGTCTTGCAGATATCTAATTTGTTAATAAGGTTTTAGCATATTCAACTATGAACCCAGCTATAATATAGAACTTAAAGACGGTTTCATTAATGGCATTTTTAATTTCATTAGCAACATAATTTAAAACCTAAAAAAGGACACGATTTACTTTGACCCTTCCCAACTAGTATCGTAATTATAGGGAATCATAGTCTAGTAAGAATTTCAAAACTATTGCCTAACATTACTAAGCTTTTGGTCAGACACGTAGTCAGCCTACGTGAGTGTATGATTGTCGGAACTGCTTCTAAGTTTCGGGCATACGTGACGCGTGAAACGTCTTGCCCGATATTGAATCAGTCCTTTACTAATAGTGTTACTATTTCGCGTGTTATTGGGACATATTGCGCTTGATACAAGAATGCCACAAGGGAATAGGATCGGGTGAAGTAGGGTAAAAGTGTCATTTCGATACAAAGGCGTTCTTTGAGATATTAGCAGGTTCGCAGATTGGGATCCTAAGTAAACCTTCCAAGAGACAGATCCAACTGATATTTATCCTTGAGGTGCCTTCGATTAATTGTAAATCGTAATGATTAATTGTATCAATACTCGAATACATTTATATAGAAATAAAAACAGTACTTTAATATAGCAAGTAAAATAAATCGAAACGAACTTTGTGATAATATTATAGTCGCATATTTAACTTGCAATGAAACTGTAAAATAATCTTGAAGTTAGCATGACAGAAAGCCCCTAAAAGAAACGAAACTTTACAAAACAACAAACGCACCTGTATTCAGATAGAACACCCAATCAAAATTTCAAAACTTTCAAAAATGAGGTTGTTTACCGACTGACTATTAATACAAATTGAATATATGCCAATTCTTCCTACTGTCGAATCCGGAGTCACGAGTCATAATTGGCGTGCTCGGTGCAAGATGCAGTTCGCGCTGCAAATGGTTATGCTATTATGGCCGGATGCAGACGGCTCCCGGTCGTTGACCCGGTAGCCCCACCCCCAATTTCAACGATTGTGGCTACGTGACTCCACGAGCGTTTTACAACAGGTATTCATTGGTGTCATGCGGGGGATTGCTATACCGCTGCTGTAATGAATGATGTCAGAGTGTGACAATATTTACAAGTCATCTCTATGAGGAAGTGTGTAAAAAACTGCTTAAGTGCAGCATAAATTCAATAGACGTTTAGGTGGCTGTATTTTTGTTTTATCGCTTCAAGGAAAAAAACAAACTACACTACAACATTGCATAAGGAAACAATGTGATGCCTTGTCAACAGAGTTTAGGATATTATTATTTATTTATTTTAAACCGAATTGAAAATATTCAATAGATCAGGCTCTTAAGGTCGGTTTCATGATTTGATGTAGTTAGGAAATAAAATATGTTTTATGTAAGAGATTTTTTGTTTCAAAGAGTAGACATAAACTATCTCAGTCATCAAATCTATATTATTAATTAATAAGATGATGGGGAAATGACTGGAATCTTTTCAGTCTACAAAATTATGCCAAATGAACCTGGTGGTGGATAACGTGAACTTGAAAATGGATATTTATTTGTTACATAAAATAAATATATCAGTTGTACATTCGAAGTAACATAAGTGTAAATCGAACTTGTCATCGTCGTCTATCCAGTTTGAGATAAGAACGAGAAACCGGTACCAGCAGTGGCAGTTGGACAATGAGAGCACTTTCCAAACATACTTCAGAAAATCGAATCCGTTACTTATTTGTTCAAAAGAGAACGACCAAAAATAAGTTAGAAATGAAAATTAGGATACTACATTTGCCCCAATAAATATTGTTAAGTACACTACTGAACTTGATTCGTTAAAAAATGAAAAATCCACTAGAATTGTGGACGATATAAATCCAAACTGACGATGAAAAACTGCAGCTTATTTCAACTTATATATTTTAAAAACGCACTTTAAAACGCTGTCACGAAAACCGTATCAATAAAAGTAGCCCCGAAATTTATTTTAGCAGTTTAAAACGTGGCCTGAATTGTTGATCTAGGCTGCCTACTCAAAGGTGTCGTCGTATCAATCGATATAGACGTCGACGAACCCATATTGTACAGCAGTATTAGCAGATATACTAGTGTAGTGATCGGAAATCGAAGCGAAATCAAGTGGAAATGCTAGTCGTGCCAAGAATTTAATAATGGCTGGTTCTTAACTTTGATTCAGTGGCTCCTGTCGTTAAAAGACGGTCAGAAACTATTTAAAGCTGAAACTTAGAAACGAAGAAGGTCACAAAATAAAAGGAAATTGTTCGCAGTCTAAATTTAAATTCGCATTTAGTTACACAGCTTTGCGAGATATTACGATTTTTTCATTTCCCTAGTCATACAGTTCTGAAATCTGTCAAGACATTGATGACGCTTTCTAATTTTATAATCGACGTAATCTTATACAATTTAAATAAATCGCTAACTTTAACGAGATCATTTAGAACATTCAACTGATCTTTTTCAATATTTTGTTCTTCAGAAACTAATATCGTAAAGCTGCCGACGATATCGCAAGCTTTTTTTATTCTAAGGTTCATCCACAAAGGGCTGGTACCCTTTATTATGCAAGTTGATAGTTTAACAGGTAATCTACAGATAACGGCAGCCGTCTGGCGCAAATCTGCACAGTCGTGCCGAAAACACAGACTGAGAACATTTGTATGAAAATGAAGGATACTGTGTTGAAAATAAATCACTCTTGGCTCATGTTTACCCACATGTGAAAAATCACTTTAATTTTACCTGTTTTAGAACAAGTGCTATGTTTAATTGTTTTGCTGCCTCGCGGTTTTCCCGTAGGGAAATTTTCAAACGGTAAATTTCATAAAATGAGCAACCTGATGAATGGTTAATTCGATGTTGTAATTAATATTTGTGTCGACATAATTACCAAATCCACGCAAAATATAATAACGGAATTTTAGTTAATGACAAAATTAACAAATTTTGTCTTATTTAATACGGTAAAGCGTTGAAATAAGTTATCTCACTGGCTACGAGATTAATTAAAATAGGTAGCTTATTGGATAGACAAAATGTCATATTTACAAAACACGATAAATTAAAACTTTACTTAAATAGTATTCTATACAATCGTGATATAATACAAAGCTTTTCAGTCGAGTACCATGTTTAGGCCACGAAGCTTGCTGAGTGGCCTAATAGTACGGTACGAGAGTGAAAAGCTTAATTATATCACTATTGTATGCAATACTTTTTCTATGAGTCATCATTTTCATCATCAATGGACGAAAAATATCATCATTCAAGTTAAAATTAATGTTAATAGCGTCGTTCACCGTTGTATCAACATCGAATTACCTAGCAACCAATTGTTTATAATAACCGTCTCTAATTGGTCGATAACGCGATAGATTAAAAAAAATGTGTTTCAGATGCAGAAAAATTTGCCAGGTATCGCAAATTAGTATAGAAATTGTATGAAGTTCTATTTTCGAAATTATTACAGTTAACTAAAGTCAACTATAATGAGATATTATAGTTGAGTCGGAACTGCCATAGAGTATCCAACACTGAAAAGTTAGCACTTATAGTTTAGTCTGTGGTGTCCTAATTGACAGATTTAAGTCGACGAGTAGAAAAAGATAATTTTAGCCATCATTGATTTGAAAATCAATGTTGCTAAATAACAAGTCGTTGTTTATCAACGAACCAAACACATCATTACTATCAACTGTTTCACGTGTCAACGCACACACACACGTCTTAATAAACAAGCCGAAATATCCTTAATAAGCCACCAAGGTCCCTGGTACATACAATGGCCACAATTGAGAGGTCCCCAGCAGCATTGACGTCACAGCCATTGACCCTCTCCCCGGTCCATTTGTGTGCCAGTCACCGTCTCGTAGCACAAGATATGAACAAACAAAAAGATAGCGTCAGTTTTTTATAAGTTAGATGAACTGTGTCAATCATTGTTTTTCATCGGGAAGAAATTTCTGTTTTATTTTCCGCACCAATTGTAAGTTTCTGTTTGGCCCAATGGTTGACTGGTAAAGAATGCCTTAAGGCATTAAGTTCGCCATTTGTACTTTATGTTGTGCAATAAAAGTTAAAAAAAATTATAAAAATCTGTGCACAGTGGGCGTCAAAGCTGTTTCAAAGTAAAGAAGGATGATACCGTTTGTTTATACTCCTCCATTCCACTAATATAGTTCGTTCTACTTCGTAATACCCAACCCTGTACATTGTACAACTCCCTACAGTCTGCTTATTAAGTGGTTTAAAGCTACAACCCCGTGTAACGTAATTATGATTAAAAAAGCAGTTTTATAAAGACTTAAATACAAATTACGTGCTCTGCGGCGGAACGAGCTTGGAGAATATGCAAAACAAACAACAGAAGCACTGAAGCTTCACAAAAGATAATGTTACGTTAAAATTGTAAAACAAAGGAACGAAGTACACGTCAGTTTACAGTTACCTGCCTGCATAGTTTTCAGCGAACATTATCTAGGGAGCGGGGACCTGTGAAACAGGGCTTGAAAGTATTCCTGCTACCTTACGTCACTGAAGAAAAGAGATTTGAAATTGCGAGTATTCGTAGTTTTCGGAAGTGCCCATATTAGCGGGCAGTAAAAAAACAAGCAAAGCAAGTTTTCTTACCGTCATCTAATTACAGTCACCGGTAGTAATATTGTACAAAACGAAGGCGGCAAAATATCTGACAAACAGTTACGGTTCTAGAAATAAAAAAATAAAAAAAATCATTTATTCATGTACCAAAAATAAGATTGTTTAAGTTATTTTTGCGGCGATGTGGTTGCCGGTGACTGTCCTCGACTATCAATATAATACAATAGGTACTCTTTATTGCACACCCCACAAAGCAATCGACAATACAAGTAATCCACAATAAACACATAAACAATTAAGAAGAGGTAACAACAACCGGTCTTATCAAAAGCTTATGCAAGAGGAAAATAAATTCTTGAATTATAGGGGCCACCACTGTGGTCGTAAAGCAATGAGAATTGCAAACTAGCGTGGGTGTTGCTCCCATTCAAGCTGAAACGAAAACTGCATCCTGGTACGGTTGGGGGAGGGGGTCGACGACCGAGGGGGGAGGTTAAGGTGCATTCGCCTGCAGTTGCATAACCCGACCAACGACCTAGCTCTGTTTTATTCAGGTGCACGTGCTTTTAAAAAGGTTGCATGAGACAAGTAATGAAGAGGTATAAAATTTGCTTTATGCAATTCAATTTGAGTGGTTATAAAAGATGGTATGAAGGATTGTTGACATGCGATTTAGATGCATTGCGGATGGTGGACCGTTATGGTTCAGTAAGCAATGCACTATTCAATAGCAGCGTTTAAATTGAAACTTATTATTAGTGCGTCGAAGTGGGTGGAGCATATTGCTCGTGGAATCAATGGCCGCAGGAACTCTGAAGTTTAGATTAGCGGGTCATGCGGAAAATTTCGCGTGGGAAAGCTAAACAATATAGATTTGGTCAAGATTTCAGAAGCCGTTAGAGGAGAACAGATCATTCGTGATTTTAAACAAGATATTTTTGTCATCATCAGAAATCTTTCTGATGGTCAATTAACACACTGCTTAGCAAGTGATGCATAGCTTAATATAAATACGTCGAAAGCAAAACCGAGAATAAACCCACTGAATCAATTATGAAGCGGATTTGAATAGACAGTCCAGACGAACAACTGTATTACCTTTACCGAACGAAGTTATTGTTCTAGACATTGTATTATACTGAAAGGAATAATCCATTATTTCAATATATTTATAGAGATGAAAATTCTGGGAACAACACTTTTCATAATACCTTTTGAAATATTAGCTGGAAAACTTGATAAAAGGTCAAGCATGTGTGGCTTAAAATTTTGATGTCTACCCCAAACTTTATCATACTCTATTTCAACCTCTATTTTAACTTGTGCTGCTATATTTAGTCAGCCTTGATCATGACCAATGAATCCAACACCAAATTCGAGAATAAAAATACTAAACAGATTGACCGCCTTCAACGCACATATGTGTTCACCGCCATTCAAAATTACGCCGTCTGATGAATGAATTCGAGATAATCGCGATAGACCCGGTTCTGAAATATGATGACTAAAGATCTCTCCCTAATACCTAGGGATATTGATCTACTTAGCTTGTCTAATATTAGACGGCGCAGAAGGTGTGGCCCTACTGTTAATTACGTGTTGTTGTTACATTGACCCAGATGGTAATGTGTGAAAATAAACGGCAGTGCACGCGAGACGACGCCAGGTGTTGGTCCTGATCTCATGCATTGTATGAGGTCAGGTTTTACTAGCCAGGGGTGTCGTTGGCTTGTTGATAATAAAATAATGGTTAATATTACGTTCACTCGTTTCAAAATATACCTTTTTTCTGACCAAACTTGATTTACATTAAAGAAAACTATGGAAACGGATTATATCGCGTAATATGAATTTAGAATTCATCCCGATGCTTTATAGCGATAGTTTTATTTCATGAGTAACTATCGCGGTAACCGAAGACTATATTTGTTTTTACATTGACAATGATAACGTTCATACGTACTAAACGTTTTAATCGTATTTGAAATATGAATACGATACGAAGTTAGGAACAATGCCAAATTCAGTTTTAAATCGTACAAAAAAAAATCGTTAAAAGCCCTAGTAGAAACTGTAGACGGTATAAAACTTATATACCGTCTACAAACTGTAAAATTTTAGAGTCAAAATGACGGATAGGGATTAAGTTTTTACGTATGTAGGGAAACTAGGGCTTTTAACTTATTGAATCAATGAATATATTACTGCTATTATTAACTAGTGTTATTATTGTTGATTTTGTATTCAGGAAGTTAATAGCACATGATAATGTTTATCAAGAAGTTAATAAGCTTCACGCTTATCAAAATGTGAGGCGGTGCAAGGCAAAAGGAAACTAATCAAGTTAGATGCTTGTTTGTTAGTTAAAGAAATGATAAGCTATTGTCAAAGAAATCGAATCAAGAAAACAACTCATCCTTTTCGAGGACTATTTTGAGCTAAAAATTGTTTAAGGACAAACTTAACGGTGCTGTTACGCTTACACGGGCAACGCGATTGCCACTGCCTGCAATAGACATATTACCATTGCCGCGTTTGTTCAATACGCACCAACTAACTATGGAGCAAACGCGGCAATGGTGTTGCCCGTGTAACGGCACCGTTAAATAATCACTTCCCTTTTATTGTTTTTTTTTTTTAGCCTGCGTTAGTGTCCCACTGCTGGGCAAAGGCCTCCCCTCTCTTCCTCCACTCGACCCTATCACTCGCATTTCCTCCACCAGTTGGGATAAAAATTGATATAACATAGTAAAAACTAAACGTAGATTAAAGTATAAAATAAACGAAATGTGTGTAAGACAATTCGGAAATTATGGAGAGCTGCTAAAACGGTCAAATGAAAAAGACGGAACATTTTTGAATACAGGAGGCAAACGAGTATAACCGCTTGCTGTTAATCAATTTCAGACGCCCATGGAAATCTGAATCTGCAACACCGCGGGGGGTGCAATTCTTTGCAGGCCTATAAGATACGTACGTTCCTTTCTTGAAGGTCGTTACGATCCGGAAGTGCGGGTGACAGTTTACTCCACAGTTCTATTAATATTTTGTTTCTATTAACATTTCTGCAGTTATAAACAGTAGGTACTGAGATACAGACAGTTTATCATATCAGCTTATGAGCGTTTAGTCAATTTATTGGTTGGAATTATTCATCAGATCAGAGAAGATTGAAATAAGACCATTGAGACCCATGAAGAATAAGCCGATAGATATGACTGAATTGACAGCCCTGTTATAAAATTGAGAAATACGCTCCTGTTTATCTACGTATGACCTCAGACTACTTTTGCACATGCATGGAAATGTCACACTAACATATTAGTTCATGACTTGATCAAGAGCAACCCTTCACTAGACATGAGCAATAATATGTATACATTTTAAAACTTGTATCAAAGGGTTAAGATTGAAAATTGATTATATATTGGATTCGCCCTGAAATGCGTGTATTATAACGCAAGGCCCGCAAGGGCTTGGTTGTCGTGATATAATTTGAAATACTGATAACAGAATTTATACGTGTAACGTGCGTTGTAAGTAATTTACATACGGGGTAATATTAATTTCAAGGGAACGCATAGATCAGTCCTTTATACCTAGGTTAAAGTATTAATAAAGTCAAATTTTAAAGAGCAATGAAAATAGACGTATGCCTAATACTTGCACAATAAGTTTCCCAATTTTTAGAAGAGTTCATCTCGATAGAATAAATAAGAAGAATACTAGCAGTTATATTAAATCCTAAAAAATAATTACCACAAACAATACAATCTGAAGCATAATATTGTCTTCGGTTACCGCGATAGTTACTCATGAAATAAAACTATGGAAACGGATTAAATCGCGTATAATGAATTTAAAATACATCCCGACGCAGCAGAATCTGAAGCAGTTTGTTAATTTAGACGAGAGCAACCTCACAATCCTCGTAATTGCACGACCTCATTTAAATACCGAAGGAAAGCTACATAAATTACATTGAAAAACTTTTTTAGCATTCTAAACAAAAGCTCCAAAGGTCCATAAGTCAGTGAATGTTGTTACTGGAAAAAAGGCTATAAATTATTTTAATACAGTTTGCTAACTAAGCTAACTTACATTAATCTTTTTGGAAAGCGCGTAGTATCCGCGAAAGACATTTAAAGAACTGCAATAATGTTAATCAACTGAAGTGTTTCGAGAGGACTTACCTTAATGAATTTACAAGAGATACAAAATTGTGAAACTAAGAATATTGATATGGTCTCAGAAAGAAGCATAGCAACCATTTCCTTTTGATAACCTTTGCCTCTGTTGGTGACATTCTCGTTCAGACTGCGCTTGGTCTCCTTATCTATAGTATACATTGATAAGATAAACTTTGCGATGAACCATACAAACTCATCGGTTACAGCTGATATTAAGTTAGGTCTAACGACTTGCTTTACGCCATTAAAGACTTTATGATTAGTTTCGCAATTATAAATACTTGAAGATAACGTTGACCAAGATAAACAAACTAATGGCGAAGGCAAGATAAACATGAACGTGATTGAGAGAATCGTTCGATGTTTGTCAGGACCCGCGTGAAACAGTAAATACGAGTGAAGTGAACACGGGAAAAGTCAACAAGCTTATTATGCATGTACCTATCAAACTTTGACAAGGATACGCAAGAAGATAAAAGAGGGGATTAATAAATCTTATTCCACGATATATTGCTGAAGTGCAAAAGAAAGTTTGCAAAGACAATAAAATTACTTAATGGATGAAATGGATGTTGATACCTTACATAAAACTAAAAAGTAACTGACTACAAAGAAAGTGATAAGAAAAGAAAGGAGGACACAGTTAAAATTGTTGCAAAACAATGATTACAAAATAAATGTTGAAACTATATGTATGGAAAAAGACACAGATAGAAAAGATATTTTAATTTAAGACGGAAAACTCTCTCAAACACTGTTATTTAAAAGGAATAATATAATTCTTCATCTAATAACATGGTCTTAACCTAAAGGGATATTCCTTTTTCAAAGAAGAATCAAAATTGTTCAGTCGTAACTTTATATACATTTGGTACAAATAGGACAGATTTGAATCAAAGAAGTATTTATTTGCAACAAAATATTACACCGTTTTAGTATGAATATGCTAGTTCTTAAAAAACGTCTTTGGTTCAAGTAACCTTTATCAAAGCAAAAATAAAAACCTGTTAAAAGAAGATTCACCACAATTTAACTACAAGAATTCTGCGTTTTTAATAGGAAATCATAATTTCTTAATTTAACTTTTACGTTCTACAGTCAAGACATAAAAGTTTAAATAAAAAAAATACACGGTTTTACGTCAAGATTTAGTTCAATCTTGGCTTGATTTTAATAGTTCTTGATTTGATGCTTTGCAACTCCATTCAAAGTTCCAGAATAACTTAAAACAAAAATAAACACAGATTTATGTCAAGATTTATTAAGTTCTTGGCTTTGTGTCACAAATTCTTGATTTAATGTCTACAAGCTCCATTTGAGAATCAACAAGTTCAAATCAAAAAATATCAAGGTTTTACTTCAAGATTTAGAACAATCTTGGCTTGATTATAATAATTCTTGGTTTGATGCTTATAGACTTCATTCATAATTCGAGCAGGTTTTAAATAAAAAATCAACACGGACTTAGGTCAAGATTTATTACATTCTTGGCTTCATATCACAAATTCTTGATTTAATGCCTACAAGTTCCATTTGAGAATCAACACGTTTAGATCGAAAAATAATAAAGTTTTGCTTCAAGATTTAGTTCGCGCGCCGAGCGGCGACACCGGTTTAGTTACCAAAAAACCCGCTAGATGGCGCTGACCCCAGCCCATAGAATTCGTACATCGCGGTGTTAAGATTTTTCCCGATTTGGTTAGGCTCGCCGGTTGGAACTTGATATGTATCGAATCATAGGAATACAAATTCCGACATAATAGCCCCCTACTTCCCTCTGGGAACTACGCGCTATTATTGAGGACTATCCTAAACGTGCTTCCGCTCCAGTTCTCTCTCTCTCTCTAACTGGCTGGGGAACTCGTCTTCGTTCTGAGTTATAAGCTTGTAACGTACGGGTTATTGAACATAATACACACCTCTCACGTCATTTCGGCTTTCCCTTCTCTCCCCGCGCGCACCCCCGCTACAAACATTATTTACTCAATCTAAGAAATATAAAATTTCATTTCAAGAAATTATATATTTTAAATGAAATAAGATAAATTACATCCAAGAAGTAAGTATATTTGGTTTAAGATACTTACTGTTTCACCCCAAGAAACATTAAATCTAACTTCAAACATGTAAATCTTCATCTAATACCGTCAGAACTTTTAAAATGAAAAATGTATATATTTGGTGTAAGTAACTAATTGTTTCACCCCAAGAAACATTAACTTTTACTTTAATTATGCATAACTCTTAACCGAAAACCGTCATAACTCTTAATACAACAATTTTATTACTTAGAACCAAGAAATATTATACTTGTTTTTAAGAACTTGCTGATTTGCTTCTGAGTAATAATTATCACTGAACAAAACGTTTACGCTCTTGGAATAAATGATTAAGTTTTTAAAAAAAGATTGTTTTGCTAATCATGTTAAGATATAAAATGGTTAGTGCAAGTAATAAACATCGAGACATTTTATGTTTTATATCAAGTAATTAAAATCTTCCTGATATGGGAAACTGGATATCTCTTGGTTCAAATAGGTTTCTTTGGTTAAAGAGATATTTTCTATCTGTGTACAAACATATTTTACTGCCCAATAGCTACATATCCAATTCCATTTTGATCGAAATACCTAAGGCGATAATACTTTTGTCTAGATAATGTAGCATCTAGAACTGAGATTCAATCGTGAATACATGATTATTTCATAAATATGAAATGCAGGCAGCCCAGCCGTTGAGGCGAGGCAGCTAGGTACTTGAAATTAATATATGCACTGAAAATACCGACCAATGTAGAGCCGCAGACGCTGTGTTGAAAAGATAACACAAACACGCCAAAATAAGCAAACATCATTGTATAACAAAACTGGACAAGGTTATTTTTTGCCAAATTTCGATAAATTTGGTAGGTAAAAATAACCTGTTAGGCATAAATGAAACTAATAACATCAAAAAACTAAAAAATACTATGTAACACTCGAAATATGCAAACTTTAATAATATTCACGGCCCCGACCAGCAACAATGTGAAAACTATGTGATTCATATACAGACGATTAAAGTTTAAACATATGCTACATTTGCGACTAACAAGCGAAACGATTTAAAAATGCGGTGTTGCTATGTTAACCTGTCTATAGAACATGACCTTGCTACTAGTATACGCATTTATTACTACATTGGGGTGTATCGTAATTTTACGCGATAGACGTCGATAAACAGGTAGGTAACTTTTATAGGACGACGCGACGACGACACAACAGATTTACTTGACGTCACGGCAAAAACACTTCTTCGCCACACACTTATCACGCGACTCGTTCGTGAACGTGAAATAGTTTTGGATGCCTACAACTACAATTCCAAAGCTTGGGAAGCACGCCAAAAATAAAGATTTCTACGAGTTTTTAAACCTGTAGTTGTGAAGGTCTCGTGATGCGATGTAAGCCTTATACGTGCCAGCAGTAACAACGGCTTAGAATCTATAGGTAGTATAATACCAGCTCTTAAATAGGACTCTTGACCTTGAAGTGCGGGCCATAAACGCGACACAATTTACGAGGGGAAACGGCGGCGGATAAGAGAATTCGTGACTACAACACCTTAACTTGGAGAAAACTCAGTGACTTAAGCCGAAAGGCTCGGAAGTCAAAAGCGTTTACTGCCTAATTCTCGACGTGAAATATAGAGGATGTTTAAATTCAAGAATTACTAATTTTTTATAGAATAACGGAAACGAAAGAAAGAAAAATGTCGTAAAAATAAACAATACATACATGGGCATTGAAACAAAGAAAATCCATTAAAAGCGGCAGCATCCACTCTGCGAAAATATTTCTTGTTAGCGATGAGAGCGGATCGGGAGAGAAAGTTATAGCCCAGTGAAATAGGATCGTAAAAATGTAATGAAATGCCGACGTTTTGTCAACACTGTTTCAAATCTACACGCATAAAATGACAGATCTTAAATTATTATATATCTAATGTTTTTCAAGAAAAAATACCGGAGACATCAAGTGTAAATTTAACAAGTCAATGATCTCATTTTAGATTGCAAAAATGCCCAGAGATCAATCTCGGGTGAAAATTAATCCTGCAACCCAAATAGTAATCAAAAGAAAGAGTGGGATATTGGAAAATTCTTAATCACGGATGATTGAGTTTCAATACTTCAGTTCAGAAGCAGCCTTGTACAAACGAAGTATTAAAGTCAGAAACAATGACGAAAGTTAAAATTGAATCGAAGGTTTCATGCAAATACACACGCCAAAAATATGAGTTCGTTAGAATTAATGTTATTTTGCCATTCGCGTACATGTTTGTTTTTCATTGGAATACAGACGGTTTTCGTTGTTTGGAAAATGTTCGTAAGTCCGACAATCACTTTCAACATTGCTCTGTGAGTGTTAGCGACCTTTGACATTTTAATCACCTACAGCAATTCATAAAACTGCTAAAATTAATGTAAACGTATAAAACGTGCAGGAGTTACATATCTTAGATTTCTGGCAAAATAAACATTACAAGCAAAAGTTACGAGAAAACGTTCAACTTCTCACCAAAAAGTTATCATCGTTCTACGCATTCGGCATAACTTCAGATTCAATCGAACTTTGAAATATTTCCTACGGGTCAGTTCTGGAGCCCACAAATAGGAAGTTAGAATTTAATTTGCGAACTCATTACGATATTCATGTAACTAGAGTAAGGTTAGATTGGGCTTGTATAAATTATAAATTTTAAGAGGAGATATAAGGAAGGCGGCTAACCTAGTCGATGTTGTTCTTAATTAGGTGCTATAATATGCTGTTTTGTCAATGTAAATAGGTAGCTTATATGATCGAACAATGATTTAAAAGGGACTTCTACAATGTCTCGTTCATAAATGTTGTTACTAGTGCCAAGCATTCAGTTGGATACGCCAAAGTGGCGCCCCTGACATACAGTCCAAATCAGTCAATGCTCAGCCGTAGGCAGGGCAAAACAACCTCGGCCTTGCCTACCATTCCTACCGTCATAATAAATAGACTGGGAATATGACGCAAACTACTCCCGTAACTGAGCGGATACAACAAACTGTATATAAATAAATAGCGTACCAGCAAGATATAAATAAAAACAGTTATGAATGTGAATGAACTTGCAGCAAATTGTGAAGTCCTTGCGAGCAATGTTGAAGTAAATGATTTAAAATGCGTAGTTTGGGGCCTGTTATAATTGCTTAATAAATCATACCAATTGCAAAAGTACGACAGAGACCGACTTTGATACGTCGGCATAGAGTGCTACCGTGCCGTTAGTGACAGTCAGGAAAATTTGTTACATAAGACGCTTGTGCCCGATGCCCGATCAAAGGACTCCCTATCTGTATCTGTTCGTTATCGGAACTCCTCTCTTTATCGCCTACGACTTAGTATTCTCGGAAATAGAGGAACGGCTGACAAGGATATTAATTTTCAAGATTTTTTTGTTACATTAACATGAAGGAATGACGAATTTTATAGTAGAGAAATAATTGAATTTGAGTAGGCGGCGGGGACAGGTCCTCAAAATGTAAACGGACCCAGCCTTACTACCACTTTGAAGTTATAACAATGTTTGCAGTAATTGAAGGGTAGAACTCCGATAACGCTTTTGTTTTATTGAAGAATCTACCCTTTTCTAAATCAGAAAATTGCTACAGTAAATAATAAAGTGTAAAGTTGGTATAAAGTTTATTAAAATACTACTAAACTAACGTCCTAAGTTCCTAAAGGTTAGGCCATAATTTGATTGACAATAAGAAAGTGAAATGCTTGATACTCTTGATATCTACAGGATTACTATAAAATATTAAAAGTAATGCAATGCCACAGTTTCGTTTTCTTTCAACCCCTTATTTTGCCAAGAGTGGCACTGAAGATTTAGTAGTTTCATGTGCTCTGCCTACCCCTTTACGGGATACAGGCGTGATTGTATGATTGTATGTATATTAAAAGTAGTTTATAATGTTTACAGCGAACTATAAACATCCCAACTCGTAAACGACGCAGGTACATGTATAATATATGTAGAATGACATAAAAATGGAATTTCAATATCTAAGTACGGTGCTATCACTTTATAACCACGTATCGTCGTAAAGTAAATTAATGAAGAACAATAGCGTAATATTAATAATATAAAAAAAAACGGTAACTTACCTCAAACAATCTTTTTATAACATTTTTACATTGATATCAATATCACACAATTTAAACCTGAAATGAATGCAGAACATAAAGATGTACCAGACCTTATCATCTCTAAAGTTACTATTCTATTAGACTTACCTTATGATGTAGTTGACGCAAACGACGCTGACGGGCTTCTGCTGCTTGTCTGTGATGACGGTGGCCTGGGTCTGAACCCAGGCGTAGCCACCGGTCTTGGCGAGGAAGCGGTACTGGCCGGTCTCGCATTGTCCTTTGGAGAACACTGCAAAGAAAACAAAAATAAGAATTGTGCCAATGGTTCATGGTTGGTAAAATTTATTCCTAAAGGGATAGCTGTAAATTTGGAAATATGGTAATAAGTTAGTAATACAAATCGACAGGTTTCAGTCACACGCCTGTATCTCAAGTCACCGAGCCGGCCTTTTAGGATTTATGGATGATATAAAAGTGGACGATATTACAGATGCCTTCAGGTAAATTTAGAGTCTTTTTTCGTCCGATTGGAATTTCCCACTTAGCTATAAAGCGAACACAATGTTACATGAACAGTTAAAAATATGAAGACACATTCTGAAAGTGAAAAATCAAATACAGTATCGGATTTTCGGAGTTTATAAGTTTGTATCAGAGAGGATGAATAAAAGGGTACGAGTTACGACCCTATAAGATTTCAGCGGTCACATGTAACTCGACATTACAGATCATTATATTCATATATGTTTGAAAAAGGTTGTATTTTGAACAACGGTATGTAGTACAATGAAGCTTAGTTAGCAACAAATTCAAAGGGGTACAAAACTCATGTACCTATAACAAAGTAGGTAATCAAAATAGATCAGCTACCAATGGAGTCGCAAAGCTCAGTAAAATATTTTTCACCACACCAACTGGTAAAGGCTTACTTTGCTATTCGAAAACAGATAGCAAAATTGCATTTTATCCACAAGAGTGCAAAGTAATTTCATACAAATTTTAACCTGATGTCTTAAGCTGGCTGTTAGAATTTACCAATAAATAATGATTTTGGATCATAAATATTGAATAAATCTATGAATTTGATATAGTTTGGTGTTTTATAGACAGTATTATGTTTGTGTTAGTGTGGTGAAAAATTTTGTGTTTCACTCGGCTGCAAAGTTTGTTTAACCTTCGTGCCTTGAAACCCTCGCAACGCTCAAGATTCCACTTTTTGAACCACTCGTTACGCTCGCGGTTCAATATTGGAATCTTTCGCTTGCTCGGGTATCAATATTGGCACGTGCGGTTAAACAACGACTTTGCCCCCTTGTAAAACAAATAACTATAGGTACACGTACCAGTTAGAGGAGGTGTGTAAAGATTGTAAAGTAATCTGCATAATGTAATTACTTGAGAGTAATTTCTCATTGTGCGCGGCTAGCACAGAAAATTGGGTTTCCCACAATCTACTGACGCCATATTTCGTAATCCCGGTAAATGTTCGTGTAAGTAGTTGAATGAAGACAAAACGACATAGAGCCGTCTAACGGCGATAGTGTGAGGGTCAGTAGTCCTGTGGGATCAGTTAATATAACCCTGATGCCAGTTGAAATATCTCTTCGGAGGAAATTGCCAAAGGGAATTAACGGAGTGGGGCATTTTTTCATTAGCTAGACGAATTCGAAGAGCCCTTTAAATTGACACGAATAAAAGGCTTAATTGCTTTTCTTTTACGTCTACTAGAATTGGTTCGCTCAATGCACAGTTTCAAAGTTTAATTACAGGTAATTGTGTAATTTTAAATTTAATGAATGGTAATTAAGACCGCTCAATAATATTATACGATGACTAAAGAGTATAACATCAACGCGCATGTGTCACGCAAAGCTTTCATTGAAGAATAAGATGAACTGTGCTTGTTTGCCACCGACGGCACCGACACATGTAAATAATGCTGCCTAGTATTAAAAATATGTAAACAGCTTGGATATTTACCAACAAATTAGCTTACAATTTACGATATTTGACAAGTATTCTGCAATGAATAAGGGATTGATTTACGAAATACCTTTGGGGTACTGGTTAAAGACGACTTATCTATATAATACAAGAAGACACATTTCAGTACGTATAATGAAACAAGTTTAGTTTGCAAGTTACTCCAAATAATTTAGTTGTTTGGCCAGAGTTCCCCAAATAGTTGGTAAATGCCTAGTTACAGAGATGTGGCTTAATGCGATGCGATGCGTAGTAACCATAAAAGGGATTCAGGGCTAGTATCGATCGAGGCCAACTTTGAAACCTGTGGTGTAAACAACCTAAATAGACTACTGCAGTTGTTTACCTGTAAGGGATTCGAATTTGATTGAAATTGCCTTGAAAGTTTATTAAATTTCGATTATATTCCTATAATGTATCGTCAATATAATCATATAATTATTATCCATTTCGGTATTTACTACGTTTTAATGGCTCTACTCTTCTAACTAAATTTTAAAGACTTCGTCGGTACTGTAAATGTCGCCTGTGCTGTTCTAAGAAACCCGAGCTTTATGTTCATCCACACAACAATATTAAATTTAGATAATTAACAACAAAGACAACACGCAAACAACAAGATCTTTAAGTATGTAGTAATTAAATGCCTACCGGCTGAGACTGATAGCGCCATGAAGACAATTACGCTGTGACACGCGCAGAAAAGCCGAATTTGAATAAGACGCGAGTGCGTTCAGCCGGTAATTAATATAGCTTATACTGCCGTGAAAATATTAACCACCCTTGACAGTGTATTAGGTTTACTATGAGTCAGGCATTTTGGCTCATGTGCCGACAATGCGAAATAACCGTCATTACTTGAGAACAATGAAATGGAGGAAAAATATTTTGGAGGATACGCAAATTTGCTCTGATTCCATCAATCTTTAGGTTATAGCAACTTTAGAAGAAAAGCTTGTATCTCATCTCTCATCTCATCAAGGAGACACTAAACAAAATTGAGCAGGCATAGGTACTATAAGCTGCAAAAGTGCATGGAGAAATTATGAATGAATTCATTGATAAATTTGCCATGCACTGTTGCAGCTGATAGCCTCCTGCTAATATTGATACCGCATTAAAAAGAAAATATCCAATTTAACTATATCCTATTAAGTACTATTGATATTATATCTAATTTAATTACTCTCAACATAGGTATGTCCGAAAAAGAGATATCGAGAGTAGTATAGTATCAGCAGAATTAAACAGTTTTTTTTTTAAATCTGAATACCGGTCTATAAGCAGGAAACATATTAAGAATTTCGCGAAAAACAAGCCGGAGACAAATATTTCTTCAATGCACTTACACTTTATTCGTAGCCGAAAGAAAACAACTCCGAAACTTTCAATTAAATCTAAAGCATTTGGATACTGGCCAATCATGTGGCTAGCAACAAACACTGGGGAAAGAATCCAGCATAAATATTAGTGAGTCATGTGAAACTGTCAACTTCGTTTGCAGAATATTACGCCAACAATTACGTTAACCAACTCGGTTTTCATAACGAGCAATTAACTTTCATGTCTTCACTCGTCTGAAGTGGTAGGAACTCGACAAAAGCATTAGTTGTTGTAATAAAAATGCCATTCGCTCCCGATCGAAGGAAAGCGCTCCCACTTAGCCTAATTTGATTGGCGCAATATTGACCCCGCAGATGGTATCAACATTGTGGTCACGCGAGTCTACAGGCTAACGGGTCTTTGACCACGGAAGGAAACGTTTTGGCTGAAAATAAAAGTGTTTGCAAAACTCGGTTTTCTTGCCAGCATCTAATTTGAAACGCAGGTGGGGTTTACTTTAGACGCTGTCCAATTTTGTTTCTCTGTTGAAATTTTAATAAGTGTCGACGTTTTTACAAGTTTCTATTAAAACATGCATGTAATATTATTTTGAGGCTTCGAGCCAACGCCCGCTTATTCTACTTAGCAGTATTATCCTCGGCAAATCGTACATTCACAGCGACTAAACTAAATACCCAGTACATGCATACGTAACAGGTAACAGGGAGCCGCAGAGTTCCAGTTCGGTGGCATTGCCCTCTCCGCTCTGTGATGTCTAAAACCGAGACTGAATGCAGCTTTGCTAACTTTAGTTGGAGCTCGAGTCTGAATTACTTTGCCTGGTTCTTTCAAGCTTTATTAATTTAGAAGCATTTCCAGCGCGTTGTAAAGTTTAAGTTTCACCGTCGTTTTCCGTGCGATTTTCTTTAGCATCTTTGAAACAATCTGTGAATCTGGATTCTAGAAAATAGTATATATATACGTAGGTAATAAGAAAACGAAAAATTATAAAAAGTAAAAATGTAAACAATGTGTATTTCAGCTAATTAGAAATTTTTCAATTTTTTTTTTCAATAGTGAAGTATCAATTCATTTAATGAGTTCAATAAAAACAAGACAGACAAGATTTCAAAGAAATTTACACTATTAAACAGTTCCAATTCCAATTTTTATACGGTGACATAAGCAAAATAAATGATAAAATTCTATTGCAAAATTGATGAAGCCAGTAAAGCGGACTAAGTTACACAGTAAATTATATTTGAATATTTTGAATAACGTATTCAAAGGAGAAGCCCTACCTAAACAGCTGTTGGATAATGGTCGGCTAACGGAAATCTAAACTAACTAGAATATTTGTTTAGAGACACAATTCTGAAGTCAAGAAAATGAGGGCTAAAATGTCAAAAGCGATGACAAGGATACGTCGTACGCAAGGAGACTTCACAAGAAAATGCCAATAGGTTCCAATGTAACGCCGAACAAAAAATGTGGAACGCTGAATTACCATAAGACAGCAATTTGCACGTGATTTACCGTGTAACCAGATTCTGATTACCATCATTTCATGTCTACAGTCAGAAAGTGGCAGTTAATACTGTAACGGCCATGAAATAACTAGGTTCACCAAAAGGAGACGTATAAAGTGTAAGGTTTACGAGCGTAAGCACTTTTCCGGTTATGACTTCTTAGTTACTAAGAGATTTCGTTTCAGCTTACAAAGCTCGAAAAATTCTTGAATAACTAGATATTTCCACACTGAAATTTTTACAGAATTCTAAAACGTAAATTTAGGACAGTTTGCGAGTGTCTGGAAAAGCACCCCAATTCTTAATAAATTTCAGGTATCTGGTGAAAAACTTATTAATATCATCTACCTTGAAAGAAATTCTCTTCACAGTTCAGTAGGTAACTTAAAACATTTGGTTCTTGGTCGTACGCAAGTTTTCGCTCTTTTTAATTTTATTTTATGATCATCTAAAAGCTGCATACGCACAATACCTACGATTGATTTATGCCTGTTTAAAAAACGAAATCTTCATCATTAAAACTTTTATCGGCTATTGCATAAACTTTAATTAAGACAGTCTTCCTGTTCGCCAATTAGGATAATCAAAATCACATGTTGACCCCAATAAATTGTTTTAACCTCTTACTGGCATTTTTATCGATACGCACTTCGCGCATAGGTACGATTGAACCGAAGATGTTAGCTGCGTGAACGTGTTGCACGCATGTATACCTACGAGTATTTATCAACTCAAAACAAAGATATATGTACAACATAGCAACAATTAATGAAATAAATGATAATGTATGATATGGGTCAAACTGAAATCATAAAACTGTTATGTAAACGTGGCATCGAAATATTTGGGAAGTGATAGAACGCTTTGTTTTTCAGCGACGCGATGATAAAGTTGTTATTCTTGACAATCTTGACTAACAGGAAATATATAGGCATAAATATACCCAATCATAGTAAGATTTCAGAGTTTTTTTTCGTTTCACTAATTTAAATAATATTCCAAATTAACCAAATTTATGTCATCAATTGTGATGACGGTATTATCATTTTCATTACAATACCAATTACTTGTAAATGCGTTGATTATGATTACTCAAATTGTGGCAGAACCAATCATTTCACTCAATTTCCGATAAGTAATAATGGAATTATAGAATAACGTAACGAACCGTAACTTTTCTCATTCGTCGTGCAAGTTAATAAAATCCTTCGACATCAAACTGTGACTGTGTTGTTAAAAATTAAGAAATTACTTTAAAGGTTACAAATGGTTGTTTACAGAATACATGTTTCCTACAATCACAACAACAGTAAGGGTTTTCTTACAAGCTGAAAGCCACAAAAAGGCGGTTCAATGTACGAATCACCGAATAAACAAATAAAATTTATGGGTATGGCGCTCTAGAAACAGCTTATCGGGGCAAGCGACTTGGAGCCGGCGTACTACATGGAGTACAAACGTCGTAGAAAATAAAGGGTTACATACCTATCAATTCTTTTTAAGATTGCCCTATAGACCCAAAGACCAAAGCAGAGATTTCAAGCCACATTAAAGTCCTGATGTCTCTACGACAAATTTGATGTTTGGCTGACAGCTGGGGAAGGCCTTTTATGTTGTCCGGATCGTTAATTTTGTTGATTCCACTTTTAAAGGCTCTTTCAAGACACCATCAAATGCCCCATTTAACTTTCTTGGTTGTTTCGTTTTTTGGAGGAGAAATAAAGCCTATTGAATGAGAGTTCTTTGAATATTTGAAGAGACCACAAATAATCCATAGGTAACAAATCCAAAAATAATATTGAATGTTCAAAAATAATCCAGATCATGTGAACATAAAAGTCCGGCGGGGAAAGGCGGTCGTAAAATCGTGTAGTTATAGCTACTGCGGAGGACGCTAAAATAGCGAATGGAGAGATTGTTATTGAGTGATATATGGGAAATCTGTAAGAAAAATGCGGGTGCCTACACGAAGGTGATAAAAGGAGCGTTAATATTTTTGTAGGTCGATATGAACTATCGTCTATGAAGTAAATATTAATATATAATGGAATAACCAGTGCATTTCAGTGACAGAATCCAGATTCCAGATCTATCATTATTTAGTACCTAGCTGGAGTAGAAACTGCATTTCGATTTGGCATTTTCGTATAGTGTTGATTTGAGAGGAGTCTTTTCGTTCCGCAACTGACAGAGTTTCTGATTTAAATAGGGAGTAGGGACAAACACGCCAATTCCTTTGAAGCTCATTAGATCTAGGTAAATAATACTTTAAATTTGGTATTTTATGTGGTCAATTTTCAAAACACTACATAACATTCAGCAAAAATGTTAGATTTCGTGCGGGTTATAACTTACCCGAAAATTTTATATATACCTAGGGTAAACTCGCCTCATTCGGTGGCACGCCTAATTCGGTGATACAAGCTTTGAAGCACTATTCCGAAAGACGATTTTTGGTCGTTTCAGTTTACCTTACACCACGTATACGCGCATAAGACTAGCTGATGTGTAGGTGTAATACACGTTATATACAATGTCTCAAGCGCCTCGTAAGAGATAAACGAATAAGGGTCACGTGCGCTTTATATAAAGAACGTGGGAAGCTTCGGCGAAACGTCGGAAATTCATTACAGAAGGCACTGAAGTCGAAATAACAATGATATACATTTGTTACGAGTCGAGCACATGTAACATAGCAGCAGAAAACAGTTAAGTACATATAAATTATGTGTTTACTGAAGCTCAGCTCAAGATTTGAAATACGAAAATAGATATTCATTATCACTCAATTACTTAGATACGCCCAAATAATAAACAACGAAATTTACATAAACAGCATCTAACAATGTTATGCAAATTAATAAATCCGAGTTAAATCTAATTTCACTGCAATAAACGCAAGTTTCAGCAATCCAAGTGGGAAATTTAAGGATTTCGGAAAGTTAGTGTGTAGTTTTAGTTTTGAGTCAGAACTTCAGACTCCAACTAATTAACACCTATCATGAACACTGAAGAGAATACAAGCACAACTCAAACAGAACATTCTAACTCCTTAGTTACAAAGACTGTAAATAAATTAAAAAGTGACAGCAAGAGAGCCGTTGGATTATTTAAGGCTTGTTTGTTTCGCTTGTTGATTAAAATTGTTAGTTGAATCTTTGATTAATTATTACGTAACTATTGTTAACAAGACAAGAGATGTTCCACCGAAATTCCTAAAACAGAAAACAATTTCCGCATAATTATGGTGTAGGTATTTTCGTATTCCGTTTGTGATAAAGGACAAATGCATTGTGTTTAAATACGTTAAAATTCAGTGGTTTTACTGTAGGTACTTCACGTCTGCGTAATATTCTTTTTTAAGGATAATGAAAAAAATGTTATACAAGTATGAGTAAGTCGCTGTGATGTCAACTGAGTAATTGAAAAGTGTCCGGGAGAATAGGCATATGTATCAAAATATCAGACGCCTGAGGAATTCGCGTTGTAATAAATCTCAAGGTGTTTCTTCAAATAGCTTTTGTTCACAATGTTTGCTATAATATTTATGAATACAGGCCATTAACTGCTTTCGGGCTAGGCAATCAGTGCATAAGGAATAAGGTTGAATAAAGAGCTTTCGTTTATAGTCCCAAGTGTAAATCGGGTACTGTTAAAATCTCGTATGAAGCGAACTGGAAGGGGCTAAAGCAACTTTGTGCTGAATGAAAAAAGGTTCATGTTTCATAACGGTACAAATGATAAACGATATTCGGAGTGCCAGCAGTGTACAAAATGAATTTTACAGAGTGTGCCGAATAACCGTGGAGTTTATCACGAGCCGAGACCAAATTTGCGAAAGATAAATTGAAATGCGAGGCGCATCACCGTAATGAAAGGCTCGAAAATTGTTCGATCATTTCGGTGTAACTGTTGCGGCGGTTGAAACAATTCTAAGATTAGAATATAATAATGTTAAGGCTGTCTGCAAATGAAGCAGAGTAGTTTAAGCAAAATTATACAATTAGAGTTGAGACTTAACATGGCTGTAGAATTAGGATTTCAAGAGGAATGAAGAAAAACGTATTTAATTTTGTTGCCTATCACCATTGAGTAATTATAGCCTATCACGGATTAGTAAGGCACGAACTTGACGAAATAAAATCAGAGCTAATAATGTCTCATAATGGCTTAATACTAAGTTTTAAGTAGGTTTAGAAGGGAGATGTTAATGGAAGGCAAATGGTGTCCATAACATAAGCCGGATGTAAAAAATACTGTAACGACCAATCGATTGAGGACTTTTCGACCAGGCTCAAAATGTACCTAGGTATGTATAGGACAGCATAACGGACCAGTTTTAACGTAATTACCTGTGGTTTGTTTACCTAATTTTAGGGTATAATATGGGTCAGTTCCTTTTGTGATTATTACGGTATTGTAGTGGATATACGTGTGTGCTTAAGGTCGGTAGAATCCGAAGGATTCGCTTTATTTGCATAATCCTGGTCGGCCAAGAATGTGGATAATGCGATATTCGTAAGGTTGGACACGTACACTATTAGACCTTAAATGGATAATAAAAAACACATTTAGAGAAACGTTTAAAATACCACTGGACAAATTAATATCGATATTAAAGAGTTAGTACGAGAACATTTTGTTTATAGCAAACCAAATTCAGAATCTTGTGAGTGACAGAATCAAGCACTTACTTTGAATTTAGCATAATTGACAACATTTCAAAATTTTCAATGTCCCTAAATCGAAAACCATTTCGAGATATACGCCTGTAGATCACAAAAATATATTTTTTAATTTTTTTTATTACGTATTTTTAGTAAAAATTCTAAAAAATAGTTTATAGGGGAAGTGACGTCAGGTATTAAGCTACCTCAGAGCTGCCACTATAGGTAACCAAAAACATTTTCCGGTTGGGATGTCACTTGAGTTTGGCAGTGACACTTGGCGCTTACAATTCAAATTTATTTTTTATTTTGATAATTTAACTTGCACAATATTACGTATTGTAAAATACTACAACTATAGATGTCGGATAGAAATGACATATTGTAGAGTTCTTAAAATACAACCTTTCAAGTTATGTCACATATTTGAAAAAATGACAGTGACCGGGGGTCCAGTGAATCACTGCGTTGAAATCGAGCAACTTGTCAAATTAATGTACAAAAATACTAAAACATATTAAAGAAAGTTGGATAATTCAATGGCAATAAAGAGACACGAATTAGGGATCATCCACATATTACGTCACACCAAATTTCAGGTTTTTGGACCCCTCCCCCCCCCCCTATGTCACGCTTTTTTGTATCCCTTTAACAGGGATTGTCACATTTAGTATGACCCCTCCCCCCCCCCCCCCTTACACTGTGACGTAATATATGGATGACGCCAAAGCTAAATGTAAACAAAAGTTGAAAACCCAAAGGAGATGAAGAAACAATATTAACAACTTCAGTTCAGATATAACAATAAAACTTGGTGTCTTTGACGACTGTAATCTCTATTTCGCATTAATATATTAAATAACAGAAGAGTACACGAAACAAGATACATACTTAATTTGACATACACAACCATAGCTGGGCACCGTTAATCAAAAAGTTAACTTCGTTAATCGCTAATCCGTTACTAAAAAAGTTAACTTCGTTAATCGTTAAAGCGATACATTTCGACAAATTTAACGTAAGTTAAAGTTAATCGTTAATCCGTTAACATGTGAAAAAAAATGAACTTTTCTTTAAATATTTAGTTGCATCAGTATCCACTATAACGTATTATATTTCTGTAAAAGGCCGAAGTACAGCTAGCCTATTGAACTCTAGGCTGCACGTGGAAAGCAGTGATCGCCTGAGCTACTGCCAAGAGCTGTGTCAGTTGAGATGCTGGCGGTGAGGGGACTGTTGTGGCACTTTGGGCGGTAGAGGCTAGGGAAGCGAATGTGGTCTTAAATAGAGCTCGAATTTGCTACCCTATCACTACAACAGTCGCCATGGTAAAGCTTAGGATTCACCGAATCAAAGTTAGTAAAAGCAAATCCACGTGAAGAATACTTTTTAGGTAATATTTCGGACTTTTAGCAATCGACATCGGTAAAACCTAGGATTTACCGGCAAATCATAGGATTTGCCGTACTTCGGGCTCTTATAGTAGCGTTCAGAACGTGTTTTTCGCAGCGCAGATGGCGCCTCTGCCCTACTAGATTAACGATTAACGGACTCGGGAGAAATATAACGGAAGTTAACGAGTCCGTTAACATTTTTTCAAGTTAACTTAAAAGTTAATCCGTTAATCGAAATGTTAACTTCGTTAATTAACGGTTAACGGATTAACGAGTTAATGCCCAGCTATGTACACAACAATGTACAGTCAACCAATTGGAACCCTAGGCCACTGTAGAACTATGTCATAGTGACCTTATAAATCAGATTGTAAGAAATCTTTTACTGTTTGTCATTTTGACATGGTTGTAGAGTGGCCTAGGGTTCCAATTGGTTGACTGTACACTTGAACCTTTAGTTTTGCTAAAAGCTCATCCTCTGAAATATTATCTGTTTTCCGAGTGATTTTTCATAGCATTTGCTTTTGATTAAAATTCAATATAAACACTGTAATAATGCTTTAGCTTCCTTTTAATTAAATTTACTTTAGTCATGAACCTCACGAATTTCATAAAGTAGGTCATTCCAAAAATTCTGCTAGACTTACACCGAGATTGTACTACTAAACCCACAATCGTTTTCAGCTGGATGTAGTAATTAATAAATAAGAAGAACAAATATAAAAATCATCATCATCCTCCATCCCGGCATTTGCTACGGCTCATGGGAGCCTGGGGTCCGCTTTGACAACTAATCCCAAGATTTGGCGTGGCACTAGTTTTACGAAAGCGACTGCCATCTGACCTTCCAACCCGGAGGGTAACTAGGCCTTATTGGGATTAGTCCGGTTTCCTTACGATGTTTTCCTTCACCGAAAAGCGACTGGCAAATATCAAATAACATTTCGCACATAAGTTCCGAAAAACTCATTGGTACGAGCCGGGGTTCGAACCCGCGACCTCCGGATCGAAAGTAGCACGCTCTTACCGCTATGCCACCAGCGCTTCATCTTCAAGAACAAATATAAAAATATATATAGTTTATTCATAGACAGCTGAACGGCTTTATCAATTTGGCTACGAGAAAGTGACATTTAATCACGCGTATTATGAATGAGCTAGTAATTGCCACAATCGGGTACGCAGGTATTTACGTATTTATGAATGAGATAAAGCTAAGCTAATGAAAAAAATTATAAATGCGCCTTTTGCTGCAATCTGTTTTTATGAATTGTGCAATGTGTACTCAGTGTCCTCAAATATTATGGACGCTTAATAGGTGAGTTCTAAGATACATAATTTGGAGCGCACCACGAGCACAAAGTATACTTAGTTATATATATATCTTGTTTTAAACTTCACCGGCCTGTAAATCCCTAGTATAGGTTCAACATGTAAACTCCTTCTTGAAAGCTTTTATTTATATCCTGTTCTTAGTTATGCTTGGTACTGTGTTTATATTCTTATTGTATCTTTGTAAGAACATTGGCGGCTTAATCTTTCTTGAGAACGATAAGTTTAGTCTTATTTGTGACATACTCGTAGTAAAGTGCGATATTTCGGTCTACGTTGACCTTACGATGCGCGTGAGCACGAAGGTCTGACATGACGGCAGACGCTCGCGAATCTGCTCAATGTTTGACGTTAGTTGTATACGTAGCTAATTCGTCATTGATTTGCGTATTGTTTCCGGTACTATGAGACAAGTACCTACTACAGTTTACAAAATAATTGTGGATTTCCATTATGTCAGGATCGTTTCTTATGTTTCATGTGAGGGGCATTTTGCTGTTGGTCGTGCAATTGTTTTATAAATATTACAGTACCTAAATAATAAAAACAATCAATTTATGAAAATTTATGAATTCGTTTATCATCGCGTCACATTATTTAAAAAACATAATATAAAAAAATTGCAAGGTATATTACATTTTATAACGGATACAGAAGGAAATTTAATCATACCCTGTCCGAATACCCAGATTCTAAATTTAGACAATAATTAAAGGATGTACTCATCACGCCATATGAAAACGAAATAAAACAATTAAACGTGTTTACGCGAAAAACCGTAAATTATTTGAAAGACTTTAATTGCTTAAGCGCCAATGCCAATGACCTGAAATTTAAATTTTACGATAGTTTTAACTCGGGCATATAGTAACAGCAAGTAAAGTAATACAAATAGTATCTATTGCTATTTCTTAGTCGTTGTCGCTTAACCGATTATTAATCAAAAGCATCACGTCACGCCATCAAATATATTATTTTTACGGAGTTATATTTATCTTTGCTAATAAAAATTTATATAACGGTCCAATTGCCAGTGCCACGATATGATTGTTGAGATAAATTCATCTTCTTTAGGTCCGACTTTTTGAAATATTAGCTCTTCAATTTGTTTTATGAAGCAAATTGGGAAGTATTGGAAAGTATAATCAAACGAAAATGATTGATAGTGCCTACATTCTATCTAGTAATAACCCTAGGGCGCTATTATGATTATTTGGATATTCTGGGCATTTTGGTGAAGTTGCTAGTTGCTAGTAAATTCCCCATGTTTCTTAAAAAATCACAGACATGATCAACACAAGAGAATTCAGGTATAACAACGACCAACTCATCTCCGCTGTCATTGCCGAAGTAAAAACCTTGACGGTTTTTCTTCTTCATTGAAAAAGTAGGTACTGTAGTGCAGAACTGTTAAATTCTCATTAAGGAACGAGGAAATTATTTTTCCCCTCACTAGCTCGGAAACACGTGTTTTGTCCTTTAATACCAGCGGGTAAAAACGCATTTTATCCACTAGTGGGTAAAGTAATTTGACCTTGAATAAAGTCAAACTAACTGCTTTAATATTGATAAAAGTAGGTGAATCTAGTAATAAAGATGATTTACCACCTGAGGAACTACTGGAAGCAATGATAAACGCATTTTTTGCGTTGTAGTTTCCTCGCTATAGTGAGGGGAAAAGTTTTGTGTTACACTCGGGTGCAAATGTATTTTACTTCTCGTGTGTTAAAAAACTCGCAAGTTCAGGATTCTATTCTCGAACCACTCGCTCCGCTCGTGGTTCAACTATAGAATCCTTTCACTTGCTCGTTTTTCAATTCCACACTCGGCGTTAAAATACAACTTTGCCCCCTTGTATAACAAATAACTATTTCCTTACACAGAAAGTTTCTTTAACTCATCGCCCACAAAATGTAACATTTTAATAAAGTTTGTAAGTACGTAACAAGCCCGAACTCTTTTCGCGCGTTTAACTTTTCATCAATTCTTAATTTATGCTTCTTAGTTTCTATAAGTACACTGAGAGAAATTTGCATTGTGAATTTAACAAGTTCGACTTGTTGCGGTTTATCCGTTTGAATCAGCCAAACGTATGTTTAAAACAATATGTGTCAGGTTGTTTTTATAAAATCGACTTGTTGATTCAAATATATTGCCGATTCAAATGACAAGTAGCTTGTTGTTTGAACCAAGGAGCACGTAGGCGCTATTTTAACCAAAAAACTTGTTTAACGAACATGAAAACTGGTTGTATTTTCTCTCAGTGTACATTTGCTCATATAAATAAGTAATTTTAAAGGAAGATTCTTAATTTACCTTCTAGAAGCATAAAGTCGGATATGCCTATATTATGTAAAGGCAGATATCGTGTGGTGGCAGGCTAAACATTTCACCCCTTTTCCTCCTGTGGATGTCGTAGAAGTCGACTTGTGTTGTGGGACAAAGGTTCAATAGCAGTGGGAGGGATGGTCTAGCAACCTATAACCTATCACTGCATTATCTTATGACAATTTCGTTTTCTCTCAACACCTTAATTGCTAAACTGGGTATGAAACTTCAGCAGATTCATGTGCTCTGCCTACTAGTTTTGGGGAAAGGCGTGAGTTTATGTATGTATGAAAATAAGATGTTATTATATTTAAATAGTTTAGATAATATTAAAACTGTTATTATTCAGCACGCACGTGTTACGAATTTTATTACGACGCCATCTTCTAAATTACTGAAATTGGTAAGCCATAAAAGCGTCCCTGTAAATTGAGATTAATTGACTTTGACAAGCCTATTTTTCAGGATCAATAAAATTAATATGATGGGCAATTTGGACCTCACTTCGAAAAATTGTTTCGCACTCTATTTAAAAGGAATGTGAAAACATAAAAATGTGTAAATTATACAGAACTACATTCTGTGCCTTGGAAAATTGACAAGGCGCTTTTTTATACATTGGGACACTTTTTTCCACCGTAAATTGATATTTATTACCTTATTTATGTTAATCTTACCGAATCTCATCACTTAGACTACGCGGGGTATAATTGTGTTCGCAAAAATCGGAAATAGATTGTACGGTAAATAACATGACCAGTATCAATTCAATATTCCAAAGTATTATTATGCTACAAAACTGCAAGAAAACTGCCGCAAAAACGTCACGCCGCAATCACGCCGTAGCGCCGTCGAGTTGAAAGAGTAAACAAAATCTATACGCTATACGTGTACCAAACTCGGCCTCGGTCAAGGCCGTGACATCCTTGATCGTGAATTCGTGACCTCGGAATAATTCCGTCGCGATCATTATGAAATTATGTGTAGAAATTGAGAGCGACGAAACTACTTTTTTTCTATGAGTAACCGTTTTAAAAATCTACGCTACATATATTCCATATATGTATGTTTAAACTCGAGCACCATAAGGACGCATAAGATTAGTGACGCTCAACTAATGTAAAGTTTATTGGGAAAGGTTAGTTTCCAATATACTTGTACTACAAAACCTTATAACATTTAGGAGGCATAGTGCTTATCGTCTTTTCTAACAAACAAAATGTTAAAATGACAGATAGAGGCAGACGATGACTATTCGTCATATCATATTAGATTAGACATACATTTATAAAAAAAACATTCCTGTCATTACAGATGATGTGAGAACCCTGAAAACTATGTTTAAATAAATAACCAAATTCCGGTATAAAAATAGACACATTAACGTCATTTATGTTATTTATGTATAAATAGGAAAATAACACGTGAGTTTTTCGCGTTGGCACTTGATTGACTTGATCTAAGAAAGTATGTTGTGAATGTTCAGATTAAATAATAAACATGATACTGATTTAGCATAAATTAAATAGGTATTTAAGTATTTATAATGTAGGCACAAAATACTGGGTGATTTTGAGTTTTTGAGATTGGGATCCCGAAAGTAAAGTAATAAAGGTTCGTACTTTGTTGGCATACTGAACAATGTTAGACTACAGTTTGGGGTTCTTCAAAAAAGGAGTGTACAAGTTTCTAATAGGTCAGCAACGCGCATGTGACACCCCTTGAGTGGCAGGCGTCCATAGGTTACGGCGACCGTTTTCCATCAGGCGGACCGTATACCTGTTTGCCACCGACGTGATATTAAAAAAAGTCACATAAAAATTGTAAGGTTAGATCAGTTGGATGGAAGCCACTTCATTACAAATTTCCTAATTTTGTCGTTAATCCCATGGAGAAATATGCAGTTTAAATTAGACGAATATTGTTAAATTCACCCGTACCAACCTATACAATTCTATTGTTTCAATAGTTTCAATCACTAAACTATTTGGAACTTCGAATACTTAGGTATTCTTGCTCAGATCTAAATACTACCGCGCAGAAAATCAAAGGAGTGAAGTGCTCAAACCG
The DNA here is from genome assembly GCF_023078275.1 of Leguminivora glycinivorella. Classification (NCBI taxonomy): domain Eukaryota; kingdom Metazoa; phylum Arthropoda; class Insecta; order Lepidoptera; family Tortricidae; genus Leguminivora; species Leguminivora glycinivorella. Next base: position 9,625,672 of record NC_062983.1, read on the forward strand.
CTTTGAGTTCCTATAGCGGGCCACAGCCCACAGCCTAATCCCTCTCTGAGGCAGTAGGATGAACTAGGCATAATATTCGTAGTAAGGAATTTTCATCTGTCGTACAGAAATATGCCGTCATACGAATATAGCGAATTCTATAAAAGTAGAGAAAGAACCGAAAAATTATACGACAAAATGTCAGACATATCACGTGGAACCCTTCAGTCGGCACTTGTTACCTAATAACCACTATAGAATTAAAGAACGTGGAAAATAAGGTGTAGACCGACACCTAACGGCCTAGCCACGGCAAGCGGTAAGTCACAAAAACAAAAACGCAGCGCGCGCGAGGCATGCCACGACCTTGCCGCTGTTCGAAATTGCGCGCGGGTTTTTACGGGCCTACCCGCGGGAGCGGCGCGCGGGGCGGCGCGCGACTCGAACAACTGTAGCGCGCCGCGCGGGCACCGCCACGACATTACAGCGGCGCGACCGGCCTAGGCGGCTAGATGGGGCTAGCGATTCCGCGCGAAACAAAATATTTTGTTTTTATTATGAGCGTCTTGTACCCGAAACCTTTATTTAATGAAAATTGAATTGTACTTTCGCGTATGTAGTATGTAATAATGTTTTCAAACATATTTTTGTATAGTATTTATTCGTATTTACTGTTAATTTTTTTCTAAGTGTTTATTTATATTAAGTATCATTTAACTAGCCATAAAATAAATTCCATGTACTTAGTCATCACACATATTCTCTTGTACAAGACGTAATTGACTAATTAAAGCATTCTATGCACTTTAGAGTCACATTCGACAGTAAAAAACATGTTTTTAAATATGAAAACGTTCTGGCCGCTCCTAGGCCCTGCCGCCGCTTCTAAAAGTACGTGGCATGGCTAGCGCCCGCGCGCGTTTCCCGCGCAGCCCAGCCGCCCCGCTCGCCGCCTTAGACCATTGTCGTGGCTAGGCCGTAAGGCCGATAGTCCACTATCATATGTTTATCATAAAAATATGATCATAGCCAACATGCCGTCCTTTTTTTTGACGTTGGAGAAAAAGAGAGATGATCATATTTCTATGACAAACATATGATAGTGTACTATCGGCCTAAGAAAGGAGGACCTACGTTCCCGGAAAATTCTGAGAAGAACTATTTTGCTATAGTTTTCGGTACTACTCCGTGTAGGCTACTGCGTAATTTATTACAAGTAAGGCAAGAATGGAGTAAAAATAAATGGGCCATGGAGACTACTTTATGTAAAGGGCTCGACTGTAGGTATACCTTGTGCCCCGCGTTTTAGCCGCAATCCTCTTATCTCCATCTGCGATAATAAAGGAAAGGATGTATCGTAGTTATGTACTTTAGTTGTGAGTAGTCATCGCACTTTGGTCGTTCTAAGCCGATTTCTACGTTTGGATACTTTGTACGTATTTGGCAGCGTCAAAGCTTAAAGATCATTTCAATAGACCATACATGTATGTTCATTTTCAACAACGATAGTAAACGGCAATAAATAATGCACATCGGTCGGTCTTTGGAAAGAGACCCTTAACGTCACATAAGCAAAAAAGAGAAAACGCTCTACGAAGAGGAAAAACCGATCAGCATTTTTTATGGCCGTTTACTGTATCTATTTTAAACTCCGGTAAAACGCCGCGCTCTTGATTTTAGCAAAATCGGTCATTATGTGCGCAACATGGCAGGCAACAAAAAGATGTTCAATCGAAGTAATACTTTTCCCGTGTGTTTTCGCATGATCTGCTCTGAATCAGTGGTGATCACAATAAAAAGACAGATCCAAATTTTTATTGCTTCTATGATTATACGGCTGATACGAATTGAAGTCAACTTTTGAGTCAAAACTATTGGCGATTTCTTCGCTACTAACATTAGGCTCTATCTGATTGGTTCATTTCCAACATCGTCTGGATAACTGGGTCCACATAGAACTTCAATATCATTCGAGTTAGTAATTGTCGGCGATCAAGACACCAAACACTAACTAAGCTAGTAATCCTAGGTCCCAGACGGCGCCACGAGGGCGTAAAGTGATTTGCTCTCGTAATTTGGACGTGTTCGAATACTTCGTTGTACATTTTGTTGCGTCAGTCTTGGCTTTTATGTACCTACCTACCTACTTGTGCATTGTGCATGTGCAATAACACGAATAAGATATTGCAGTCACTTGGGGTCCCTGAAATAGCTCCCCGATAAACTTTTCAAAACTTAAAATAGGTACATCACTTTTTAGGGGTGATTCTCTGTAAGGATGTTCAACAAACAGTCCCCTGGCAATGATTTTTTAAAATATTTATTTATAAAATCAGAAATAGTTTGTATAATTTAATTAAGGCAAATGGGTTTTATTAAATTATACTAACTATTTAGGATTTCATTAATAAATATTTCAAAAAATCATTGCCAGGGGACTGTTTGTTGAACATCCTTACAGAGAATCACCCTTAGAACTTCTATTTCGGCTATACATCTAGCCACAAATAACGCATACCTATACGTAAAAAGATATCGCTTATATTAGCGTATATTATCAGACTTGATCGAAATAATCGTTTAATCAAATAAGGGTCGACATATCGGCATAACTTAAATGCTTCTAATACCGGTCTGAGTAAATAAAGGCTACTGATGCCAAAATATTTCGACGAGTTTAATAATATCTATCCCATCAAAAACACAATGATAAATATAGACAATAGATTCAGTTACAAAAACATAGGCAGACACAATGAAAACGAAACTTACTGTAAAGTACAGCGGACCAAATCCCAACTGGGGAGCAAATGTAACTGATCCATTTTTCCATATTTTACAATGTTTGCATTATTAAATAGAGTGTCCACCGGTTATGTATGGTAGGCGTGTTCAATGGATACATGTATAACTCAACATCGTGTAATAACGGAAAAGAATAGATTAGTTACAATTGCCCACCAGTCGAGATTTGCCCCGCTGTACCTTATGTATTGAAAGCTCGGCCACACATGCGCGTTTTGATAGCGTAGGCGGAGCGGTAGCGGAGCGCAACGATAGCGGTGCGCCGGATGAACGCTGGCGTTGTGCCCAGCGGACGCCGGCGCGAACTAACGAGCGCGGATTGCGAGCGGAATGCGCGCGGATTGCGAGCGGAACCGCCGGCGCACCGCTATCATTGCGCTCCGCTGACGCTACGCTATCAAAACGCTTTATGTGTGGCGGAGGCTTTATAGTTTGTATCTTTAGGAATTTAAATAAATGTAAACAAAATCTACCCTCAAAATCTTCCTTATGGCATTTGGGGATAAATGACAATATTACGCGACCAACCAAACAAAAAGGTTAAAGACAGGTCGCTCAGTGACAAATCCGCTTGGTTTCGAAAATTTGTAATCTACCCGAAAATGTACCAATTATTAGTTTATGTTTTTGTAAGTACCTAAAAGTACCGAGTATAAGTTACAAAAACAGGCAGACAGAATGAAAACGAAACTCGCGTGTATCTAATTTGTACTGCACGGTTACGTTTCTAATTAAAATCCCTTTGTTTCTCATTCTGCGGACAAATTTGTCTAGTCAACGTTAAATGTGCGTTGGTCCTGACATCCAATTTAATTTTGTCAAGTAAGCCCGACCGTTTCAGAGTAATATAGTATACTGGGTGAACTAGTTATGGAGAAATTTACAAACACCACATAGACGGGAACGAAAAACAGCCCGATAAAATAGCAAATAATCTGCCAAGTATAATAAATACTAAACGGAATTACAATTCGTTTAATGCGGAAATAAATAGTACAGGATATATAGCCGAATGGCACAAACGCTCAAGAAACGAAACGCTCGTAGATATGTATCTATCTCTAACTTGCGTATTGGCGCGACAGAGCCAGACTACCTTTCGCGGCGTTTCGTTTTCGTTTCGCGTCGCAGAAATGCCATTCGGCTACGGCACCTGTACTGAATGAATGGATATTATTATGGAAAACTGTAATCCACGACCAAAGGAAATGCCGCACTATCATTTTGAAGCACCGTTGCCGGATCCATTTCACCCATCATTTACCGTTTCTGATTTCCGTTTGCCCATTTGAATAGCTCACCCCGTATGATACCTTGGACCGCCTTATTAAAATGAATGAGGATCATGATAGTCATGTTATGTAGACGTATGAGATGCAAGAATTTGCATTTATTATCATTTACGATGGGAATATTCATTTGCGTCTTGGCAAGTTTGGAATAACGTGTCATATCTTGTCATCAATTTAATTGAAGAACTTATTAAATTATAAGATCACTATTTTGCTAGTGCATCTCAAGACCTTATAATGTCAATATATTTAGTGGCGAATATAATATTAAAGCAGTATCAGAAGCTATCTACACTCAGATCACCTCTGTTTCATAACAGGGTGATAGCTAATGTTCTGACAGCTGAAGTTAATAGGGCACAGAACACCCCACTAGAAGCCTAATGCAAGCGATATTGTTCGAGACGCAAATCACCAATCCTTGCGGGGTGAGGCGGGAGCGCACGGTGCTGCCATTGGTTGTTTCAAATAATGGCGCGCCTTTACGCTTTGCCGTAGGGATGGGAATGGGACATGTCTATTATAGACAATGGTACCGGTACCAGTACTGTGATGAATTTGTTTTGCAACAAATTATAATATTATAGCAGTTTTTCTAACTTATTTATATTTCTTTAGTTATAAAGTATTATTTCTACAAGTAATGGTAAGAAATGCGCAAGTTAGGCGTTTTTGCAAGCTTTTATTTAACTTGCAATGTTAGTATATTCGGGTGAAATCATGCGACTTTTAAAGCAGATATTTTTAACCGATTGAGCTGAAATTTTGCACACATAAATTGTGTAAATCATGTGACGATGCAATATTATGGTATCATGGAGCTGATCTGCTGATGGACCAGAAACGTGGCCATAGATTAAATTTCATATCTGATTATGATGTTGACCTCAATTCCAATAAGGCCTAGTTACAGTAGTTACCCTTCGGGTTGGAAGGTCAGATGGCAGTCGCTTTCGTAAAACTAGTGCCTACGCCAAATCTTGGGATTAGTTGCCAAAGCGGACCCCAGGCTCCCATGAGCCGTGGCGAATGTCGATGCCGGGATAACGCAAGGAGGATGATGATTGTGATAGCACCTCAATAAAAATCATTCTACTAACCTAATAACTAAACTGTGCATTTTTAGGTAATTACGTTTACTATGTAAGTTAAATTACCAACTAAATATTCTAAACAAATCAATCAACTAAATAACACTACAGACTCTAGATAATTATTCACAATTACAAATCTGCTTTTTTTTATATTTCATAAAATGGTAGCACATGGTACGAACGGTAGTACGAAGTTCCCGCAACAGACATAAACTAACATGGCCCCATCCCTAGTCGTACGTGAAAGGGATAGCATATCGCATTGTTAACTAGGCAAAAAGGGATGGACGCGCCTCGGCGCCGCTCAGTACAACCATATTGACCAGTATAAATGAACTCCGCGGATAATAAACAATATTCAACAAAATAATTAATTTGACTCAACTGTGGAATGTTATTCCATCTTTTTTATATGTGGAAGTGTTAGAAGACTTGCCACACCACTTTATGCTGCAAGAGACCATTGTTTGCAACCAAATTTAATTATTTAAGATTTTTTCCCGAGCAGACACGAACACTGTTAACGGGTCGTATTGCGCTACTGATCGGTGTCGCACGCGTTCAAACTTTTATACACCTGATTTGTCGTATGCTTGGTGACCGCGAGTCGCCCTGTAAGGGCCGTCTTGTTGTATTAGTCTGTGTAATAGGGAAAACATCGATAGGGTCTTCTGTTCTGTTTCTGAGTTTTTTTGTTTTTTGCTCAGGAGCCGATCCTAATCCAGGGATTTCCAACTGCGGCTTGATCAACAAAACTGAGTACTAAACGAAATGAAATGTGCGAGATGGGAACCGGAGAGCCAAGGCGGTGGAATATTTGTAATCGTAAAGTAGAAGGAAGATAATAATTATGTATAGGTATTGGTAAGCAGAAATTGAAGTGCCTATGCCTAAAAGAAAGTCCATACTAATATATTGGGAAAGTGTGTGTGTCTGTTTGTTTGTTCGTCTTTCACGGCAAAACGGAGCGACGAATTGACGTGATTTTTTAGGTGGAGATAGTTGAAGGGATGGAGAGTGCCATAGGCTACTTTTAGTCTCTTTCTGACGCGAGCGAAGGCGCGGGAAAAAGCTAGTGATACATATTCCCAATTGAATAACGCCAGATCAATCTCGGGAGGAAAAGCTACATTCCCTTCAGCTCGTTCGCAATATCAAAGCCAACTGGGTACGTAGCCAAATGGACCAACGCTTACGATAATATCGTTTTCGTAGCTAGCTATCTCTATCTCTTTTCCGTATTGGTGTGACAGAGCCAGACTGCGTTTCGATTGGCGTCTAGCGTCAACCATTGTCATTTCGACTAGGTCGGCTGGTAGGAAATAGCGAGCGATTTACATTTCATGTTCGCTGAAATGACACGGAGGAGAATTCTTGCACATTCTAATTTTTTACACCGTACCATGTCAGATTGCTTTATGGTGAAATAACCATTCGGGTGTTTGGCACTGACATGTATGGGGAGTAATTTTGTGAGTGGTGAAGGATCTGAGCTAGCGATGTGTAACAAGAGACATTTTATTGGTTTTGTTTCACGAGGACGTAAAAGTTTGTGATGACACTTAGTGTGATGTTGACAACAGTTGGCCCGATGAAAGGAACCAAACTAATAATATCTAGGACTAAGGCACTGGTCCCACCGCGAGCTAGTAAGCTATGAGCTATCGGCTATAAAAATGAACAAAAGATAAGCACTCCCGTGCAAATAAAAGAGACACGGTGATATTAATAGCTCACTGCTGGGCGAGTAACTATAAACATCGCCGTGTCTCTTTTATTTACGCGGGAGTGATTATCTTTTGTTCGTTTTTATAGCCGATAGCTCATAGTTTACTAGCTCGCGGTGGGACCAGTGCCTAAGCATGGAGATGTTAAACTACTGCCTTACATTAACACTGTCGAGTGAATTCAGTCGACCCATTTATACTGCTGCACCCATACAATTCTACTGATAACGTAGGTAGGTGCGTTTTCTTGATTAAAATACAGGTAACTCTCAACAGACTAAGGTAAGCAGTATAAAAACAGGCAGCAAGGTAAAGAATCAATACTTACTAACATCATTTGAGGACAGAATACTATATAAAAAGTGAACATAAACTGTGAACGTGGAATGTATCTCGTGATGTTCCCTTTTACGCAGTTGACTTAGCGGACCTTTTTTAAAGGCTAGAATTTAATACAAGGCTAAACGGTGCGTACCTAAAACTGCGTGGGCTAACGAATTTTTAGGCTGTTTTATATTTAGTACCGAGCTGCGTAGTTTATGTCCTCTTTTTGGTGTTTTTTCATTTCATTTCATTTCATTTATTTTAGCATACATAAGCATTACAGTGTTAACCAAAGCGCTTATATACTAGTCACATTAACACTAAAAATACATTATTATTCATTACTTATCATTATCACAAAATTCAATGTCAAATTCAATATAAAATAAGTTACTAAAATAATACACATTTCATTCTAAAATAGGAATATCAAATCTACCATTAATATATACACTATTTAGCTAATATATAATTTCATTTATTTAAATTACACAAATATTTGTAAGTGGCCTCTGTGAACTTAGTAAGAGTACAGCTGAAGAGATCTATTTCAACCGAGATCTTGTTTAAAATATTAATTGCCGCGACCAACGGTGCTGCAGCTAGCAAATTAGTGCGCGCGCTCGGGCGCGCCAGCATGCGCGGAGCGCGGCGGCACGGCCCGCGCGCGCGCGGCACCACCAGTCCTAACTCCCCCAGCACTTCCGGATTGTGCACGATCCCCCGCCAAACTTTGAACACATATGTCGCCAATGACAGATTTCGCCTCACTTCCAGTTTCGTGTAACCTACCATGCCAAGAACAAAGAGAGTCGGGTACATGAGTGGATAAAACGGATACACTCCATACTCTTTTAAGTACAAATATCTGGTAAATTTGTTTTGGATTTTTTCTACCATCAAAGAGTACTTCGCTTCATGAGGGTTCCATATCATTGCCCCACTTTCTAGTCTACTCCTTACTAGCGCGTTATAGAGAGCCCTGACTGTTGCCGTGTTTTTAAAGTCCTTTGTCTGGCGTAGTATAAAGCCTAAGTTTCTAAAAGCTTTCTTGCAAGTATCTACTATGTGCTTTCTAAAGGACAGATCCGACTCAACCCGCAAACCCAGATCTCGCACAGACGACACTCGCGTTATTGGTTCCCCTGCAATGTTATACGAGTGTACCAATGGAGAGACGGCTTTGCTGTATGTCACTACGTTGCATTTGGACACATTGAAGGACAACTTATTTTTGTGGCTCCAATTCACTACCTTGTCGATGTCACTCTGTAATCTTCTACAATCATTGCCATCCCTGACTTTCAACAACAATTTAAGGTCATCTGCAAACATCAGGCAGGTAGCATGCTCTACAACACTCGGAAGATCACTGATCATGAGATTGAAGTTTAAGGGGCCCAAATTACTGCCCTGGCTTACACCTGAAAGCGTTCGATAACAATCCGATACGTGGCCTTTATAATCCACGTATTGCTTGCGGTTACTAAAGTAATTTGCAAAGAGACTAATCAGACTTGGCGTAAATCCCATCGAAGCCAGCTTTGCCAACAGTATATCGTTATCCACGGTATCGAACGCTTTCGTAAAATCGAAATATGCGACATCGACTTGTCCGCCTAGCCGGTCTACTTCCTGTGTCGCATAGTTCATAAAGCACAGCAAATTGCTCTCCGTGCCACGGCCTGGACGAAAGCCATGTTGGGCTTCACTCAGTCTCGCAGCCACCTGGGGAAATATCGCTGCGTGTAACACGGATTCCAATAGTTTGGCAAATGTTGACAAAACCGCCACTGGTCGGAATCCGCTCACATCCGTTCCTGCCCCACTCTTCGGGACTGGTGTAACTCGAGTGGTCTTCCAACATTCTGGAAATACGCTCTGATAGAGACACAGATTAAAAATGTGTAACAAGGGCTCTGCTAACAAAATTCGACAGTCTTTGACCACATACGGCGGAATTCCATCGGGTCCGGCAGATCGCTTTGGCTTAAGCCGGCGCAGGGCAGTTTGCACATCCGATAGCTGCAAGCACGGTATATGTACTCTTAAACTTGTCCCTGCACCGCCCGCTGCCGCCTCTTCCGCCGCTACACTCGGGTTCAGACGTGGTTCGACCTTACTGTACACGGATTGAAAGAATTTTGCCAACTCCCTAGCACATTCTTCCGGTTGTAACGTCTGGCCGTCCTTAGATACTTATTACGACTGTCGCGCTGTGATCTTACAAACCCCCAGAATGATGCGGGATCGCTAATGAAATTTTTCTGTAAGCGTTCCTGGTACATTTTTAATGACGCACTAATATTTTTCTTAACTATGGTCCTGTAATAAGAAAACATTTTATAATGGTTCTCATCTCCGCTGTGTTTATATAACTTATGCCAATATGCTTTTGCCTTTATATCCCTTATTATATCTACGGTATACCATTCGGGATATTTAAACTTGTCATTACTCTTATTATTATTGTGTCTTTTAGTAGGTACGTTACTATTTATCACACTATATAGCTTAACATAAAAACATTGAACAGCTACTTCAACATCTCTTATACTATACAGGGAGGACCAGTCTATCAGTGTCATATCAAGATACAGTTGATTAAAATTACACTTACAGAAATTCCATTTAGGGTAAGGGTGGACCTTAGTCTCATTCGATGCGTTGTATTGAGGCTTACCAGCATCTATCACAGTTTTGGGCTTACACGCGCCTACCACCACGTTGATTTCCAGTGGTGGGTGATGCTCGTCCACTGAAACCAGAATATCAAGGGCCAACCTTACAGACATATCTTCATCCCGTCCAGATGTCAAGGCTAAATCTAATAACCTCCCGTTGGTATTCGTGACTAGGTTTCTCTGACTTAGTCCACAGAAGGCCAAAAAAAAATCAAAATAATTTTGAACATCAGATGAAGCTGAGTACAAGTTAAAATCACCAAGTATTATAAGATTTTTGTATTTCGAAGAAAAAAGCTCTAACGTGTGAAATAATTGCATTTTATTATTATTAGCCAGAACGTTTTTATTACAAAAAAATACTTTTACATTTATTTTAACACGCATTACTCGAGTAAACTCTCCGACAACTAAGAAGAATAAAAACATATGTTACAAAAATAAATGATCTAAGAACTGCTTAAGTCAAATAGACATAAGGTTATTTCTTCACAGTGGGTAATACAAATAAAATTGATTTCCCACTTTTACCTACTCCCATGTAGCATCGACCAGCGCCACACAATACAATATTAATCCAATCCTTACAACATATTTAATACAGCAATATTAGAAACCTCTAGCTTGAGCATTATTAAAACGCCGTACAATTCAATAAACTTGAATTGGAGGATTCTAGTGAATGTAAAAAAATCTCCGACAAAGGCGTCATACTCGTGTCACCAAGCAGACCTTATAAATATGCAAACCACGTGAACTCCGTCTCCCATTTGATTTCCTTACCACGGGTTGCATAAGATATACCCTTTTCGAACTTTTTGCGACCTGAGCGGCTTGTGGAAAGTGTTTATTGGCCATAGCAGGGCAAATATTTGAGGAAGCTTACCTCGATTAATAAATACCAACAAGAATAATCTAAATTTTATTTTAGGTTATCTGTAAGATGAGACATGAATAATTAGACGGGCAAAAACCTTACGGTTTTTGCCCGTCGGTTAGGCAAGAAAGTTTCACCGAATTGACGAGAGCAAAGCAGTCTGTAATTGAAAACTTACTTTCTTGTAAACATTTGAGGACAACAAGCATCTATCTCGAAATAACAACAGATAAGGCTTTATTAAAAAAAGAACCCTACATACATAGGCTACTGTTTACCAAAGCTGGACAACGTGCAAAATTATGACCTTGAAAGTTTTCTGATTTAACTAAAAGTACAAGCACTTTGATATTGTTTACATTGTAGCTAGCTGAACAAATATTTGAACAGGTCGAGCATCTTGAAACAACAACAGGCAAGACCAACAGAATCAGGAATATAGTCTAAAATTAGCGTACCTGTTCACCTGAGCCAGATGAACAATGTCTACGAAAATAAGTATAATGAAAAGGAAGACATAACGGCGAAAACGCCTACGCGATGCTGGATACCTGCCATACACAAAGCCAAGACATTTATGTAAATACTCGGGAAACAATACAATATTAAGATACATTTCAATATACATTATTTGTACACACAGTATATGAATGGAATTTGTGGAAGATACATAATACTGATCAGAAGTCTACTTATTGCGATCTTTAAGTTTGTAGAACAAACTAAACTGACTAAAGATTTGCTTAATCAGTTGTGCTGTTACTACAATACGCAATATGCTGTGACTTCGCTGCATTACTAGTTTTACTCTCTAAAAATATAAGTAGGAGTAATTTGTAAGATGAAGAGTCGCTTGGAAATTTCTCCTAACTTATTCACTTTCCGTAAAACTTCAAAGCGCCAACTTGTCTTAAACTTTACAAGTAATCAGACTCGGCTTACACGACAGCCCAGCGAATAAGATTTTTGCCCAGGGAAAACACTTTTCTGCTAAGATCTCCAAGTGCCTTATATGGATTTACTGGGTAGCATTTTTATGTATTTCGTTCGTCGTGTCGGGCCATAAAATATGTTTATGAGCCATTTCTGTTAGCGAAAAATGCCAATCCCCGGAAATAACTGTCGAAAATGAAGAATTGCTTCTGTAGTGCTTGGAAAGGTGACCCCAATTAGTATCAAGTATCTATAAAATCAGTTGCGAGTTGGGGTCGAAGAATGATCCTCCTCTATAAATACGTGAGAGAAGAGCTAAATCTCTTAAAAAGACTTAAAAGAGCACTAATAGCATTTCTACAGAGCCACGAACCCTGATCTTCCTGATTTGATGAAAAGTGGACGGTTACTAAAAATCCACATTCGCAATAGATCCACGAATACGATAATATAAATTGGAGGTGACGCATAACAGTTAGATGGCATCAGAACGGTTGAATCGTCAGCTATAATCTTTACGATCATCGGAAGGGTTATGGTCGAGCAACACGGGACCCGGTCGTAACAATAACATATATTCGTAAGTTAAATATACTCTTGGTTACATTTTCAGTCGCGGCGAAGGAAAGGTATTCCTTTTTAACGACTTCGTGCGACTTCCTACTGACTTTCGGAGAAGTTTTTAATACGATTCCCTGAACGCGGTGGAACGCAGACTTGGTGATGATTTGAGGGATTTGTTTTTATATAAAGTTTCTCTGATTTTCAGGTGGCTAAAACACACTTGTGCCCGTGTGGTGACGGGTTAAGAGTTTCACCACCCCCTTTATTCCCGTAAAAGTCGACCTTGGGATATAAGTTAAATTGTGGCGTAGGCTACTGGCAAGCTGTCACTGCAATGTCACAATTTCGTTTTCATTCAACTCCTTATTTTCCAGGCGTGGCACTGAAACTTGAGTAGTTTCATGTGCTCTGTCCTGTCTACCCCTTTATGGGATACAGGCGTGATTGTATGTAGGTATGTATGTATGTAAAACAAACCAATTGAACATCTTAGCAGTATACAAATTCTAGAGGATTGCATTCGTTTGAAGATTCTTCGCAAGGTCCATTAATTCGACCGTTATACGTTTATTTTGATGAGCCAAGAAAAGGGTACTTTATCTAATAGCTTACTCGCCTTAACTTTGTTTGTAACTTACCGCTTGTTAAGTATTTAGCGAGTCCGGTTACGTTTTCACCGAAATGGTATATTTTTGTCTTGGGAACGAATGAAGCAGGAAAAGCTTCTAGGTAGCATTTATAAAAAAAGAAAAGAGACTTAAGAAAAAGGGTTACGGTTCATAATATACTTAAAAAAATATAGAAAAAATGTGCTTCATCGACAATATAATGTTTCTCTCGAACGTCAGAAAAATCTTATTGAACTTGTGCGAATAGTGTTTGATTGAATGGAATCTAAGGAAGTTAGTTCATTTGACATTATTTGTTTCGTTGGTGTACGAAGATGGCGAACACACACGTATTAGTTTAGGATAACATTTTCTTGTCTATCAGCAGGGGTAATGTCGTTTTCATCTAATAAAAGTCTGGCAGGTGCTCTATTTTATCAAAAAGATACGTGTCTTATAAGGTGATTTTCGAAGTTGCCTAAATATACATACATACATATAATCACGCCTGTATCCCATAAAGGGGTAAACAGATCACCTGAACTACTCAAGTTTCAGTGCCACTCTTGGCAAAAGGGGTTGAAAGAAATCGAAATTGTGACATTGCAGTGACAGGTTGCCAGCCTCTCGCCTAAGCCACAATTTAACCCATATGTCACGGTCGACTTCTACGACACCTACGGGAAGAAAGGGGGTGGTGAAATTCTTAACCCGTCACCACACGGGGCCTAAAGATAATAGACTAAATTAACATAATAAATAAACATGAACACAAAATGTCAATGTGATTTCAATTTATACTGATGTCTAAAACGACCATTATATTATCAAAGAACAATTTACATTGTCACCATAAATTTCAATTGAGATGTCCGCGTTATTGTTAGCAATAGCAAGTAGGTACAATGATAAAATTATAAGTATATAAACATAAAATATAAGACAATCTTAGTCAGTAAAATAGAGGCAAATGTAGGTACTATTAACACTATTTGCATGTGTTGTATAAAAACATAAAAAGAACTTAAACCAGAGTAGGTAAATACATCTCAGACATTAAATTCCTGCGATTTCGCAAGCAACGGGCCAAGCTAGTTTATGATAAAGTTACTTTACAAGAGACATAATGAGGCGTATCTCGGCTCAGAGGTTATAAATGTTTTAAATAAGTAAAGCAATTTTACCAGTTTTATTATACGCGATCCTCGTGCCATGAAAAGGGCACTCAGGGGCTGTGCGTAATAAAAGCTTTCGAGTTAAAAAGGACATCAAATTGTGCCCAAACCATATGTCCACAATATTCTGTTAGAATATTTTTATTCAGGGACTTATTATTTCAGGGACATGTTTTTGCGCACAGTTGTCTTTTATTTTCTTTTATGTTTACTAGTAAAACTGTTGTGTACTTACTTAGTTTGGCTATCCGAGGTATGTACGTATACGTATGTAAGCTTTCAAGGGAGCGTAGTCTTCCTTAAATGTTGTGGAAATAAAAACCAAGATACTTTAATATTAAAGCTTAAAAATGATCTCTTAACCATACCCCGCGTGGTGACGGGTTAAAAAATTCACCACCCCGTTTCTTCCCGTGGGTGTCGTAGAAGTCGCCTGTGGGAGATGGGTTAAATTGTGGCGTAGGCAAGAGGAGGAGGAGAGGAGAGGATAGGATTTCTTTCAACCCCTTTTTGCCAAGAGTGGCACTGAAACTTTACTTTAGTAGTTCATGTGCTCTGCCTATCCCTTTATGGGATACAGGCGTGATTACATCATACATGTATGTATGTGTGTATGTAAGTCTTATTCGTGCCACTGCCACTGCAAGAATATCAGCGCCTCTTTGGGTCAGAAAAAACATTCATTCAAATAAAAGGGATCCGTTACATCAACCTAACTTCCCATCATTTTCGTCAACAGTAGCCTTTATGACAGTTTTCTTGTTAAAGCCGCCATGACAGTTTTCTTGAGCGAATGTCCATTAAAATATGGCCCAAGTGCGTTCGCATAACTGATACAAATACAGGGGGCGCGTGTCGCGCGTGGCTCGAATATCAAAACAAATGGGTGGGTAAAGGCGAAGAATGGAGGAGAGATGTGTGACATTTTGGTAAAGTTTTAAGGGCCCGCTAAGATCTTAAAAATGTATGTGGGTCGGATTTATCTCACATACTCTGTATTTTCATCTTTACTTATGTATTTGACAGAACTTCAGCGATGGCGGATAACTAGAACTTTTAGAAAGGCTGGTCTGAAATTGGACAACCAGTCTAGATAAAAGAGTTTACCTACACAGGCTCTGTCTTAACGCCTAACGTAAGGAAGATTTTAGATGCAGTTTTTCGTAGCAGTTGGACATTTTTGGCATAGGTAAATGGAATAGGTAATAGCCAAATTCGTAAATAGTTTCAGCAAAATGTTTGTATTGGCATTTCTTTACGTTTCCTCCTGCAATGCACAAACACAATTCAAGACCTTATGGTTGCTTAAGTATATGTCCAAGAAAAGGATCTCCTTGAGATCTGTTGCTGGATTCTCCTGGAGATCTCTCCAGGAGAATCCAGCTCGGTTGGGCGGCATTTAATAAACTTGCGGATATCCTCAAACCCGCTGACATTCCACAGTGCTTGAAAACTCGCCTATTTAATCAATGTGTCCTGCCCACCATGACCTACGGTGCCGAGACATGGACGCTCACTAAGAAGGATGTGCATATGATACGAGTAGCACAGAGAGCCATGGAGCGCGCCATGCTCGGTATTAAGATGCAAGATCGAGTAAGGAATGCCGAAATCCGTCGTCGCACTAAAGTGCAAGACGTAGGTTTCGTTATTACTAAACTAAAATGGAGTTGGGCGGGACATGTTGCTAGGCAGAGTGATGGCAGGTGGACCAAAATGTTAACGGAATGGTGGCCGCTAACAAATATAAGAAGTGCCTGGCATCCGTTGGCCCGTTGGGACGACGACATCCGAAAAACTGCGGGTCACAACTGGATGAGATTAGCCCAGGACCGGGAGAAGTGGCGTACTTAGAAGAGAGGCCTATGCTCAGCAGTGGGCGATAAAAGGCTGATATGATGAAGTATATGTTACTCGTAGAAGACAAGTATTTGGAGGCAAATAACAGGCTTATTGATCAAGCCCCTTAAGACTTGCCGTATTGGCCGTGAACGGGTGGTACAGTCGACCAAAAATGTGGTTTACCAATTTACGGGTGAGGTTCGTTTGAACGTCATGAGACAACAAGGTCGATTTCCGCTTGCAATAATATTATGTCAGTGACAATTGCTCTCTCTATATATGATGTTTACGTCATGCCATGTCAAGTCAACCTTAGCGATCGTTAGAGCTTCCTGAAACTGTTGTAAAAACTGGTAGACTACTTTCTTGGCCCACTGTACCTACGAAAATGGCTAGACGGAAGGATATAAAGAAGTTATTAGTTTTGTGGTTATTCGAGTTGATAAGGCATCTTTGTATCGGCTTGATTGAAAATATTGTAGCATACGTGAAAGCTGGTACGGCTTTTATATGAAAATACATAGGGTATAAAGTTTCATCCAATATTTTTCGCTCGACAAATCATTATCGTCGAGTATTCAATATCGTTTTCTGTTTGAAACATAAAACGAAGCTAGTTTAGATATCTGAATAAAAAAGGAATACGAATTATTTTTAAAATATATTTTTATCCACGCAAATCTAAAATATGTTCATTCGGATCACTCGCGGAAATGATATTTAAATGTCTTATTTATAGACATTCTTTTTGTATAATTTTTAAAGATACATAAGAAAACGAACTTAAGACATATATGTATAGTCTCTGCCGTTGTTATTGGCCATTGGCCACCACATAAATATTACAAGATATCTTATACTTTTAAACGAGCAATTCTTGTATATTTATTTATTTATTTATTTATATATACCGACGATCTCGGAAACCGCTCTAACGATTTCGCTGAAATTTGTTATGTGGGGGTGTTCGGGGATGAAAAATCGATCTAGCGTAGCCTTAGATCCCGGAAAACGCGAATTTTCGAGTTTTCATGAGTTTTTCTTTCGCATTAGTAAACGTAAAAATATGGTCGTTAATTTCGCCGCGCGCGCATCGATTCCGCTTAGCTCAGTCGTACGAGGTCGGTCTAATGTACGCAGATAGATCGTAGGTGTCAGGGTTTCGAATCCCGGCCAGAAATTAAGTTTTTGTTTGTTGTCTTTTTTTTGTTTTTGTATTTATAAGAGTTTTTTTTTATCTAAAGACGTGATATATTCAAATAGAACCGAGCGAAGCTCGGTCGCCCAGATATTGTCCTATTAAATCAGAAATAAGTCTTATTGGTATGAGTGGCTTATATCTATATTTATAAAATCATTTAGATATACTTATATAGGAAAAAACGACGTTTCTACCGATAGAATCGATGCTGTTTGTACGTTTACCTACAAACTATCGGTGGGTACTTCCTGAATCGACGCTTCCGTGACATTTATCATTGCTATCAGACAGTCCCTTTCAGGCCAATTTGGTCTTAAAACTTGCCTATTGAACTACTTCAGAAATGTCGATAAAAATAAATAAAAGATGCATGTCACAATCACAGATAGTATAATGGTAGATAATATACGAGTGCGAAAGCAGGACGTTCACGAACGAGTGGCAGTATCTACATTAAAACCAGATCGAAGGGATTTTTTTTAAATCGACACGCATTCGAATTGCTATTACCTATTTGTACATCTAATTATATAAAAGAAGAAACTAACTGACTGACTGATTGACATATCAACGCATAGCCGAAACCGTTGGTCCTAGAGATTCCAAATTTGGCACGTAGGTAGGTTCCTTATACGGTGGTTAAAGGATTTTTCAAAATTCACATCCTAAGGGGGTGAAATGGGGGTTTAACGTTTGAATAATATTACTTTTAGTACGCGGGCGAAGAAGCGGGAAAAAATATCTTTTTGACAAAGACGTGTAGAGCTAATCAAAGTAGATTTTTTTTCTTTTTTCTTTGTTAATGTCAGTGGTTACAATGTAAGAAATAAAATGAGAAAAATAATGGCGTTCTCAATGGAAGGTGTGGCCGTCGGCCAAGTGTGCAAAAATAACTTCGGGTAAAAAAACAATTACGCGTATCGTCCTCATACTACGTAACTGAGAATCGTTTCTAACCAGGGAACATATTAAATTATTTAATTAAATCAATTTTGTTTGTTATTTTTAAGTAGTTACACGACGGGTTAAGTAATCATAATCACCTTTCAATCGAAAACAGTCATTTTTTCCCCACATAGGCACTGATCCCACCGCGAGCTAGTAAGCTATGAGCTATCGGCTATGAAAACGAACAAAAGATATGCACTCCCGTACAAAATAAAAGACGGCGATATTGATAGTTCACCGCAGGGCGAGTAACTATAAACATCGCCGTGTCTCTTTTATTACACGGGAGTTTACAAGGGAGACTTTTGTTCGTTTTTATAGCCGATAGCTCATATTTTACTAGCTCGCGGTAGGACCAGTGCTTTAGCGTGATCCCGGCCATTGTCAGTGTCCGCTCTCGTACTTCCTTTAATCTACTTTTCGCAGTCTCGCAGTCCTGAGCATCCTCTCGTGTAAGCCCGCTTTCCGCTTTGATATCAAGAGTTAATAATTGTTTATTTCTATATCTATACAAACAAACCAAATCAAGGTTGAACAGGCATCTTCTGGGCGAGGTCACTCCACCGTAGGCCACGTCTTTGCCCGAGTAAGCCCATTTATAATAATTTAAAAAAAACGAAAAAGAACGATATTTCTTTCAATGCGACTTATGCGACGTATAAACAAAGATATATTCTTGTTTTCAACAAGTGACAATTCATTTTGTATTAGGACGAATCTAGTAGGTAATTCTAATGTTAATGTTATTCAATATACTGCAATGCCACAGTTTCGTTTTCTTTCAACCCCTTATTTGCCAAGAGTGGCACTGAAGCTTTAGTAGTTTCATGTGCTCTGCCTACCCCTTTGTGGGATACAGGCGTGACTGTATGTATGTATGTTATTCAATATAAATCGATGAGAAACCAATATGTTTTGGTCTTATTTCCGTCTATATTATATTGTTTATTGAAAAAAGCCGCTGTCTCTATCTAAGATTGGAGCAAGCTATGAACCAAAGACATATGTAACTCCGTATAGACAGATAAAGTCTAAGAAAAAAACGTATCTCAAAACCATATAATGAAAAAGGTAAGGTGGCCAAGATCGCGTTACACCTTTGGGGAGCGCTCGGCTAGATGGCGCTAATAAAAATATTTGACATTTTAACTCATATCAAGCTAAGAATATGGGCCAAATTGTCAAAACTCAGGTTCAAAAGTTTTAAGCCTGTGTCGAGAGATGGCAGTCTGTGCACTGTGATTACACATTTTACTTTGACAGTAACTCTCTATAATACTCGATCCTCTTTGCTATGAACGAAGTAACGCACGTGTAAACACAATCTATAAACAACGTGCTTCTTTTATCATAATCTATATTAAAAGATTATAATGCTCCGTCAGCTTCGTGTACGTTTAGATTTCTCATTATACTTACTGGGGGGTTACCATGACGTACTAAAGACGTTCAGTTTAGGTTGAGAGAAAGGGACACAGCTATAGAGCAGTTACATAGCTCCGTCCCTCTCTCTCAACCTAAACTGAACGGCTTTAGCACGTCATGGTAACCCCCCTGATAATAAAAGAAAATCGTTTTTGGTAACATTGGCCTATGAGGCAAGGGATGATCGATTTTACTTGTACAGTCAACAACACATTTGTGTATACAGACAAAGTGCCAAAAATATGTATACAGAACTTTATTACCTGTACATAAAGGTGTGTATACATATTTTTGGCACTTTATCTGTATACACAGATGTGTTGTTGACTGTACAAGTCAGCAATTCCCGAAAAGTTTGTAATACATTTGGATCACGTCTCCGATTTGGATAAAAATTGGTAGGTTGATAGAGTCCATGATGCTGAGCAAGATCCACTAGGTTTCCCAAAATGTCCTAGGTTAATTGTATGAAACTTTCCTACTTAGTTACCGAAAATGTATAAAAATCTGGTAACAAAAAAGGAAGGTTTCATACAAACTACCTAGGACATTTTGGGAAACCTAGTGGAGCTTGCTCAGCATCATGGACTCTATCAGCCTACCAATTTTATATCAAAATCGGAGACGTGATCCAAATGTCGGTACAAACTTTTCGGGAATTGCTCAAGTACCTTCTCATTCCTTTTTGAATCCCTGGATACTCACATTATAGAAGATTTTCTTAGATTTTCACTTTTTTACTATTATAAATGAGGAGTGTCTTTTCAAAAGGACTTATTTCTATAAGTCAACAAGGTTTATTTCTCTAGGAAGACATTGATAAAAATAACGTCTGTTGCCTTATAGAAAAGTCCTTTTTAAAAGACACTCCTCAAATGGGCTTACTCTTGGCCACAGACTAGCCAAAGGCAAAGACGTGGCCTACAATGGAGTGAGCTCGCCCAGGACTCCCAGGAGCCTTGGCTTGCCTTTATTAGGTATTTTGTTTATTGTAAAAATTACGAGCGAAAAACCGTTTAACACAAGTTTCTAAATAATCCAAATACTCCTCGCTGTTTTAATAAATAAACATTCGACAAGTAGACCCCTAATAGTTTATCGATACATAAAATTGTATCAAAACATTTTCAATAATCTTAATAAACTACGTTTGTATGAAAAGGCAAATCCTCTTTCTTACTTAATATTGGCCGAGACTGTGACCGAAGTACGTGGTAGAAAGGCCTTTGCCCAGCTGTGGGACGCAATAAGCTAGCAAATTGCTAATAAGAGCTACGCGGTCAGCTGTCATAAAAAGGCTTGCCGAGAACAAATTATTCTGTTCGTCTTCAGGATAAACAAAGGAAAAATATTTGCCACTTCCAAATAATTTTATAAATAATCCCTTTCTTAGTTTCCGCCTGCGTTTAAATTGTATTGTATTCTACTCGCTGATTGTTTGACAAATAAATAATAAGTCCACGTTTAAACCGCTGCTATGGGTACTAATTGTACCTACACCTAATAATAAAATTGTACTCGTAGTATAATAATAGTGTTTTCATGGAAACATTATGTGTGCAGCTATCAACTGAGTACAATTTTAAAATCATAGAGTACGTAATAACTATTTATGGCAAGTTCTCATATTTAAACAATGCGTCTGTGTATACTGTACAGTGTACACAAACACGAAAGATTAGCGTAATCATTCTCATGTTTTCATACAAGTGCTGCCATCTATCGAACAGCGCCACAGTCAGCCAAGTTATAGAAGAACGAGAGTTGTCACAGAGAGAACATTCGCTCAGCGTTTTATAATAGTTTCGGGGCTGAAATATAGAGGGCGCTGTAAACATTGACCTAATTAGATGAAATTTCCGCTGATGAAATCGTTTGAAAAAAGAACCGGAATCGATAACAAGCGTCGAGTGAGAATATTCTACTTTTAGTAATCGTTTCCTGCAGTTAACTACTGAAAATGCTCATAATTTCGCTTAACCATGTTCTTGGATGTTTCAATAACCAGTTAGAAGTAGGGCTCAAAAATGATCAATTATTTTATTTTATATATGTATAGAATCGTTTTTTTTTTTGCAAGACGTAATTCAATATTTAAAAAGTATGTATGTCATCGAAAGACCTACAAACGCATGTAGCTAAGTTCGTTCAACATTCCAAAAGTAGGTCAGAATGATACTTTGCTGGAACATTCGAATCGAACGAAAATCGATTAGTAAACGACTTAGTGCAAGGTCAAATGACCTAATTTTTGTAAACACTTCAAACCGTTTGGTTGTTGTTTAACATATAGGTAAGGGGTGTGATGCAATAGATAACCTGTTTATTAAAAAAAACTTACGTGATTTGAATTGATGGACCAGGGACGCACAATCAGCCGAGTGGTGGTAGTCGTAAAGGGAATGACCCACTAACTCGTCCTTGCCGAAACCCAGGGTCTTCGTCAGACTGTAAAATAAAATAAAAAATATTTAAAAAACATTGTTATATAAAAATTGCAAGCATTGTAATAAAAAAAACTTATCCTATCAAGTACCTTCCTACGTCAAATAAACACAATTTTATTCAAGTTGAATTCAAAGACAAAACAAAATGAATTACTTATTAAAAAAATAATGATTGATGATGAAGGGCGGTCAGGTCAATTCTAATTAACAACGAAATTAGGCTAAAAAGGGTTAAAGTACAACACGGCAGTAATGCAACCGAAATGCCAAGGTTAGCAAAAGTAAATATCGAAAATAGTAATAATATTTTGTTAAGAATTACAAAGAAAGTCCTACATCCTTCGTGAAGGTCACTCGCAAATGAGGCCAGACTTCCTATGTTTAGGTTATGACTTGTTATGATAGATTTGCCGGTAGGTGACCTTGCGTGACCTAGCTAATGCCACTCCCTTTATATCAGGTATTTAAGTTGTTCCAACAAAATTTTGACCAAAAAATTCAAAAAAGTCAAATAATAAGTCAGGTATCTCAGCTGGTTATTGTCCTAAACTTACAAAGTTGTTCGAATATCCCGCCATTTCTGCCAAATCCAGAAACTAAAACACTATCCTTCAAGGATTTATTTACACATACACTTATTTGACAACACAGAAACTATACACTCCACAACACCATTTAAACATACAACAATACCGTCTCCCGTAAGTTTATCTCGGACTATGTACAAAACCGCGAAATCACTCGTGTTTAACCTACAAAATACATTTGAAGGTGATATTTTTGTTGATATTACCCGACCGCGTTTGGTAGTGCGATCTCAAAGGGCGCGCATGTCAGTTCAGTGGCCTCTTTCACTTCGTCAGATAAAGCGGCTTTCGGATATTTTTTACAGCGCCACCTTTTGCGGCGATAAGGAAATGGTGGGTATTGTAGCTGTCTAAGGAACTGAATGCCGACGTACTTTCAACACATAAACAAAGATGGCGGAGCATAAGAGTTTTAGAAACTATTAAGCTGCATTTTAAATATTTTCCTTCGTTGAATGTTCGTTGAATTGATGTGCTTCATAAGATATAGGTTATATATGTTGGAAATAAAGAACAAGCCAACTCACCATGTCGTTAAAGGCAGTTGTTGAACACAACTTACTTTAAAGAGCTATCTATCACCAATGCAGAGCGATGGCATGAGAAATAAAGCATTGTTGCTCCTCGCTCTTGTTTGCTGGATTTTTCTTCAGATCAAACTTAGTAACAAATCTACTTACGTGTCATCAATGTACGTAAACTTCATATCCAGACTATGCTTAGTCAAGAAAGTCTTGCTGTCCAGCGGTATCTCTATATTAGAAGGGTGCGGTATGGGACGACCGACGGCGACCAAAGAAGGACCCTTGGCAGATTTCTCGTCTTTCTTGTCTTCAGAGTTAGGTTTTTCGGTCTCTTGGGGCATCAGCATGTGACCAGTGACATGGATAACCTGGAACGAGATTGAACTGTTAGTGGTATGAACTTTACATGACGATCTCTAAGATTTTTGTCAAAGTAACAATAGGCTAGTAAGAATTACAGGCACCATACCTTTGGTTGATGCTCGATAAGTTGGCGACACTGATTAATATCCCCTTTAGTATTAGTGAGTAGGAATATAGATAATTACTGCCAAAGAAGAGTGTGTAGTCACAGTGCATAGGCTGCCATCTCTCGACACAGGATTAAAACTTCTGAACCTAAGAAGTTTGGCCTATACCTATTCTAAACTTGATATGTGTTCAAATTGTCAAATATATTATTAGCGCCATCTGCCGAGAACCAACAATAGGTGTGGCGACATCTAGGGGACCGTGTAGTTCTCTCGATGATTCCGAGACGTTTTTTTCTTAGACTTTATCTGTCTATACGGAGTTATAATATATGTCTTTGTATGCCAGTGAGTGCCTACAATTCTTCATTATTTTTGAAAATATATGTATAATAAAATGTTGGCCTTATAAAAATAAAACAAGCGCAGCGACTATGACATACAGTCAGTAGTTCTACATTTTTTAGTTTTTTGTAAAGTAACGAATGCGAATTAGTTGCGCATTAATAAGGAACTATTATCAACAAATCTTTTGTGTAAGTTTAAACGCATTTAGAACAGCTGTTCACGATTATTGCATCCAATTTATTAATTACCCGTAACCTACTTTACACAATGTTTCAAAACAAGTTTTGATATCCATTATTTTGGTACAATTAGCAAAAACAATCACGCAACTTTCACGGATTGTTCTCGAACACAACACGGAAATATTTAAATTACTAACGAGTTATCAATTTAGGACACATAACAAAGGGCATGATGTTAAAGTAACGACTTATTGTGCCTTCGCCGTGATTAATTAGAAACAATGTATGCTTCTAAGGGCTTCATTCTATTTGATCGTGGTATAAAGAATTAGATAACTATAAAAACACATATTATATATACTTTCGGTGACTTTTAAGCCACAGGCACTTTTTTGTAAGTTTAATGGTTTCACAATCTGCAGTTAAAGCTATATGGCAGATAAAAAGTAACGCTTTCTCTTTCTTTCACCTACAATAAGAAAGAGAGCGTGTTATTTTTATTTATATGTATAAGTAAACTAATCTTGAAAGAATCCCTTGCTGGGCAGCGTAGATACCTACCTAGGTACATATCAGACGCAGATCGTACCGACCGTCTTGCTGACCCTTTGACCGAAGAACTTCACAAATGTCACCATGGTCAATACGGTCAAAGGAGTCATTAAACTCTCTAAACAAGCTTTTTATTTTTGGTTACTTAAGAGGACGAACCTTAAAACAAGCAGACTTGAGATGCACATTCCGCCCCTTGCTGGTCAGAATACACTTCAGACGCAGCAGCAGATCGCGCCGACCGTCTTGCTGACCGTTTGACCGCAGAGCTTCGCGGATCTCGTCAAGGTCACGGGGGTCACCAAACTCTCTATTATAACTATCTTAACTATATTTTCATTTTTAGGTTATTTAAGAAAACGAACCTTGAAAGAAGCGGACTTGAGATGCACATTCCGCCCCTTGCTGGTCAGAGTACACTTCAGACGGAGCAGAAGATCGCGCCGACCGTCTTGCTGACCGTTTGACCGCAGAGCTTCGCGGATCTCATCATGGTCGCAGGGGTGACTGAACTCGAATACGCTTTGGCCCATGATTTCCATCTGTAATATAAAAATATAATTTAAAAACCGGCCAAGAGCGTGTCGGGCCACGCTCAGTGTAGGGTTCCGTAGTTTTTCGTATTTTTCTCAAAAACTACTGAACCTATCAAGTTCAAAACAATTTTCCTAGAAAGTCTTAGTAAAGTTCTACTTTTGTGATTTTTTTCATATTTTTTAAACATATGGTTCAAAAGTTAGAGGGGGGGGACGCACTTTTTTTTCCTTTAGGAGCGATTATTTCCGAAAATATTAATATCATCAAAAAACGATCTTAGTAAACCCTTATTCATTTTTAAATACCTATCCAACAATATATCACACGTTGGGGTTGGAATGAAAAAAAAAATCAACCCCCACTTTACTTGTATGGGGGGTACCCTAACAAATCATTTTTTTCCATTTTTTATTTTTGCACTTTGTTGGCGTGATTGATGTACATATTGGTACCAAATTTCAGCTTTCTAGTGCTTACGGTTACTGAGATTATCCGCGGACGGACGGACGGACGGACGGACGGACGGACGGACGGACGGACGGACAGACAGACATGGCGAAACTATAAGGGTTCCTAGTTGACTACGGAACCCTAAAAATGTGTAAGGCAGTGTATACTTTTAAAACATTTTACTACTTATTTTTAGAACTCTATATCAATAGTTCATGGGTATAAATAAATGGGAGTAAAACACTTTGTTGTCTACTAAATATGTAGATATATCCCTAATTCATTCTCATAATTTCCTTTTAGTTCTTTAGTGCGTTTTCAAGGCAGATGTGAATGATGGCGCCTTTAATATACATGTGTAGGAAATTGGTCATACATCCGATATAGGATCTGATCAAGTGAAAACGCACCTTGTATGACATCCTTCGTCTCTTCACCATAGTAATATTTAAAAAAAATATAGTGTCGTTTCCTAGCAAAAACTTCCACTTTGTCGAGCCCATAATTGGTCGTTATAGTAATCGAAATAAATAGTGGGATGTTTCACTAGACTGCTATACGAATATTGCCGAAGCAAGCTTTTTCTAGCGATTTTTTGTGAATTTTCTCGAATGTTCCAATGACATGCCTACGATACGATACCGCTTTCTCTAATCATGTGTATTGTTGCACAACTAAACTATGTATAAGGCGCTTCTCTCCTACTTACCTACTTAATGAATTTCATACAAATTAACTTCCAATAATAAAAGTACAGATACTTATGTTATACCTAAATAGTTGTCGCTTTATACGTCCCACTTATTGATCATGCGTAGCAGGGTTCGAGCTATATCATTACATAATTAGATATAATAAAAAAAAGATTTAATGCGTAATATAACAATCCAAACCGGGAACTTCTATTTCAACGAAAAATATTTTAGGACTTTAATATTGCTAACATAAACACTAAATAGTCAGCAATGTCAGTGAGTGTGTGCTTATAGTAGGAAAATTGTTTTAATTTTATTATCCTGTTTATTAGGTTTTATATTTTATATCTTGTTTTGTATTATATCTTGGTTTATGTCTTGTTTTGTATTTTGTAGTTTCACAGTGCCTTTAGTGTAAACTGTAATGCTGTGTTACTTTTTTGATTAAATAAAATAAAAAATAAAATAATAAATAAATATTTAATAAAATATCTAAACCTAAATTAAATCCTCACTGTTCTGCGATACGTAACTAAAATGAAGTACACATATAGTATACTCGTACATGTATATTGTTTTTTTGTTGTCTTCGTTCTTTCGTTGATTAATATTAATGGAGAATGCGTGTTTATTATAAATGTCTCGTTTCAAGAGTTTCTTTTTAAAGGAACATGTGTATTCGTCCAAAATGTATAACTACCTAAATTTACTACTTTATTTTTGTTCGCTATAAATAATATGTTCCTTTTAACCTTACTACATATGAATTTTTCATTGGACGATTTCCAACATGAAACTTATGTCTCGAAATATTCTAAAACATTTTAAGGCTACTTTCACATTGCTTCTATTTACCTAATAACTGTTATTTATGTAATACAAAGAAAGAAAATAGGTCTTATACCCCTAGACAATAACTTCGTTACATTCTTATCAAGGAAGGCCAAGACGGATGTCCACTGTACAGTCAACCAATTGGAACCCTAGGCCACTCTACAGCCGTGTCAAATTGACAAGCAGTAAGAAATTTCTTACAATCTGATTGAATA
Source organism: Leguminivora glycinivorella (assembly GCF_023078275.1). Taxonomy (NCBI): domain Eukaryota; kingdom Metazoa; phylum Arthropoda; class Insecta; order Lepidoptera; family Tortricidae; genus Leguminivora; species Leguminivora glycinivorella. Next base: position 9,652,991 of record NC_062983.1, read on the forward strand.
CGTCACTATGACATAGTTCTACAGTGGCCTAGGGTTCCAATTGGTTGACTGTAGGTAGCAGCAGCGGCTGGTCCATACAAGCTGATTCCCACTGGCTTGCCTAAAATTGATTACTAGTAAAGTACCTAATGTTAAAGTAGGTTTTTTTTTGCTTTGGTGTTGCCTAGCAGAAATTTTCATCAGCCGCCACTGGTAGGTAGACCTATTATGTCCTAGTAAAAAGTCCTACATCAAACATCGCAACAATCACATTTCCTATGCTTCCCCATCACTATACACAGAAAGGTTCGCGGTAGGCCACAAGCCTTTAAAACCCCTCCTAGCGATAACCTAGATGAACCGCTTTCCATTACAAAAGGTACGTAATATGTCATATGAGACCGACAAAAGCCCGAATCGATATTTTATTTCGTTATCTGCCTCTCTGTCATTGAATACTCCAGCGATAAAGATGCAAGACGAACGCGTGTACTATTATGTACGTAGACACTAAAGTCCCATTCCGTCCTACTGATGAAAAGTCCTACCTCGTACAACGACAGTCGACATTTCATTAGTCTTCTCTATCACTGCATATTCCAGCGATACAGACAAAAGACGAACGCTTGTACTATAAAGTACGTAGGCCCTAAGCCCTCCATTACTATGAATTATTCCATTCGTTAGCCGGCCCATGCGCAGTGACGTCACGAGGCCGACCCACTTTGCGCCGGCGCTGCGTGCGTGTCCACGTGGTTTGATCGAAGTATTTTTGTGCTGTTTGGATATTTATTTATTTTGATTTGACGGTCACATGTATTGTTATTTATGTTTTATGGTGATTCTTTTACTGACGCCGTTGGTTAAGGTTAAGGCGCTGGATGGACTGAACTGCGACCGATAGTGTTCAACATTTAGAAATGTGCCGTCAAAGATGAAAATTAGACCTTTAATAAAGGAGCAAATATAATTATAATTTTATCTATTTAATTGTTTTTTATTTCTTGTCTATAAAAAGAAGAAATAGGTATTTGACGACAATTTCACTCATTTGATTAAAAAATTCCCTCAGTACAAAAAAAAATATGCCTGTCTAACGCTAAATATTCGTATAACGGCTGCTTACTTATTACATGCATCAAATGCCAATAACCTTGAGAGATAATATCATTACCATATAATATTAGGATTAAGAGCGATTTTTGAAAACATTGTTGGTACTTATATTGATAGCGTTATCAGTAAACGTGCGCTATTGAGAGTGGATAGAACCATTTGTCACTAAGCGACTTTGATTGAATTGTATGCGATTCGACAATGGACCTATTGGTGTTGGTTAAGATATTAGTGTGGTTATATGTTGGTTATGTAATCTGACAACTGTTATGTGATCTAAGAGGTAACTATGTGGAAAAATTCATCAGCTCAGCTATTAGTTTTGCAGATTTAACCTTTACTGATACCAATGGAAAATTGTAATCGATGTCTCTTCTCCGCTCCGCTGTCTCATAATCAATTCTGTTTTCTCATGCAATGCCATGAGCCATGGAGCGCGCCATGCTCGGAATTCAACTTCAAGACCAAGTGATAAATGTTGAGATTCGACGCTGCACCAAATTGTGAGACGTGTGACGTCATTACCAAGCTTAAGTGGCCAATTCCACGAAGGAAGCGGGAATTATGGCCAAACAAAATGTTGACGGAAAGAAGCGTCTGGCGTCCGTTGGCTCGTTGGGTCGATGACATGACGTGTAAAATCGAGCGCACTTTTGTATGAGCCCTGCTCAGGACCGGGATAAGTGGCGCACACAAAGAGAGTCTGAGTCTGAGGTCTAAACACTCTAAACTAATGAAGTTGTTGATCTTTTTTTTTCTCATCTCCGCTTGTCGCTTGTCGAACGGCAGCAAAACATAACTGACCACGGATTTATTGTAATAAAATTTACTGCCAGCAGTTACTTAAGATACTACAATACGTTATCTAAGATCTTACCTGTGAGACTCCAAGATGATCAGCAATATTTTCACTACAGTAAACGATGTCTCCTTGCTGGGAAAGCACCAGGACGAACCCGTCCAAAGCCTTCATGTAGGACAGCTCTGATGACAGCTCTTCCACGCCTTTGGGGTTTTCTGTCTTCGGCTGGTCCTTTGTGGCGTTGGGGACTGAAAGGAAATTTATCAGAAGGTTAATTTAGTAATTCATTGGATTGGAGGGTCTTTTGTTTTTGCAATAAGGATAATCAGAAATCAATTTACAGCGTGAGGTAACCGTGTTACAGAAGTTAGTCTAAAAAAAAACATGCACTGTAATCGTCCGAATACCCACAATGTAAGCCGTCAACTTACTGTGAGCCTAGACCAATTTTCTGTAGGATAAATCCGTAATGTATTTGCATTTAAAACAAGTAGTATCCCAACCTTTGCATTCAGTAACACGCGGAAAAAATGCGTTTCCTAGAAGAGCGGGGTAAAACGCAAGGTATCATTTTAATTGGTATAATACCGCGAGTCTAGTTGTCATGTCTATAAGCAATTGAATAATTGCAATTCATGGAACACCATTACGTATCATAACGGTGTATAGAAGGGTATAATGTTAATAATAGACATTCCAAGAAATAAGTTCAATTAAATGACAATGTAACGCAGCGTCGTACATTACTCTTGAGTTACTCAGTATTCAATTGCAAGTTCTTTGACACATGTTAGGAGTTAGGATATAAAGCTAGGGCGAACGGTAGGATACGCGTTACAGGGATATCTCTCCTGACTTCAGCTCTATCATATGTCACCCAAGCACCAAGCCCCATGTAACCAAAACGTCATAATGACCTATGCCACCAGTTCACATGTGACATTATAGTTTGATCCTGTGAGTTCAGACACCGAGTACTTAAATCCAAAACGTAGTAAATGCCTATGAAGCTATACGTTCACATGTGGCGTTTCGGTTGGTAGAGTGAGTCCAGACACTGACGTCATTGTGGTTTGTCGCGCGATGAAGCGCGTGCTAGCGTTACAAATTAGACGGAAATTTGCGGTCCCGTGCAAATCCTGTACCTACACTAACCTAACATTCAAAAAGGCTCCGTTCGAAGGCAAAGGAATTGCAACATGGATTCTTTCTGTGAGATTATTTACCTTCGCCTGCATCGCGCTTTTGAAGGACAGTTACATTGCGGGTCCATGAAGTTAAATACAATGTTGCTTATTCAGCACACCAATTTGCAACATTAAATGAGGTTCCACACACGATAGGCGTACAAAGGTTAATTAGTCCAATTATTAGACTGCTAGCTTTTTCCCGCGGCCTCGCCGGCCGTGTAAAAAAAGAGAGTTACTTTGCAAGAAAATCTCGTATTTGTGTTTTAGAACAGATGAACAGAAACTCTTTACAATATTCACAATTTATTTACTCGTTGGTGATACTTTGATAAAAACTCGGAATGTAAATTCGTTTTTAATGATTTATTCATCGTGTGACGAATGTGACAAAACAAAATGGCGTTGAATTTCCTTATGCGCAATAATGGAAACCTTATTTTCAAACGTATGCATTTATGGAATAAATTACATATCTTAGGCATATATTGTATTTATCATTGGTATCAATGATACCAATATTTTGCTCGTTAATTATGAGACAACAATTTTGATTCGTTAGATCATCATGTATATTTTAAATATGGCAGATGATTCGTTCGAGTGAAAAATTAACCTGTAGTTGTATGGAGAATGCGCCCCCAAACGGTTACTTACTAGAAAAATTATATACATTTTTTGAATCGTTTGCGCTATAGAATAACATACCATTTTTGAAAAACGTCAAAACTCATGGACACTTCTAATAAATCAGATGGCACCTATATACATGTTTGTGCTTTTCCATGGCAAAAGGGTCGCATCATGGACGCCTTGTCCAATGTCCAACGCTGTTCCATCTCCTCGTTCTTGGCGGGCAACTGTTCCATTAGCTCTAAGAAGTTCCCCACTCCTACTTGCAACGCCAAACCTATTCAAACTTATTAATGAATAGGACTTACGCAGTGTAACCACATCGCGGGCCCTGAGGTAGGATATAGCGAGACGCATCACGGAAGCTTTGTCCAGCTGTTCCACTTCCTCTTTCTTGGCGGGCAACTGTTCCATCAGCTCCGAGAAGATCTGCATCTCCTTCGTGCGGCGACATCTGGCCGCGACGCGGGATTTCTCCTTGCGTTTCTCATTGTTCCTGGAAAAAAAGATGGCGATTGGTTAATTTCTTGTGTCGAGAAATTTTTCACACTTTGGAGAATTTACAGTGGCCTGTTTCATCACAATGACAATTGCCGCCCGACAGTGACATTTCGCCGTTGGCTGTTCAACCCAGAAATAGGCATAGAATTTCAGTGACACTGACAGTGTCAAATAATCACTGTGGTGATATATAAAGGGATTTTTCTGTTTATAAAATATTACCAAGAGGGATAGTTTTAAGTATCTACATGATAATATAAGTATTACGAAGTCAATCATTTGTGTCTTTTGACTTTACGCAACTTTTCTCAGAAGTGTTATATGAAAACTAGAGAACCTATAAATTATGGAAGGTATACGTAAAGCAAATAGAATAAACACGATAATAAAACATTGAGATGATTGTGACTCATGATAATCATACTATAACATACTTTTGAACATTAACATGGGAACCAGATTCACGCACAAGAATTATTTACCAGTTTTGATATTAAAGTCATCATTATCATTCTAAATGATTAACTACGCAGTCATAATTAAAAGCTGTAATTGCCATAATTTTAGAATAACTCTGACATAATTCATGTTGTGCCTGAGTTAACAAGCAGCCATGAGTTATCTGTTTAAATTAATGTTAAGAAGCAAAGAAGTTAAGCATTATAAACGTTACAAAAAGTTGACTAAATTATGCGAGATATACATATATACAGATTGTCACAAGACTTCAAAATCGAGGTCAACAACCATTAACTTCTTTGTTATGAATGTTAAATTTTCTCTAAAAATACACATAATGTCCTTAGCCGAGTTCGTTTCTCTTTAAGCTTACTCTTACCAAACCAAATTGAATTGACCAGACATTTAAGAAATCATACTTAATTTACTTGGCAGTCTTGGCACTAACCCAGAAAGAGGAATGTTTCCTTTCAGCAGTCATGCCTGTATGGTTAGCAAAGTATCTACAGTAGGTATGATATGAGTCACTACTCACTACTAATGACAGGTTGATATAAAGGTATCTATTTACTCGAAGACAGACATCGTAGGTGAAACGTCTAAACGTTTTATGTCACCTTTGTATAGACACCAGGTCTCCGAAGCATAGAGCAGCACAGGTAAAATAATTGCTCTATAGACGGCAAGCTTCGTGTGGAGGGCAAGATCGTGCGACGTCGACGGATACGTTTAGGAGGACATCATCATCATCATCATATATTTACGCTATAGCACTATTGCCTGCATCATAATTTGATCTAATCTAGCTCAGACGTCGACCCCTTGAGCATCTCTCGAGCGTAGTCAACTCTATTCTATGGTTGCTGCCTATATCACGACACAAAGTTGACGCAACTGCGCATCCTCCATTCCTTCAACGCCATTTTCTATAGCGTCTTGTGACTAGCCGACGCGCGGGTTCTCAAAGGAACAAATGCGGGTTGGCTCATAATCAATGTGTTACAGAGATTTACCTAATTCGAACTTGGATTAGTAACTAAATAAGTGACTATTGTAACCTAAACTTTTACTAAACTTAAACTAAACGTAACAAGTGGAATTTCAGTGTTCACAACCAACCTTTTCGATATAGCCTGAAGTTTAGTTTCTTTCTCCACAAACGCAGGGGTTCCAGGAATACACATTTTCACAACAATTTTAACATTTGTCCAATATCTTCGTAATTAAATTGACACGGGACACTTCTACTCCGAATCAGTAATAAGAATGATGGAATTAGTAATTACAAACTATATACCATTAATATGTCATTAAGTGCACACAGCTATTTATCGCTAGTTCCAAACAGTACTAAGGATCGGATCATTTAGAAAATAAATTCCTTTAGTCAACTATCAGGTTTGGACAACGAATCTGGCGCCCATTTTTGTATTGACACAATAAATGTTGACAGATTTCAAACGTCCCTGATAATAAATCAAGTGGAGTTTATTTCAAGTATACTAAGTAGTATTTGTCTACAGATAGAAAAGCTAAGTAGTAAAACCGCGTAAAGTCCTAAGCGTAAGACAAATATACTTGATACCAAAGTAAAGACGAGAAGTCAAGAAGGCTGTAAAAGTTTTGTGGTCTACCGCAACAATGATAACAAAAATACTGATGAAACACAATTCAAATGGGCCATCGCATTAAATGTATTGACGCACGACGATCCTGACGTGACCGTCATATCAAATTAATTTGATGTCAAGACAAGGAAGGACGGTGTGATCGAAGTATTTACGTATGACGATGACAGATTACTTTAATTTAAAGCAAAGCAAAGGAAAAAACGTTCAACTAAACGACCAAAATTTTACGAGATTTTTTTGTATAATCAGGGATCTCGATGGAATTTACTATATTCAAGGGGTTTTCGGGGGCGAAAAATCGACCTTGCTAGGTCCTTATCTCTGGGTATACGTGTTGAGTTTTTACATGTTTTCCAATATCAATCTCCCGGATATTATTTGGCATTACATACGCCGTTTGTACTTAAATCTGTTAAAGTAAATGATGTGGCCGTTCTGTGATAAAATAGAGGATATACCTATGCCGACAACTCGTATCAACTAATTAGCAGTAATACAGGTTGATTTGATATCAGGTCGCGCCTCGTAAGGTCTTGTATTTCGCTGACCGGAGCTTAAACAAGTTTACGCAATAAGTTAATTGAATTTTAAATTAGTCATTAGAAAAAGCAAGTCATTAGAATTGAAGTAGTGCTAGGAATTGTCGGTGGTAGAAATCCATAAGTGAATAAACAAACGAATGTTTTGAAACTTGAGTAAATAGAAATTTGACGAAGCGCGATGAGCAATGACAAAGAATACCAATTAATGAAGTTTTAATTTTTAATATCATTAACACTGTTTTGAATTGACGTCTTTTCCGGCCGAGGCGAACGATACGAAGGGTGTTCATCATTAGTGTGTGTGTACGTTTCTTGATCTTATGGTTGGTAACATCACAATGAATAAATAGATTTGGTCTAGCCATAATGTATTGTGTCGGTATGATTAACAAAATAAATAACTATCTAACTTTGTACATACACGCGAAAAACGAAAGTCACTGGTAACGGTTGCCTAAAGGCTTACAAGAGGAAGAATAAATTATAAAACTAAAAATATTAATTAAAAACACATCAAATCCAAATTATTCTAAAACGATAAAACACATTTTTTAAGGAACTCGTAAACTGTCTTCGAAAATATGTTACTTCCTACATTTTGTTTGCCAAACAAAAGTAGGTGGTTAAATATGACTAACATTAAATTACGATATAGTTAAGATTAGGTGATACAATTAATTCCCAAAGAAAGGCTCTGATTGGTTGTTACGATAGATTGACGTCAACACAATGTTTAAAGACTTTATAACAATATTTTTATGTTTAAAAGACCTTGTAAGCGACAAAGTAAACAAATGTTAATGCAAAAGTAGAAATCGCGTAAAATAAATATAATTTTACAAAAAAGTCACAAAAATTCCCAGTCCTTCAGTTCGCAAATATCTGTCAGCTAGTTCTTATCTAGTAATTAGAGCACTACAATAATAGAACTTTTGCAGACCAACATGTCAAAAGTAGAACGCATACTAATAAACACAGGTCGTGTCTAAAAAGAAAACGAGTTTCGGGTAGCGATAAGGACGGGCGAAGCGCGAACGAAACGCATTGAGGAAAAATCGATCGCCGTGAGTAATCCGAATGGGGAGGGGATCGATAACTGCAATTAGTTCCGATGCTTCCAGCTTCCAGTGTTGCCATGCATAATTGTTTACCTGCGGGCCGATTTTTGAGTCTCACGCGTTCGAATTCAGAAAATTGTCACTGAAAATAATAGGCAAGTCACCGTTTTCAAGCGGTATTTTAGTGACAAAATCCCGTATGCGAAATTAAAAAATCGCCCTTCTGCATTTATATTAATTAAAGGGTACAGGGAAAATATATCGACATTTTTTTGTGACATGAGACTTTAATAATATAAAAATGTATAGCTGTCAATGAACTTTTACTGTCGTTGTATATTTTTTATCACTTAAAAAACACCTCACCTATACGAGAAAATAGTATGGTTAATGAAATACATCGTTCCTTTCAAACTGCTGTAACTATAAAGTGTATAGACACATAAGACAGGTTTCTTAGGTATTATACATTTCCTCCTCATTCATAAACGTTCACTAAAGTTATCAAGCCGATAAAGTTCGCTTGTCCCTTTCTATCACACCAATACGTCGGAAAGGGACAAACGAACTTTACCGGCTTGATATATTTATTGATCGTTTATGAATAAGGAGCATAGTGTTTTTTTAAGCAGTCGGTCAACTAAGAGTAAAATCAATGTTTTCATAACTGCGCACAAATAAGAAAAGAAGTTGTTTTTTTTTGTGTTAATCATACGATAATATTTTCACACTTTGCGCAATTTTTTTTATTTTAACTACGCATACGGCAACATAATTTCCAGTTTTAAGAAACTGACAAAACCAGTTCAACTACTTATAAAACAATAAAATTTCTGAATTTGGATACTTAGCAAAATAACCGGATACAACATCTCCGATATATATTTTTTGTAAAGTGCAAAAAATGAGGAAAACCAAAATTGATAGATACGTGTTTGTCATACAGTAAATATTATAGGTTACTTGTATATTATGATAATCTAGTATCAAGATAATACTTATAGCACAGTTTATTATTAGGTACATTATTGTTATGATTATGTAGAACTTAAGCATTATCTACAAAGAATTGTTGATACCGAACTAGGGTTTCTGATTTCTCGACCTATTAGAAGTCTCGAGTTTCGAGAAATCTCGAGCCCAAAGTCTCGAGTCTTCTCGAGTCTCGAGTCTTTTTTTATAAATGGTAAAATTTTGATAAAAGAATAAACAACAATATGATTAGTAGTTTTTATTGCACTAAAAATCTTCTTTGAAATAAACATAAATCAAATTTTAACAAGAAAACTACAATTATAGTCTTGAAAATAATACCTAATCCTTTAACTTCCCCGCCTGTGCACGGGTTAAGTAAATTAAAATGTCATGTATTAAATCATAATGTCATTGAAATTAAATGTTTAAAATAACTTCTTCTTCTTCTTCCTCGTTTCCTCATTGCCGAGGATCGCGACCATAAGTAGCGTGTCTCCATTGAACGCGGTCATAAGCCATGTGGACTGCACAGTATACGCTGTCGCCACACGATTTCTTCACACAGTCAGACCATCTCTTACGAGCCCCACCCCAAGAATGTTTACCATTAATTCGCCATATTATGCATTGGTGCTCTCATAATGTGTCCGAAAAATCTGAGGGTCGCTCTTGGCATATTTTGGAGAGCCGTGTGGTGATATTCAGTTCTTGCAAAATAGAGATGTTTGTTAGTTCTTCTAGCTTTTCAAGTTATACTCGTAGCAGTCTTCGCCAGCACCACATCTCAATAGCGTCAATCTTAGCCACATCAAAACTTTTCAGGGTCCAAGTTTCGGCACCATACATAAATATCGAGATTATCGAGAAGACAAGAGATCGAAATAATCGCACTTTGTTTTGACGTCGGATTCCTCTGTTCTTCCAAATCTTGTCGAAGTTAGCCATAGCACTCTTCGCAGGTTATCAATGACCCAAGATACATAAACGCGCTGACTTTTTCGTAATTGCTTTTAAATAACACGAGGCTATCAAAACTAGCCAAAGTCGCTGCCAGCTTACGTTGGAATGAGAGGTTAGATCGCTTTATCTCGTTATAATTTATGGCCGCCGTTCGACACCGTCCCCACCGCCTCGCGATGAGACCGGGCAGAAGGTAAAAAGTTGCATTTCACTTCAGGTCGTACTTTACATTCCGGACTCGAGACGTCTCGAGTACCTGTCATTTATTTCTCGTCTCGAATGAAGCCGAAATTCTCGAGAAGTCTCGAGTTCGAGACTCTCGAGCAGAAACCCTATACCGAACCGACATAACTAAACTTGCCGCCCGCCTGTTGTCTGCCTCTATTTATAATCATTTGTTTTTCCACTGTATCCACTGTATCTTTTGCTGAGGTGTGCCAATAAAGAGTATTCTATCTATCTATCTTGTGCATAGTATTAAGACTATAAAGCCAAAATAACCAAATACTTATTAATATATATTTTTTAATGTCTCGCTTTACGGTGAAGGAAAACATCGTGAGGAAACCGGACTAATTCCAGTAAGGCCTAGTTACCCTTCGGGTTGGAAGGTCAGATGGCAGTCGCTTTCGCAAAAACTAGTGCCTACGCCAAATCTTGGGATTAGTTGTCAAAGCGGACCCCAGGCTTCCATGAGCATGATGATGATCTCAATAATTTTGTTAAACCAGGTTATAACAATATGATTTTCTAAATATGTAATACATAGAATGAGATGATTCTGTTGACGCTTCGAACCAAATAATTCAAATTTATCTTCTGGATTGATGACTGGTTTATGAATCCTCTTCTTCATGTTAATTTATGATACAGTCAAGTCGACGAACGCAATCAATGCCGGCTGGCCCGGTTGCAAAGGGAAATGCAACTACGCTTATCTTTATTGCTATTTCACATGCTTATCGAACGCTGGCGAGTCGTATGGCTAGACGGTCCTCACTAACGCCGTGTCTTGCGTGGGCGACCGTCGCGCGACCGTCGCCGTCGCGTCTCATACTTCCATATCGATAAGGTTTGATTTCGTATGCGTCGTATCGCCGTCGCGCGACCATCGCGTGACCGTCGCCCACGCAAGCCACGGCGTAACAGCACACCTCGGACACTGGCGATCAAATGCGCGTTCTTAGCACAGTCTAAGCTCGTATAGGTGAACGCGTACTATGCTTGTATGAGTGAAATATGACCGGTCGGCTGTTCGCGTTTTTGACAGGCGGTAACTGTGAGGTAACCGAGAGGGGGTGGGCGGCACTTTCAGCGGGGAGCGGGAGTGGCCATACTGTACGATAGTACTCTTTAATAGTGTGCTAACAGTCATCGGCATGCGTGTTCGTGACGTAACGCAAGCTATGTGCCACATTGCATATTGTTATATACGATACAGTCACGTCAAACATATAGCCAGTGCTCTGTATGCCTGGCCCAGTAGCCGAATGGCATTTCTGTGAAGCGTAACTAAAACGAAACGCCGCGAAAGATAGTCTGACTCTGTCGCGCCAATACGCAAGAGCGATAGAGATAGATATCTACGAGAGTCTCGTTTCGTGAGCGTTTCGTGAGCGTTTGTGCCATTCGGCTACGCACACTGGTGTAGCCCCATCTGATAACGCGGGATGTCCAGCTAGAGTAACAGCCGGATTCCTCTGAAAATGCAAGAATTGTTGGTCCTGTCAAAATTGTGCGGGAGATTGGAATCCAGGATCTTTTAAAAGCTCAAATAACACCGAACATAGCTAACCTGGAGCTAAGCAGAGGGCTGTGTTCTATAGATAGAACGTTCTGTAGGTCTACAGTTAGATATTGGAGGTATACTGATATTTGGAGAAGGTAATGACTGTCCTGGAAACGTGAGGATATTTAAAGAGCTGTCAGGACTTTTGTTGGTTAGACAACTCACATTATGTCTCTGGTTGTGAAGGTATAGCTCGTTAAGCGACTGGAATACATTACTAGTTAGTTATGAGACAGTTTTAGGGCACGCAAATTGAGCATGACAACATAGCACAACCCAAGACATACCCAAATATTTAGCGCAATCGTAGTGATACAGATAAAAACAGGAATTAACATGGAAATCGCACGTTCAGTCGTCAAAACCACTTACTGAATAAGTACACTATTCCTATTAAAAGGGTTTGATTTATTTTATTAGATTCAATGATACTAAATGCAATGTGATTGTAACAATTTAGCTTTCTGAGGGTATATAGTAGGTATTTATTAATTTCTAGTGTTCACCTTACTTAATATTCCTGTAATCTAACAATAAATAGTTTTGTATTGATAAATAAATTGTTACGAAATCGGAGGAGATTATACTAATAAACATATTTACTATTTAGTACCTACATAGATATAATCAGCATCTGCATCGGCTACCTATCCGTAGGTATTAGGCATAAAAGGAGACACATATATATTATACAAAAAGTAGCATCAGCAATTTATTTCCCATTTATGTATGTTTCCTTCATCAGCGTGTCATGGCCAGTCACGGTCATCAAGTTCTGATACCTACTTCTAATCAATTGCATTATCGTTCTTTATGGTATAGGTCTCAATTCTTGGGCATATAAACTTGAAAAAAAAATACAAATTAAAAAATGAAGACTATTTTTAGCTGTTTGTACGAATCGCTGGCTTGGCTTGTTATTAGGGAATTTTCAGAATTTGGACCCCAATTAGCGAAAGTCGTTAACAAAAATTAACTCGCTATCAGTTTTGTGACGATATTTAAGCATGAAATTTCAATAAAAATATTGTTCTTGTGTTAATTACATCAACTTTAAGCGATAATCTACATTCAGAATCTAAAAAAAGTAACTTTTTAGGCAGATTTTATGCTTAACTGCCGTCACAAAACTGACAGCGAGTTAATTTTTGCTAACGACTTTTGTTAATTGGGGACCCAAATTCTGAAAATGCCCATTATTTGAATATTTTGCATTTTATACGGAAGCTCTGGAGGAGCGGTAGAAAGAAAAATTATGCGCGCAGAACTTGTGTGATGCAAACTGCTAAAAAGTATTTCAGTATCTAATGTAATCTGGTTTCCCTGAAAATCCGGTATGGGTCCCTGTTAAGAACAACCAATGAGCTCGAGAGATTAAAGATTTGACTAATAAGACTGATTTCTCGGGCGGATATAAAATTTGAGGTAAAGGTCAGCTCACATACTCACATTGTCACATTTCAGAGTTTAAGGATAAACAAAACACTGGATATTAGGCCAATGTCGGAATAATAACAGCGTCATTTTGCTATCAAACCAGCAACTACCCGTAGCGTGTAAGTGGCAAGCAATTGGCGATGATTGCAAAAATAATAGCGTGCCCCGGCATCCGAGCCAATTGAGATCACGTGACGTCGGCAAATTTATATGTTCCGTTCGTCTGGGGTGTTATTTCCCTCACTTATGTATGAAGACAATCGCTCAAGGAAACCAGTATAAAGTCAGACAAGAATTTTTAGAAATGAAAAAGTGGCAACATGGTGTTGTCCCGTGAGAGATGAGTATATAAGAGGAAGCCTGAGAGAAACCATTTTTAACTGCCAACTTCTTGGGCTATAAAAGCGGTATTTGATTAAATATAGGCTCTTGATCTGTTGGGCTAAGTTACACTGGTACATGTGAGATTTAGAATGAATAAGCAATGAGAATACAAAAACTGAAGCATCGATGAGAACAAAATCGTTCGTCAATTTTCTGTGACGTGAATCGAGGTTCTCGATTGAATATTTAAAAGTCACGAAATTGACAAAACGTCGCTTAAATGATTGTTGACCTCTGAAGATACATTACAATTCGGTAAAGCAGTATAAGAATGAACGCAGGACGATGTAATAAAGACATCGCTAAGGAAAATGGAGATACAACACAGAGACTGACAGAGACTATACCCAATGTAATAAAAACATATCATATCAACAAGAAATCGAGAAATTCAAGAATGAATCAAACGAACGTCATAAATACAATATCCAAATGTATTATCTGGCTGCATGGCCGGTGGCTGGCAAGATAAGATAATTTATTTACATAAACACAGACATAATAGATAATATAAGTAATCAACTTCGTTGCACTTGCAAGCACAATACTGGCTGTCAGTGTCACACAAAACACCGTCTTCTAGACAAACATATACATACTTACATAATGAATACAGGAGCCTATTTGACCTATTTCATTGCCTTGAGTTACCTTGTTTACTTAGGTCGTTGCATGTCTTATGACATTTTTTGTAGAAAATCTAGAGCAATTGCAGACTGTCCTTCACAGCCTGAAGATCTTGAATATCATGCCGTTTTTAATTATTCCTAAATGTGTCGTTTGCTATGCGCAAAATATTAAATAGTCTAGAGCCAATTTGGCCACAAGTCGTCTCCTTCACGATTTTCGTCGACATCTCTTCTAAATACCTAAAACAGGTATGGATGTGTTCCTCGTTCTCTCCAGATTACGAATTGACCTGTTTTAGTTTAAGGAGGGGGGGACGGGTCGAGAAAAAGGGGGGGAAAGATGGCGACCGACCATCATAGATATTTATTCACATCTCGAGTCCTATGGCATCAATCTGTTCGTGCGAGGTGTCATTTGAAAGCTTATTAAACCTACTTTAATTGTTTTCAAACAACTATGCTCATAAAAGTAACCGTTTAGGAAATATTTGAAAATATGTGTTTTTTTATCGCGCATGAATTGCACAGGTACTAGTAAAAAATGCGTCTAACTCAATAAACAATAACTTTACCGCAATTGATGTTATTATAAAATTTTTGCGTCTATTCATGTTCTATCTAAAAATATAAGTTTAATTGGTATATGATAATATATAACCATGTAATTAAGAATTTTGTTTGGCAGGGGTTATCCTCCAGGTCGCCTAAACGGGCGCTGACCGTAGTAAAGTATTCAATATTTTTGAGGTCTTATTTTACGGATCCATATGTGAGAGGTATCGTTTGAAAGATAATTAAACCTACTATAATTGTTTACACATAACTATAGTCATAAAGGTAGCTGTTTACAAAATATTTGAAAATATGTGTTTTTTATCGAGCATGAATCGCACAAGTACTGGTAAAAAATGCTTCTAAGTCACAATAATAACGTTACCGCAATTGATGTTATTATAAAATTTACGCGACTATTCATGAGCTTTCTAAGAATATAAGTTTTATTGGTAAGTGATAATATAACCATGAAATTACGAATTTTGTTTCGTAGTGGTCACTCCGCCGGTCGCATAAATGAGCGCTAACCGTAGTAAAGTATTCAATATTTTTAAGTTCCTATTTTACGGATCCATATATAAGAGGTATCATTGGAAAGCAAATTAAACCTACTATAATTATTTTTGAATAACTATCGTTATAAAGGTAGCTGTTTACAAAATATTTGAAAACATGAGTTTTTTTTTTCGAGCATGAGTTGCACATATACAGATAAAAAATGCTTCTAACTTAATAAACCATAACTTTACCGGAATTACTGTTATTATAAAATTTACGTGAAATTTCATGCGCTTTCTAAAAATATAAGTTTTATTGATGTATGATAATATATGACCAAGTAATTACGAATTTGGTTTAGCAGGGGTCACTGCGGCCTGTCACGGTATTGGGTGCTGACTGACCGTCGCCAAATTTTCTACATTACTCAGATCCTATTTTACTGATAAATTTGTGAGAGGTATCATTTGAAAGCATATTATGCGTACTACCTTTATTTCTAATACTTCAAGTCGAAACTGTAGAAGTTTACAAAATATTTGATTAGTAATATGTGTATTTTACTGTGCAAGAATAGCATTGGCATTATTAAGACACGCTTCTAGCTCAAAAAATTATTGTTTTCCGCAATTGATATAATAACAAAATAAACGGAAAATGTATGACTTACACAAAAAATAAGTTTGGTTTGTATTGCATACCTAAACAATTAATTTTAATTTGTTCACCTCACCTACTGGGCACCATCATATAAATGGATGTCCACCGTCGTTACCTTTTTTCATGATTTTTCAGACTTTATTTCACTGATCTATATTTAAAATAAATAAATACTTAATTGATCAGTAAAATAAACTCTGTAAAATGATGAAAAAATTAAGGCAACGGCTTTGGACATCCGTTTATATGACTATTGACCGTGCGCAGTGGGTATGGTGGACAAATTAACATAATTGTTTAAGCAAAACTAACAAAACTCTTTTTTTGTAAAGGCCATACATTTTGTGAAGAAGAATAGATAGAAGCATGTTTCACTCGTATCAGTGCGAATGCTATATATTCATATACAGTAAAAATACACTTATTGTCAAATATTTTGTGAACTTCTACAATTACGACTAAAATAATTAAAAAGTAACGATAGTACGCATAATATTCTTTCAAATGATACCTCTCACAAAAGGATCGCTAAAATAGGATCTGAGAAATACATAAAATTAGGCGACGGTTAGCACCTATTTACGTCACGGGGATGCAGTGACACCTGCTAAACCAAATTCGTAATTACTTGGTTGTATAATATCATACATCAATAAAACTTATATTTTTAGAAAGCACATGAAATGTCCTGTAAATCTTATAATATCATTATTTGCGGTAAAGTTATTGTTTATTGGTCATGCACCAAGATACAATCTTAAAAATTATGAAAACGGCAACGAAAATGGTCATCCATGTATATGACGGTGCGCAGTGAGTATGATGGATAAATTAACATTAATTGTTTATGCAATACTGACAAAACTTATTATTTGAAAAGGTTTAAGGTCATTTTGGCGTTTATTTTGTTAGTATATCAATTGCGGAAAAAATATAATTCATTGAGCTAGAAGCATGTTTTACTCACATCGGTTCCAATGCATATTTTCAAATATTTTGTTAGCTACTACAGTTACAACTAAAATTATTGAGAACTAATGATAGTACGCATAATATACTTTCAAAAGATTCCTGTTCAATAAAATAGGATCTGAAAAATATAGAAAATTTGGCGACGGTCAGCATCCATACGTGGCCGGGCGCTGTGGCCCCTACTTAACCAAATTTGTAATTACTTAGTTATATAATATCATACACCAATAAAACTTATGTTATTAGAAAGCGCATGAAATTCCGCGTAAATTATATACTAACATTAATTCCGGAAAAGTTGTTGTTTATGGATTAAGAAGCATTTTTTACCAGTAGCTACTTGTGCGACTCATGGTCTATAAAACACATATTTTCAAATATTTTCTAAACAGCTACCTTTATGACTATAGTTATTTATAAAAAAATATAGTAGATTTAATTAGCTTTGAAACGATACCTCTCGCATATGGATCCGTAAAATAGGACCTCAAAAATATTGAATGCTTTACTACGATCAGCGCCCATTTCTGCGACCGGGCAGAGTGACTCCTGCTAAACCAAATTCGTAATTACATGGTTATATATTATCATATACCAATTAAACTTATATTTTTAGAAAGAACATGAATAGACGCAAAAATTTTATATTAACATCAATTGCGGTAAAGTTATTGTTTATTGAGTTAGACGCATTTTTTACTAGTACTTGTGCAATTCATGCGCGATAAAAAAACACATATTTTAAAATATTTCGTAATCGGTTACTTTTATGAGTATAGTTATTTAAATACAATTAAAGTAGGTTTAATAAGCTTTCAAATGACACCTCGCACGAACAGATTGGTGCCATAGGAGTCGAGATGTGAATAAATATCTATGATGGTCGGCCGCCATCTTTCTCCCCCTTTTTCTCAACCCGTCCCCCCCTCCTTAAACTAAAACAGGTCAATTCGTAATCTGGACAGAACGAGGAACACATCCATACCTGTTTTAGGTATTTAGAAGAGATGTCGACGACTTTTTGTAAAAGAGGTCGTTTGGTCCCTGACCTCAAACTTATAATTATGAGATCTACAACGCAATAACATACTTCTTCGACCACTGGCAAAATACTCTTGCTTGTCTCAAATCACACCTTTAAGTTGCCAACATAATCACACCTTTAAGTTGAAAATAATTCAGTAAGTAAAACATCTAAGATTTTCCTTGTCCATCAATATGACCAATTAATACTCCAATCAAAAACGTGACTACGTTGTAGTAAACGTAGCTCGTGTTAACATCAACTGCCATTACATGCGACAGATAAATCTTACACGTTCAACGACACATATGCTAGGCTGACTTATTGTAGTTATATTGTGTTACAAAATCACTCATTTAAAGCGCCCACTCGTGCACGTGCACCCTTCTTTTTAAGCAGTAACTTCTAAGAAGCAGTGCAATAAAATTGGTCTCTGTCTTCTTTTGCCATCTCATAAGCTAATATTAGTGTGTTGACGTAGATTACCGCATCGCTAAAATGTTTCGGAAAATTGCGGGTCACAACTTTATGACTAGCTCAGGGCCGGGACAAGTAGCGTACTAAAAGAGAGGCCTATGCTCAGCAGTGGGCGAAAGGGCTGAATGATGCAGATGGTGATGACGTTGATGAAAATTTTCCTTTGAACATGTTCTCCAATTTTAGCCAATTCAGGCCATTCTCAAGAAATCTGTATTCGGTGGTGATGGTGTTTAATTATCAATATTATCACCTCCTTTTCACACATTTCATAAGAAGTCAAAGAATGGTCAACTTGCATAAGAATACCTACCTAAATATACAATTTTCCAATACAACAATTTAACATTACCTTTCCTATGACAAAATTTAGGTATCAGCTAGCAGTATTGAGTACCTAATATTTGATTATTTAAAATATTATGTCAATTTGTTAGCAAATAAAGCTAACCTTAGAGATTATTACTTTTCAACTTTCGTCTAGTGTAGTGTAGACGGGATAACAACAATATTTTAATCACGTACATCTTACTAAGTTGTATTTATTGCACTATGACCTCTTGTACCTACTTCTTTTTTTACAATGCTAAATTGCTAATTATCATTATGACGACTCCTAACTTCTGCGTAACAAGTTTCTCTTTACACATCTCGCTCGCTCCAATATGCCAGTACGAGTCAAAGTTCAAAGTGTTTGACTCGTCGACTACCCGAAGCTAAAAATGTGTTGTTCTACAGCTTTGGCGTTTTAGCATAAGCATGCCCTAACAAGTTATTTGTATAATAACGATACGAGTAAATTACGTCCTTAAGTTTAGTCAAGCTGAAATGGGACTAGGCCGGCCATGTCTGTCGCATGCACCCACAGAGGTGGGCAAAAATTGCCACGGTCTGGGTGCCGCAAGACGGGCGAGGATCTGGCAGACCCAGGCGGCGATGGCGGGATTACGTAGACGCATATCTTAGCGTTTGGCCGGATATTGCTCAAGACCGTGACGGATGGAGATCCATGGGGGCGGCCTTTGCCCAGTAGTGGGACACCATGTTGGCTATTAATATAAGTTTAGTGACAATGTTTTACTTTTTACTTGAAAACGTTACAAATTGTCAAAATGGCCGCATTTAGAACACACAGATAAAGACAGTAGCTAAACTGGCGTAACGGATATTAACAACGCGTTAGCGTCTCAATTAATATCTCATTATGATAAATAGGACGCATTCTTCTCCAGCGGTACGTGATGCTTGGCTTGACTGCGTGATACTTAATGTTCTTTAAGTTATTTAGGTTTACTTGTTTCAGGATATACAATTAAAAATACACAAAATTAGGTAATAAAGCCTATCACGTCAGGCCGTCCTTTTCGCACTATTTGTAAGTGCGATAGGGAGGCACCGACGCGATAAGGTTTATCACTCTAGTGTGCTATCTACCGCAGGTGGATCATACGGAGTTAACATCAGAATAAAGTGTCTGGGTTCATAGCTCGTTTTTCATAATGAGAAGTAGCTCAGTGACGTGATTACCGAGAAGTTGCGCTATTATGGGATAACTGGCGCGCCTCTATCACTGTTCGACAGTATGCTGCGCGATAGAAGTCAGATAGTCGTAGGTGATGGAGGCAGAGTGAAGTCGGACCCTCTTGGAGCTTCGATGGGCGTAGCGCAGGGCTCGTCGGTCTCCAACTTGCTGTTTTCTCTCCTCTTGAATGATCTGCCTGAGTCCATAGACACGGCCGAGGTGCTGATGTATACTGACGACGTCGCCGCAATTGTCACAGCACCGACAGTCGAAAGCATCGAGCACAAACTGAACCTAGCAACTGCACAGCTGGCTGAGTGGTTTGATGTGAACGGGCTAGGGTAGGGTAGGTAATGAAGTACTTGAACAGGCCACTAGTACAAACTTTCTAGGGTTCGAGATCGACACAGGCCTGGCTTGGAATCAACACGTGGATAAGCTGTGTGGCAAATTGGGGAGCGCGTGCTTTGCACTGGGACGGGTTGCGAAGACGGTGTCTGCAGAGGCAACGCGCACCTGCTACTTCGCCTCCGTACACTCACTGCTTCAGTATGGGGCCGAGCTCTGGGGTCGCTGTGCGGACTGGGAGCGGGCGTTCCGCCTCCAAAAGCGCGCAGTGAGGATAATTGCTCGGGTGCCCCACGATACCCACGCGAAACCGCTTTTTATATAAAAAAAAAAAGTCATCCTGCACGTGGCTATATACATGAGAGCTAATCTGGCGTCATTTAAAATATTCGGAATGTTAAACTCTTACGGAACGCGAAACGCTGATAAGATTATGGGTGTAAGCCGGAAGTTGACCAAGTCATCTAAACTCACTCATGTCATGGGTCCCACCGTCTACAATAAGTTGCCAAAAAACGTTATTGATGCTCCAAGCTTGAGCAGCTTTAAATTCCGCCTAAAGCAGTGGCTTATCCAGCAGTCATTTTATAGCTATAATGAATTCAGTTTTTTTTTCGCTGGGTAGGTGTGAAAACAACATACACTTGTAGAGCTGAATTATATTTAATTAGTAAAAATAGAAAAAACAACATTATTTAAAGGTATTTATACTCTATTTTATAGAACTAGATACATACTGTGTAGTGTGCCAGATCACATGCACTTAAACTAAAATCGCTGAATCACACCTGCCGGTTGACCTTTGACCCATAGTTCAACAACCTCATCTGAAGAAATTAAGAAATAATTTTCTCACAATGGCATCACTTGAGGCAATCAAAGAGACCCAAAAGTCACTGGAATCCACATGTGCACAGAGATTTGCAGAACTGGAGAAAGCGCTGTTGTCTTCATCTTTTCAGCCACACACCACAATTAAAAACGTCAGTGAAGATCTCATTAAATTAAAAGATTATGTCAATGGCACAATAAAGCTCCTGCGGCAGCAAATTGAGGCGGTCAGCAATACTGTGGACTCCATAGAGATGCGACATCGCAGGAAGTACTTGCTGTTTACCGGTGTCCCAGAGGAGGACAATGAAAATATTATTGACACCATGGTAGCAGTTTGCCAGGACAATTTATCTCTGCCTGAAGTGACCCGCAGCTCCATCACAGTCTGTCATAGGTTGGGTAGCAAATCTGAGCGAGTTAGACCTGTGCTAGTCAGATTCTCCGATAACAGGGTTAAAAACTCAGTATGGGCCAAGAAAACTTCTTTAAAAGGCTCTTCAGTGGTGTTGTCTGAGTTTTTGACCCGGGACAGGCAGTCATTATTTACTGCGGCCCGTAAACACTTTGGGATGCGCAAGGTCTGGACCCTAGACGGCAACATATATGTAAAGATGGATAGCGGCAAAAGGGAGCGGGTAACCACATCTGAACAGCTTCTCGCCTTGACTTCGCAACAGGCTCCCATCCAGTCAACTTCGCGTGCTAAAGCTCCGTCGATGACCATAGACCCTACGGCGGATCCATTGCCTGAATCGGCAGAGGCTCAAGCTGAAGCCGCTGAAGATGCAGCAGCCCCCGCACCGGCACCGGCGCCGGCGCCAGTCCCTAAGGCGCCGGTGAAGGCCGCGGCTAGTAAGACCAAGCTGGGTGAGGAGCGCCGTACTCGGCGCACATAGCGTTCTTCTTCGTAGCTCGTAGTATTATTTTCTTTAGTTACCCCGACTGATAACGAGTTTCACAGAATGACGGTATGCGATCCAAGTTTATTTTACACTGCTGTTCGCGTCCACCCTTCTTTTTCTTTAAATTATAATAATTTAACTTGGTTTACCCACTTTGCTAAATTAAATCTCGAATGTTATTTTGCATCATTTGTAAAAGCCGACTGTCACTGTCAGTTAAGCTGTCAAGTTGTCAAACTGATTTCGTTCTGAAACAAGACATTTTAAAAATGTTTAATAATAGTTCGGACCAAGTTTGGACGCGTTCCGTTTCGTTTCGTTAACTGATTGTTTTTAAATGTTTTTTTTGCCTTTTGTTCTTTAACAATGTCATCGTTCTGCATGTTTAAATACTTGTTTTTTTTCTGTGAAATATCCTTAGTTCTTTACTATTTGTCTGTTGAATGTGAACGGTCAACCGGCGGGCCACGCAGTGCCGGTTAATTGTATACTCGTTATATTGTTTACTAATCGTCATATCTTAATTTTACAGTACAATATATATTTTATTATTTATTTATTTATAGTAATTACCTGCCTTCGATTGTTATGTCCGATGATGACAATGACAATGTATCTTTTCACTCTGCCTGCGACTTGTCAACTTCATTTCACTCTCTTGATAACACTTTGTCTGAGCCTGAAACACTGGGCACTCTTTTAACGCGCGAATTTCAAAATACTACTAAACTGCTTAATGTTTGTCATATAAATGCGCAAAGCGTCCCGAGTCACTATAATGATCTTCTCGACACTTTTTCGTCGTGTCAAGCCCATGCCATTCTCATATCGGAGACTTGGTTAAAACCTAACCTTGCTTCTACCTCGTACGGGCTCCCTGGTTATGTATTATTGCGCAATGACCGTATAGGCAAAGGCGGCGGCGGTGTTGCCATCTACCTTCGTAGTGACATCCCTTTTAGTATCTTAGACACTTCACCCTCTCAATTTTCTAACAATATGGAGTATTTGCTTATAGAAGCTAACGTGAAGGGCACAAAGGTCGTACTTGGCGTCGTCTACTGCCCACCGACGGTCGATTATTTCACAACCTTAGAGTCGTTGCTCGTTTCTTTTGCGTCAGAAGGTACACATCACATTATTATGGGTGACTTCAACACAGATCTTTTAAAAAATAATCTCAGGTCACGAAATTTACTGTCCATACTGGACTCTGCGGCACTTTCTGTTCTCCCGTTAAAACCAACACACCGTAATTTTGACACGTCAGACTCCTGGTTGGATCTTATTCTTACGTCATCCACTGACCATGTGAGTAAAGTGGGACAGCTATTAGCCCCTGGTTTTTCTCGACATGATCTAATATTTGTTTGTTACAAAGTACGTCCTCCTAAACCACAAGCAATCAGTATTAAATTACGGAGCTTTGCTCGGCTGGACACTGAGGCACTATTGCGAGACGCGCGCGCGATTGACTGGGTACCCACACTTACGGCTCCAACTGTTGACGAGGCGGTAGTTGCACTTAACACAGCTGTCTTAAAACTGTTTGACACTCATGCGCCCGTTCGTGAAGTAAAACTAAAACGCCCGCCTGCGCCTTGGATTACCCACGCGGTCCGTATTGCAATGACGAGGCGTGATCGTGCGTTCCGCAAATACAAACGGGATCGTTGCAGTGATAACTGGAATGTTTTTAAAATTGCTAGAAATCGGTGCAACAAAATTATTAGGGATGCTAAGCGTAAATACATTCATCAAAATATTGTTTCTTGTTCAACAGCTGACACCTGGAAATTTCTCAAAACTATTGGCGTAGGTAAATCTTCATTTTATTCAAACACTTCATCTGCTTTTTCTCTGAACGATTTAAATACGCATTTCTCAAAATCCTTTTCGCTAGATCCCGCAACTACGTCCAAAAGTATCTCGTACCTTCGCGGCTTACCCTCTTCTTCTCGTTCTACCTTTACTTTCACGCCGGCCTCTGATGACGAAATTCGTAAAATAATTAATTCCATTAAGTCGAATGCGATAGGACAGGACGAGCTAAGTAGAGTTATGGTCTTGCATATCCTTGATTGCATTGTACCTATTATAACGCACGTCGTCAATCTTTCCATGCATACAGGTGTATTTCCATCTCTGTGGCGTAGCGCTCATGTAATACCTCTCCCGAAAGTAGCTAACCCATCGTTACTCAAAGAATTTCGCCCAATTTCAATTCTCCCGTTTTTGTCCAAGGTTTTAGAAGCCGTAGTGCACAAGCAATTGTCCACTCATATCTCCAATAGCCACATTCTCTCACCATTCCAGTCAGGCTTTCGTTCCGGGCATAGTACGACTACCGCTTTACTCAAGGTTATTGAAGATGTGCGGCTGGGCATAGAAGCGTCTCTTGTCACTGTACTGGTGTTAATAGATTTTTCTAATGCATTTAATGCTGTTAACCATGAGCTTCTCCTTGCCGCTCTCGACCATCTCAATATTTCGACGTCAGCGGCCGAGTGGTTTGCATCCTACCTTTGCGGTCGTCGGCAGGCAACTCGTGCCAATCGGGAACTTTCTGACTGGTGCGAACTTTCCTCCGGTGTTCCTCAGGGTGGTATACTCTCACCTCTGCTGTTTTCTGTCTTTGTTAATTTAATCACGCCCTTTATTAATTGTTCATATCACTTGTACGCCGACGACTTGCAATTGTACACTCAAGTGGGGATCGATAATATAGATGAGGCTATAACGCGGCTAAATAACGACCTTTGTAGCATTTCTTCCTGGTCGAAAGATTTTGGAATCGATGTCAACCCGTCTAAGTGTCAAGCTATCGTTCTCGGGACTCCGCGGTCAATTTTACTCTCCGACCTTACATATGTAAGACACATTCTGTTTGAGGGTACCGTAATACCGCTGTCGTCGCAAGTGAGAAACCTGGGGTTGATCATCGATCGGGGCCTGTCCTGGGAGCCACAAGTTTCTGACATATGTCGCAGAGTTACAAATACCCTAAGGTCATTGTACAGATTTAAGCACTTCTTGCCGACCAGTACTAAAACTCTACTCGTACAGGCTCTTGTGCTACCAGTCATAGATTATAGCGACGTATGCCTTACCAATCTTTCACAAGGATTATTAGACAGGTTAGATAGACTTTTAAATAACTGCATAAGATTTATCTTCGGCCTCCGCAAGTATGACCATGTCTCCATTTATCGGCGGAAACTTAACTGGCTTCGTGTACGTGATCGCAGATGCCTCAGAGTGCTATGTATGCTGTACAGTATATTAAATGACCCAGCAACACCGGAGTACTGTAAGAGAGTCGGCCTATCAGTGGAGAGCATCCAAACATTTAAACAACGCTTTGAATCAATATTTTTTTATATTTTAGGAGCTAAGTACAACCGTTCACTCTCAATCGCTGCTTCTATATGAATGCCCTATTGAAGTGTCTGTTTTCCTTGACGTTCTTATACTGTTCCAATTTTAAATCAGGGACTGCCAGTCAGCGACCATGACTGCTGTAAAAGGTTTCATTCTGAATGCGAAACCTCTTACATATCCCTCCCCCTTATGTTAGAAGCAGCCATTGTTCACAATACTACACCCTATCCTATCCTATTCTACCCTAACTACCGGTTGGCCCTACCTAAGCCAGGCCCCCCTACACACACAAAAAAAAAAAAACTCCTAACACCCAATAGTGACAGCCTCATTCAAGGTAGCCAACATCTAACGCTCTTTGCGTGGTTGCCTAGTCCACGGTTGAGACCGCCATAATTTGGATAGTTGGACTATAGCCAAGGTCCTCGCAAATTAGTCAGATATGGACTATGGTTAGGAAAACCAATGGCAAAAACCTAACCCCTGCCCATCGACTAAACCCTTTTATTTTGAACTTTCTGACAGCTAATTGTCTGTGGCCATGACTAGATGACATTGACATGACAGCTGTTAGCAAATTCTCCTAACTTCAAGTAAAAAAAACAAGGCAAAACGTTTATTTCACATGAAAAAACATAATAAATTTTGAAGATGCCGATTCTTGTTGGCGGTGGCGTTGAAGTGGGGGCTTCTCATGGCCGCCAATCTTCCCGCCGCGCCGGTTGCGAAGTGAAGTGGAGCCCGAAGGGCTCATGAAGATTGCTACAGCTGTAGTGTGCTGCACGTTGGTGATGACGACGAAGTGGGGGTTGCATATGACCGCCAGCCATCCCGCCACACCGTGAGCAGCTGGATCATCTGGTCATCTAGTCGGCCTTGTCTTGATACATGTAAAAGAAATGTGTATGAACGTTGTTCTTTGTAGTCAGGAAATTATAAGGGTGTTGTGACATTACACTATAACTTTAAACGATTGTATCTATTTATTAAATATTTACAGTTTGGGGTGTGTTTTATTCCACAGTTTACATGTTTTTATATAACTTAACCTTATTGGTAGCTATAGGAAAACATTATGGAATAAATAAGCCTATCAAATAGTTTTTATTCTAATATAAACATTGCATAAATAATATGTATAGTATTCTACATGTTATATATTGCGCCAAAATAATTAGTTCTATGTGGTTATTTACAAATAATTATCCTTTTTAACATTAGGGATAGGCAAATGACATTTTCTGTCACAAGTCGTTTTTCCTTTGAAATAATGTACATTTTAGTTCACTAATCACAATTATTCCGTAAGTTCTACAATATAATGTATAATTAAAAGATTGAAACTAAATTTACATTGCCTATCTAATGTAACCTACATATCTAGGAAGATTTACTGCATATGTGTATGATTAAGTATATAGGTATGATGGAGCTGATGTTCACGCAATTTGCGTCGACGCCCATGGTCACCGAAGAGGAGTCGTAGAGTTTCTTGAACAACACAATCTTGATCGCCCGTTGCTCTGTTGAATGTCTCGCATTCCATTTTTACGTCAATTCTGCACAGCTATATTTTAACTACGGAATGGGTGATAATGAGTATTAGATAATAAGAAATATATCACCCGGAATAGCTCTTCGTATTGGCGACGATGGTCACTTTGTTTTCCTTCTTCTTAAAGCGCGTTTGGCTTATCGCTTGGCATGCGCTTCCTCGCGCTGTGAGGTCGGGGTTCGTTGTCTGAAAACTCTGAAACCGAAACTAGGGGAAACTTTCAGACGTTAGTGCCTCCACCATGTAAGAGAGTCGGCCTATCAGTGGAGAGCATCCAAACATTTAAACAACGCTTTGAATCAATATTTTTTTATATTTTAGGAGCTAAGTACAACCGTTCACTCTCAATCGCTGCTTCTATATGAATGCCCTATTGAAGTGTCTGTTTTCCTTGACGTTCTTATACTGTTCCAATTTTAAATCAGGGACTGCCAGTCAGCGACCATGACTGCTGTAAAAGGTTTCATTCTGAATGCGAAACCTCTTACAGTACCTGCGGTCTAAATTTCACTTTGTTACTGCACAGCCGGGCCGGGAGCTTCGATCTTCTCGGAAACTCATATTGTCAGTCCCTCTCTATCGCACCGGATCCATGTACAACTCTTTCACATTACATTCAATTCGTCTTTGGAATAATCTCCCTCTTGAGATAAGGCAAACTCAGACCAAGTCTCTGTTCAAGAACAAGTTGCGCAGACATCTTTTAGAAAAGTCTCTTAATCAAGCGTCGTAATAGTTATAGGGCAGGTATATAATATGTATATATGTATAGTATATGTAAGTATATTTATGTAAATTTGTAAGTAGGTATACTCGTATTATGTAGTTTTATTTTTGTAAACGTTTGTATGATGTGATATGTATGTAACCATTTAGGTTTATTAAGTAGATATTCAATTTCTCGACTTGTTATATTTCTTGCACCTATTAGCTCTTATTGATCTCTGTTTGGCCCAAAGGTTAGCTGGTAGAGAATGCCTTTTGGTATTAAGTTCGCCTTTTGTACATTTTTTTTTACTGTGCAATAAAGTTTAAATAAATAAATAAATAAATAATTCATAGCATAGCAGGGTTCGTTATTTAAATTAGCATAATGTTATTTATAGCTGTTGGTGTTCCGAAAAAAAAAAATAAAAAAAAAAAAAAATAAATATAAGGCATGATACGTCCAGCATGAAAATAAATTTGTAACTTCTAATTATCATACATTTATATTGTATTGTAGTTAATTACTAATTATGTATTATTGACGTGTAAATTGGTTTTACAAATAAAATATTATGATATTATGACTGACAGAATGAACGAGCACAGCAATCAGCAATATAATAAGTGAGTACTAAGTCTAGTCTAACTTGAGAGAGCTATAAGCTAAATGCAGTGTCCCGACAGACGCCTATACTTTGGAGGAGTTATAATTATGAAGATAACCAATCAGATCATCTTACCCAAGAGATATCCATCACAGATCCTTCTGCGCAAAAATTATGACTTCGTTATCTCTCTTGTACAGTCAACCAATTTGAATCCTAGGCCACTGTACAACCTTTTCACAGTCAACGTCAAAAGTGACTTATATGGCCAATAATGCACGGTGTCATTAAGACAGGGTTCTAGAGTGGCATGTCATTCAAGTTGGTTGACCGTACATTCAAGCTGTAGAGAGGCAACAAATTCAAGCTGAATCAAAGATTGAATAATACATAATGGTCAGGTTTATGTTATTGTGGGGAAGTTATAATCTTATAATAATACAATTAGAGTAGCGTTAAGGCTTAGACCGAAGGGTACCACAACAAATCAAAGTATTTCATCCATATGTGAGAAACACCAAACTTTTGCTGTTGGAATGCGAATCAGCGTTAAGAGATTGACAAAAATCTATACATTCTGTGTGGAAGTACATTCGGGCATACAAGACGTCCAATTCGACTAAGTGCTAATGAAATAAGATAACATTGTGTAGGATGTGATGGTGAAAAATCCGGGTCAAAAGACTAAAAGAAAAAGTAAGATAATAAAATAGGTAATTCAATACTTGATATGGACTTGCACTTAAATAAATATGGAACCTTAAAAATGAGTTTATTAATAGTTCCAAACATAATACACTTGATAGCATATCGCGCACGTATGTTGTCGTTAATGAGCGGGTCATTTTAGAATTAAGGTTATCGCCGGATATCGTGTGTACAGAATACAAATCGAACTTTGTATTCGGACTTAGGGTAAGGTAGACAAACCGGTATTAGGTAGGTACGTTGACATGTTACGATCGATACAATTGGGTAAATATTTTGTGGAATGTTTCTAAACCCGAAGAAAGAGTTTAGAATAGTTTGGTTGAGCTTCTCTAGACTACTATCGAAGCCTTTTTGTTTTTTGTTGAGGTCCCAATATTTTCAAGATGATAAGCTCTTACTTACATCGAGGTAAAATACAGGTTTAATGGCAGAAGATAATGTTTGACTAAAGCTCATAGTCTTAAGCAGTCGATTAGCTAAAACTTTTTTGATTGTTGTTATTGTGACCCTTGTTACCTTATTAATATTGTATGGACAACTTAGGGTTGTAAATAGAAAAAAAACCAAATGTTTTTTTTCAGAATTGTGAAAAAAAACATGAAAAAAAACCGAGCACCATGGTTTTTTTTCTAAATATGGTTTTTTCAGATGAACAAATAATACGACAATAACGGTTTTTCGTGAGTTGTAACGTGTTTCAATAACAATAACGTACATTTTAATTCAATTAACATTCAGTATACAAACGTTTATTGGGGAATCCCCGATGCTGCGTGTAGCGGTGGTGTTGCCAACAGTAAATAGTGATAACTACCAACTACAGATTTCGTAAATGTTACTTTTATAAGACCAGAAATTAAAGTTATTTGATTAAATTCGTTTAATAGTTAACATTAAGTCTAAAAACCCGTATAGAAGTATTAACTACTTTGCAAATTTTGAGATTTCGTACTTTAGAAAAAAAAACATACTCCAGAAAAAAAACTGTTTTTTTTTCACGGTTTTTTTTCATGTTTTTTTTCAAGCCAGAAAAAAAACCGTTTTTTTGCAACCCTAGGACAACTATAGATTTCTTATAAAGAATGACATGGTGTATTTGAAGCGAGCAAAGAAAATTAAGAATAATAATTGCCGGTAAAATTAAATGATAATTGATCCAAATAAGAAAATACAAATGATAGATAAAGGAAGGTCAAGAGAGGATAAGTTATAGCGCGTGTGAGTTAAATAGGACTGATACTTAACAGACGGTAAACAAAACTTGGAACACAAACTTAAATTACCTATACAGCGTGTGTATTCCATACGGGCGAATATCTTAATAACGATTAGTATCGGACCTAAGGAGCCTAACTACATGGATTTTTTTTAATAGATGAGATATTTTTTTTCATACATAATAATTCAGCACGCAATGTACTAAGTCCACATCAATTAGCGTACCTACCTAAACGTCATTACGACATGACGTTTATGTCATCTCAAATTAAGTTGGACGGCGTACATTGCTGCTTGATCAGATTAAAAAAAATAATTACTCTTAATTAATAGCACTTTTTAACAAAATGATTATCCTATACGATTCGTATGATCAGATACTATAACTGGATACATTATTCGCCCGTATGGAATCTACACGCTGTATAGGCCAATAATATAAAGGGTGCTCAGCCACTATTTATGCTGAAACAATTGACTATTATATTGTTTCAAAAATGTCCCTTTGATTAGGGCTTGCATTCCGGAATTCCGGAATCTCGAAATTCCGGAATCTCGAAATTCCGGAATTTCGGACAATTTTTCCGATATTACAGTTCCGGAATTGAAACACATAATCTCGAAAATTCCGGAATTGAAAAAAAGATATATTTTTGGACGAAAACGTGTAATATCAGCCTGGTTATTTTACAAAACTACCACCGCGTCTATAAAAGATATGTAAATTCATTAAGTTAGACACTCCTCGGATTCAGGTAGTGCCTATTTTATGACCAAAAGGTTGCCTCCAGGGCTAGTTAGAGCGAGATAGTGTAGTTTCAACCCGCTAATATTATACCATTGTCACGTTCTGGTTTTGCTCTCAATTGTTTTAGCTAATAAGTGAAATATAATCATTTTTAAGTAAATATTTGTTATAAAAAGTTTTGTTTTGTGATAATTTAAAATTACTAGCCGGGAGCTGAAGGACAATTTAACAAGGTTAACTGGAAGAGATCCCTTAAAGGGATAAGTTCGCCTTTGTACTGAAACTTTTTATTTTAAATATTATGTGCTGTATTCTTTTTCTGTACAATAAAGTGTTTACTTACTTACTTACAATTAAACATAAATAAATAACATTAGGTACATTATTAATATTATTATTTTATTGGCGTTATTTATGCTCAATTTATTAGATTGAACTTAAATTTCAGTAATAATCTAAATTAATCGGTATTAAAGCGGCACAAAATTTTACTTCTTTTCTCATAGCACTGAATATTTTAGGCATAAATTCTTAAGTTCAGAAGCAAATCGTAGTATTTGGTATTACATTCATTCACAAGCATAACGTCGTAGTTACTTTATACACTTTTTACAAAGACGTGTGCATATTTTACTAAACTCTATAAGTCTATTACCACTTACCACAAAATCAAAAGAAATGAGAAGCAAATGTATGAAAAATGATGAATGTAAAAGAATGATTTTTTTTTTACCTAGGAATTAATCATAAAATCTGTCTTTTTGGGATAGCTTGGATATCTTTTGTCCCTACTCGAGTCTGATAAAGGTAATTCAATATTACTTTTATTACAGTTATAATATGTGAATAAGACGTTATGCAATTCTTGTAAATTATTACTTTTATATTATTTCGATGCTCAATGGATAAAAAAATAACTTTAACGTTGACCACTATCAGAAAACTGGCACTAAAACCTCGTTGGTATCGTTAACTGTAGTTCGAAATACCTTGCAAGACCGATTTTGACGCAAAATGGGCTTTCCTGTAAAATAACTAAAATGAAAATTTCAGTGTTATATGCTTTTCAGGTACGGAGTTATTGTCTTAAACGTCGATTTATAACTAATTTCAGTTTAAAATTGTATTATTTCATCAAAAATCCACCAGAAAACCAAACCAAAAAAAATTGGTCAATTCCGGAACTAGTTCCGGAATTCCGGAATTGAAGTCCAATCTCGAAAACCAGTTCCGGAATTGAAAACCGTCCGATATTGCAAGCCCTACCTTTGATAGTGCAGTACAAGGATCTTTAATGGATCACTTTAAATAGAATTTGGATACGTTCCAAATATCGCAAATTCTCAGATTGTCCCAAGAGGAATGAACTCTCCTGAACTTATCTCAACCAAGGACAAAGTTATACACAAAAATGCTTTTGAAAAAGGAGTGAGAATACTTGGTTACAATTACAAGCATATCAAGAAATAAAAGCCAGGCTTATACTTGATTCTGCGCGTGGTTTTGGTCAGCTGACAAAAACACGAGACACGCTGGCAATGCTGGCAATCATCCAATGCGGCCTATTTGTAATCGCATAAACACGATGAAAATGAAACCATTTTCATGACTACTTAACGCTTGGTTGGGAAAGCAGATGTTGCCATCATTCGCCATTGAAGCGATTTTCAAATAAACCAGTTTAAATGTTATCTCATTAGGGTAGTAATGTTACGGAACTCGGGGATCAGATTAAACTTGTTAAAAATGAACAACATACCACTGATGACATAGATACAAACTACACAAATAATAACAGAACATAACAAAATATTCCTTTAGATATTCAGAGCGTGAAAGCAGATGAAACCAGACACATTTTCATTGATATATGTAGTTATATTGGAATTTGGAATACAAGAACTAGAACATCGAACAGGTAAGTATGCTTATTAGAAGTAGGTAAGCTAGGCAAAGCCTATATACTTTCTGAACACCTACAATCTAACGAAACTTTATAAGGGCAATGTCCTTGTTAATACTGATTAAATGCAAATCTGGGATATAATAAATAAATAAATATTGGGGACACCTTACACAGGTCAACTTATCCCCAAACTAAGCAACGCTTGTACTATGGATGCTAAGCGACGATATACATACTTAAATAGATAAATACATACTTATATACATAAAAAACATCCATGACTCAGGAACAAATTTCTGTGCTCATCACACAAATAAATGCCCTTACCGGGATTCGAACCCAGGAGCCAGGACCGCGGCTTAGCAGGCAGGGTCAGTACCGACTGAGCCAGACCGGTCGTCAGATGTACTTTCATTTTGCCCTTCATATGGTAATTTCATATGAAGGGCAAAATGAAAGTACGAAGTACATCAAATTTAATGTTATCGAAATTAACATATCGGCGTTATCATAACATTGAATAACACGTCGAAGACGCGTGGTGCATTATTCAAAATAAACTATATTTTGAACATGGCGAATAAATAAAAATATCAGTGGTATGATCAAGATAATAACAATAAATCGCATCTTAAATGTAACAATAGTGGTCATGAAATCGCTGAAAGCCAGCGAGAATACACTATCAAAGATAATGTAATGCAAACAAAAAGACTCACATAAAATCTTCCAGATCGACAACGTTGGTGTACTGACAAGGCTGACCATTGACGTTATAGCACATGCTCCCATAATCCCACTCTTGCGTTTGATTACACGGCAAGTTAGGCATAATAGGCGTCTGGAATTGAGGAACCGAACGAGGGTACACCATTTGGGGAGGAAAATACTGCGGTTTGGAGGCGTAGTAGTCCCCAGGATAACACTCCACTGGAGGAATTTCACGGTAAACACTCGGTGCACTGATAGCCACATTGTTCACTGGCTGTCTAGACCACTGGCCTGTCATCGGACACTGCAGATTCCAAGCAATGTCCTCCATTCGGCCCACGACTGGACACTGGACGGGGACGTTGTTCCCGTAACCGTTTATCACCATTTTGAAACAAAATGTCAGGAAACCATCAAGAAGTCCATCTACGGACATAATCCGCGAGCTACTGATAGTGGCAGATGCGCTTATCTTAAACTTAACTAGCATGGTAGCGAAAAGTCGATATAAAACTTAATAGATAACGAGACATTTATCAATTTCGACCCTGGCAAGACTTGCCGGTGCTGATATGAGGCAACATTTATCAAGATATGTTATTTTAAAAGGGATTTTGTTCGAGACATTTAATTAAACGCCGGTGTTGATGCAAATACGGAGATATCAATATCACTTCAGTATTATTCGGGTTTGATGGATTCTGGAAACTGAGCCGCTTCGCTTTCCTGGATTTTAACGCGGCAAAACACTTATATACAAAATCCTAGTAAATGAACTTGAAATAATGAGAATTTGAATGTAATAATAATACTATTTTATCGAGGCTCTACCATAGGATTTCCTTATTGAATAATGTATTTCTTGCGATGTGCTTTTTGTATTGTTTAATATTGTGTTAATATGAACAGTACAAAATGTTAAAACGCTGCAGCCAAAGCAAAGAAAAATGAAAGTGGTAAAACCATATTTGCAATAAAGATAAAATATCCGAATGCATAAAATACAACATATTATTTGGCTCAGTATTTGTATTGAGAAAATAACAGCAACGCAATGTTTATTCCATTCCTGCTACCAAAAGATAAACTTTATTGACCGAATGACCCTGACACCTTTCAGTTGTCAAAACAACAGCGACTCAGTAATGACGAACTCGGGACGTAAAAGCTAAAAGTATAATTGAGCAGCTAAAAATTCGATTATACTCAATTTTAATACATTTAAGGCTTTGCAAAACGTAACTATTTCTTTTTTAACCCCCGACGCAAAAACGAAGTGGTGTTATAAGTTTGACGTGTCTGTCTCTCTGTGTGTGTGTCTGTCTGTCTGTGGCATCGTTGCTCCCGAACGGATGAACCGATTTAGATTTAGTTTTTTTTTGTCTGAAAGCTGAGTTAGTCGGGAGTGTTCTTAGCCATGTTTCATGAAAATCGGTCTACTATGTCGCAGTCGGGGGTTTTTTCCAAAATTTTAATTTTGTGGTTATTTCATTGAAAAACCGTACAGACAACACTTGTTGAATTAAAAAAAATTTGACGAATAAAAATGT
Source organism: Leguminivora glycinivorella (assembly GCF_023078275.1). Taxonomy (NCBI): domain Eukaryota; kingdom Metazoa; phylum Arthropoda; class Insecta; order Lepidoptera; family Tortricidae; genus Leguminivora; species Leguminivora glycinivorella. The sequence continues at coordinate 9,687,958 of NC_062983.1, forward strand.
TAAGTCTTAATAAATTAATTTTGATAGCCAAGTACCTACTGCTAGCCTCCAAATATGCATCTATACTTTATTTTATTTGGCATGTTTTAGGAGAGAGCAAGTAATAGTACAAACTATCAGTAACAGTTTTGAATGATCCGTGATCAATAAAATTGATCATGATGAAATTGATGAATCAAGATGCATTTTGCACTGCGTCGAAAATAAATATCCCAAATATCCGTTTTCGAAATTTTACAAAATTCATAGCGTTGATTGACTTGAGTGGATTAATACTTTCGATGCTGCTAAAATTGAACTCAAGCAGCGGTTAAATCTATAATACCTATACGGAGAATATGGTCTTTGCGAATATCCTGTTTCCTAAGCAACGAAGCTAAATGATGGTAAAAATAAACAATTTAAGAAATAAATTATCAGCCAGCCGTCGGTCAGTCTGTAATTTTATCAACCATGTGATATCTGCAATTGTCCGGATAATGGCAAACATATCCGTCCAATAAGATTATATTATCTGTGTACCAATGTCATTGTTATTCCTAATCTGAAAACCTGTGATAGCAATCTATTTTTGTCCCCCTTCATCTGTTTTTCAACTTGCGGAAAAACACAACTGGTACTGAAGCTTTATAATGCTATTTTTCGAAGGAATAACGTAATGAAACGTTTGATAACTAACAAACGAGATAATCCTCCTCAATAATCAATTATCATTAATCCTTCAGTTTACATCCCATGGTCTTCTATACCCCACCATGCAGTGCATAGTTAGTTTGGTCCAACATTCTATAGTCGGTATAGGTACATTACTCATATGAAATGAGACTCCCATTTTCCAGTCGTCGGCACAGAATTAGACGAGATCAAAACTGGCTTGCGAATTGTTTTAATAACTCATGTAAAACGTAATATTAACGTTTATATCAATATTACAATGATGAACATATCCCTTTAAAGTAGCTCTTCCAGTTAACCTTTAATCAGTTGAGGGAGAACTAGATTAGAGTCGACACACAACCATACATCCATCCATACTAATATTAGAAATGGGAAAGTGTGTGTGTCTGTTTGTCCGCCTTTCACGGCAAAACGGAGCGATGAATTGTTGTGATTTTTTAAGAGGAGATAGTTTAAGGGATGGAGAGTGACACATGCTACTTTTTATCTCTTTGACGCACCCAAAAAAATACTACCCCATTACCTACTAATTTAGTCTAAATATTCTATGCTACGATTGTCACAACCGTTAGAGCGAGAGAGATTCCAGGTTGGATTCCAGACATTAAACTCGACTTGCTCTACATGTTTATTTTCACATTTATCGGGGTTTATGCGTCGTTGGACTAAAAGTAAATATGGCGATGTATAAAAATGTCTACTTGCATAAGTTCGTGCGTATATAATTTCGACGAAGTATAAAAATGTCCACCAGTATATTAGACCAAATATAAATATGTTGCGGCACTAGACTAAAAGTAAATATGACGATGTATAAAAATGTCCACTTACATAAGTTCGGGCGTATATAATTTTGACGAAGTATAAAAATGTGCATCTGTATATTAGACCAAATATAAATATGTTGCGACACTAAAAGTAAATATGGCGATGTATTTTAAAATTACTTTTTGTTATATTTATTATGAGAAACGAAAATGTATGCATGTAAAATTTATTAAGGAATAAATGGCTAAAATTATAACAATAATCGCTTTATCAAGAAGGTCGTCCGCAGGCAGTGAGCCAAGATTAGATAGTTTGTAGAACCTGTCAACTTGGTGAAATAGGGGCCTGGACCTATGTAAAGAAAGTAGTCATTTTTATATTCCGACTTGATAAGACTTAGACATTTGTATACTTTGAAAGTAGTCATTTTTATATTCCGACTTGATAAGACTTAGACATTTGTATACTTTGAAAGTAGTCATTTTTATATTCCGACTTGATAAGACTTAGACATTTGTATACTTTGAAAGTAGTCATTTTTATATTCCGACTTGATAAGACTTAAACATTTTGAAGTATTGGCTTTCTAATACTCGGACCAATTTTTATTTTATATGTAGACATTTTTATACATCGCCATATTTACTTTTAGTCCAACGACGCATAAACCCTTATCGGAAGCGAATGCACGTTGTTCGCAGCAGTACACGGCGTGAAAAACATGCGTTCTGCAGGGCTAGCACATGACTGTCTCGCCGCTATATAGTCCACAAACACATAAGGTCCTTACGACATAAATACAATTGACCAAATACAGCTTGGCAAAAATGTGTAGGAAAGGAATTTTTTTAATATTTTATTACAGCAACACTTACTTTTTAACCGCCTTCCAAATCTCAAGGGAAGGGGTTCTCAATTCGTCTGTTTGTTTTTTTTTATGTTTGTTCCTCGATATCCCCGTCGTTACTGGACCGATTATGAAATTTTTTTTTTTTGATTGAATGTATATAGATTGGTCCCATTTTTCTCAGAACCCAGTTCTGATGATGGGATCCTGGAGAAATCGAGGGAACTCCTCAAATCTGAAAGGCATACATATGGTGATTTTTGTGTTTTTAAAGGAACAGCATGCATTTACGTACGGAACAGTGACATTTGGTGCAGTGGAACTCCTGATGATGGTCAGAATGGAACTCCTCAAATCTGAACGGCATACTTATAGTGACTTTGGTATTTTTATAACAACAGCATGCACTTACGTCCAGAACAGTGACATGTGGTGCAGTGGAACTGCTGATGATGGTCAGAACGGAACTCCTCAAATCTGAACGGCACACTTATAGTGACTTTGGTATTTTTATAAGAACAGCATGCACTTACGTCCAGAACAGTGACATTTGGTGCAGTGGAACTGCTGATGAAGAGTGAGCCGCCCCTGGTTAGAGTTCCGTTCTGATAATCATTCTCATCTGTAAGTACTTCAGAATCATCCAAATTTCAAAATTGGTTCAGAAATGACGGAGATATCGAATAACAAACATTAAAAAATATACAGACGAATTGATAACATAATCCAACATTTGAAAGTATTTATCACCAGAACCCCAAAGGAAGGCGGTTTTTTTTTCTTAAAAATTATTTGCTTTTTCATACTGAACTGAAGTGATTTTGATATTGTTTTCTTTTGTTGCAGTACGTTACTTGCAGTACATTTTTGTATTGCTAGTATGTAATGTGTTTATATGACTGTTTGATTTCTGTATAATTAAAAGAAAATGCTGCCACATGCGACGCGGTTTACATAGACCGTGGCGCCAATATCATTTTCTACTAATATTTTGTTGCCATTATGTATTCATTCAAAACAGACGTATAGAAGAGATACTGTCACGCATAATATTATATGCCGAGCTGATCATCACATTGTTTAGTGATCATTATGTATACTTTCTTACATAGATTGTGACATTTATGACATGGTAAGCTGAGTTGACTGTTGATACATACATAAACTCACGCCTGTTTTACCACAAGTGGTTGGCAGAGGTCATAAAACTGAAGTTTTAGTGTCATTCTTTGCAATTAAAGGGGTTGATTGAAAACGACATTGTAATATTTCAGTGACAGTTTGCTATATCCATAGATTGCACTCATATCCCGCAGTCGATTTCTACGACACCCACATGATGATTTTAGTAGGAAAATCATTTAAACAAACCTTGGTGGACACTGAATCCCTGCATTGTTATTTCTATTGTGTCCCGAGGTCTACATACCCTTGTTTTATTTAACAGAGTTTAGGTAGAGGTAGGTAAGTGTTGCTTATCATAAAAATGCATTCAGATTTTTTGTTAAAAACAGGTTTGATAATGGATGCTTTCTTTCCCGTTATCGACAAGATACGTCAATCCAAACTTGTTTGATTGAATTTATTTTAAGTAATTACGTAACCCTCATAGCAGTCAAACCAGCTGTCGGATTCAATATTCAATAGGTAAATGTTCTACTTACTTATTTTTCACTTCCTACAATTCCCTGTTTATTATAATGTCGTCAGCTTCTTATGGTGCTCTTACACTTGGGAACACAATTCCAAGCAATTTACATACCATTGCCGCGTTTGTTCTTAGTTGGTTGGTGCGTATGGAATAAATGCGGCAATGGTATGTAGCTTGCTTGGAATTGTGTTGCCCGTGTTAGAGCGCTATTAAGGCCTAGTTAAGAGACTTCATTATACATATACGCGTATGGTCAGCCAAAAAAGTGGTTTACCACTTTTTTTTTATTATAAACTGGCCAGTGATTGACCTTAGTCGCACCTGTAGGCCTAGCACATGATGGCCGCGGGAGTATGTCGCCGCGAGGTAGATGCCACGTCTTCTTCTAACTGTATTAATGACATAAGGACGGGTAGTCTATCTCGCGGCGACATACTCCCGCGGCCATCATGTGCTAGGCCTACTGATGGAAAGTGACGACAAGGCCGACGTTGTGTCCTTATGTGTTTAACATAGTCGAAAAGTGGTAAACCACTTTCTTGGCTGACCGTATCTCTTGAACAGTCTGATCGTCTGTTATAGAATTTATCAATCTTACATATTTGACCAATACGTAGAGAGGTAAGCGAAGGACCGAAATAAATGAATCACAATAAGCCCTCATAACTTAAAGTGAGTAAACCAATAGCATTTTTATATTTTAAACCAGAAGATTCAAATTGAAGTAAATGGTTCGCGACCGAAAAATTGTTCAGATAACATAACAATGTCACGTGATGAGAATAATGGAGATATCGTCACTACTTTTAAAAAAACTCGTATCTTCGTCTGTCAATGAAAAGAAAACTGTAGTAAGTATGTATGGAATGCATATAGACTTACTGCGTTTTAACTTTGAGGAGCAGCGTGAGATACGAATTTTTTTCAAAGTAGTGACGATATGCTAATTGGGAGACTTTAATACTGCATTGTTTTTTTTTTAATTAGTTACACAATTTGCACAGGTCCAACATCCAAAGTTATTTCCTTGATTTAGCTTCAATGTAGGTAAAATCAAAGGTGTGAATGAGAGGTTGTGTGGTGTTTTAAAGTGACAAAGCCAGACGCTCTTGTTACTTGACAAATGTGTTGCTTAACTTCAAACTTGGGTAAATCCATTCAGATAAAGGGTTCCCGCTGAAAGTGCCTCCCACCCCCTCTCGGTTACCTCACAGTTACCGCCTGTCAAAAACGCGAACAGTCGACCTGTCATATGTCACTAATACAAGCATATTACGCGTTCCCCTACACGAGTTTTGACTGTGTGCTAGGAACGCGCCTCTTTCATATATTTGATCGCCAGTGTCCAAGGTGTGGTATAACTGAGACTGGCATGTCAAAGTATACACAAAGTGTTATTTATGTATTTAGGTATACGTATTGCACTCACTTTTAGAGTAGGGATGCATATTATGTGTAAAGATATTTTGATAGTACAGTCACTGGCATAAATAAGTGATGATTTCTGTACCTTGTCATATTAACGTCTTGTTTGAAATGTCATAGGAAATTGTCAAGTGTGTGTGTGGATTGAGTGAGCACCTTCCGAAAATAAAAAAAAATATGCTGATTATTTAGTAAAAGTTCTAAAACAATTGTAAAACGAATCTCTGAATTTGTAAAAAGATAAATCAAAAGATACAGCCATTAACATGTGCTCACTCAGTTCTCACAAACTACCAACGAAAACAGTGAATATATTCATTTAACATATAATATTTATATACTAACATTTAGTAAAAAATAGGCCAACCTACCTCTATAAATATTAGATCACCTAGTGACGTATTAAATTTTTTACAAATAGTTTCTTATGCTCACTCAATCCACACACTTTTGAAAAGCCGAATTTTGATGAAAAACATAAGATTTAGACCGCTATTATATGTGTATAGTTTAGTAAAAGTGAAATGGGAATTTGTAAAATACAAAACGAACCACTAACGTGTCAGGTTTTTTTATAATAAATTTTTGTAAGTGCTCACTAAGTCCACACGTTTTGAGAAAGTTAAAAATGTAAATATCTTACGATTTGTAGCACCTAAGACACTCGAAAGTACTTCAACATTTAGTAAAAATTTTTACTAAATATCCACCATCTAATATTTTATATTCGTTGTCTGGTTTTAAAGATATTCAGACATAACTTTTCTCATACAAATGTATCAAGTAGGGTGACCACACTATGTCGGCTCCTGATTTTCCCCACCTTCCCATTGTCATATTGAGATTGGGGAGTTTCGTTCGTTCAATTTTGATAATATTAAACTAATACCATATTAATTATCCATCTGCAAACTGTTTTTAGGTTATGTTCTTGGCCTAGTGATGATGTGTATTGTGTAATTTTTATCGACGTCAGGATAATAACCATATCGACATGCATGCATTAAAAAGGACATGAATGATAATTGGTAAGAAACAAAGAATATAATACTTCACTAGTAAGAAACCAGAACCTGGTAATCTAATCGCGCTAACAGATGAGCGTACCGGATTTGTAAGTGGGAGCGAGAAATAGTTATTCTTTTCTCGCTCCCACTTACAAATCCGGTAAACTATTATCAAAATTGAACGAAACTCCCCAATCTCAATATGACAATGGGAAGGTGGGGAAAATCAGGAGCCGACATAGTGTGGTCACCCTACTTGATACATTTGTATGAGAAAAGTTATGTCTGAATATTTTTAAAACCAGACAACGAATATAAAATATTAGATGGTGGATATTTAGTAAAAATTTTTACTAAATGTTGAAGTACTTTCGAGTGTCTTAGGTGCTACAAATCGTAAGATATTTACATTTTTAACTTTCTCAAAACGTGTGGACTGAGTGAGCACTTACAAAAATTTATTATAAAAAAACCTGACACGTTAGTGGTTCGTTTTGTATTTTACAAATTCCCATTTCACTTTTACTAAACTATACACATATAATAGCGGTCTAAATCTTACGTTTTTCATCAAAATTCGGCTTTTCAAAAGTGTGTGGATTGAGTGAGCATAAGAAACTATTTGTAAAAAATTTAATACGTCACTAGGTGATCTAATATTTATAGAGGTAGGTTGGCCTATTTTTTACTAAATGTTAGTATATAAATATTATATGTTAAATGAATATATTCACTGTTTTCGTTGGTTGTTTGTGAGAACTGAGTGAGCACATGTTAATGGCTGTATCTTTTGATTTATCTTTTTACAAATTCAGAGATTCGTTTTACAATTGTTTTAGAACTTTTACTAAATGATCAGCATATTTTTTTTTATTTTCGGAAGGTGCTCACTCAATCCACACACACACAATTGTCAAACGATTAAAAGCGACAAGGTACAGAAATCATCACTTATTTATGCCGGTGACTGTACTTTGTATATATATCTCAGTTATTCTGTTAGCTGGAAGAGATCCCTTAAAGGGATAAGCTCGCCTTTGTACATAACCGTTATAATAATTCACTGTACATGTAATTTCTTCTGTACAATAAAGTGTTTACTACTACTACTACTAAAAAGTAAAAATGTATTGATCAATCTTGAGTTAAGGAAGAATTAGAATAATGCAATCAAAATAAGTATGTCTAAGATAAAATTATAACAAAGAATATAATTTGTTGTTCTATTATGACTAAAGTATGCCAAATTCAAATAAGTTGTCCTTAACCTCGATCTCGATACTGATTGACAGGAGGAAGCGTTAGTAGTTAATAGATTTGTAAGATATTCAGTCTGCCTAGACACCGCACTATGAATTGTGCACGTTTGACCACGATCACACCTGACCTGACGGTAAGTGATGATGCGGTCTACGGTGGAGCACGCTTACCTATAAGATGAGCATTTCTTTTTTTTTTGCCACTTTTATGAAGTGTGATATTTTTGAAAAAAAATATGCTATTTCTACTCAGAATTACTAGCTTTTTAAATCCTAGTCGTTAAAAAAATTGTCCCATACGATTTTTTCTTATTTTGTTACCATTTTCCGTACATGTTGTATGGGGTAACAAAAGAGGAAAGTAACAAAAATGTATGGAAATTCTGGGACACTTTTTGTCTCCTAGTGAGATTGAAAGTACTCGTGATTCTGAGTACAATTGACCTAAAATTCACTAAAACAATCAAAATTTTTTTTTTGGCAAAAAAAAAAGAAATGCTCAGATACCTATTTACTTTTGCTTTAAAGAGACCTGGATTGTACTCATGCGGAAACACAGACTCAAGCCTGCCTGGCATTCCACTCCTTGGCGGGACAAATTTGGATATGACAAATTTTACTGATAGATAGATAGATAGATAGATACAGTACTATGACTTACTGATAAAGGACTTACTGACTTACTGACTCTTTGTATGTTTTTATACAACACATGAAAAAGGAAGTATAGAATACCAGTTTACAGTGAATATTGATATATTGCACTCAAAATACTGGACACTAAACACATCAACATCATTGTGTTGATGTAAGAGTAAAAAGAATGCAACCAATGAAATATATTATTATTCATTTCGCCTGTAAACTAAGGTCAATAGTGTGGCTGTGACATACAGTAAAGTGTGACTGGCCTTCACATTGGGGCCAATTCTTTTGGACTTGATTATTTGTTGTTGTTGTTGTTGGTTGTTCTAGGGCACCCCATAGGTGCATAGGGCCTCCACAAGATCCTTCCACTTGTTTTATTGCTTGATGTTAAAGCTGCAATGCAATTTTATATCTATGTCATAGTTATAGCCTATTTTGTAAAGACCTAGAATAAATTTTGGAAGCTTTAACATTATTTATGTTTTATTTCGAGTTCATATTTGCTACTTGCTAGACAATGCAGTCTCCGTGGCTAAAATTACTAATACATGCAGGTGCTCTTCTGTTAAATCTTGTGTGCCGTGTTAATTTTTTCATAGGTTTTCTCATATGCGGATCCCCATTCCGGCACATTAAAGGTTCAATCCTGTTACCCTCTGCTGGAGTGTAGGGTTTGAATCATATTCCTCCATTGACTTTGATCTTGGGCAGCTAGTATAAGTACACTCTTTTAAAATCCAAGAGGTTCTTGAACATTTTTAAAATAGTATAATGGTGGGTAAGCATTCTTCTTATCTTACAGTTGTTATCTCTAAACTAAACTAAAGATAGTAATACCTGATTAAAAAATAAGGTAATAAACAATATGAAATTGCTATTACTGCTAATATGATTCACACCTAAAGCATACTCAATTTAATCAAGAAATTTTGTCCAGGTAGTTCAAGGTATAAAGTACGCAAAAAAGCCTACTGTTATTGATAGTAGTAACCTTCTAGTAAAGTGCACAATATTTTTATAACATGGTATTTAATTTTATACAGACAAGGAAAGAACTTAAACTTTTTAAGGTTACTTTATCAATTTTCCCAAAAGACAAGAAGAAAAAACAGCTTTTTAAAGAGCTCTTTCACGGAGAAAGTTTTTATTACTAGGTATCATGGAAATCACTCAACATTGATAGTTATGTTGAAGGAATAATGAGGTTAGGGTACCTCCACAAAGCTGGCCCAAACAGGAAATACTCATGCTAAGAACTGGTTATATCCTTACCTCCGTTTCTGATTACTCGGCTTTGAAGACATCTCGAATATTATCTGAGTGACACTATTATGAAACTTCGCGATATGACCACAATCTTGAACACTGCCAAGGATAGTAAGTATCACATCGCTTTGCACGATTATATTGTCCAATTTGTTTACTTTATCACCACAGTTTTATATTAATTATCACGAATTATGTCATTTTACAATGCACTTCACGAAATAATATACACTTTGTTGTTGTGAACTTGCACAGTAGACACGCACCACGATCGCTTCAGATGAATTTGACAAAGCAGGGTGTCAATTAGCAGTCCAAACGGATAAACAATTCTGATTGGTCAATATAAGTAAGGGTTATGACGTTAGACCGGTGTGGGCCAATACGAATTAAGAATACAAAGACGGTAATGAGAAAGAACTGAGTTTTGAAATGACTTTGTTTTCTTTTAATAGATGTCGCTGTAACTTTGATCAAAGTCATTTGACAAATGACAAAATATTTTGAAATATTTTCATTACTTTTAAATTTAAACATATACTTACGAACGTTACTGCAAGTAAGGTTTTACATTATTTTGCAATAGTTTTACTTGGTTTTACTGACACTGAGTGATTTCGTAGGCAAATATTTTATTTACCTACAATTACTTCTTACCATGTGCCATCTAGTGTCAAGATATAACATTATTAAGCTTACACCTCCATTCCAATACATGATGTTATACGTCTACTCTTACAAGTTTTGGCCATGTCCGCTAGATGGTGTGATTTCGTAAAATTAATATTTAATTATAAATGCTAAAATTTTATTCTACTTGTTTCTTCTTCTTTTACTATGTATAATTTGCTTAGTTCATGTAACTACCTTATTTATAAATCTTAATGCGATAATAACCAATACCATGATATTACATTGTCCCGTCATTATACTCATTAGGTATACCTAATTATATACATATTAGTCAACTTTGCCACTAAGGATCTAATCTATGTCCAAAAATTATTTTTAGGTAGTAGAAGTAGATAATAGATTTCAACACGCTTCCTCGTAACATGGATCTCATTGGTCATTGAACTGCGCTTAGGCTTTTAAGTCAAGAAATTATACACACGTGCCTTAATTTTTTAACCGCCTTCCAAATCTCGAGGGAAGGGGTTCTCAATTCGTCTGTTTTTTTTTTTTTTTTTTTTTTTTTTTTTTTTTTTTTTTTTTTTTTTTTTTTTTTAATGTTTGTTCCTCGATATCTCCGTCGTTACTGAACCGATTTTGAAAAAAATTTTTTTGATTGAATGTATATGCATACAGATTGGTCCCATTTTTCTCAAAACCCAGTTCTGGTGGTGGGATCCTGGAGAAATCGAGGGAACTCTTCAAATCTGAAAGACATTATATTTTTGTGTTTTTAAAGGAACAGCATGAATTTACGTACGGAACAGTGACATTTGGTGCAGTGGAACTCCTGATGATGGTCAGAATGGAACTCCTCAAATCTGAACGGCACACTTATAGTGACTTTGGTATTTTTATAAGAACAGCATGCACAGTTTACGTCCAGAACAGTGACATTTGGTGCAGTGGAACTGCTGGTGAAGAGTGAGCCGCCCCTGGTTAGAGTTCCGTTCTGATAATCATTCTCATCTGTAAGTACTTCAGAATCATCCAAATTTCAAAATTGGTTCAGAAATGACGGAGATATCGAATAACAAACATTAAAAAATATACAGACGAATTGATAACATTATCCAATATTTGAAAGTATTTATCACCAGAACCCCAAAGGAAGGCGGTTTTTTTTCTTAAAAATTATTTATCATACATACATACTATTATATATCACTCACTTCGCTCGCGCCCACAATATCGCCTCGTGTAACAGACCAACATCAACAAAGCACACTTGTTTCACAATTTACCTACTATTATGTCTATTATATAGTAAAATACCTATTATTTGACATATCTATAAGTTTAATGCCTATATTACACATGTGCTTAACTGGACGGGTATTGGTATAAATATAACCTATTAGGTAACACACACACAGTCACAGTTTGTCTTGTTTGTCTTGTCACAGTTTCGTTTTCTTTCAACCCCTTATTTGCCAAGAGTGGCACTGAAGCTTTAGTAGTTTCATGTGTTCTGCCTACCCCTTTATGGGATACAGGCGTGATTGTATGTATGTATGTATGTATTAGGTAATGGTAGGTATGTATTTCAGTCGTGGAAAAAAAGAGGGCAACTGCCGTAGCCGAATGGCATTTCTCCGACGCCAAACGAAAGCGATACGCCGCTGGCTCTGTCGCGCCAATACGCAAGCGCGATAGAGATAGATATCTACTAGCGCTTCGTTTCGTGAGCGTTTCGTGAGCGATTGTGCCATTCGGCTAGCCACCCTGGACTGCCCACTTGCCCAGCGGTGGGTGGGACACATAACAGGTTAGTAAAAAAAACAACTGTAATTCCTCTTTTAAATTGCATAATATTTATCTGCAGTCAAGGCACACTGAAGGAAATTGGATCTTATTCTGAGCAACGTCCAAAAGAATAGGATGGATGATGTCGCGACCCCAACTTGCTACGCTGTTCCGAATGTTGTTTGGAGTGTACTAAAAATAAAGAACAAAATACATAGGTACCTATATAAAAAACTAGAAAACAATATTTATTGGTTTTACAAGGGGGTAAAGTTGTTGTTTAACTGCACATGCCAATTGAACCGCGACCGTAGCGAGTGGTTCGATAATTGGAATCTTGAGTTGTGATGATTTCAAGGCACGAAGGTTAAACAAACTTTGCCACCGAGTGAAACACAAAATTTTTCACCACACCAACACGAATAAAATATGAACTCTAAAACATCAATTAAACTAAATCAAATACATTATTTTATTCAATATTTGTGAGTGTGCACGGGAAAACGTCCCACTTTGTCGATTGCTATAAAGCCGCTTTGACAGTTTATTGATTTATTTGTTTAAACTTCATTGCACAAATGAACAACTTAATGTACAAAAGGCGAACTTAATGCCATGAGGCATTCTCTACCAGTCAACCTTTGGGCAAAGCAGAGAAGATTGTAGGCGGTGCATTAAGCGACTTTGTTTTATACTATGTAGTGATACTCATATATATATATATATATATATATATATATATATATATATATATATATATATATATATATATATATGAGTGCGTAAAAAAGGAAGTTCGAAACGAGTGGCGATAAATTAAACGACCGAAGCGAGTGTTTTAAATCGACACGAGTTACGAATTTCCTTTTCGCACGTGTATCGTACGACGTTTTTCAGTACAGATGAGCCTCCGAAGTTTCGACCTGGCATATAATGAACCACTTCTCGCACTAGTGCGTATAAAAAACACCCTCTGTACTAAAAAAGCATTTATCAGTTGGTATGGTGAAAATCAAATTATCCTATTAAATATTCGGCGTTCGGGTGATCTGGAGGTTAATTTAATAAGTCGCATAAGCTGAAGATACGGATTTGATTCCCGGATCGGTCACCGGTGGAGAGTTTTACGTTCAATGTTAGGATTTTTTTCCACTTACAGTTCTAGAAAGAACTTCAGTTATTTTGTTTGCCGGCATGTACTGCATTCTATGGAGTCCTCCGCTTAGACTGTCCAAGGTCACATCGGCAGTTATCTCTTGTGTGTGCAAGTTCTTCAATATCTGAAAAATTATATACTTATTTTTGGTACTAGGCTACGATATTTAATCGTTTCATTGGAGAGGGGTGTCCGTTCGTAAGTTCGTAACCTTAAAAAGCTAATTTTGATGGCGCGCGAACACGTAGTTAGGTAGGAGCGTTTTTAGTTACATTGCGGACCGTTGAGATTGAGTATGCAAAACATCAAACAAATACCGCAATGTAATGAAATACGAGTTCTTGCATATATTATACAACTCTTTGTTTATCGCACAGTGTCGTGATATAGTCGTATCGTCATCTCGTGACATAATCTATGGGCAACGTGCGTGCAGGAGCGCTGATTGTCAAGAACAAAAGTAACCATTGAGAATAGAGGTAATACCTCTAATCTCCATAAAAGTAACCTTATGGGCATGTCAAACATTAACATAGAAAACCCGACAAAGTGAGGGCAGCACCAGTCATGCGTCTAGCAAATATACGTCGATGCTTTATTTATTAACTTACTCTAAAGGTAAACCAGCTCAGAGTGTGAACGAAAGTTCCGGTGAACCTATGATTGCCATCGTCTTCTAGTTCAGCAATCACATCATATCCGATCTGAAACACATAACACAATCCATGTAGGATTTATGATTTTATGGAAAAAATTATAGTCAAACGAACATTGCCGTTTAGTCAAATCTATGGTCTTGGTCATTGTGACCCGTCTATACATGATTGATTAGTTCGTATTTGTATTGTTTGTTGTAGATGTTTGATATATAGTGGTGGTTTTCGTCCGTTCACGGGTACATGCCGCGCATTGCGGAAAAGAACGACCACTTCCAAACATTTTCGAACAAACCATAGAGACGCGCGGCCCGTTGGCGCAACATAAAAATTAAAAAAAAAATAGGGGGGTTACTTCTAACTAACATGGTTCGAACCCCGGCTCGTACCAATGAGTTTATCGGAACTTATGTGCGAAATGTCATTTGATATTTGCCAGTCGCCTTTCTGTGAAGGAAAATTTAACATCAAACAAACAAACAAAGCATATTGTGAGGAAGGCCTAGGTACCCTTCGGGTTGGAAGGTCAGATGGCAGTCGCTTTCTTAAAACTAGTGCCTGGCTACCCCGAATCTTGGAATAAGGTTGTCATTGCGGATCCCATGAAATGCTGCCGTGGCGAATGCTGGAATAACGCAAGGAGGAGGGACTTCTAACTAAACCGTAGCCGTCCGGCTGACTGATGAACGTCAGTATACTCCTTTAAACGATTTCCACATACCTTCATATCCCTTAAATTCAACCGTCCATGGACCGTAGCGAAGTTAGTAACGCTACCATTTACAGTGATGGAAGATGTTTGTTGCTGGAAGTTCGTAATGTCCATTTTCTGAATGGACACTAGGAAACCATTTGTGTACGTGACGTTACCCGTGACGTGCCATTTGTACATTTGTTGGCTGTAATAGGAAATACAATTTTTAGATTAGGTACCTACCCATTTATAAGTACATTGGCAAGACCAAGACTTCGCTGGTTCGGCCACCTACTCAGAATGGGAGAGGATTGAACTACCAAAATGGCGAATTTGGGAAGACCGTAGACTGTAAGAACTTGGGGGGTATAATATTTTTATTTAAATTAGTATTATTAGTTATTTTTTACGTGCCCATTCTATTGTACTCGTAATACAACATTGTGTATATCGCATTGCTAGAGGTTGTTTACCTTTTTCAGTATTTAGGGGTATTAATACTGGCTGGTTACTTGGACGATTATTTTTTCCGCTACTAGTTTGACGTTGTTTGTCAGTTTAATCTTAATGTTTATCATAAGTCATAACAAATCGAATTCGTACCTAATTACAACCTTGTCATTTTGAATATTGGGTTTGAATTTGCTTACTGCGATTACCTGTCCAATTTGAAGTTTACTGTGATAAAGCTTTAAAGTGTTTTACAGTGACATGTTAGCTGTCTATTGGTAAACCTTATGTCGTTGCAGTAACGTACACAAATAAATAGTCTTATGGTTTATGATGGTAGTTAGCAATTATTTTATTGAGTGTAGAGCTAAAAGTCAAGTAGAGCTGTACAGAAAATTAAAAATTCAATTAAAAAAAAAGTAACGATCAGATTAAAAGATGAATACTCTAGATTAGTTTAAAAAAATAAAAATCAGTTGGGGTGTCTGAGGTTTTGAGTGATACCGGAAACACGTTGTATATATGTGTCGTTACTTTTCTGTTACGACAATATGTGACTGATAGCCAGCTATTCACCACATTCATATTATCATTTTAACAAAGATATTGACCTGCTAAAGAGAAAAATGATACCACGGTTGTGATAGAAGATCAAGTAGGTAGAGTAGCTTTAACTGTCTCGTTTAGTATATAATTATGGTAGGGTAAGGTGGGCAACAGAGAACCAGTGGTACACAAGGAACCAACGGTTTTATTCGAAAATGCGACGTTGCCAAACTGCACTGCGAACATAGGCACGCGCCGCTAAGGTTCCCCCGCTCGCTCCCCAGTCGGCGGCCGGTCCGCGTTGAAATTGCACGTGTAGTGAAGTATTTTGTGATTTTGGACAAGAAAACAGAAAATAATTAAGTATTTAGTTTTTTTATTTTCTCAGAATGTAGTTATGTTTGATTTATCTAATTAATCAGTTGTGCGGAGTGACTATTTCTCTATCTTTTTGACATTCACTGATGCGGCTTTCTTGTGCCGTTTATTTTTTACCGAATTTAAAAAGTGAAAATGTATATCTAGCACACATTGAACCACAAGGCTAGAGTACTCAATGAACCAGGAGGTTCTCTAGGTAATTCTCTAGTTAGCCTTTGGAAGGTCTATTTTGTACAACTTTTGCCATGTTTAAGAGTTAATATAAATATATCTAATATAACGTTACTATATAGTACAAAAATATATGATAATACATATATTATTTAAGTTTTTTGAAGTGCAAGACTTTATTTTTCATATAACGAAGAATATTGTGACGGTTACATTAGTAAACTACTCTTAGTTTAAATAAATAAGCATTTTTGACATTGTAAATGTTGTATTTATTAAATTGCCCCATATTTACCTAAATCAGTTTGTATATTTTGCAATTATTTATCAAAAACTATGCAATTATATAATGGTAGGTTCATTGTGTACTAGGCCGGTTCATTGAATACATAGTACCGGTTCAGTCTGTACCAGAGATTGTACACAATGAGCCATTGTTCATCTTTTAAAAAAACTAAAATATCTCGACTTCTATTCAGTTTTATTAAAAAATAATGATGAAAATTTAGAGCTAGATAAATAACAAATGCACTGAATAAAAAAAAATTGAATTTGGACCTATTATGACTGACTTATTAAGATTTAAATTTTTGGTGGCTCATTGTTGGCAACCTCACCCTATGCTTTATGAGCGTATACAAGACAACTAGAACAGGGTATGTAGCCGAATGGCACAAACGCTCACGAAATGCTCACGAAACGAAACGCTCGTAGATCTATCGCTCTTGCGTATTGGCGCGACAGAGCCAGACTACCTTTCGCGGCGTTTCGTATTCGTTTCGCGTCGCAGAAAAGCCATTCGGCTACGGGGCCAGTCTTACTTAAATTCTGCTTAATACCCTCTGTAGCAGAGTGTGTTGTGTATCCGCCTTAAGATATTTGTGTAACGTGCCCTTAACAATCTCTAGCTGTCATCCAACATCCATGACACCTTGCCCCACCTCTAGGATATGCAGATTCACACGGGTAACATATTGCTCCTTACGAAATGTATAATTATATAGACCGTCAACCAAATCTTGTCACTAGAAAAAGGCGGCAAATTTGAAAATTCGCGGGCTAGCAACACTAGTTTTGAAAAAAAACGGTGAAAGTTCGCGTGTCATTTGTATCTTATCTGTGGAAATCTCCGACCTACCAAAAAGAGAAATAACTAGCATATATCCGTCCCTTTTTAATACATTATCTAATTCGTAAGGAAGGAGCGAGCCCCTTGAAAAAAAAATATCTGTTGCTGTTCGACGTGCATTGCTGGTTTTTGTTCGTTTCATAGGGATACCATACTTTAGTTTGATGTACATTGCTACTGCCAAAATTTGGTTGACAGGCTATAATTAAACCAAGTTAGTTTTTTTTTTCAATTCGACTGAATGTTTTTTTTTTAACCGACTTCAAAAAAGGAGGAGGTTCTCAATTCGACTGAATGTTTTTTTTTTTTGTATGTATGTTCCTCGATATCTTCGAGAATTGTGGACCTATTTTCAAATTTTTTTTTTGATCGAACGGGTATAACCCCGAGATGGTCCCATTGGCACCAAGTCAAGGTCTGATGATGGGATCCTGGAGAAATCGAGGGAACTCTTCAAATGTTATAGGCACATGTAATGTTTTTAGTGTATTTTTCAAAGGTAAACCAGTATTTACGCCTGATGGTAATAATTTTATGTGGCTGAGCTGATGATGGAAGGTCAACTCCTCAATGGTTAGGAGTTAAAGGATAATTCTTTCACTAGTGTACATGTATTCGGACTGATACGTATAATATCAATAGGAACCACTAAAAATCATTAAATAAATAAACTTTTTAACAAAAAATAAAACCGCCTTCAAAAATAAGCGCGTTACAAAACACGGAGAAACTAAAAAGCAAAAAATAATAAACCTTTGAATTCAGATTTCTTATCGTATTGCAATAATCTAAACATCCAAATTATAAACAAATCAATTATTTTTGGAGTCGGTGCCAGCCTGCGTATGGTTGGGTGGGGCAAACAGGCAATAGCAAGGCGACGAACAGGTCTGGTACCGACTGCAAAAATAATTGATTTGTTTATAATTTGGATGTTTAGATTATTGCAATACGATAAGAAATCTGAATTCAAAGGTTTATTATTTTTTGCTTTTTAGTTTCTCCGTGTTTTGTAACGCGCTTATTTTTGAAGGCGGTTTTATTTTTTTCTATGACGTTTACCTACTGCGAAAGCTTACACAGTAGCTTAGATTAGGACACAAATTATTGGACTGTACCTTATTGTTTGATGGAAATCTTGAAGTCGAAGAGAGCTGAAACCCTGCTGCTCCAAGCGCAGGACAGTTTCTTGAACCACCTTATTGAAATAATCCTGGGCTTCCTGCAAAAAAACTCGGCTTACTGTAAACCAAGCAAAAAAAATATATATTTAAAAAAGAGTTTTAAAAACTATAGCGTCATTATAATAATGCGAAAAATATTTGTTTGTAATCATCGAAGTAAAAAGTGAAAACTGATAACTTGAACATGCCCTATGATATCCTAGACCAATGGCGGGCAAATAATCTAAGGCCCCTGGGCCATATCCAGGCCGAGAAGGGATTTAATCTGGCCACCACCCCCACCACCACCAGTCCGGTACTTCCAAATAGTGTATTATAAATGGCCAGCATTGTTGCAAAAATTCATTTTTGGCGTATACAGTATCTGGATTCTCGGCCTTCTCTAAAACTTCTTAAAATTTTAGCCCCGAAATAAAATAGTTGCCTCTGCTAGATTGCCTCCGATTCCATGGGTTGCTCAACACCACAGCTCAAAAACCTATTTGTAAAATCTTTTATGTATTTTTCGTTTGACTTTAAACAGATATTTGGCGAAATTTTGTAAGAGTCAAGTGAGACATAAGACGTAGAATGTAACATTGAAGTCAGTGAAGTACTTTTTTATTCAGAAAATAATGTCAAAAATAGGAAGAGCCTAGTTTTCTTATTCTACGTTACTGATGTTGGTTTAAACATAGTCTACATGAAAGTATACACAATGAATTCAATAAACTAAAAAAAAAGTTAATATATATATAATTGCCGTTCCATTAGATACAAATAGTGAATGCATCATTATTATCTACTTACCCCATTGTCCATAAACCAAATTAGTTGCAAAAATAAAACAAATAAGTGCACAAAACTTCATTCTTACAGACTAATATTCACTCTTCAAATAATTCAATTAGATTATCAATTAATATCAATACTTGTTGATATGTCGGATATCAATGTGACTCTTATAATATAATTGTTATAAGTAGGTACAAAGAAAGGACCAAGATTGTTCACGTCATGGATGCATGTTTTGTTATCTTGATCGTTTATATTACTTTGTTAGGATATTAAGTAGGTATCTACCTACTATGATAATTCATAATTAGCAATAAGTTTGATTAGGTACTTTGACAAGGAAAGATTTAAAATTCTATCAATCAAATGACGTTCCTATGTGTCGCCAAAAAAATCTTAAGAACTATTCGAGAATTAAAGAAATTTTCTCAAACATGGTATGAAATATTGATGTTATGTGCCTTGTAATTGGCAGCGAAGTATGACGTTGCAGGTGCGGCTAGGACGATTGATAGATAATGGAATTTCATACAAACCTTGCAGGCCAAGGCCGGCAAAGTCTTCTTTTTTAATTTCCAAACACAGATAATTGTGACATAACATCCAGGTATTTAGCCAATTAAAAAAAAAAACTATAAGGGGCTGTATAGACGTGCCGACTGCAACTGGTACGGGCCCTAGACAATATTTGATTTTGGGTGCGTTTTCATACAAAAAAAAATATTCGTTTTTTTTTAATTTTTTTTTATTTTTTGTTTTTTTATAAGCGTATACGGGGTATCAAAGGGGAACGAAAATTCTTCGGGTTAGCACATTGTTACTGGTGAATTCTCAATATAACTTGAGACTCCAGTGCCGTTACAAGATGTAATAGTCTGTCGGTAGATGGCGCTAGACGTCACCCCAAGACGTGTGTACATAAGGAAAGGCATGGAAAGATTTGCGATGTCCGGCGTGGCTTCCGTAGCTCAATTGGTTAAGAGCCTTGCACGGATTGCAAATGATGCGGGTTCAAGTCCCGCCGGAAGCGTAAATTTTTTTTTTCATTTTTTCCTTTAATATAAAAATGTTTAGAATCGTTAGCAGACGTTTCTGCTTGTTAAAAATAAATTTAGTTAACGGAATTCAATAAAAACAGGGTGTATTGTATATGTGCTCGGAAGAGTAACGGTAAAGTCTGGCTTATCTAATAATAAACTGATGTGTAGCTCATAATCTTAATAAATAAGGCTGCAGTTATAATCTCCCGATATTTATTAAGCTAGGTTCTAGGTTGCTAGTTGGTCCCGAGCGTCTTGACCTAGCGCCAAACTAAGCAAACCTTGTACTATGGGTGCTAGCTAGGCGACGATCGTATGTATATATATTTATATATAGGAATGGTCGCAGTGATATATAGTCGCTACAAAGCTTTAGGTACATACAAAACATCTACGACTCTGGAAGAAATATCTGTGATCATCATACGGCTAAATACTACCGGGTTTCGAACCGAGGACGATTGGCTTAGGAGGCAGGGTCACTACCCACTATTATTACTAGTATATTTATAGGAATACTCTTTTTTCTGAAATTCGAAGAAAATACTGTAATTATAATAGTTTATTCCGCCAGGCTCGAGCGTTTTTCACTGTGTTAAGTTTTCTTACCCTTTTTTGCTATCCCAACCATAAGGTAACTAAAATTGTAACAATATTACACTTCATAGCCTTATTTGACATAATAATCGAAATAGCTAAGAACAGAAGGTTTCTTACATGTTCGCCAAGCAATAAATTGGCAACATTACTGCCAAGTCACGTACCAGCGAGCGTTGCCAGGCCAACTGGCTATTTGCATCACTATAGTTTAGTACTGAATTGGTGATTAATTCTAATATTTAAGTATGTGGTAGTTACAACTAGGGAACAAATCAAATTATTTTATAGAATATTTTTCGATTTGTTCTTTTTTCAAGTAGTCACACTACTAATATAAATTATAAATTTAAATAGATATTATCATACACGAAAGAAAAAACGACAAGGCCCACTGGTGGCCGAGCCGGGAATCGAACCCGGGTCTTCAGCTTACGCGGCTAACGTCTTCACCACTAGACCACCCGCCCGCCCGGGTGGCCCGGGCGGGCGGGTGGTCTAGGGGTTCGATTCCCGGCTCGGCCACCAGTGGGCCTTGTCGTTTTTTCTTTCGTGTATGATATCTATTTAAATTTATGTGGTAGTTGTTAAAGTAGGCCAGTTATAAGCCAAAATTCGATGTCGACTCGACAAATATATTATTTTATGTCTTTATGTCAAAATAGTACCTACCTATTATACTGCGACCCTTTCATATTCTCAAGGCATGAAATGAAATTACCCTTTTCTTCCTACCTTTAGTAGATTTGTTTAGGTTCGTGTGCTTGTGTGCCTCTAAGCAGAAAGTAGGTACATATTTAAACCAACAAACTGGTCAGCGTTTACGGAGTTCCAAAAGGTCGCCAGAACGAGTCTTTAAAAAGGTCTCTTTTAAACTTTCTTTTAATTAAAATTTAAAGGAAAATCAGTGTAAATAAAAAGGCAAAATACTTCAAAATAATTTATACATAAAACAAGACAAACATACAATTTTACAACTTTAAACAACTTACAAACTCCTTTTGCTTCATTGCGTTTTATGAGACCTGAGACCGAAGTCATTCAAAGCCAGGCTTCGGAATATTTTATTATTTATAATATATTTTATATTTCTTTAATATTATATTTTATATCCCAATTGGAACAGTATAAACTTTTACTGTCGTTTCAAAACCCAGTGGTTTACTCAAGCTATGGGCAATTGGAAATCTATTATTTGTTCCTAAATGCTGTTGGGGAACTGATCTTGTCCGAAGACTGACTGATAGGTGATGATGATGAAGTAGATTTCTTATTAACTCGAAAACTATAAATAATCCATACTAATATTATAAATGGGAAAGTGTGTGTGTCTGTTTGTTTGTCCGTCTTTCACGGCAAAACGGAGTGATGACTTGACGTGATTTTTAAGTAGAGATAGTTCTTCAACTATGGAGAGTGACATAGGCTACTTTTTGTCTTTTTCTAACACAAGCGAAGCCGCGAGAAAAAGCTAATAGTCATGGAATTGATGGAATAAGTGAATGATTAACCTTTTGAATGCCAACAACAAAGTGTTGTTACAAGTCGTGCCCACCGCGACAGGCACACCATAAAAGGTCGAAGGTAATGTTTTAATTAAATAATTTGATTTGTTCCCTACATCGATAGAAGGCAGCTCCATCTCTGTGGGTATATAGTAATCCTGCAATAGGATTCATATAGGAGGAGCAAGCACAAATTGCTCGCCCTTAGAGTTGGTCAAAGACGCCTAGCCTTCAGAGATAACATACACTATGATTTCTTTATCTCTAGTGTATAGTATCTATTTCCGTTTATAAAAGGTCTTGTTGCGGACGCTGTGAAGGTAATTTAGACATTTTCAAGAAGCTTGCTCGCACGTGATATTTGTGCACGTCAAAATAAATAAATATTCAAAAGGTTAAGCGTTGCAGTTGTAGCAGATCTGAGGGAATTTGACCTTGTAGGTAGTCACGTTGAGTAGGATAGGTTGGAAAACATCTGAAGCCCAGGCCGCCATGCCAGTAGCGGCGCTTGTCACGTCGTACTGTAAAATCATAAATAAATAAATATTATAGGACATCACCGTCACGTGGGTGTCGTAGAAGTCGACTGTGGGGTTAAAGTGTGGCGCAGGCGAGAGGCTGGCAACCTGTCACTGCAATGTGACAGTTTAGTTTTCTTTCAACCCTCCTCATGTCCTCTGCTTTCCCCTTTGTGAGATACAGGCGTGATTGTATGTATGTATGTGTATAGGACATCATAAACGCAAAGACTGTCACTAAAGTGTAAGAGCAGGGCATATACTCCACCGAGAAGACAATAAGCTTGATGATAGGATTTACTTACACAAAGTGACTAACAGCATAGAATAGAGGAATAAGTAAGGGAAGAGTTGTAATTTTCCATACATCAGTAAATACGGGTTATTTGTATAGGCATAGTTAAGTGACATCTAGCGACAATCACGCGTCAAATAGCGTAAATTCAGTACTGCTACTTGTCAATAGATGTCGCGACGAACGAAAAGTCTAATGCCCACCAATTTTTAGCTAATATTACAATAGTATTAATCAGTATTCTGTTTTCAATTCCCTCTGCTTGTAATATATAAGTTGTAAACTGTTCTAATATTAAATTTTTGGCAGACGAGACACAGTTGCCACCTAGTATCGAGTATCACCATAGTATTACCATAAGTAGTTCCAATCATAGAGTATATTGAATAGTATGGTATAGAGTTATCAGTCAAGATTTTCGAATGCAACGCCATCTATTATTAAGTTACGACAACTTTTCATGTGACTTTCCATGCCTAAAGGTTCCTTTTTTAGAACATAAATAATGTGGACCCTTTAAACATGGAACGCCACATATTTAAGGCGGGATTTCTAAATAGGTCATTCATCAACCAGTCACATTAATAAATATTTGAACGCTAACTTATTTGACAAAAAAAGAAGATTAATAATATTTACAATTTAATACATGTAATTAGCCATAGAATGCCGTTCGCTAGTTTGCGGGTGGTACAGCGACGTCTAGCGAAAATATTGGACATCAAAAATGCTTATACATTTTACGACAACCAGTCATTACCCAGTTTGCGGAGGTAACAGTGACATCTAGCGAACAACTTGCAGTACGACATATAATTGATTTTTACGCCCTCTATTGTTAATTTTCCTAAACATATCGAAAGTACATCGGATTTATTATTTCCTTTGACTGAAAACACCATGGTTCCAATATTGAACCGCGAGCATACCTGCAAAAAGAGGCTTTCAGTTAGTGTGGTGAAAAATATATTGATGCTAATCACACCACAGAATATATAATAGTACAAGTACAGAAGGCCCACTGCTTTGATGTTCACGAAATGCCGCCTTTTTAAATGCCTACAAAATTCTAACAAAAAAACGAGCCGCACGTGCGCAGCGTCGGACGATAGGGTTGCCTATGGATTACTGAGATAAAATGTTGTACTATTATATTCAATTCTTGGGTACTTGGTAGAGGTATATATACAGTATTTATATATTTTTGTTTAATTTCCAACATCACAAGCCTTATTGAATTTTTCTGACAATAGTAGATCTGTGTAAGAATGTCCTAAGTATGGTATTTATTTTATTCATGATGACATGTTCATTAAACTGAGCATTATAGCCATTCCAGACGCGGACATCGCATAAAAAAAACTCGTGACGTAAAGTAACAATAGAAAGTGCGACCGTGCGTTCCGTGAGAATGCACGTCACCCCTGATTAGGCCGCGAACTCGCGGCCGCCAGCATGTACTTGTAGCGCGGCGATTGAATCGCGGAGTGAGCCGCCCCTGATCACACATAAATGCCGTTACTGAGATTCGAACCCGGGACCATCCTCTTCACATTTATTATCACCACTATGCCAGATCAGTCTTCATCTTTAAAATTAGGATTTAGAACGAAAAATTGCATACCGAGTGTGTCAACACTTGTGTAAGAGCCGTAGCAGGAGCGAAAATCATCTTATTTGTGCTTCTTGCCAGAGTGGTCATAGTCACCGTCGCGGTCAATTCTTCAGTGAACATGTTGTACACCACCTAGAATATATAGGTATTAATGAATCGTTCTGCACGCTTTGTATAATAAACAAAAGTTAGTTTTTTTGCAAAAATTTCATTTTTGGCACAAGCTTTTATCGCCGACTGTACCTTTCTTTCAACAGTCATCTACTGTTCTCCGAGTCGTTTCTAAAAACCCCTTCCCCTTACTCGATGGGGATACGACGTTTCATAACAGAGTTCCTGCCACCACCTTTCTGCTCCATCATGAAATCAGCTCCATGATGCCATAATATTGCATTGTTACGTAATGTACATATCGATACCTCTGGGTTCAATTGGCGTAAAGGACATTTTGGCGAAAATGAGTTATATATACAGTTTTGTTCAGAATTTGAAGCGCTATCGATCTGTGTAGTTAAAATTTCGATATCTCTTAAAAAGTTGCCTTTACGACCAAGATTTTCTACTATGGGCTTGCAAAAATAGCTTTTCTGAAGGGGCGTAAATATCAAGTCATTAATTATAAATTATTATTTGTGTCGTAAAGGAAATCTACAAATAAAAATATAGTCGTAAGTCACCTTGATATATATTGTTGCCCTTTAAGCCCTTACTTTTTAAGGATCACTTTCTATAGTAGTGTGGTAAAGTTGGGCGTAAAGGACAAGTTTTTTGTTCTTCGTCCTTTACGACCAGCACTAAAAATATTTTATCCGCAACTGTAATCGATATCTTTGGGTTCAATTGTCGTAAAGGACATATAATGCAGGTTTCCAAGAGAAAGATAAACCCACTTTTTTGTTTTTTTGACCTATATTTGTGACGTGTATAAGAAAAATATGCAGATTACGAGTATCTTTAACCTAGTGTAGCAACCGTAGTGATAAACTAAACGATTTAGAAGATAGATGGTTGTAAAGGACACGTCAAAATGCTATAACGTCCTTTACACCCATGATTTGATAGGGTCGTAAATGACAGTCTTAGATGATTTTTATACAAAGTCGGGGCGTAATTGTAACCGAAATGGTACTACAAATGTTGTGCTAAGTTTACCTACAATTAAAAACTGGAAAAATGTATCAAAACGTACTTAATATGGCATAGAATAGCTACATTAGTTTAATGCAGTGTATTATTTATCTAAGCTATCTTAGCAACAAAAAAGAACAAGACTATTTTATATCCAGTTTTGTAATAAAGAAACAATATTTGCTTAAAAACTATCTAATACTTTGGCAACAAATTCAAAGTTATTTTTTTAGTATTCGCCGCTGTCTGAATAGTCAGTAGGTTACGCATTCAGACTTTAATTCTAGCAGGGAAACGCTTTCGTAGTATTATTATACTGCGGCGAGATGTAGGTAATAAAAAAAACACTATGGTAATCAGGGTACGTACCCAAATGCACAAACGCTCACGATAATATCTATTTCGTAGCTATATATCTTTATCGCTCTTGCGTATTGCACCAGACTGCATTTTTGTCGGCGTCTGGCGTCGACGATTGCCATTGAGCTACGCCGACAGTAAACTTTAACAGTAGACTATACTAACATTTAGTGCGACAATAACAGGTGCGTTTCGCTAGCGAATGAGCGTTAGCGTTTGGTGACTTGGCTATATGTACCCAGGTACTTAAAGCATTGACTATAATATTTCTAGGATTGAACTCATAATTAAGATTATTCTTATTTAACAGGTTTTAGACTAAATAACAATATTCTGTTTTAAAATTATCAAAAATATGAATCAACAATGTAGGTAGTCTTGACTACAGTTACTATTATTTATTAGTTGGTCACAGTTTGTATACGCGTCCTAACTTGCGTTTATAAATAGGTACTTAACTCTTTAGTTATTCTTAGAACTTCTTTCTACTTTAGACTTAAAATTACTGTCGTATTAATATAGTCTACTGTTCACATTTTCTGATTAAAGTTTACGTGATTACCATTAGTGTTTGTATATTTACTTAAACTACGAAAGCGTTTCCCTGCTAGAATTAAATACTGAATGCGTAACTTATTGAGACAGCGGCGAGTACTAAAATAATAACTTTCCAAAATATTAGATAGTTTTTAAGCAAATGTTGTTTCTTTATTGCAAAACTGGATATAAAATAGTCTTGTTCTTTGTCTTTGCTAAATATTTAGATAAATATACACTGTAACACTATTGTGGCTATTCTATGCCATATTAACTACGTTTTGATATATTTTTCAAGTTTCTCAATTGTAAACTAAGCTAAAAACAGTTGCCATTTGTACCATTCCGGTTACATTTACGCCCCGAATTTGTATAAAAATCATCTAAGACCGTCATTTACGACCCTATCAACTCTAATTGTTCAAAAAAATCGTGGGTGTAGTAAAGGACGTTCATAGCATTTTGACGTGTCCTTTACAACCATCTAACTTCTAAACCGTTTAGATTATCACTACGGTTGCTACACTAGGTTAAGGATACTAAAAATCTACATATTTTTCTATATACGTCACAAATATAGGTCAAAAAACAAAAAAGATGTAAACATTTTTCTAAAAAAAAAGTTGTTTTTTGCTTCTCCTGAAAACCTGCATTTTGTCCTTTACGCCAATTGAACCCAAAGGTATCGATATGTGTGCAAAATTTCAGCTCAATCGCAAACCGGGAAGTGGGTTAAATTTAGCTTCTACGTTTTGACCCAAACTAACATACTAAGACCAAGAGACGATTCAGCTTAAATGATCCAAAACTGGACCGGACCGTCATCACACTTCACTAGGTATTATGTTAAAAGCATCACCGATGTCATTTTTTTTGGACTAGCATTTGCATCAGTTATCTTTTATTATGTTTGGCAACTATTACTCGGCTATAAGACAGAATATTTGGATATTACTCAAGGAAAGCATATTACCGCAAAGGGATACTGGACGATGTTGTGTCTAAAGATCCCCGTGAAATGGTGGATTCTGCCATCATCCAGGGTTACTTCGACGTCGTACCCCAACCTCACGTCTACCATCCTTAGCGTAGCCTGCAAAAATAACGTAGTTTTAAATACCGACTAAAAAGCTTCTATTCCTTGATATTGGCACAATACTGTCCCTTTTTATTTTTTCTTAGCCTATTTTATGTCCCACTGCTGGACAAAGACCTCTCCTTTCTTCCACCACTCATCGCGATTTGCTACCTACTCCGGCCTGTCGGAACAATTTACCGCCACCAATCAGAAACTGTAAATCCATTACCTCTTTCAAGCAAAATCTTAAACAGCATCTACTTGAATCTCAACTAAATGATTAACACTAAGCGGCCACATTTGCATTTATTTACATTTACATTTATAAATAATATGTTCTGTCAGTAGGTTAACACACACACAAGTATACACATTTTCTCTAACACGCCCAAACATAGTTTCTGTATAAGTGATCATACGTTCTTTTTAGTTATAAGACCTAGTTATTAATTTTCTGGGTGCCCTGAAAACCAGTGCCGCGTCTATTAGACACGGTATTCGCTGAGTGGCATCCTATTTGGTGTACTAGTTATTAAGTATTATGTACTTGTTTTTATTATGTATCTGTATGTCAAATAAATATTTTCTATTCTATTTCTATTCGTTGGAAAATGCGTCAAGGTCGTCCCGCCATCGCTTCTGTGGTCTGCCTCTGCCCCGGATAATCGGCGTGTCCAGTCAGTAGCCAATTTGGCCCACCGATCTGGATGCATTCAGCAGACATTATTTTGTTAGTCAGACTATAAACTTGACGGAAACTGAATATAGAATCTCAGATGACATGGGGCATACTGTTTTACCTATTTGTGGCCACGAGTAAATAAAAAAAAATAAAATCCCTTATGAAAAACAAGGAACTGGACTTCCAGTTAACTTGGGCTGGGATTTACCTGGACAAACACGCTGGTGGTATTGTCTGAGTTGTCAAACCGCCACACTTGTTGTAGGGTGCTCTGAATCAGGTCCACCTTCTGGATCGACGTGACGAAGCCATTTTTGAACGCGACACGGCCTTTGACTGTCCAATCGAATATATTTTCACTGTTGGGAGAAGAAATACAAAATGACAATGTAATGCTAACTTACTGCCCGATTCGAACGTCGAAAGAGATCTAATACGATATAAGGATCGGATATGTCAGATTCATTAAAAGTGTCATTTTATTTGGAGAATCTGTATTAAAATTATATTAAAATATGTGGGCTACCGAGCTTTGCTCGGTTCTAATTTATTATATCACGTCTTTATATAAAAAAAAACTCTTATAAATACAAAAAAAAATACAAAAACAAAAACTTAATTTCTGGCCAGGATTAGAAACCCTGACACCTGCGCTGCCGTCCGATCACTAAAACCCCTCTAAGCTGCATATTACCAGTTTTCATTTGGATAAATATTCTTAAATAGGAAAGAATTCCCCATCGACTGGTCTTGGAATCATATTTTTATCATTTTTAGTTACCGAGATACAGAGTCGACATACCTCGCTAAGTGCACTATTTTATAACCCTTTTCAATAGTATAAAACCGCAAACCCACATTTGTCTTCTATAACTTATATTAAAGCGCTTAGCAGTTGTTTATCTTCATAGTTTTATCACACGATACATAACTATAACAACGTTACTTGACATAAGCTTCATAAATTCCCATTAAAGCCGTTTAATTGCGTTATTACATTTTATAACATTCACTTTTTTAAATAAAATACTACGCTTAAACACGGCTAAAGTCCTTTAAAAAAAAAAAAAAAAATATATATATATATATATATATATATATATATATTTTTAAAGTCCTTTAACCGTGTATTTAAAGACTTTCATTGTAATTTCGGTTACAAATACATCACTAAAACCTAGTTACTGCGCTTTACGGTGAATTTATTACTAAAAAATATTCATAATGCCACACTGAAACAGGACAAACCAGCAAAGCTACGCTAAAACCCCGCTAGTTGTAAAAGTATACCTTCCAAAGTTATTGCGCCAGTCCGACAGTCGGCCGAGCGGCTCGCGCGCAGAAGGTTGTGCGAAGGCTGTAGTGACCGGTGAATGAACATTTTCTCCTTAAAATGTTAAGAAACCGAAGACCAGGTAAGTGTTAAATATCTTTTTTTAAGGTTTTTTCAAGCACAACTTGCGTTTTGCTAACGTATTATCACACGTTTGCCGCGACAAGTAAATACCTAACTCATAAGTTATTCGATCAAGAGCCCAGTTAAAACTATTGTGTACAAATAAAGCGTAAACAAAAAAGTCAAGAAATTACATTGTACCATCCTATTGCTATGTAGGCATTGCCATAGCCACATACATTTTGTAAGCATTTATTTACCTTACAATGTTTTAGTACCTATGTAGGTATGGATTACTTGCGCAACATTATATTACCGTCAAGCTGATTTAATAATGCAGTCAAAAATCAAATTAATTAATGTTATTTCTTTTAGGCTTGTTACGAACTTCAAGATACAAACGATAACAGAGATCTGCGAATAAAATGAATACCGAAAAACCGACCACAAGTCATCACACCAGCAGTAAGTTTAATAAATGTAGAACAGAAGGGGATTGCTCAACTCGATCTTTACCAAGGAACATTTTATCGTTGTTTCAAGAATTTTTGAGATTGATAGCTCAGAATTCTTTGCCTAACTTAGCCACGCCGAACGTTTCTGCTTTAATTTTCAATGCTGACGAAAATACATCAATTTTAAAACTCCCTTTTACTGGTCCAAGCTAAAACCGTTGCTGACGATCATCGAATTTGGGTTTATCCTTCGTTGTAACAAAATCGAACAACGTTTACTTCTTTAATCATTCGTAAAATGCTTCTCATCTTGATATAAGGAAAGAAGGTTTTTGACTATTCCGTCGCAGACGCATTGAAACTACAAGTGATGACTCGAAAGAAGAAGAACTCTATACCTAGCATGTAAAAATTGTAAAATGACAACATATGTATCATCCAAAATGAAGCTTTATCTTGATTTATCCGCTCCAATTCATACAAACAACAGAGAAACAAACTTAAAATTAACCTAGTTAATACAATTTTAAGCAATGATGCACCTGATTTTACCAGAAATTGTTAACAAAGATCTCTATATTGATTCTAGTTTAAAGAAAAAAAAAAATGTATGATATATAAGTATTCTGCTGTACCAATTCATTCAGACCCTTCAAATCCAGAAGTTTTACATACAGAAAAGGAGGACTGACCTACACATAAGTACATATAACCATTTATCGATGTAGAACCACCGTCGATATAGAGCACTACACTCGTAATATTAATACATATTAATAATACAACTGTCGAAAACCAAACGTACAAAAAAAATAAAAAAAATTTAAGAAGAACGGAATCAAGCGGAAAGAGAGAAAATTATTATGTCAAACAATCCTAAATGTATTTTGAATTTTTGAAGTATTAAATAAATAAAGATTGCTATTTTCACTTGCTTGGCGAATAAAAAATGAAATCCGTGTTTCTTTTTGTAAGAACTGCCAATGTCAACCGTTTTTAACCTTATATAACTCGGTAATAAAAACATTATTTTAATAGTGTATTATAGTAATAATACGAATAACTTTGGATATCCAAGAGCGACACCTTTCGCCGTGTCGGTATAGCAAATTGATTTGTTGCAATGTAAAAAGCGAATTTTATTGTTTCATATTAATGTTATGTTAGTTTTCACTAATGTTAGAATATTATATTAAGTTTAAATATGTTAATTTGTAACATAACTTATAAAGAGGTTTTTTATGCATGCAAATAAATGGTTATAATATCATACAGTTGTCTTTTATTCATTTAACAAATTGAATTGCTCTTGAAACTTAGTGCAGGTACTGCAGGTAAACGGGACATTGCTAAAATGATAAACTCCTTTTAAAAAGAATGACAATGCTAAAACCTAGTAATCGTCGCTGGTTTGTCATATAGCGGGCTTTTAGATTAGGAATGCATACAAATTATTTCGATGTTAGTAGTCATTGCATAGCTTAAAAACGGTTACAGCATTTTTTTAGAGCATATACGATAGTATAAAATTGTTTAGTGTCTTTGCGGTTATTAAGCTATGTTTTTAGATTATTATGCATTGCTCAGTTACGATTACTATAAACACGTAAATTTACTTTGCCGTTATTAAGCCATGTTTTATGTATTATTCAATCCTAAAAAACGGCTAAAGTATACTTAACCGTGTTTTAACAGTAAAATCATACATATTTTAGGAATTATTTGCATAACTTAAACACAAAATGGCGAATTTCTAATAAATTAAACAATATTTAATTAAATTGATTTTAAATAATGTTAGCGTGAATTTAGTTTTAATTTAAGAATGAAAGAAATCTGGACTAAATCGACACATTTCCTAGAGATATGGGTTTTTATGTTTTTTGCCCATATCTCTCTTGCCACTATCATTTGTGGGTTAGATGGGTTTTAGTGATAGGACGGCAGTGCGATCTGTCTGCGCTGAACTGAGCTACGCAGAGCCAACGCGCGGTCGGCGAATTTAACGACCATATTTTACGTTTACTAACGCGAAATAAAAACGCATGAAAACTCGAAAATTCGCGTTTTCCGCCGATCTAAGGCTACGCTAGATAGATTTTTCACCCCCGAAAACGCCCAAATAACAAATTTCAGCGAAATCGTTAGAGCTGTTTCCGAGATCTTCAGTATATATATGTATATATAAATAAATAAATATACAAGAATTGCTCGTTTAAAGGTATACGATATCGTATAGTGCTGCTATAATGAGATTTTTCTACTCGTCGACTTTAATCTGTCAATTAGGACACCACAGACTAAACTATAAGTGCTGACTTTTCAGTGTTGGATAGTCTTTGACAC
Source organism: Leguminivora glycinivorella (assembly GCF_023078275.1). Lineage (NCBI taxonomy): Eukaryota > Metazoa > Arthropoda > Insecta > Lepidoptera > Tortricidae > Leguminivora > Leguminivora glycinivorella. The sequence continues at coordinate 9,720,618 of NC_062983.1, forward strand.
TTAGTCAACTATAATATTTCATTACACTCACTTTAGTTAACTGAAAAAAATTCAAAAATAGAACTTCATACAAGTTCTATACTAATTTGCGATACCTGGCAAATTTGTCTGCATCTGAAACACATTTTTTTTTATCTATCGCGTTATCGACCAATCACAGACGATTATTACAAACAATTGGTTGCCAAGTAATTCGATGTTGATACAACGGTGAACGACGCCACTGACATTAATTTTAACTTGAATGATGATATTTTTCGTTCATTGATGATGAAGATGATGACTCATAGAAAAAGTACCTATTGTATACAATAGTGATATAATTAAGTTAGCTTTCAAGCGGTTGGTACATCAGTATCTGCTGAAACAAGAGTTCGAGTAGCATCCATCAATATTAGTATATATATAATATTTGTATGTATTAATTATATAATAAGTTTATTAAGTATATATGTATAATATTTTTATTTATGTATTTTATCACTAATTTGTATTGTACTCCAGCTGTTTTCGATTAATTCTAATCTGTTATTTTTCATTCTCTTTGCACCATTTTTATTTGTCTCTGTTTGGCCCGATGGTTGACTGGTAGAGAATGCCATTAGGCATTAAGTCCGCCATTTGTACACATTTTATTTTATTTATGTGCAATAAAGTTTAAATAAATAAATAAATAAATAATTAAGCTTTTCACTCTCGTACCATACTAATAGGCCACTCAACAAGCTTCGTGGCTCGACTGAAAAGCTTTGTATTATATCACGATTGTATAAAATACTATTAAGACTATGGGATATTATGAACCTGTAACGTTTCCAGGAAATTGTAATATTAGCTTATTTTAAAGAATCCCATTAATTATGTTTTATTTGTGAACAAATGAATATAAGAATCTAATTTAGCCGATTTGTCTTGTCTTTTTATTAATTTCATTATTTTAGTGTATTGACGACCGGTCTGCCTCAGTCGCTAGTGACCCTGCCTGCTAAGCCGCGGTCCTGGGCTGCTAATCCCGGTAAGGGCATTTTTTTGTGTGATGAGCACAGATATTTGTTCCTGAGTCATGGATGTTTTCTTTGTATATAAGTATGTATTTATACTATTTATCTATTTAAGTATTGTATATCGTCGCTTAGCAACCATAGCACAGCTTTCCTTAGTTTGGGGCTAAGTTGATCTGTGTAAGGTGTCCCCAATATTTATATTTATTTATTTATTTATTTATTTATACATATATATATCTTTTCAGAACAATTAACCTGGCAAGAAAATTGGCTTGTTATTTATAATTCCGTTTCAGATTTTACTGATTTTTTCGCTTTGTCTACCGATAATGAAATTACGAAATTATTGATACGATAAAAAGGACTTTGAGATAAAATCGGTGATATATTATCTTCGTCTATGATATGATCTGGCATATGATGTGCTAAAAATATTTAGCAATATGGAAGTTTTTTAATAAAAATAAATTTTACTTGTAGCTAGATAACTCTTTCTAAGTTGAGAACAACGAATAGAGAACAGTTTTGGAACTTTGTTGTGGATTTGTTTTGGATTTAAATGTACTTACTGTGGTGTATACTTATCGATACTAAACTCGTATAAGCGTATTCTGACATTATGTTATCGAGACAAAAATTGTATTTTACAATCAAAAACGTCGGTCGTCCTGCACAAACTGAGCATGGTCACAAATTAATTCAGCATTAAATACACTTACGAACTATGTACTATTGTAAAATCTCTCACTATTAAACTCCAAGCAAGATATTTAATAGTTGTTTGATTCAACCTCCAAAATCACAGGGCGACCCTGCCAGTGCGGCGTTGCATTAAGCAACTAAGTTGTAAAGTACTTACTCAATTTCAACCTCATGGTTTGGTATCTTCAAGTTGCACCAGCCATGAGCCTCCACATCCTTCATAGTTGTTTCCATGACCTCCAGAATATATGGCATGTGGTTGACTAGACGAACATTGTTTACTGAAAATAAAGAGCTTAGGAAATATACTGTATGAATTGTAAACTGAAATGACTGAAATAGATATACACAGAAAAAGCGACGCGAATGTTGTCGGTGTCCGAGAAAATCAAGTTATTTTGAAAAAAAAAAAACATAAGTACGTATTAATAATCTTAAATACCTTTAGCAAAATGGAAATTTAACGAATTAATAATTGATAAAAAAGATTAGTTTTATATGGTTTGTCTCCTTACACAAAGGCTTGTGCTTTTTTCACTTTACGTACTTAATAAATATAAAACCCATTTATGCTTACCTGTACTCAATAATTGTGAGTAAACCAGCCCCGCATTTAATAACAAAATAAAACACAACACTTTATCCATTTCGACAATCGGATCTAAACAAAAGATTTTTGATTTTTTAGTCACAGTAGAATTTTCAGACTTGTCCCAATGGCATACTCTGTTTGCGATTGTAAGACGTGAGAGGTTTTGTGTTATTAATTGACATTATCGAGAAGTGAGATTATGATAATTGCAATTGATAATTAGTTACTTATCTACATACAATAAATTGGCTTACAAACTAAAGTGATAAGGATAATGACCTAGCTAGTCACCATGGTGATTTCTTGTGATGATGGTGAAATAAATAAATAAAGATTAAGTAAGTATAGGACATTTACACAGATTGGCTGAAACCTCCGGTACAAGCTCAAGAAGGCTTGTATTGTGTTGTGGGTAGGTATTCAGACAGTCAAATTCATCTTTCAAAAAAGCTCGTACTTTCAGCAACATAAGTATGTAGGTAGTTTTATATTTTAAATTAGTTGTTATTGAGTTTCTTACAAAAAGATTTCAGTACCTACTCCAATTTGTCACATCGGTGTTTAATATGACGGTGATTCAAAGTCCTTTCATCATGAAATATGGATTACATTTAACATTAAAATGTCATTAAATCTGGATGTAACCATGAAATCGCATTAGGTCCATTTCATTCGGGCAGATTATCCTGTCAAGTTTGCCTAAATCGAAGTGACAGGAGGGCTGTCAAAGCTGTGTCAATTTGCGGACCTTTGTCAAGTTGGGATCCATGTTATAAAGATTTCCAGAACGGGGTTTAAGGCGCAAGCTCAGAGCGATTATACATAAAGTATAAATAAATATTAAATGTAAAAAATAAATATTATAGGACATTCTTAGACAGATTGACTGAGTCCTACGGTAAGCTCAAGAAGGCTTGTGTTGTGGGTAGGTATTCAAACAACGATATATACAATATATAAATACTTATATATTTAGAAAACATCCATGACTCAGGAAAAAATATCTGTGCTCATCACACAAACCCGAACCGCAATTCGAACCCGGGACCGCGGCTTAGCAGGCAGGGTCACTACCGACTACGCCAGACCGGTCGTCAAAGTATGTCAAGCCATTTCCGAAACTTGTTATGAAATAAATAAAATATAATTCAGCATTTACCATACTTAGTTTCCATAGGAACTCTGTGACAAAAAAAACCAGACGTTATAATTATTGTTCGCGCCCTTTTCATTCATTATCATTCATATCGTCCATCCCGCTCGCTCTTCCATATGATAGGTTCAACCTCATTTTTAGGGTTCCGTAGTCAACTAGGAACCCTTATAGTTTCGCCATGTCTGTCTGTCCGTCCGTCCGTCTGTCCGTCCGTCCGCGGATAATCTCAGTAACCGTTAGCACTAGACAGCTGAAATTTGGTACCAATATGTATATCAATCACGCCAACAAAGTGCAAAAATAAAAAATGGAAAAAAATGTTTCATTAGGGTACCCCCCCTACATGTAAAGTGGGGGCTGAATTTTTTTTTATTCCAACCCCAACGTGTGATATATTGTTGGATAGGTATTTAAAAAATGAATAAGGGTTTACTAAGATCGTTTTTTGATAATATTAATATTTTCGGAAATAATCGCTCCTAAAGGAAAAAAAAGTGCGTCCCCCCCCCCCTCTAACTTTTGAACCATATGTTTAAAAAATATGAAATAATTACAAAAGTAGAACTTTATACAGACTTTCTAGGAAAATTGTTTTGAACTTGATAGGTTCAGTAGTTTTTGAGAAAAATACGGAAAACTACGGAACCCTACACTGAGCGTGGCCCGACACGCTCTTGGCCGGTTTTTTTTATTTGTCATGTCACCCGCCTTTGTGCCGACCTTCTTAAAAATATAAAGTTAATACACGTCTATCCGCAAAAAGACATTCGATGTCAATGGTGTGAAAAAATATGCGCAACGACGAATAAAGCTGTAATTACTAATTAAATAAATATCGTTTCGCAAGTGGACACAGGAAAGAGTGAACCAAGTAAATCTTCGAAAGGGTGCATGGCCGCCCGCTGAACTACCGAAACGATAACAACCGTAAGTTGGATCGGCAGCCATCAATTGCCATAATTTTATTTTTCCGTTTTTATTTTATTTTATGTTACAATAGTTCGTTTGGAGCTACGTATCCCGCAGGTCCTCCAACAATTATAATTTTGATTAAATCCTCTGATAATTGCTTGTTAAAAAAAGTGTCAACGATAAAACTTTGCAACTGGAATTAAACTTTTTGTCTATAATATCTTCATCAAACAATATGTACCTAATGCTAATAAAGAATTTGCGCGTCGGCTCTTCGTTTCTGCAGAATTTAAGTTATTGTGTAAGCAATAACCCAATTTTGTATTACTGTTATACAAATTGTACTTTCATTGTATCTATCCTTTTATGCCTTAAGGCAATCAGTATGAACACCTGAGCCACGGAATACTAATGAACTTTTTGTATTAACCCCCGAATTTGAGGGGTTAACTTGTCAGATTAGACATCTGAAATGTACAGATCCTTTTGTGGATTTAAATATGAAATTATGCAGATAATTTGGACGTATTTATGCAAAATGGAACCAACCCACATGAAATCTTCATTGAAATGTTTACTTCTTTGTTTAATCAATAAAGATCGATTTTCGAAATTATTCATCCGTGGATTGGTTCCGTTTTGCATAAATACGTCCATTTGCAAATTATTAGACCTTAGATTTGGGTAGCTTTATAATTAATGCTGGATGACGAAATTAACAGACTTAATTTAAACCTATAAAAACTTGTTATTAAAATTTAAGTTCTGATTTTAATTTTATGCGTTTTATTTTAAGAAATGATGCAATTGCATTGCGTAACTCTTTATTATACTGTGGTATCAGTGTGCGAATGCATGCGAATTTCTGCTGTTTCTTGTGTCCGTAGGTTATCTGTTACCATCAACTGTCATTCATAAACACAGGAATAATTTTTTTTATTGATATCATAGACTAATGCTGTAACAATTTAATATAAAACTATAGTTGATTTCAATCCCAGTTAGATTATGTGGTACTATCATGAAAAAAAAATTAGATGATTTATTTCAATGTTACGGGTACTTTTTTCCACAGGACGGGGAAAATTGTCACTTTCAATAATCACCCAAATTCATCATGTTTTCAACAAGCCATGTGATAGATGACTAGATCAGGAACTACTATTATTTTTCAAAAGGAAATTGTGATAATTATTTACTTTAACCCGTGGAGCGTCCTATAGTCACACGGTGTCTATAAATCGTATGTAATTCAGGGGGGCGGGCTCATTGTTTGAGTTTTATTACTAACACAAGTAACACAAAGTATTAAGCTTTTTCCATACACTATTAAATTAGCAGAAACACAATTTTAAACAAAGAAAACATGTGAAGCTTTCGCAATTTCACAGACTTCACAGGCTGCGCTAACAATCAAACTATCTTTAAAACAATCCAAACTTTTGACGCCTAGCGAAATATTAATGGTAAATAGTAAAAAACCTCCCCCACAAAGTAACCTACGAAATCGTCTAGACGGCAGCGACATCTGCTGTGGGTTTTTGTGCTCGCCTTATTGTTATTGCATTAGCACTTTCTAAAATAATAGGGAACTTGATTGTAGTTAAAATAAAATATTTAATACCATGCACGAAATAAAGCATCAAATAATTATAAGAAAAACATGGAGAGAAGTTATTTTTAAATCCAATTTCTATTTAATAAGTCAGGTAGAAATATATAAAGTAACTGAGTTGACCGTGACGTCACTCAATTCGATTTCATATAAATTCCATATTAGCAAGTCGTTAAAATTCGTTTTGACAGTTCTTAAAAAGAAGCTGTTTTGACTAGGAGGCAAGTTGCCTATTTTCATTTACTTTAAATATTACGAAATTTCAGGTTGAGTCTACCTTTTTTACAGAGGGCAAATTATACCTACTCAAGCGCGGTGAGGAGCCTGAAATGATTATGTGGTACTTACTAGGTTGATGAAACCCGTGATTTACCTTTTTTACAAGACTGCGCCGCCTCCATGCGAGAGAGGTCATATGAACACAGAAGTACTCATCCGAAACCTCGGCCCTTGGTTCAACCCGCCTCCTCAATGTGGCCATAAATAAACATTCTTACATTGACTGAGTCCCACGGTAAGTTCAAGAAGGCTTGTGTTGTGGGTACTCAGACAACGACATATACAATATACAAATACTTATACATACATAGAAAACATCTATGACTCAGGAACAAATATCTGTGCTCATCACAAAAATAAATGCCCTAGTCAAGATTCGAACCCGGGACCGCGGCTTAGCAGGAAGGGTCACTACGCGCTAGGCCAGACCAGTCATAATGTTGTCTGTGGTGAGGTTGATTGCATCTACCTTAACCAGAATACCAAATTTTTCATGGTATCACTGATAAATATTCACAGCGAGCGACACCCAATCGCACGAGTTTTAATTGCGCCACCGATTATCCCACCAACCGTCGCATACATTTGAATACGGAACGATGGTTTTATTTGTTCTTTCGATTGAATTTTCTTGTGGTCATTTACATTGGTTAACGGTAAGATTAGGCAAATTTTATAGTACGCGGCAGGCGGTTAAAAGTTGCTTAGCAACATACCTAAATGACTATATGAAACTTGAGAACCTCCAAAATATGAGTGACTAGTGACTAATGTCTCGATTCGAAATTTAACATACGTAAATACAAGATCTACATACGATATGGAGAGAATTTCAGTGTAAAAATTACGTTTATGTTTGAAGAGACGTCACTTTCGACACTGAGAGATCGGTATTAAGCCAAATTAAAATCTGTCTGTAGTGTCGTGTTTATGCTTTTTACAATCAATTCAGGTTTTTCTGACTCTTACAAGTGGTGGCAATTTTCTTTGCGATTATTAAAGAAGAAGATATTATATTTCTTTGCTCTTATTAAAATGAAAGGCAAACGAATATTAACACTAAAATAAACTGGTTGCTCATTGCTTCCCAAGCCATTTGTACATTGTCTATTGATTAAATTGAGGAGGACCGCCTAGCGACTTTAAACTTACGCGAAACTTCAACTGCGCAAGGAAAGGCCTAAGCCCTCCTACGTGTACACGTACAATACGGATGGTCAAATTTATTGACATGAATGTTAAAGAGTGTTTTAGAGCAAGTTTGGCCTGGCCAGCCACATAAGAGCTCATGAAAGGAAAATCCCGTGATTGCCGAGGTCGTCGTCATCGAAATCGATGTGGAGGACTATATCATATCATATCATTGATTAAATTCTACGGAAATGACTTTATTATACTGTTTAAACGTCACCTTTTTAACTTAGGTACTCACCCTACAAAATCATGCTAAGTTTACCATAAATTACCCTAAATCATGTACTAGTGACCTAAAATCAAAGGCAACCCCACTTAAAGTTAAAGTGCCAACAGTGGCACATCACGAGGGCAAAAAAGGGGAAAAACGTCAAAAGCACGTCCTTTTTAAGAGCTACAGGATGCAAAACTGGCACTTTACGTGTCGTTTTAAGGTGCTTAGCATAATGCTTGTAGCCCTTGTGTCAGCGGTGTGTCGTAGAATACATAGTACGATAGAGACTCGCCACTTTAAGTAACATAATGGCCGTATCAGGAGCTTTTTTTTAAAACAGGTCAATAATTTTACAACAATCTTAAAAATCTAAAAAGTCGTTATTGACTCCGTTGAATCACTGCATCACCTACTCAAATCAGTTGTTTTATCTGTCTTCTCTTTAGCGATAAGACCGCCTGTTGTCTACCATAGTTAATTAAAGTTATGTGCTTAATTTTTTTTGATGTCATCTTGTTATATTGGTGAGCAATAAAGAATATTTGTATTTGTATTGTATTGCATTTAATCGAATTTAGGTAACTACATACTTTGCATAGTTGTTTTCTAACTGCGGGGCTTAAGATTATTATAATCTCTTCTTCCTTCTACCCTTATCCCACATCATGTGGGGTAGGTAAAACACGTCTTCCTCTTCCATTCTCCTCTATTATTCGTCATCCCAACACTCACATCTTTCTTCTCATATCCTCTTTCACACAATCCATCCATCGTTGTTTGGGTTTACCCCTTCCTCTCCATCCATCAACCTTCATCTCCAACATTCTTTTGCCTATATGACATTCATCCCTCCTCATTACATGACCGTACCACGCCAACCTGCCACTCCTCATCTTTACCGTTATAGGCGCAACTTTCAAACTTCCCCTAATATACTCATTCCTGATCCGATTCATTCTGGTCACTCCACACATCCATCTCAACATTCTCATTTCCGCTACGTGCACTCTCCTTTCATCCTCCACCTTTGTCGCCCAGCATTCAGATCCATACAATAGGCTACTTTCCTCCTAGCCAAATCAGCTTCGTTTTAAGAACTGTCAAAACGAATTTGAACGATTTGCCAATATGGGAATGATATGAAATTGAATTGAGTAACGTCACGGTCAACTCAGTTACTTTATATATTTCTACCCGATTTATTAAATATAAATTGGATTTAAAAATAACTTCTGTCCATGTTTTTCTTATAATTATAAGGTCTAATCTGATGCTTTATTTCGTGCATGGTCTAAAATATTTTATTTTAACTTTAGTTAAGTTCCAAACACAACAGATTATTATAATCTCACTGTTATAATGAACGTTCGTTATTACTTAACGCATTAGGTTACGACTACATTTTTTTTAAGGTTGACATATTGATGATACTTTTGCAAATATTTCATCCGGTCCGATGGGAAAATATCTCTATATATTGCCACTTTCTAGACCTGTGTATTCCTACTATTTAAGGCGAAAATCCGTCCAAAGCCTGCAAGAGCAGACGCACGGAAATGTTCCATTACCGTCGCGTATGAATATGTATGGTACGGCAGTCCGTCTGTAATCAGGTTTGCGGCCAGTTCTGACGATTTGAGGCAGGTTTGTGTTCGATTTGCTAGGATTGAGGGAACACTGTGTTAATTAATATCCACTGTGCATCGTTCGGATTTGCTATCTACTAAATAAATTGTAGTTGGTTAGAGGAACTGACCCACCAATATATCTGGAGGTGTATTTACAATTATATTTATTTAAACTAACATGATTTGCATTCATAATTTTAGAACTAAACGGGACTGTGTGTCGGGCCTGTTTGGTAACTTTTACCAGACGCTTGAAAATCTCTCTATCTTTCCCTAATTTCTCAAGCTACGGCCGGCGCAAATGGTTAGTAAATGATGATTATCAATTCGTAACAGTATTTTATAACACATATATAAAAATCAGCCTTGAGAATTTAAGAAAAGTTAGTGTTTAAAAAAAACTTATAGAAATAAAAAGGCCGAAGGGCCGAACCAGGTAATATGCAGACATTAAATGTCGATACGAACTCTACATTATCCCAAAGTTTCATCCTTGAGAAAATGAGGAAGGTCTAGCGGTTCTGGGCTCTTAGTCCATATAGAAAGTATACGCTGTATACAGCGTGTGGATTCCATACGGGCGAATAATGTATCCAGTTATAGTATCTGATCATACGAATCCTATAGGATAATCATTTTGTTAAAAAGTGTTATTAATTAAGAGCAATTAATTTGTTTAATCTGGCCAAGCAGCAATGTACGCCGTCCAACTTAATTTGATATGACATAAACGTCATGTCGTAATGACGTTTAGGTAGATACGCTAATTGATTTGGACATAATACATTGCGTGCTGAATTATTATGTATGAAAAAAAATATCTCATCTATTCAAAAGAAAAAACATGTAGTGAGGCTCCTTAGGTCCGATACTAATCGTTATTAAGATATTCGCCCGTATGGAATACACACGCTGTATAGGTACTTAGTAGTGTCGTGTTACCAACAAGTTGGCTTTTTTAAAGGAACGTAATCTTACATGTTATTTAACTTAACCATGCCCTTAATTTAATTAAGAATAAAAAAAATACTATTATAAACTTCTTTCTAACAAAAAATTTATTGCCAGCAATGTACAGCACATACACTTTTCAAGTGAGGGCAATGACAGGTCATAAGTATGACGATGTGAGTAATGACAATTAAGAAGTGCACGCATTATATTGAATGTTGGGATTTCGGTTTTTTTATTCAGTTAATTTAAATAGATTTGCTGATATGCAAACGATTGCTAATTGGTTTTAATAAATGCCCGAGTGGTCATACCGAGGGTGGGACACCGAGTAGGTGAAATTTTAGATTTACTTAGTTTTAAACTACAGACGGTAAAAATCTACGTAGTTTCAGGTGGAGGGTAAATATACCCACATTAAAACGGTGTGCTACCTGCAGTTAAACAGAACAGTAATTTTCTCCAACTCGTAAATTCACTTAACAAGTGGGGGAAATAAAATTTTCTCAACTTTATCGGTTTTCGATCGGCTTAACGGAGTTTAGAGGTCGTTAAATAAAGCAGTAAACAAGGCTCACAATGTAGCAGTCGTATAGATTTTGACGATAGGCCATTGGTCCTGCCTAATGTTTCATTTATTTTTCAAATGACCTGAAAAGTTGCACAATATTTCAATTGTTACCTGTAAAAAAGCTCACTTACAAACTAAGAAGTCTTTGCGAGATTAAGGTAAAGCCACATCGAACAGCATTGAGCCTCAAAATCGCTCGTTAATATGCAGATGATTACGCATCGGAAAGCTGAACGCATGCGTGCAAGTTCACACGTTCACGGACGGCTAGTGACGTCATCTGTCATAGACCAAAGGAAAATGACTACGCGTATGCTATAGCATACGTGTCCACGAATGTGTTAATTAGTTTTTCGTATCGTATCGATTCTGATAGATATAATATATGTGACTTCACCATTACTTAGAGTAGTCAGAGAAAAGATTTGTTTAAGTACTTATTCATAGTTAAACAGTAATTTTAAATTCCAGTTTAATTTAACTCATTAGTTTAAGCGACAACACGGAAAGGCGCAACTTGAATATAATGAATTAAAATACCATTTAAATACTAAAAGCGGCAAAGGAAAGTAACGAACCGTAGAAAATGCCCACTGAGACCCCTTTTCATTACCGTTTTATCCATTTAAACATTTTGCATGGAAAGCTGAGTGACATGCGTGCACTTAACATACCACTACCACTAACAAAAGGCACTAACTCCATTAAAAAACATTCAAAACACAACCTCATTACCTTAAAATACAGTTTAATAAATTTCAACGTTTATGAAGATTTTGCTTCCTTGTTTTCCACGCGCAAAAATACAAACTTATTTATACGGTCAAAGGAGGAGCTGCTATCTATGAGCGTTCGCTATTTCAGTACGCAATGCTTATAGTTAAACTTTTGCCCACCCACAAAACTAAGTTGGCGATTCGCACTCTTCTTTGAGGACTAACGAGGCATGGCTGGAAAAGCTTGAGAGGTGTTTCTCATATTTACTCTAGGAAGATGTTTTTCTAACTAAAAAATGTGACGATGTTTTGTCAAAGGATTTCCTCCTTAACAAAATGAAGGGTGAGGATTAAATAAAGTTAAATACGAGTTATAAGGTTATTTTAATTCAATTTGTAAATAAAAGACAAATCTAACTAAACGTGTTTTAAAAAGAGTCAAATTCAAACCAAATTATGTAAAGAAATGTAATAATCTTGCCACTTCTTAATACTTACCAAATTTTTTTGCTAGTCTGTCCTCCTGAGTCCTGTGTTTTTCCAACGTTGGTAGTCATAACTGCCGAATGTACTGTACCAAGTACAAACTAAGAATAGTGCTTAAGACCGAGACAAACAATTGTTGATTTTAGGCATTTTTTAAGTGATATATTTTTTTTAATATTTTTTATGGTATGTTTATTGTGTATAGCAACAGTCTAACGAGAAAATTATTGAAAATATTTTGTACTCCTGTAAGTACATTAGGCCTATACAAAGTATAATGAAAACAACATAAAAGTTTGAAAATTGTATATTAGTATCAAAAATAAATCACATTTTTCCTCTAAACAACATTTAAGTAAAAAACATTATTGAATTACAACATAAACAGTCTTCTTCTCTTGAAACAATTATAAAAGTCTTCTATCAACTCTTAATAAAACAGTAACAATGTACCAAAATTACACAATTAAAAACAGTAACAATATATCAAAATCACGAACATACTTATATATTACCATTTGAATTATCTAAGTTGCGATATCTGTTGTTCATTGAAGGCTGAAAAAAAAACATTCGTATTATAGACCTAACGTACAACCACAAGAATAAATTCTAAACAGTTATTTATGTAGCAAACGCCTAACGTACGACGTCAAGTACAAAATATTTTGACTGATCATAAACCAACTTAAGCATACAGTTTTCGTTAAAATTTTGTTTAATCTACAATATTCACAATTTGTATATACTAATTAATATAAAAAACAAAAGAAATAACAAGTGATTACTTTAATATAAACAGATTAACTTACCTCGTGCCGCCCGGCGACCCGGCCGTGTGGCCATCTTGCGAAAAAGTGACACTAATACTGACAGTTGACAGTTACCTGGGCAACATGGCGAATCAACCATATAGTAGAGAAACAGAATGTCCGTGTCAGTATTGCCGTTGTAAAAAAACTACCCGGCAAATGGGGAAACAAAAGTTTGTACTTTGGTAAGTAGGGGAAGGTGAGGTAATACGATCCCTGGAGGTCAAACGATCCCCCGCCCTAAATCAGGGACAACTAGTGCCATCTATCCAAATGCGCTTTAAACATGTTCCCCGCGCCCCAGCCAGTCACCTCTCCAAGTGTCATGGCGGTGCGAGAGCTCGGCGTGATTTTACTAAAAAATAATCAAAAAGTGTGGCTCTGATCTAAGATAAGCCTGTTTTTGAACTTTCATTACTTTATTCATGTTCGTATTTATTGAAATATTGTGTTATTTGAGGGTATTAATATCGGTTAGCTAATATTTAAGCCATGTTCGATCACCGCACGCGTTATTTGAAGGTTATAATTTGATCGATATCTAGAAATTTGGTGTTTGGGGCAAAACGATGCCTTTCTATGTGTTTAAAATGATCCCTGGAATCATTTTACCCCATTAGTATTTGTTGTTTTTACAGATCATGCCGCGAATTTATATACGCAAAAGTAATCGCCTAAATTGGCTTGAAGAACAAAATGCAGAAGGCATTAGATGCCGTCAGAGATGGCATGCCTTACAAAACTGCAAGTAGAGTTTAAGGTCCCGGTGATGGCTTTAAAAAAAGGAGCCAAAGGTAAAAATAAAATAGCTGTAGGCTCCGCTAAAAAGCTAGGTCGCAAACAAACTGTGTTTAACTTAGAACAAGAACAGGAACTGGTTGATTACATTAAGGACATGGAGACTAGAATGTACGGACTGACCACACAGGATGTTTTAAGCTTAGCTCACGAACTGGCAGAAATAATTGACCTCATCCATTTTCTGAAGAAAAAGGAAAAGTTGGACTTGAATGGCTTCGTTGATTTAGTTTAGACGTAGACATCCGGACATTACGATGCGTGCCCCAGAATCGATGTCTTCTGCTCGGGCGCGAGCCTTTAATAAGGCCTGTGGTGGACAATTTTTTTTCGACTTTCGCAAATGTGCAAGCAAAACATTATTTTCCACCCCATCGGATATTTAATGTTGACGAGACGAGTATATGCACTGTCCCAACAAAAAACTCGAGAGTGTTTGCACAAACGGGCCGTAATAAAATGCCGGGCCGTAATAAATAAAGGGCCGGGTTTAAAATGATCCCTGGGATTATTTTACCCCTACCCCAGGGATCATTTTGTACAAGGGTGTGTATAAAATGATCCTTTACTAAACTTTATCAAAAACCTCTAATACTATAAAAATACACACATATAATAAAAAACAAGTGTGCAGTTACAACGTCAAGTAAGTTTACTACCTACAACAATAGAAATCTTGCGGTTTTTGTCTTCAGCTTTAGCCACAGTTAAGTTTTTCCCTTAAGGGAATCATTATACCTCTTTACTTCATGTATGTCGTTGAAACGTCAGGCCTTAACTGCTATCCTTAATTTGTACTTGTACAAGTACGTGGGGACTCAGGAGGATAATACAAACAATTTTGTAAAAACATCCTTAGCGTTTCTAAGGAAAAGACCCTTTTCATTTCTAGAATCTTAATTTTCCTAATTACGCTAATTCTTACTAATCACAGACTGACACAAATGGACTCCGCATATGGAGATTATTCTCTATGTCAGTTTTCATCGGAACTACAACTACATTATAATAATAAAATTTTAATTTTGTAATAAAAGTAAAATTCACGACAAAGGAAGTTCACGTTAATTATCACTGAACGAGTAGCATGCTCAAGCACCGACATCATACATACATGGAAACAAAGGTGACAAGAATATTATACTCCATACGAGATACGGGGTTGCCTGACAATTTTTTTTATTGTAGACTGATCTGTGATTGACCCTACAGGCTTAGTGGAAAAGTGAACGTGAAGACAGAGTCTAAGTCTAAGATGGGGCGATTCTGTAATTGCCTATTCTATCTATCTATCTATAGCAGCCTTTAAAGCGCCCGTCTTCGGACATAGGCCTCCTCTCCATTCCTCCACGCTTATCGGTCCATTGCCATCCGCATCCAGTTATCGCCAGCTAGTTGGCGGATGTCATCTCTCCATCTAAGCCTATATTAACTCTTGCTTTTTAAAATGTTTAACCTACAACTTTGCGCGATAATATTATACGCAATGCAAATAGATACAACATGACTGTATGTGCCGTGTTGTCTAGTTAGCAAGCGATCTGCACAGATTACTAGTAGGTAATACGATTTACTGTGCCTTTGAAGATTCTCAGAAACACCTAACGAGCCGTAAGGCCCTTCTCAATTAATTAACCTGTTCAAACCAGAATATATAAGTACTGCCATTGGCAGCTGATTTCCCTCGAGTTGAGATACACGTGCGGAATTAGAACAATGGACTTATTATAATAGGTACGGTTAAGGAAAGTGAATTGTTCTGCGTTGTACAAGGAAGGTGTGAATTATCTGTCGAAACGGATGATGTGGGAAAATATTATTTTTATTTATTTATTACTAGCTTTTGCCGGTGGCTTCGCTTGCGTTAGAAAGAGAGAAAAAGTACCTAGCCTATGTCACTCTCCATCCTTTTAACTATGTATCTCCACACTCTAAAAAAAATTTGGTTGCTCCTATCAATATTTTGATAGTCGTTTTGCAAAAAATCACGTCAATTCTTCGCTTCGTCTTGCGTTGAAAGACGGACAAACATGTGATTAATTTTGTTGTTTTTAGAGTGTTTGCATTATATAAGGTAATTGTAAAATATCCACTTTGTGATTGCTATACAGCCGCGTTGTCAGTTTATTCATATAAAGATACAAATAAATCTTGCCTTACTGGTAACCGACAAAGTGGGACGTTTTATTAAACACACTCACATATGTAGGTACTTACACATTAATACTTTCATATTGGTTCAGATTAAGAGTTGTGAACGATTCACGGTTATTTTCATTAAACTTATTATGTTGACCGAAATATAGACCGTGATTACCTTTTTGATTTTTGTCGAGCTCCCGATATTTCGACGCAGTTGCGTGCATCATGATCACGGAAAACTAATCACGGTCGTTGAGGTAACTGGTGACCGAAGAGCTGGCGACTTCCTCGCATAACGTATCAGCATTGCGATACAGCGAGGAAATGTCGCCAGTATCCTTGGTACAATGCCTCTCAAGGGCCTATCTTAGACATTAGCTAGCTTTTAAGGTCTTAGTTTCTTATATAATTATGTAAATATGTTCATGTAAATAAAGAATTATGAAAACCTACGGTCTAAGTTAATCACGGTCTACTTATATCCCGGTCGATGTAAGCCTGTTAGTTCAGATTCTTCATTATGACCCTAAATTAACAATATAATGAAACCAATACGAAACATTATAATTTAATAGCTATCATAAATCTAAAGGCAGGAGTAACATTTCAAAAGAGATTCTGAGACCTCTCAAATATTCCCTTTAGTCATTGTACCCAGGATGTTGGAGGTTGTTCTTCATAACCCTTTCACAAACCGAGCTAGGTATCAAAATCAGTTCATTAGCAACTTTGCTCGTTCTACCTCTAATAATCGTACATGTTCCATAGTTGTCCCTTCGAAACATCTAAATTACTTAAGTTCACACTACGTTGTCTATCGTATAAATATTTTAAAAACAGCCAGTAATTTACACAGAACCCTAATGGCCCTCAAAAACCGTTCAATTATAGCCCTGTCACACACAATGCCCATAAAATGATTGCTTGAGCTATGCCTCAGTGGCTACCGGACAAAGAATAAATGATTTGATTGGAAAATTCAACTTTCGCTGTGTAAATGCGGTTTGTTCATCAATTTTGCCGTCATCAGAAGTTGGCAGACGCTTTTTTGATGAAAAAACGGGCATGTTTTGATAGGATACGATATTGGTCGGACATTTTTAGGGAATAGGGATGTCTGCGGTTTTTTCTCCGCTACTCTATATTAACTGTAACTATGTGAAAGTATCGATAGAGTACGCATACATATGTAGTATTTTGTTTTTCTTCAGAGTTGATTTTATACTTCGGAGGTATCGTCCCCTGCGTCCCCTGCGTCCAACAATTCAGCGTCTTATCCACGAACAATTAAAATTGTGTGGGAAAGCGTCTGCTATACCATAAATCAAAATAATTAGAGAACACATTTTGAAAAACTGTTACGTGCCGAAAAATAATGTATCGTCGCATATTTTCTGTTTATTTTCTCTCACAAAATTTATCGCCCAAACATCGAGTCCCCTGCGGTCGCCAATGCAGCGTTTACCAAACAGTTCCGGCGAAGATTACGGGCGCAGATTAAAAAGAACACTATACGCCCCTGCTGCAGGGATGACGGGGGCACGTTCCGGATAAGGACTGCGACTTGCAAAGATAAATACGTTTTTTACGCAAAAAAAACATTTTTGACACAAGATTTTACCGCCGACTGTTTTTTCTTTTTTTTCAGCAGTCATCTACTGCTCTCCGAGACGTTTCTAAAAACCCCTTACTTCTAATTAACACAAGTCAAATTATATTCTATTGAAAATATTTCAACTTGTGCTATCTTAAAGTAGTCACACCACTATATATATAAATTAAAACCGAAATAAATTACACATATGAAAGAAAAAGTGACCAAGGCCTCCAGTGCCTGAGGCTGGAATCGAACCTGCGTACCCTGTAATCGCGGCAGATGCCTACTTCCGCTCGGCCACCCAGGTCACAGCTGCTGAGGTCGGAATTATCTCTCATATGAGTAATCTATACAAGGACTCGTAGCGCCCTCTGACCATCCCTAGGGTAAAACGGTATGGTTCTTGCCCCCCCAGTTCGATTCCAGCCGCAGGCACTGGAGGCCTTGGTCACTTTTTCTTTCATATGTGTAATTTATTTCAGTTTTAACCCCTTACTTGATGAGGATACAACATTTCAATACGTAAGAGCGATAGAGATAGATAGCTACGAAACAGATATTACGACGCTGTTACGTCGTCGCCCAAATCTAATGTTTAATTACGTCTTTTGCCTTGGTGTAAACTGTAATAAGGTAAGGTAACGGACCCAATCATGGACATATGTATCCCATGAAGGGGTAGGCAGAGCACATTTTTTCAGCCACTGTAAGGGGTTGATAGAAAACGAAATTGATATTTCACTCATTTAACCCATATCCCACAGTCGCCTTCTACGACACCCACTATAAATCCTCTATTTCTATCTTCTATTTCACTGATAAATGTAAAAATTCTACCGCTAAGCGTGTTAAATCTTGAATGTCCTATCCTTCTTTTACATTTCAAGCGTATTGCAGAATAGATTCTCCTATTGGTTTCTTCATAGTTAACAAATTAAAACTAGGTGTTTTTTCTCCAATCATGGACGGCAGTTCTCCAGTAATGGATCCCCCATTATGGACAGTGAAATATGTTTAAAATTTTACTTTTAAAGCCAACTGATACTCAATGAGTCAATGTTATATATCATAAATAAAATTAGTTTGGGTTATTTTAACATAAGATTGTTTCTTCTAAATTTTGGTTTTGTAAATTGTTCCTTGTCCATAATAGGAGGTACGCAGTTTTCCGGCTCCAGTAATGGACACTCGCAAAATAACGCTATTTCTTTATATCTTTGGAGCAACAAACTAGTATGTTTTATACCTTATCTCATGCTTAATGCAGTAAGTAAAATTCATTCAAGTTCACACCGAGTATTATTTTTTTATTATTTTATACATGAACTCAACTCTCTTAGCAACATTACTAAGAATTCGTCTTGATATTTTTTTCAATAAACTGGTGAATTTTACCTTGTCGCCAAATCCTTCAGAAATAACCGAATTAATTGAAACTTCAAAATTAAACAGCTCTACAACTCTAGTTTATGGTACATTACCGTCAGTTTTTAGAAACTTATTTTAGATACTTATTTTTAAGGATTTGTGTTTTTTTGTCCATAATGGCATCACCGTCCATTATAGAGTATTTTACGTTACTGTGTTACTTTTCGATTAAATAAATAAATAAATAAATTATCGTGAGCGTTTGTGCATTTTGCTACGCACCCTGGTGAAGGATGTCCACAGCCGTCTCGTCTCTCAATAATAAGGACAAGCAAGACCATGAAGTAGGGAAGATTTGGAGTCCTTACTGGTAACAACCCTAGTGACTTAGGGGTCGTGGTGCCGCAGGGGTGTTTTAATAAACGGAAAACTGATTTATAGCTCTCGAAAAGGAATTTTCCGGCGCGGTGAAGGCGATGGTAAGGGTGCTGGTTCGTATGTGCGACTGACGTTGCGTTAGTCGCAATGCAGATAGTCCGTGCGATTTTTTGTAAACATCAAACAAAAAAAATGCGATTTTGATGGAATACGGTTACCTATATAATTTGGATTTTGTTGGATGTTATGTTTAAAAATCAGACTGTGTTTATTGAGGTCACACTATTTTTAACCCCCGACGTAAAAACGACGGGGTATAAGTTTGACGTGTCTGTTTGTCTATCTGTCTGTGTGTATATCTATCTGTGGCATCGTAGCTCCCGAACGGATGAACCGATTTAGAGTTTTTTTTGTTTAAAAGCTGAGTTAGTCCGGAACGTTCGTCGCCATGTTTCATGAAAATCGATCTATAACTATGTCGGGGGTTTTTTCAAAATTTTATTAAATCAAAAACTACCTTTACTGTGCGAATATCAAAGCTCTTGATGAAATGACCCCAAAGTGTCTTAAATCGTGGCCTTCAGACCGAGGACTACAAGTGGAGGCGTAGAATTGCGAGAAACTCCCAAGACCATAGTGTTATAAAATACGGAAGTACCTACTTCATACATATTGTTTAAAGTAAAGTAAAGTTTATTGATTGTTAACTGTGTACATACATTAGAATAACCTTACCATAAGGTTGCCCATTTCGAGCATAACAATAATTCAAAGAGGAGTAACCCGAGTGCTCACTTCTAGCGTGCCACATCAGCCACATGTCTTTATGCTGTCGCCGCTCGCCGCCTTGTGTCGAATCGTGCGTACGCCAATCCTACGTTTCGCAAACCTCAAAGACGCGGTAAAGAAACGAGAGCTTAAAGCGATATTTGTAATTGCGCAGTCATTCGCGAAGGAATTTAAGGGATCGATTTCTTTGAGTTTTTTGCGGTTTTTTAAGAAATTTTAACGCTTGAAGAATGTTGGGAAGTTGTGTAAACTTGATCTACTGGCTTTATCTATTGACAGCTGTAACTATTTATAATAAAATGGAAGGAAAATTGAGTATGTAAGGTACAGCAGGGCAAATCTCGACTAGAGGGCAAATGTCAATTTTTTTCATGTTTTACAATGTTTGCATTATTAAATACAGTGTCCACGAGTTATATATGGTAGGCGAGTTCAGTGGATACATGTAGAAATCAATATCATAGTGTAATAATGGAAAAAATGCATTAGTTACAATTGTCCCTCAGTCGAGATTTGCCCCGCTGTACCATACTCATCTCATGACGATCAGACAACAGACCTACTACCATCTCAAAGAATGACAACTCAGGATCCTTCTGGTGTTGGAGGTTTACATGGGCGATGTTGATTGACGCATACCTACTAAATATCAGGCAATCCCTCTGGTCGTTTAACTCGACCTATATTTGTTTTGGGTGTGTAATGATTGGTATAACTTTTTTTGGTATAGTAACATTTGATATAACAACATTTGGTATATTTTTAAAGGATATAATCACTCATTTGACATAATTAACATTTGGTATAGCCACAAAAGATCTACTTTTATTTTTTATAATCATTATTTCGTATAAAAATTATTTATAATAACCGCTATATGGTATAACTATTTATTGATATACGACTAGTATAATATAACTAGCAAACAGTATAAAACATTTCAAGAATTAATTTAATTTTTTTTTGAGGGATCACAGTTCTAACCTAACCTAACCTACTTTTCTGACAGTAGATGTGTTTAAGGGTCACAGTTCTAACCTAACCTATTTTTCTGGTAGCAGCGCGTTGTGTATAGGGGTCACAGTTCTAAGCTAATCTACTTTTCTGGTAAATGATGGATCTAATTTATTGTACATTTTTTTCATTCTAACTGTGCTTTAGAAATAATTAATTTGTGTTATACAATTTATTTATTTCTAAAGCACAGTTAGAATATTATCGGAAATAAGCATTATACTAAAAGTATGTTATAATAAATGTTTTTCGAAAAAATGATCATTAGGTATATTAAATAAGAATTATACAATTTGTTAGTATATTATTTGTTGTTATATGATTCAATAATTATATCAAATGATCGTTATAACGACTAAAATATATCAAAAAAAGTTATATCGATCGATACGCACCCATTTTTTTTAATGAGTCACTGGCCGACCTATATTAAAAAAAAAACAAATAGCATACTTTGTACGTTTAAACCGTTTATCTTAAATATGGCTCTGATAATTTTTATTCTGCAAAAATCTGCCCTACGCGCCAATTTATCTGAACAATGTATATTTTGTAGGTAGGTTGTCCTTGCTCTCAGCTATCCGGTATCCCTCCTAAGAATTTACTTGTCCTGACATTTCTTGACAGGCTGAGACAGGGCATTTGCGAATGCCAATAGGCAAGGAGGAGCACGTTCCTGAGACGCCTAGGTTTACCTAGGTCCTGCAGCGGAATTTGCTAACCGTGCTAATATAGGGTGATCCTAAATAAACCACGTCGTGTTTGAAGTTGAAGGATAAGTGCAAAGGGTACACGTAATAACATAAAATTGATAAGGGTTGTCTTTTTACTTCCAAATTGTTCTAAACATTTAATTGTATGGATTCACATGATAAGCATTTGTCTTCCAAATAAGTTTTTCCATTCAAAATTTGTTTCTCAATGTAGGTACTTGTTTGTCATTTTGGCTGGGTTCTGACTGATATCTAATACTTAACTATAAGTTAAGTTTCAATTTAATTTTCCATATAATTGGTTTACAAAATAAATACAGTTTTAGATTAATACATTACACGTTTAAGGGAAATAATTCGTATCTTTTATGTGAAAATTTCTCAGATTATATTCTAAGTTACGTTGCGTTGTTGTTAGTATTGAGTGAATTAATTTAAAATATTGCAAAACTGACCCATTTATTTTATATATTTGATTTATTTCGTTTGGTTTTCAATTAATTTATTTATTCTAATTTTGTAATGACAATGATAAAAAATTTAGTTTTGTGGAATACTAATTCATATATTTAATTATTATGTAATTGCGTATCGTAACAAAATGATCTCAGTTATCCTTCTAAATGAATTGAATTGAATTGTTGCGTAACAAATCTGAGAATTAGTTTTTTTCCATACTTATAGACGGTTTTATTTTATCAGTTTCGTTACACAATTCACCATTTTCGTTCGGTTCAGGTTCGTTACGAAATCCAAAAGGTACAAATTTTCTGCCCTTACCACAATGCAACTAGCAAGTAACATTACTTACCGAATATCTCAATAAAAATAAATATTCTCTAACAATCTAACATTTAGATTAAGTCTACTGTTTACAGATAAAAGTTTGATAATATTATGTAGGATACATATGGAACTCCTACTTTGATAGTTCTTCTTAGTTATACACGGTGCTCGTGAGCATTGCAAGAGGTTTTAATCACGCATTTCCAATGCCATAAAAAAGATTTTATTTAAATACAGATAAGGAAATTTTTCCCAAAAAAAAAAAATATTTTTTGCACTTTTTTTACTCTTTTTGAATGTATTTTCACATAAAAAGTGAATGTTGTTCATAAAACTGGCACTTAAAATAAGTTTGAGCGCTTTTTTTTCTAAAAACCTCATTTTTGAAAGGTTTATTTCTCACTTTTTGACATTATAGCAATGAGGATAGTGAGATTATTCTCCATAAGGGCATCAACATCGTTAAAAAAGCCTTTTGTACTGAGTAACAATACGATTTTTTTTTCAATTGATAATAACTCTGAAACTAGGCGAAATCCAGAAAAGTATACATGACATTATAGTCTTAAAATAGGATCAGGAATATGTTGTTAAAATCTCTCTTAATGCTTACGAGCACCGTGTATATTATACTCTGCAGATGGAAGACAGTGATAGTTTCGTATCATTTCTAACCCTGCTTGCATACAGGTCATTCTCAAATAAATACCAAAACTTCAATTTCGACGGCCATTGAACCCCAAATTCCAACTATCATTCCCCAAAAACGTACCCCCACTTAATATCCATACATCAGCGCAACATACCTGTGAATCCCCCAAATTCTCCTTCAAAATAGGATATCGAAAATGCGAAGTATGGGAACTATTCGAGCCATCCTGTATAGTATCGGATGCCGTGGATCGAGTGACAGCGTGGATGGAGTGCCGAACATTCCGGTCGGGTTGTTCGAGGCAGTGATAATTACTTAATTTACTGATGGTTAGCGTTATATTCTAGGTACTTGTATTTGGTCATTTCAAATGAATAACGCCGCACAAACTCCGTATAGAATAGACTGATAAAGTCTGAGAAAAAAACGTACCTCGAAACCATCACGAGTTATATACGATACTAGCTTTTTCCCGCGGCTTCGCCCGATAATAGATAAGTATCTAATCTTGTTTTCTCATACAAACTTTGGACCCCCATTTCACCCTTTTTTCTTAGTGCTCCTCTACACCTTATAAGGAACCTACTGTACCAAATTTGGAATCTCTAGGACCAGTGATTTCGGCTGTGCGTTGATATGTCAGTCAGTCAGTTTCTACTTTTATATATTTAGACGGTCTCCTGGAGGGATAGATCTTTGATTGCCTCTCGGTTAGATGGCGCTGATATTACTGATTATTTGACAATTTTAACGCGTATCAACTGTATCAAGTTAAGAATATGTTCCAAATTGTCAAAACTCTGGTTTTTTTATTATTATTATAAATGGGCTTACTCTTGACCACAGACTAGCCAAAGGCAAAGACGTGGCCTACGATGGAGTGAGCTCGTCCAGAAGATGCCTGTTCACTCTTGATTTGAAGGTTGCCGGAAATATAGCCGCCGGCAAGGAATTCCACTCCTTGGCAGTGCGCATAAGAAAAGAAGAAGCAAAGCGCTTCGTGCGGATTCGTGGTTCAATAGTTTAGTCGAGAGATGATAACTCTTTATGCACTCGATCCTCTTTGATCCATACTTAAGTACTAATATTAGAAAGTGTGTTTGTTGTCCATCTTTCACGGCAAAACGGAGCGACGAAATGACGTGATTTTTTAAGTGGAGATAGTTGAAGGGATAAAGAGTGACATAGGCTACTTTTTGTCTCTTTCTAACGCGAGCGAAGCCGCGGGCAAAAGCTAGTACTATATAAATATAAAAATGCAAAGCAAAACTTCAAAAGATTGTAGAAGAACTTATATTGACCGGGATATAGACCGTGATTACCTTTTTGATTTTTGTCGAGCTCCCGATATTCTAATGAAAATAACCGTGAATCATTCAAAACTCTTATTGTAGAAGAAGTTTTCATCCGAAACGGTTATAATGATAAACAAACCAAACAAGTCAATATATATACTTTACAACTCGCCCCTTTTCACTACCTTTCATTTACAATAATTGCATATTTAAATTATTTACTAAGCCTCATGAAGTATTCATGAATACTTGAACACATTTAAAAAGAAAGTATTTTCAGCTGTTAGAACAATTGTGGATATTAAAACAACTACAATCGAAACTTTTAGTTACCTATTTATCTGTAAAGTAAAAATGATAAACCACTTACCTATCTATGTCCCGCAACAATCTACTTTGCTAACAAGTATAGTAAATTGTCTTTCAACCAACTTACAGGTTGTTTTCTTTAAGACCCCATTACATATCCTTCCGCAAATAAACTTAACTGGATAGATCTCTTCAAAAACCCCAAAATACCCTATAATGACTGTCACAACATTTCATTTTTCTCCCCGCGAGTTGTGACTTTGACACTTATAAATAGACTTCGTTTATCTGCGTTATCACCTGTGCTCGGATACATTATACAAAATCTCTCGTCATCTGGAACACTTTAATTCACTCCATTCTGAACCTTGTATACTGTGTAACGTCCAGTCTAATTTGGTACTTGACTGTTGAAGACTGTAATAGAAGGAGCTGCAACTAAGGGGTCTTGTGTTGCTGGTAATTTCCTGTTTCATTGTATAACAAATGTTAATAAAGACTGGTATTGCGTTCAAACCCTTCAATAGGGACAATATTTTGCAACGATCATCCGTCAAATCTAGAGGTTCACTTCTACCATTTAAGACGCTACAGGAGCGAAAATGCTAAAATGGAAAGGAGCCCCCCTTCCATTTGGGAATTCTAGTTTAATATACTAGTGTTATTAACTAGATTTATGGAAAAAAAATTGTCCTAAGAACGACTCAGTTATAAGCGATTGCAAAAAAATCTTTGAAATCGAGGTTCCGCTCTCGACTGTTTCCTCCTTCAAAACTTAATCAATCGTAACGAAATTTGGTAATTTGAATAACAATGAAATAATCTGTGTTGGAGCGTTTAGTTTTTTTGGCAAATTGTCACCAATTTTGAATACCACACCATTTTTTACGCCATAATCAAAAACGCCGTTTTTAGAAATTTTTGATGGGCTCTAGCGTCTTTAAAAATAAGAATATCATAAAAAAACCGGCCAAGTGCGAGTCGGACTCGCCTACCGAGGGTTCCGTACAAACTTTCAATGGTTGAAATAATCATACTACTCATACTCATATTCATTTATTCATATTTGTAACGCCATTTTACACGTCAAGATTTGATTTAAAAAAATAATATTCATACAACAATAATACTTAGAGAATAAATAGACAGAAGATTGAAATTACAAAAAGTTAGGCAATATTCACATAAAAAATGCACAAAAATATTTTTCTAATTATGTAGGTAATAAAAAAATTGTCATAAGTGTAGAACGGGTGCTCGACCAGCCAATTTTTTAAGCGATCTTAGGTACTTAAAGTTCGACACACTAGGCGCTTCAACCACATATTGCGGTAATTTATTATAGACGGCAGACCGTAAATTGGATTTCGCCAATTTACGGTCGATACCTACTAACTTTCCGGCATTTCGAATGTTGTACTTGGAACACATGTTGTTAGTTTTGTCACAGAATATATGTATAATAAGTACAAGTACAGAAGGCTCACTCCTTTGATGTTCACAAAATGACGCCATTCTAAATTCTTACCTACATTAACAAAGGGACCGCACGCGAGCAGCCAACATTGAATTTTTCCCCTCACTAGCTTGGAAACACGTGTTTTGTTATTTAATACCAGCGGGTAAAAACGCATTTTATCCACTAGTGGGTAAAGTAATTTGACCTTGAATAAATTCAAATGAACTGCTTTAAAATTGATAAAAGTAGGTGAATCTAGTAATAAAGATCATTTACCACCTGTGGAACTACTGGAAGCACTGATAAACGCATTTTTTGCGTTTTAGTTTCCTCGCTACAGTGAGGGGAAAAGTTTTGTGTTACACTCGGGTGCAAATGTATTTTACTTCTCGTGTGTTAAAAAACTCGCAAGTTCAGGATTCTATAAATAACTCGCAAGTTCATGATTCTATAAATAACTATTATACAAATAACTATTATTGCGCCGCGCGAAGGTCGTCGCCAATGAATGGGCCGCGAACTCGCGGCCGCTGACATGTACTTGTAGCGCGGCGATAGAATCGCGGAGTGAGCCGCCCCTGGTTTTGTATGCTGCCAAGTTCTCTCTTACATAAATGGCTACCTGCATGATAACTATTGCAGGCAGTGTAATGAGTGTAAGGATTCTTATTTTTTAAAGAGTTCTTTGACCGAAGTGTCTACTGTCTACACCTACAGGTACCTGAGCAACGATCCTGACAGCTCGTTTCTAAAAGCGAAAGACCCTCTCCCATTCAGCACAACGTCCCCAGAGCTCCGCACCGTACTGTATTAATGAATAGACAGTGACGAAATAGCATGTCCGGGCTACTTCTGGAGCCACAGACTTTGCAACTCGACCTAAGGCAAAGCACGCACTGCCCCGACTACCACACGGTTTATCTACTTGCTGGTCCCATTTTAAGCCCTGATCAATCTTTAAACCTAGGAAAGTAGTCGTGGATGCCTGTTCAAGTATTTTCCCATTAATTATGAACTATCAACGGCGTGGTCATGCGGCCCGAAAGATTAAAATGCACAAAGTGAGTCTTTTTGAGATTTAAAGCTAAGCCATTCCATGCGAACCATTGAGACAGCTGAGTTGTCGTTTCATTCAAGGCTCGCTGAAGCTGCTGTCTATACGGAGTTATATATGTCTTTGACTAGAAGTATAGGTACTCTAATGAGTATTATTGTATTTAGCGCCGTCTCTCGGCAAAATTTACTAAGTAATTTACGCGACTTGAGACTTGTGCGAACCTTTAGGCATGGAAAGTCACATGAAAAGTTGACGAAACTAATAATAGATGGCGCTGCATTTGAATTTCTTGACTGATAACTCTAATACTAAATTGAATGAATATACTCTAAGGTAGAGCAGAGTCTAACTGGGGAATTACCTCCGCTTTACAAAAGACCGCAGTCAAGTAGCACTAGACTTTACTCATTGTTGTGTTCCTGCCGGTGAGTAAGGCAGCCAGAGCTCAACGAGGGTGCGGTATGCTGACGACTGGAGGACCTACGGAAGTAATTAGGACAATAGATCCTTCCTCCTTCCTCCATCCTTCCTTCCTCCTCCTTCCTTCGGTCCTTTGAGTCGTCGGCACCCAGGCCCCTTCTAAGTACAGGTTTGTACAAGTTTCTGTAAATGAGTCGAGTCGGCAACGCACATGTGCCACTCCTTGAGTGGCAGGCGTCCATATGTAACAGTGACCGCTTTCCATCAGGCGGACCGTATGCATGTTTGCCACCTACGTGGTACAAGGAAAACTCTCGACGAATTCACCTTAAACATTAAAAACTAAATCAAAATCGATTGATTCGTTCGGGAGCTATGATGCCAGACAGACATGTCAAGCGTCAAACCTTTTATTATTATAACACTCCGTCGTTTTTGCGTTGGTGGTTAAAAACAAGAAACCTCCTTCAAAACTATAATCAAACACAACTTTCTATGAAAATCGGTCAAGTGCGATTCGGATTTCGACATTTCCATACAAAACGGTCATGAGCGCCTGACGACATGTGATGGCAACCTACACTAGATTTGTACAATTTTCAAGATTTTGCGTATATTTTGGAAACTATAAGAGATAGAGCAAATAGACTTCAGATTTTGGTTGTCGGTGGCACAATTTTTTTGTTTTCGTATATATACATCATTTTTTGGACCTATGTGGGCAATATTATGGTCAGTGCAGTTCTAAACAGTCTTAAGCACCTCCTTTTTAGTAGGAACTTAAGTCATTTTGGCAAATGATTACAATTTTTAACAATTTCTAAACAGAAATGAATTTCTTTCTACCTGTCCATGGCGCTCACAAAATTTAAAAACATTTAGTAAGTACTTGCAGCGGCAGTGAGTGAAAATCTCAATTTGAGTTTTTTTCTCTTAAGTCCAACTTACGCTTGACTGTAGATTTCTAATAGGTTTTCCTGTAATCTACAGGTAGAGGGCTATCTCGTGTATTTTTTTGAAAATTTTACGCTTAGTAGTTTCGGAGATAAGGGGGGGGGATGGTCATTTTTTGCTTATTTTCTTGAATTACTTCTAAATTACCAAAATAAAAACTATAAAAAAAATATATTTGAGATGCTTATAAAATGCTCTTTCATTTGATATGTAGCACAATATAGTTCTAATAACTTTGATTTTTAATTTTCAATTTTACCCCCCAAAAGTGCCCCCTATGATTAAATTTCGTTTAATTTCATTTAATTATATTACATGTCCGTCTTTGGGCCACAGGTTTACATACGTGTGCCAAATTTCAAGTAAATCGGTCTAGTAGTTTCGGAGAAATCGGCTGTGACAGAGGGACAGACAGACACGCGAGTGATCCTATAAGGGTTCCGTTTTTCCTCTTTGAGGTACGGAACCCTAATTAAAACAAAAAATGAAAAATTAATTGCCCTATTTTCAAAAACCAGGGAGGAAATAGTCGAGAGCGTTTGTTTGGAGAATCGACCCCTCCTGTATTGTCTTGAATTTGACGTTTTGTGTACATTGGGGTTGGAAAGTGTATTATTAGGGGGCGCAAATATTTGATTCAGTTCAGGAAGAAGTTTGGAAAGTTTGGTTAGATTGACGTGGATAATGGCACAATGCTTACTGATCAGGAAATTGTGTTAAAGGAACTCGACCGTTATAATGAAGTTGTTTGAGTTGAATGAATTGGAGCTATTTGAAATTTAAACAATATTGTATACAATGCAAAGGAAATTACTTGACGCATTCGACTTATTTTATTACAATTTATGATAAGATGATGGTGTGGCTAATTTTGTAAAAATCGGCCAAGAGCGAGTCGGGCCACGCTCAGCTCTGTAGGGTTCCGTAGTTTCCTGTATTTTTTTTTCAAAAACTGTGCAACCTATCAAGTTCAAAATAATTTTCCTACAAAGTCTTTATAAAGTTCTACACACATTTTTTTTACTTTACTTTAGGAGCGATTATTTCCGAAAATATGAGCATTATCAAAAAGTGATTTTAGTAAACTATTATTATTTTTTAAATACCTATCCAACAGTATATCACAATAAAAAAAAACACTACCCACATTACGTGTAGGGGTGGACCTTTCCGTGATCGTTATAACGTATTCCATCATTAGTACATTGTGCAACAAGGGGAGCAAGTTGAATATCACTAACGAGAGTAAGTTAAATCGCGACGGCTTGCCGAAGCGATTTAAAGACTCGAGTTAGTACCTAATATTCATATTCCCCGAGTTACACACTATGTTTTTCATCACACTCGCAATGTAAAAAATATGTAAATAGATGTAAAAAAGTTAAGTGCGGTACAAGAAATTTCACTATTCCCTTGGGAGAACGACTTTTCTATAACTCACGCTCCGCCTGCGTGCAATAGCACATTTAAAGTGCGGGTGTGATGAAAAATATATCATTTGCCTATTTTCATAAAATTTTACCTACGATTTTTTTATAGTATTTTTTCTACTCCCGTACTGTTATTCGTGAGTTACAAGGTCGTGCATAGAACTTAAAAACCCTACATAAAAGATGTCAGGACAAGTCTATCTAGTCTATACCCTGAAAACATTTAGTAGAAGTAGCACGATATAGCTGTTACAGTTCAGTAAATACATTGCTACCAACTTAACAAACCAATTCGCAGAGTCGAGACTCCTTCGTTTTCTGCTGCGTTCATTGGCGACGCGTCGAAGTCGAATCGCATTCAAATGTATGAGAACTCGATTCAACTCGGCTCGATTCGTCTTAGTGGCCAGGCTTAAAAGAACCATACCATAGACAGTTTTATTTTCATGTTTGCACTCAAACTGCATATTCAAAATGGTAGGCGGTCCACTAGATAACTATGATGACTGAAAGTAGGTATTTGTTGATTTATAATTTTCTTTCAAAATAAGTGCTTGGTCGTAGAAAAAGTATTGTATGCAACGGTGTTTAACTGAGTCAAAAAATGCTCGTCGTATTAACAATTTTAAATTACCCACGCCACTCACCTTTTTTGCAACCACCAGTTGCATAAAATACTATTATGCAACTGGTGGTTAAAAGAGGTCAAAAAAGGTGAGTGGCGTGGGTAACAATTTGAGGCGAAGCCGAAAATTGTTAATAAAGACGCCACGAGCATTTTTTGACTCAGTTAAACACCGTTGCATACAATACTTTTTCTACGACCAAGCACTTATTTTGAAAGAAAATTATAAATCAACAAATACCTACTTTCAGTCATCTTAGTTATCTCGTGGACCGCCTACCATTTTGAATATGCAGTTTGAGTGCAAACATGAAAATAAAACTGTCTATGGTATGGTTCTTTGAAGCCTGGCCACTAAGACGAATCGAGCCGAGTTGAATCGAGTTCTCATACATTTGAATGCGATTCGACGCGTCGCCAATGAACGCAGCAGAAAACGAAGGAGTCTCGACTCTGCGAATTGGTTTGTTAAGTTGGTAGCAATGTATTTACTGAACTGTAACAGCTATATCGTGCTACTGCTACTAAATGTTTTCAGGGTATAGACTAGATAGACTTGTCCAGACATCTTTTATGTAGGGTTTTAAAGTTCTATGCACGACCTTGTAACTCACGAATAACAGTACGGGAGTAGAAAAAATGTATTAATGGCATAGGAACGGGTAGTCTATGTCGCGACGTAATCCCTCAAATCATGTGCTAGCCCTGTTCGAGAGCAAAATATCGCACGTTTTTTCCACCCCTTGTCGATATTGACTCGCCCCTTGTGATCAATATTCCTTATTGAAAAATTCAAAACGCCGCTTTCTGTACTATATTAACCCTTATGTTGCTTTTGTTGTGGTCTAAAGTAATAACCGGTAGAGCGATTATTTCCTGGGGAGCTAAGAATAAACATCAATTCCTAAGTTTTAAAGAGATTTTAGTGACTTTATGTTAAAGAAAATATTTTAAGCAGTAAACGAAACAAAACACCACATAATTAATAGAAAAATGTGCACAGTAGTTATTTTTAAACACTATTTCTATTTAATACGTCAAAGAGAAAGAAAGTAAATTTGTTTTTTATCATGCAGAAACATCTGCGAGCAACATGACATATGGCATATGGCATGTGGCCCCGGCAAGGCCAGAGGTCGCAGGTTCGAGTCCTGCCGGAAGTGTGAATTTTTCCATTTTTCTTTTAATTCAAAAATAAGAAAGAAAGTACTTAAATGAATTGACCGTGACGTCACTCTTCAGTATTTCATAGTAATTCCATATTAGCAAATCGTTATGACAGTTCATAAAAAGAAGCTGATAATATTTCAATTTGACTAGTAGAAACTAGCCTCGAAAGTTTGTATTTGTGGTTAGTTTTAGAGAATTTGTATTGTTGTGTATTTTGCAGTGTTATTCATTGTTTGTAGTAAATTTTGTCCTCTCAGTGCTAATACATAATTTATAAAAAACTAAGTAAAAATAATAGAATAAAAACTTAGAGATATAAAGGGATATATCTGATATCCAGACACGTTTTTTATGGAGATATAACTAACGTAGAGAAACATAACCATAATGAAGATATAGAGATGAAATGGGGTACTTCATTTAATATGAAGTACAACGTTGGTCATCTGCGTCCCCTTTTCTCAGACTTTTTAACTACCGTTAATTTGTTTAACTGGAAGAAATCCCTAAAAAGGATAAGTTCACCTTTGTAAAAAATATGAGCGTGTTATTTTTTCCCGTATTACGTGATTTTTGTACAAGTGTTTTACTACTACTACTACAAATATTTAAAAAACGCTACAAGTTGTTTACTTGGGCTGTTTAGCAGTGTGAGTGTGACTGACACCTCCAAACAAGGGCCCTCTTCAAATATCTACGAAGAATAACAATTTATATGCACTTATTCTTGTTAAGTATGTAATATTATTTTTTAATGCTGCTGTAAATATAAATAAACATTTTAAATATTTGTTTGATTAAGTAAGAATTTTGTTACGTTGTTATTTACTAACGTGCCAGTCTGTGATAATTAGATCGATGTAAATGTTATTATTTTTTATTTCGTAGTGTTTTACATCGTTTTCAATGTTTTTAGTACCTATTCAAATACCATTTACTAGTTTTTAAGCCAATGAATAAAATAAAGCTTAAATATTATATTCACGTTTTTATTTAAAGTTCTGTTTTAGTGTTCTTTTTTTCTACCACTGGTTCTTTAGTAGACAAAGAATCGTCTTTTGTTGGAGTTGATACTTGTTCGTCATTTGCGACTTTCGGTTCATATTTGACAGGTTCCCGTAAAAGAGTTTTATCTAACTTTTCTTCAGATTTTTTGCCAATGTTTGCTGTAGCAGCATTTAATATATCTTCAGTTTTCTTTGCAGGTTTCGGTTCTTCAACAACTGTCTTTGGTGCTTTTGGATTCCAATAATGCTTGTCATAAACTTTGCTCCAAAAATTGAATCCATCTTCAAAAAGGTTTTTATTGATTACAAGTTCGTTTTCAATTTGTAAATAGTAACGATCCTCATTTGTGTATGGTTTCCATTTGATTTCAATCAATTGACTTTCATAAGCTGTTGGGTTCCTGGAAAAATAATTAGTGGTAGTAAGTTAAAGAAATGCAATCAATGAAAAAATGTAAAGTGATTGAGTAAGTTGTATTTCTAGTTGTTTACGACTAGTTCCTTTTCAAATTTACATTTTAGGTGCACTGGTTCTTAAGGTTTGTGCAATTCACGTTATGGCTGTCGTTTGGCATAACTATCAAAAATTACATGCCTACAAAAAAAAATATGACACCCCAAAAATTCAGGGAAAATAATTACACGTTTTGTAAATATTATGAATGTAGGCATTTTTAAATTTATTTTTCTTTTTAACTTATCATATTTCAATAAATGTACATATTCTACGAGTAGGACAATTCGTTTATGCAGTTTGGTTCAAACAGAGGCTTCCAATTGAATGGTCTCTTTCTGGAAGCATCCATGTGAGTGAACAAAAGTACTCCTGGTTTGTGCAGTGTTCCAGAAAATTTTGAATTTCAACTCGACTTTCCTACAACTGACGTTCAATATTATGTGGCTTAACAACGAAGAAAAAAGTTTAGATGCAACTCTATCCAATGAAGGAAGATTTTATACAGTTTATGAAAAAAGTGACAATAAAATCAAATTAATCTTTCTTTGGCATGCAATCATCGTTATGGCAATGTTAAGTGATACTACTTAAAGTGCTGTTACAATAAACTGCAATGAACCCATATGTAGGAATCCTGAAGCACTACGAGTATCAAAATTATATGTCGTGCACTTTGAAGAAGATATTAAAATACTTACTCATATTTAACGAAATCAGCCCACATCATTGTCATCCGGTCTCTCGTAGTGAGGTCACTATCCTTGTTGGTAAAACCATAGAAATCCAAAATGTAAGCTGTCTGATCTCTGTGACTGGCTCCTGATATTTTGTCCCAGAAATAATGCTTGGTATTCAAATCACCGACGTATGAAAATTCATACAAAAATACCGGCCTCTCAGTTCTTTCTGCGTGTAGTTTAGCTGATTTTATAATTGAGTACTTAAACATGGAGTCAGAAAAGTAATCAACATATCCTTGTAATGTATCATGAGAAACTTCTTCGCCCTT
Source organism: Leguminivora glycinivorella (assembly GCF_023078275.1). Classification (NCBI taxonomy): domain Eukaryota; kingdom Metazoa; phylum Arthropoda; class Insecta; order Lepidoptera; family Tortricidae; genus Leguminivora; species Leguminivora glycinivorella. Next base: position 9,754,879 of record NC_062983.1, read on the forward strand.
GAAGTATTTATCTTTTATTTCCTTGATAAAACTATCTTTTACATTTTTATCGATCAATACTAGGTCAGCGGGTAAAAAATAATCGAATTTGTCATTCATTTTTTCGCTCCATTCGTCAAATTTAATAGACCTGCTCAGTCCTTCCATATTAGAAAAGCCGGTCAAAACAGCCAGTTGTTTATTTTTACCTTTTTTCATAATATTTAATGGAGATTCAGTTAAAAACGCTTCTATTCCATCGTGAATATTTTCAATGCAGGGTGAAAAGCCAAACGTGCTATTGGGTAAGAAAAAGTTATGACCACTTGCAGTCAAATTCTTGATTGGCGTTTCTAAATAAAACTCAGTTAAATCTCTTAAACTGCCTGTATCTTTAAACCCGACTTTAATGGCCATGTTTCTCGCTGTGTCAACTGGATCTCTGTTGACAGCAAAAGGAGATAGTGCTGATCCACTTTCAAGTATGAGTTTATCGATTAAGCCATCAGTGGTGTCAGATAGAGCTACGAGTTCTGCCATCGCCGCTCCAACACTAAACCCAGCAATTGTCACTTTCTTGGGATCTCCACCAAACTTGGCGATGTTTTTATTGATCCATCGCAACGCAGCCACTGTGTCTTTTAAGCCAGCATTGCCAGGTACTTCTTTGTTGCCAAGGCAAGTGAATCCTAGAGCGCCTAATCTGAAGTTGAAACTTACGACGAGGACATCCTGCCTTGCTAGGTAATGAAATTGGGCCATATTTCCATTTCCGCCTGAGAATGCTCCGCTGTGTATGTAAACTACTACTGGCACCAAGTTATCGTCAGTAGCAACGATGGGAACTAAGAGGTTCATAACTAGACATTGTTCTTCGCCGTCAATGATCGGTTCTTCGTCTCCACCGGTGAGGTAAGTTTGGAAGCATCTGGTGCTTCTGACTTTTGCTGGCATTACTCCGCCCCATGGTTCAGGTGGTAAAGGGGCCTGGAAATCAATGACATTACGTAAAATATATATTTTTCTAAAATATACTCGAAAGAAATCTAGATAAATCTTCTATGGTGGTTATCTGGGTACGTCTCTGAATCTGGCAGATTAATGGAGTTATCATCTCTCACACACTCTTTCCACTATATTAACACGTTCGGTGCCGGCGACATATATAGTAGTTTTTTTTTAAATCAAGATTTCCACTTGAGAACTTATCTGCGATGAATAGCATTGTTCTCTTTTGTTAACCATAAACCGCTAATTACCTGTGCGAAATAAATACCATAAACAACATTTTCGTACAAAATTATGCCTACTAGCAGTGAATGTGTTAATGTATGTATAGATTTTATTATAAGATTACCTGGAATCGGTCTTTCCCCGTCGGTGCTGTTGCATAAGGAACTCCATAGAACTCATAAAACTCTCCATTCCAGTATTTCTCACCCTCCACCCCCCCTTCGTCTAAAATCACAACTTTCTTCACCGTCTTCCCTAACACAGTATAAATTAAAAAACAAATTAATATAACACGCAACATGTTTGTACAAATCAGATTCTAGAGTGTTATTATCACTAATTACGGTTGGTAACTGATACTGATAGTGAGATTATAAGTATGAGGTTTTTTATCGCTCGAAACTCCCTTGTAGATAAAGATAATCCAAATCATAGAATTTCAAAATCAATTCAAAGATTATTTGTATTTATTTTGTATCGTATTGTGTCTTCCCGATACTGTCCTTACCTAAATTATTTAGTTAGATATGTTTATGAGTTTTTCGGAGCTTTTGTGCGAAATGTCATTTGATATTTGCCAGTCGGTTTTCGGTGAAGGAAAACGTCGTGAGGAAACCGATTTCCAATAAGGCCTAGTTACCCTTCGGGTTGGAAGGTCAGGAGAGAAGAGGAGAGAATTAAGGTTGGCAGTCGCTTTCGTAAAACTAGTGCCTACGCCAAATCTTGGGATTAGTTGTCAAAGCGGACCCCAGGCTCACATGAGCCGAGCCATGGCAACAGCCGGTCGGAATATTGGTGGTGGTGTTATAGTTATATATTATTTATAGTGTTTATTATATAAAAAAAATGCCATCAGAGTTATGTCCTATCGCTTTCAAGCATTTTATTGTGTACCTACTTACCTATTCATAATTTTCTGCTATCATAAGTATAAATGTAACAATAAATATAATAAATAAAATAAAATAAAATAAAATAAAATAAAATATCTTTATTTCAGACCAAAGTCCATACAGTGAGCAAAATACATTTTTAAAAAACTTATTCTAATTCTAATTAAAGTGCCTTGGTAACAGCCACATACACTCAGTTATATGTGTAGGTGGCCACCACCGAGTGCATTCTAGTCCAGTGTATGAGGAGCTGACTATCCCAGCGATCAGCTAAGACGGCCAGAAGGCTGTTCCGGCTGCCACGCAGGCGGCACAAAGATGCCGCGCACCGCGCGCGCAGCATGGCCTGGAAACCATCTACGCGCGCATGCGCGAACATTCCCGATGCACTACACCAGCGCGGCAGCCGCAACAGCGCCCTGAACGCATTGTTATACTGGACGCGGAGGTCACCCAGCGCCCTCTGCGTACAGCTGGCCCATAGTGCACATGTGTATAGTGATGTGCAAAAAGCTTTAAACAAAGTTATCTTGACAGGCACTGTGCATCGCCCGAACCTATGTGCCAGCATGTTCGCCCTGGTCGCCAGCGCCCTCCGCTCCCTCTTTATATCCTCATCGTCACACATATCATCACATAATACATGGCCAAGGTACTTAAATACATACACTCTTTTTAATGGCACTCCATTAAGCAACACTGGAGGAACCTCTTCAGGACACTTATTACGAGATTTAAAAATCATTACGGAGATTTAAAAATCAATAAATCGATAATTTATAATTACTATTTAAATTATAATAACGGCACCACGGCCGATACTATTTACCACGAAGACTCCTGTCGACACCGTTGTTGCCTTTTGTAAAATATTCTCATGAAGAGAAGGATTAAATGTTTAATTCTCCTATATATTGGCACCTTACTCTCACACTAATTTTATAAAACCTACTTCCTAATATGATGCACCTCTTTTATGTCGAAAAACCCGTTAATATTTCCGCGTATCATCGCAAAATGTTCGTCACGTTTTAAAAAGCCTCTCAGCGCGGCTTCAAAGGCAAATCATCCGAAATTCATTAATAATGGAGGTAAAAGCGGAGCCCAAAACCATGGATATGAAACGTATTTTATTATACAGGAGTCTGAGAGGAAATAACACAGATAGGGAGTGCAAAATATATATTACCATAAGAAATCCGTTGCGGACACATTTCTGGTGTCCGGCGCGCGAGTGGGGGCCTTTATACGTTCCGACATCTACATCTTAAAAAAATTCGGTAGCCAATCACGTGTAAGTAAATATGTAAGTGTTAACCACATACATTTTCAGAAGGGTTAGGCAAAACACATGAAAGTCAGTTGTCTTGCACCGTCAACATCTTCTGAGGATGCTGTAAGCGTAATTTGTTAACAAAAATTAACTCACTGTCATTTTTGTGTCGACAATTAAGCATAAAATCTGTCTAAAAATTTACCTTTTTCATATTCTGACTGTAGATTATCGCTTATAGTTTATGTAATTAACGCAAAAACAATATTTTTATAGAAATTTCATGCTTAATTTATCGTCACAAAACTGACAGTGAGTTAATTTTTGTTAACAACTTACGCTAAATGGGGGGTCCCAAATTCTGAAAATGCCCAGAGAGGCGAAACACGTGTCGAGTTTTGTATTTTTGGTGATGATATATTTTTATTTGCGTATTTATTTTATGTATAAAATACGCAAGTAAGTATAATGGGTTAGCACTGATTGAGTAGCACGTTATATGTCTATTCGCGGATTAGCAAAGTAATCTTCTATATTTTGATTAACATGAAAGTGCTCATATTTATGTCCCACGCGTATTAAAGGTAGAAAGAAAACGAAATTGTGGTATTGCAATGATAAGTTGTTAGCTTTTCGCCCACACTTGACACCCCAGAGTCGATTTCTACCATGGGAGGTAAGGGGGTGGTAAAATTCTTAACCCGTCACCACACGGAGCTAATATATGTAGATATAAATCGATCTCATTTAATTTGTGCCCGTTACTTTTGAAAGTCTACAAACCGTACCGTACCGTGTAAACGGATCGGCTTGCCTCTTTATGCGGAATATATTCAGTTTAGTAGGTTTCCATGTAGACCTGTGCGTGAAATATGGCACTGCTACTTTTCACCGTCGACTTGTAACAAATATTATTTATATTTCGCGTGCTAACGTATTGTGGCAGTTGGAATTCAATTCCACGAGGTGTTAGGGTGTCACATTATTTTTCTAGAACGTCTGCTAGAGGATTTGAAATCTGGTTCTAGAAATTTGTAGATGCTTGGTCTAGCTCTCGCTGTGACTATGTGTTATTTTATAGGAATATTTCGTCGAACATTTTTCGCTTACGGGAAAATGTGACCACCATTTCCCGTTTAGTTAATAACTTAATATAGCAAACGATGAGTAAAATAAAAAAAAATGTGACCAGTTAGTTTCTCTAAATCATTGGCTTTCATGTTATTTTTAAGTTAAATTGTCAATGCCATGTATATTGTGGGTATGAACAAAGAATGTATCTATCCATCTATTTATCTATCTACCTATCTAAATACCGATTGACATATTAAGTAATAGGTAGAAAAATCCTCATGGCAATAATTTCGTCTTTCAAAATTTATGTAAATATGTTTTATTCTTAAGTAAATAATAAATATATACTATTAGGAAATAATTAAGACAAGTCCTAATATTTTTAGAATTAAAAAGAGAAAAGTATTAAATATGCCCGAGGGCTTATTCGACATCCGTAACAGTCAATGTTGGTGGTATTGAAAAAATAAGGGTGCGTATCGATCGATATAACTTTTTTTGATATATTTTTAGTCATTATAACGACCATTTGATATAATTATTGAATCATATAACAACAAATAATATACTAACAAATTGTATAATTCTTATTTAATATAATGATCATTTTTTCGAATAACATTTATTATAACATACTTTGCGTATAATGCTTATTTCCGATAATAAATAAATTCTATAATACAAATTCTTTCTAAAGCACAGTTTAAAAAAAACAATCGTACAATAAATTAGATCCATCATTTACTCTGGTAAGTAGATTACGTTAGAAATGTGACCCCTACACAAAACGCGCTGCTACCAGAAAAATAGGTTAGGTTAGGTTAGAACTGTGACCCTTAAACATATGTACTGCTATCAGAAAAGTAGGTTAGGTTAGGTTAGAACTGCGATCCCTTAAAAAAAGAATAAAATTAATTCATGAAATGTTTTATACTGTTTGCTAGTTATATTATACTAGTCGTATATCAATAGATAGTTATACCATATAACGGTTATTATAAATAAGTGTTATACGAAATAATGATTATACAAAATAAAAGTAGATATTTTGTGGTTATACCAAATGTTAATTATGTCAAATGAGATCACTCATAAGGTGACGAACCCAATCATGGACAGTTTAAGAAAAAAATTCGCCTGTTTTTGATATTTGACTCATACATGTAAAAATTCTACCGCCAAGCGTGTTAAATCTTGAATGTCCTATCCTTCTTCTACATTTCAAGCGTATTGCAGAATAGATACTCCTATTGGTTTCTTCATAGTTAACAAATCAAAACTAGGTGTTTTTTCTCCAATTATGGACGGCAGTTCTCCAGTAATGGATCCCCCATTATGGACAGTGAAATAAGTTTAACATTTTACTTTTAAAGCCAACTGATACGCAATGAGTCAATTTTATACACCATAAATACAATTAGTTTGGGTTATTTTAACATAGGATCGTTTCTTGTAAATTTTGGTTTTGTAAATTGTTCCTTGTCCATCATAGGAGGTAGGCAGTTTTTCGGGTCCAGTAATGGACACTCGCAAAATAACGTCATTTCTTTACATCTTTGGAGCAACAAACTAGTATGTTTTATACCTTATCTCATGCTTAATGCAGTAAGTAAAACGCATTCAAGATTACACCGTGCGTTATTTTTTTATTATTTTATACATGAACTCATCTCTCTTAGCAACATTACTAAGAATTTGTCTTGATATTTTTTTCAGTAAACTGGTGAATTTTATCTTGTCTCCAAATCCTTCAGAAATGACCGAATTAATTGAAACTTCAAAATTAAACAGCTCTACAAGTCTAGTTTATGGTACATAGTCGTCAGTTTTTAGAAACTTATTTTAGATACTTATTTTTAAGGATTTGTGTTTTTTTGTCCATAATGGCATCACCGTCCATTATGGGGTATTTTACCTTATATATCCTTTAAATATATACGAAATGTTGTTATATCAAATGTTATTATACCAAATAAAGTTATACCAATCATTACACACCCAAAAAATAATATATATAACGAAAATCAACTTTATTTTATTACTACTAAACAGTTCATATACTTATAATAGTGAATGTGGGTACCTACTGTGGTAAATTGCCCCTGTATTTGCGTTTTCATGTTGTGATTAATTTTTGTCTTAATACATATAATAATATTTTTTTAACATCGAATAACAAAACATTTAGAAAATACCATAATTACGGTTTCATTCTTGGCTGTCTCACGCAATGATTTAATTACACCGATCTTCACAAAGAAAAGTCCCAATTACGCAAGGAACGGTTAATCGTAATCAAAAGTAACCCCCATTAGACACTCATTAGCGAATAATTCAAGCGGTCTCAGAATTATACTATCGGGTGGCAGGGTACGGGTTAAGTGAGAAGACTAAGGGCCTGTTTCAGAAGTTAAAGGAAAAGAGGATCAAGTATTATAGAGAGTTACTGTCAAAGTAGAATATGTAATCACAGTGCATAGACTGCCATCTCTCGACACTGGCTTAAAACTTTTAAAAATCATTTTTGACAATTTGGCCCATATATAGCTTGATATGTGTTAAAATGTCAAATATAAATAAGCGTCGTCTAGCCGAGCGTCCCCCAAAGGTGTAACGCCATCTAGGCCACCGTACCTTTTTCTATATGGTTCTGAGGTACGTTTTTTCCTAAGACTGTAGCTGTCTACACGGAGTTGCATATGTCTTTGGTTAAAGGTATCTGTAAGATTAACAACCACCATACAAAATTTATATTTTGAAATTAAAATTTTGAAAAAACCCCCGACCGCGACATAGTTGACCGATTTTCATGAAACATGGCTAAGAACACTTCCGACTAACTCAGCTTTCAGACAAAAAAAACTAAATCAAAATCGGTTCATCCGTTCGGGAGCTACGATGCCACAGACAGACACACACACAGACAGACAAACAGACAGACAGACAGACAGATGGACAGACAGACAGACAGACACGTCAAACTTATAACACCCCTTCGTTTTTGCGTCGGGGGTTGAAAAACCCCCCCGACACAGTGGACCGATTTCCATCGAACATGGCTAAGGATACTCCTTAATAATTATTCAGTTCATTTTTATTTTTAACCCCCGACGCAAAAACGACGGGGTGTTATAAGTTTCACGTGTGTATGTCTGTCTGTTTGTCTGTCTGTCTGTGTGTCTGTCTGTCTGTGGCATCATAGCTCTCGAATGGATGAACCGATTTAGATTTAGTTTTTTTTATTGAAAGCTGAGTTGGGAGTGTTCTTAGCCATGTTTCATGAAAATCAGTTCACTATGTCGCGGTCGGGGGTTTTTTCAAAATTTTAATTTTGTGGTTAGGTTATTACACTTGTTTTTTTACAAGAGATCAAAATAGTAAATTATTGCAGAGGCCAAAAATTACGACCGTTTTTTACGGCAAAGCATGAATGCCTAGTACTTTTCACATTTCGTCATTATCAAGGAAGTTCTTAGAAAACTAAAGGAGTTCCTAAAAATAAAATATGAAGATCGTCTCGGTCTGAAAATACAAATTAGTTTGCCATAATATTATTAAGTGATATTTAAATAAACTAACCACAAAAATAAAATTTTGAAAAAACCCCCGTCCGCGACATAGTACCTCTGGACCGATTTTCATGAAAAATGGCTAAGAACACTCCCGACTAACTCAGCTTTCAGACAAAAAAAACTAAATCCAAATCGGTTCATCCGTTCGGGAGCTACAATGCCACAGGCAGACACACACACAGACATACAGACAAACAGACAGACAGACACACACCAGACAAACACGTCAAACTTATAACACCCCGTCCTTTTTGCGTCGGGGGTTAAAAACGCTCCTAAATAACTTAACCAACCAAATTTTGATAAAACCCCCGATATAGTGGACGACAACGATTTTCATGAAACATGGCTAACGGCTCAGCCACGACATTGGTCTAAGCGCGACAGCGGCGAGCGGCGGCCATACATTGAAGCGAGACACAGCGATGGGACTTTTCATTCGCACATATGGTTGCCGCTCACCGCTGTCGCGCTTAGACCAATGTCGTGGCTGGGCCGTAAGAACACTCCCGACTAATTCAGCTTTCAAACAAAACAAATGAACAGGGCCCGTAACTTTCATGCCCATGACATCAGTCTGACGTCACGCTACATATAGGATGATTCAAATAGTTCTATTGTAATAATTAATCATTATTCACACAGAACTATATTTAGATAGAAGAAACAAGTTCATCTATTTGTATAGGGGCCGAGCGTGTCAAATTTTGTACTGAAGTTGTTTCTTGCCTGTAATTTTAAATATGTCTCAGGCTCTTGATTGTTCATAATTTTTGTGTTGTTGCAATTGAATATCACGTAACGAGGCATTTTTTATGTTTTGATTGACTTCAACTTACAAAAATTGACGCCCGAAAGCTGCAAGTTGCGATTAAAGACGGACAACTCAGTGGATTTCACTGAGTTCATTTGACACGCTAAGTAGATACGTTTGCTTGATCTATGGTATATTATTCATTAATCAATTTAATCGATTACAAATGACTTCAAAAGTAAGCTATTCATACGTGGAATAATTAATACCTACTCGATACGTGAAACGAAAAGGAAACCATTTGTTTTGTTTTTATAATTTATTGAAATATGGTTACAAAACTGTTTAATAAAATGTATGTATAAAAAATAAACAAATTATTTAATTTACTTTTCAAGTATCAAGTAGGTATCTAGGTATTAATTATTTCACATATGAATAGATTAGTTTTGAAGTCATGATTCAAATGATTTATAATTTTTTTTTGAATCAATAAATAAATAATGATTAATTAATGAGTGAAGATCGGGCAGTCAAAAGAGCCTACTTGGGAAGACCGAATGGACGCCGTCCTGCTGGTCACCCAAAATACTCGTATCGTTGGGCAGATAGAGTGGAGGTTGACCTCCGTGAGCTCGGCGTCGGTGAAAGCTGGCGCGATACCGCTCAAGACCGAGCAAAGTGGTGTGCTCTTGTGTTGGAGGCCAAAACTCATTTTGGGTTATCGCGCCAGCCAAGTAAGTAAGTAAGTATTAAATAAAACTCTTCAATCATTCTATATGCAGCGTGACGTCAAATTTATGTCATCGGCATGAAAGTTACGTGCCCTGCAAATGAATCTAAATCGGTTCATCCGTTCGAAAGCCACGAATCCACAGACAGACACACACAGACCGACACGTCAAACTTATGACCCTCGTCGTTTTTGCGTCGGAGGAAAATTCATTTCACCTGCATCTCTCAACTTGGGCCCGCGGTCCTTCGGGAAATTACCGCTTCGACCAATTAGAAGCACCGCGGATAAATTGTGAGCTAACACTCGGATATTTTTTAATTATATACCGTAACTTTGGACCTATTCGGCGATTTGTTTCGATTCCTTTCGTTGGATTAAATTTTGAGGTTTCGTTCGGATCTAAAGTATGTTTCGTGTGTATTGGGTTTATTTTGATTGTAATTTGTTAACGCTTAGAAATAATCTGTGGGTTTCCATTGGAACAGGGCTATTATATTATTAGGGCTGCAGGACACCATTGCGAGTGCAGACTTCTGGCCGAAACGGAGCCACGCTGTGACGTCATCGCCCAAATGAATTGATTAATTTTCTTTTTTAACCTTCGACGCAAAAACGACGGGGTGTTACAAGTTTGACGTGTCTGTCTGTGTGTGTGTGTGTGTGTGTGTCTGTGTGTGTGTCTGTCTATCTGTCTGTCTGTTTATCTGTATGTCTTGTCTGTGTGTGTGTCTGTCTGTGGCATTGTAGCTCCCGAACGGATGAACCTATTTAGATTTAGTTTTTTTTTGTCTGAAAGCTGAGTTAGTCGGGAGTGATCTTAGCCATGTTTCATAAAAATCGGTCTACTATGTCGCAGTCGGGGGTTTTATCAAAATTTTAATTTTGTGGTTATGTTATCTTGTTCTCTTTTTTGTCTTTTTCTCTCTTTGTTTATGTTATCTAAGTTTCGTGACGCTTTAGTCATACTGTAAGGTCATGTAAACATGTTTTCCCCTCACTAGCTCGGAAACACGTGTTTTGTCCTTTAATACCAGCGGGTAAAAACGCATTTTATCCACTAGTGGGTAAAGTAATTTGACCTTGAATAAAGTGAAATTAACTGCTTTAAAATTGATAAAAGTAGGTGAATCTAGTAATGAAGATGATTTACCACCTGTGGAACTACTGGAAGCAGTGATAAACGCATTTTTTGCGTTGTAGTTTCCTCGCTATAGTGAGGGGAAAAGTTTTGTGTTACACTCGGGTGCAAATGTATTTTACTTCTCGTGTGTTAAAAAAACTCGCAAGTTCAGGATTCTATTCTCGAACCACTCGCTTCGCTCGTGGTTCAACTATAGAATCCTTTCACTTGCTCGTTTTTCAATTCCACACTCGACGTTAAAATACAACTTTGCCCCCTTGTATAACAAATAACTATTTTTAATAAATAAATAAATTATGCCAGTGGGGTACAATCTAACAGAACTATCGTTATGGAAAGATGTCATGATGAAATAAAATATAAGGCAACATGTGGGGTGTTTAAGGAAAATAATGACAAAATTCATCTTTGTTCCCGTTTTGCAAAAATATTCCACTTGCGTCAACGAAAATGGAGGGTTAACCCACCATTTTATATGGGATTTGACAGTTGACAGCCCACTAACCTTGAGTTAAGTGACTGGTGCAAGTGAGCCTAAGATATCTACTTAAACTCATTTAACATTTTTACCTCGTTTTTGCTTCAGAAATGCTTGGTTAAATTCTTTCAGGTTCTATTCATGTTGTTATTCAATGTATCTAGTCAGTTATTTCAGAATTCTGCCTTTCGACACTATATTATCATTATCTAATACTAGCTTTTGCGTGTGGCTTCGCTCACGTTAAATTCAAAAACCGGCCAAGAGCGTGTCGGGCCACGCTCAGTGTAGGGTTCCGTAGTTTTCCATATTTTTCTCAAAAACTACTAAACCTATCAAGTTCAAAACAATTTTCCTAGAAAGTCTTTATAAAGTTCTACTTTTGTGATTTTTTTTATATTTTTTAAACATAAATGGTTCGAAAGTTAGAGGGGGGGGACGCACTTTTTTTCCTTTAGGAGCGATTATTTCCGAAACTGTTAATATTATCAAAAAAAGATCTTATCCAACAATATATCACTCGTTGGGGTTGGATAAAAAAAAATATCAGCCCCCACTTTACATGTAGTGGGGGTACGCTAATAAAACATTTTTTCTCATTTTTTATTTTAGCACTTTGTTTGCGTGATTGATATACATATTGTTACCAAATTTCAGCTTTCTAGTGCTAACGGTTGCTGAGATTATCCGCGGACGGACGGACGGACGGACGGACGGACGGACGGACAGACAGACATGGCGAAACTATAAGGGTTCCTAGTTGACTACGGAACCCTAAAAATTGCGGAAGGCGCCATACTAACTTCCACCCCCCATTTAAGGGAAGTGGGGGGTTAGAAAGAGATAAAAAATTGCCTATGTCACTTTCCAATTTCCATCCCATTAAAAAATCACGTCACTTCGTTCTTCGTCAACTATTTCCACTTAAAAAATCACGTCAATTCGTCGCTCCGTTTTGCCGTAACAGACGGACAAGTTCCAATTCCAATTTAATTCCAATTCAAAATATCTTTAATTCATGAAGGCCTAATTACAAGCTCTTATGAATAGTTCATTACATATATATCATGATCTTAATCTAACCTAATTTTCAAGCAAACAGACACACACACTTTCCCATTTAGGTAAAATATTAGTAAGTAATGTAACTCCGTATAGACAGCTAGAGTTTAAGAAATAAACGTACCTCAGAACCATATAGAAATAGGTAAGGTAAAATACCCCATAATGGACGGTGATGCCATTATGGACAAAAAAACACAAATCCTTAAAAATGAGTATCTAAAATAAGTTTCTAAAAACTGACGGCTATGAACCATAAACTAGAGTTGTAGAGCTGTTTCATTTTGAAGTTTCAATTAATTTGGTTATTTCTGAAGGATTTGGCGACAAGATAAAATTCACCAGTTTACTGAAAAATATATCAAGACGAATTCTTAGTAATGTTGCTAAGAGAGTTGAGTTCATGTATAAAATAATAAAAAAATAACGCACGGTGTAATCTTGAATGCGTTTTACTTACTGCATTAAGCATGAGATAAGGTATAAAACATACTAGTTTGTTGCTCCAAAGATATAAAGAAATGACGTTATTTTGCGAGTGTCCATTACTGGACCCGAAAAACTGCGTACCTCCTATAATGGACAAGGAACAATTTACAAAACCAAAATTTACAAGAAACAATCCTATGTTAAAATAACCCAAACTAATTGTATTTGTGGTGTATAAAATTGACTCATTGCGTATCAGTTGGCTTTAAAAGTAAAATTTTAAACTTATTTCACTGTCCATAATGGGGGATCCATTACTGGAGAACTGCCGTCCATAATTGGAGAAAAAACACCTAGTTTTAATTTGTTAACTATGAAGAAACCAATAGGAGTATCTATTCTGCAATACGCTTGAAATGTAAAAGAAGGATAGGACATTCAAGATTTAACACGCTTAGCCGTAGAATTTTTACATTTATCAGTGAAATATCAAAAACAGGCGAATTTTTTTCTTAAACTGTCCATGATTGGGTCCGTCACCTTACGGTGGCCTAGATGGCGTTACACCTTTGGTGAACGCTCGGCTAGATGACGCTAATATTAATATTTGACATTTTAACACATATCAAACTAAGAATATGGGCCAAATTGTTGAGGTTCAAAAGTTTTAAGCCAGTGTTAAGAGATGGCAGTCTATGCACTGTGATTACACATTTTACTTCGACAGTAACTCTCTATATTATAGATCTCTCGATCCTTTTTGAAGCTCCTTTTTTTATATTTTCATGAAAACCGTGAAAGCTACAATCACGATGTTTAGAAGAAATATATTTTCAATAAGATTTTCTACAATACTGTCTTCGAAGGTATATAGCTATAACTCATAGTTTTCAAATTATGCTCAATTTCCTCGTGTAATATTTGTTTAACAAGTAGTGGAATAAGTAGGGGCGGGGCTGCTATGCGCTTTTGTCAAGCAATGGTGCTTTGCGAGATTGTCCCTTAGGTCAAACAACCTTGATTTAGCTCAATAGTCAAAGAGTAAGTATGGATTATTAGTATTATTACGAGCTACTAGTTCCTATTTCATTGACACACACCTCCAGTATTTACCTCGGTGACACTGTTGGGTCCTATTTATAACACTCGAGCCAGTGCTACGCGGTACAGGTCTGATATTGTGCCAAACATTAGTAAAGTATAAAAACATTAAATTTAGTTTTCCTAGGAGAAACGGCACAAGATACTAAGCAAGAACGATTTAATACTGGACTGACAAATCCCATACAAAAAAGCGTACCCCTGAAATGTATGGTCCTTTTAGGCTAAAAACTAGATGGCGCTGTTCGCAGCCTGGAAGTGGCCAAAATCATATTTACCCCAAATATTTATGCGTGTATTTATTTTTTATAAGAACAAATTACATATTTCTTTACTTTAAATCATGATATCACTTCAATACACTTTAAAAAAAAATTAGGACTCGTCAGTGTAGCTATGATAGTATTTAATAAAAGGCGCTAAAAATCGAGGTACGATTCTTAATATGAAGTATATAAATCCTATATAAATAATCCTTGACACCAAGTCATTAATAAATTTTATTAAGCCTATATACCTACTATAACACAGATATCATTTCTACATTAGGTGGGTAATTGTTATTGGGCCAATAGCTACATGCTTAATTATTTTCTTCCTGGACAGACTACCTATGTATTTTAGTTAAGGCCTTAGAGAATTTTATAAACTACTAACTTTTACCCGCGGGTTCGCTTGCGTTAAAAAGAGACAATATGTAGCCGATGTCACTCTCCATGCCTTCAACTACCTCCACTTCAATCACGTCAATTCGTAGCTCAGTTCTGCCGTGAAAGACGGACAAACAAACAGACACACGCACTTTCCCATTTATAATATTAGTATGGATATGTATTATAGTATCTTCATTTTATTTTCCACGAATAATTACTTCCCCAATAAACCCATATTAGTGGCGTCACACCTCTCATTCCTTACCGTTCAGATTGACTCTCTCTCTCTCTCTGTCTCTCTCTCTCTCTGACTTATTCAGGGTAATTGTTGTAGAGAAAGAGTCATACATGTTTACATATAGCTCCGTCATTTTGTAAAATCATCAGAAAATAAAAGGTACTTATATACCACTGATACGTACTTAATTTGATCGGTTATAATTGTAGAAGCTGATTATAACTTAATTATGATTATTTTTCCACAAAAAGTACCATCAGTAGGTAGTGACCCTGCCTGCTAAGCCGCGGTCCTGGTTCGAATCCCGGTAAGGGCATTTATTTGTGTGACGAGCACAGATATTTGTTCCTGAGTCATGGATGTTTTCTATGTATATAAGTATGTATTTATCGTCGCTTAGCACCCATAGTACAAGCTTTGCTTAGTTTGGGGCTAATTTGATCTGTGTATGGTGTCCCCAATATTTATTTAATTATTTATTTATTTTTATTTACTAAATACATCCCCGTGTTAGAACCGCATCACACTCGTGTGAGGTCAGAGCAGTGCAAATAGATAGGACGTCGCACCTCTTATTTCCCCAGAGGCGACCACTCATAAGTCGGGTTTGTTTGCGTCTTGCGATGTAAGACGGCGAGAAAATGCAACCTCAATCCGAGAAAAATTTGAATGGGAGAGGCCTTTATGCGAGAATGTTGCGCGGCGTTGGCTTACAAAATGATTAAAAAAAGGTTTCCTGGGTTTTAGCATAGATTAAATATAAGAAGGTCATACCATCCCATACATTAAAATGCGACCGCCTAAGAACGCATATACGCTACACCACACATAGATGGCGCCACAAAAAAATGTCTTGTAGCTTTCCATTCTATTTGTAGATGGCGTTAACTAACCACTTTTGACATAGATTTATGGCTCGAAAGTCTACAAATAACCACCAAAGAAACACTTTTTTAGGATTCCGTAGTCAACTAGGAACCCTTATAGTTTCGCCATGTCTGTCTGTCCGTCCGTCCGTCCGTCCGTCCGTCCGTCCGTCCGTCCGTCCGTCCGTCCGTCCGTCCGTCCGTCCGTCCGTCCGTCCGTCCGCGGATAATCTCAGTAACCGTAAGCACTAGAAAGCTGAAATTTGGTACCAATATGTATATCAATCACGCCAACAAAGTGCAAAAATAAAAAAATGGAAAAAAATGTTTTATTGGGGTATCCCCCCTACATGTAAAGTGGGGGCTGATTTTTTTTTTCATTCCAACCCCAACGTGTGATATATTGTTGGATAGGTATTCAAAAATGAATAAGGGTTTACTAAGATCGTTTTTTGATAATATCAATATTTTCGGAATTAACCGCTTCTAAAGGAAAAAAAGGTGCGTCCCCCCCCTCTAACTTTTGAACTATATGTTTAAAAAATATGAAAAAAATCACAAAAGTAGAACTTTATAAAGACTTTCTAGGAAAATTATTTTGAACATGATAGGTTCAGTAGTTTTTGAGAAAAATACGGAAAACTACGGAACCCTACACTGAGCGTGGCCCGACACGCTCTTGGCCGGTTTTTATACGCGTTGCCGATATCGCATCTCCCGCATCTTCATAATCAACATATACAGTCAACCATTTGAATCATAGGCCACTGTAGAAGGGAAAGTGTGTGTGTCTGTATGTTTGTCTGTCTTTCACGGCGAAACGGAGCGACGAATTGACGTGATTTTTTAAGTGGAGGTAGTTGAAGAGATGGAGAGTGACATAGGCTACTTTTTGTCTCTTTCTAGTGCATACAAAGCCGAGGGCAAAAGCTAGTAAACAATATTCCAAGCACAGAACATACTACAAGTAAAAACTGAAATACCCCAAGAATAAACCAAATTCAGGCACCGCGCGTCAAGTAATATTAGGGTAACAAGATTTCCAGGTGGACTCGGGAAAGTAGCCGAATTTAATTAGCATCCAGCGTCGTGTGGTCACCGACGTAGCTAGTCGGAGGACGTTGGAGTGACCACACTTTCACACGCTTGGAATTAATGTCTGTGAGGAAAATTCTAGATGTTCCGGGGATAAGTTTGGTTGCGGGGAAGTGAATTAGAATGACCTTACTCCAAATAGTAAGTAGATATATGTAATTAGCTTAATTATTTAATTCCTACATGCGTGACATGATTCTATATGTAGGTAGGTATTTATATAGTCTGTCAAGCCATTTTCGGCAGTCGTAAAACTCGGCAGTTTGAAAAAAAATTTTTTCTTTCTGCATTTTCTGTTTCTTCCTTGAAATTCAATGGTTTTCATAGCTACCTGAATTTCATATGATGACTTCATGATCATCAAGGAATTTTATCTTTTTATAAGAAACTTACAGCCTGCAAAAATATATAGGTACTGATTTTCTTCGTATATATTTTCTCGGAAACGTTCGTGTTTGTCAAGCTACTTCATATGACGTGTACTGCAAACATTCATGCGTTTCCGCGGAAATCATCATCATACATATCAGCCCTTTAGTGCGTTTTCACATTATCCGATCCGATATCGGATGTAGGACCGATATCCCATACATTGCAGGCGCCATCTTGGATTTTTTCCATAGAAATCCTTCCAACATCCGATATCGGATCGGATAGTGTGAAAACGGCCTATCACCCACTGCTGAGAATAGACCTCTCTTATAGTACGCCACTTCTCCCAGTCCTGGGATAGTCTCATCCAATTGTGACCCGCTATTTTCCGGCTGTCATCGACCCAACGAGAGAACGGATGCCAGGCATTCCTCACATTTGTAAGAGGCTACCACTCCGTTAACATTTTAGTCCACCTGCCATCACTCTGCCTAGCAACATGTCCCGCCCAACTCCACTTTAGTTTGGCAATAAATAACGAAACACACGTCTTGCACCTTGGTGCAGTCTAGATGGCGCTGAATACCGCGTCGCAATTGTGGCCGCGTTCAGATATTTCGGAGGGGCAGGCCGTACATCTGCATTCGTGGCCCACAAAGTGGTCTCGCCGGAAGATCAGCGCTGACCCCTGGGTCAGCATCTATGCTGAGGCGGGACCATGGCTCTCTGCGCTACTCGTACCATATGCACAGCCTTCCGAGGAAATACGATGGAAACACAGTTTGCACTACATCTTTACCACATCAACACTAAGACTGTTAATTCGGCTTACGTTTTCCACTAACAAAAACCCCGAGAAAAAGTTTTGGTAGTAACCAAGCTGCAGAAAACTAAAAAATAAATACTGCAACAATTATATTTGTAGCCACAAATTTTCCTTTATTATACTCGGCCTTAAACCCAGTAATACCTAGGCAGGTGTAAACAGAAATGGTTTATGCCTCAGCAGAGAGCGTTCGTGTGTACGAAGTTTATGGTCGGAAAATTGGCTTAAGTCGCAAACGGGCTTTGTTGTAACTTCGTGTATTCACTGTCTTATACTATTTGTTTTGTTGTTAGATATTTTTGGTGACACACAGTGGTCATACATTGAGAAATATGGAGTGTACAGTGAACTGCAAAATTGCATGGGGAAATTATGAATGAAATTATTTATAAATTCGCCCTGTACTTTTGTAGCTTATTTGTATATATAAAAATTGTTCGAGAAAAGTTTGTGCTTCCTACATGCATGTCTTTAAAATCTTTGAATACCTCCTATTTTTATATCAAATTCTTCGATTTTTGTAGTGATATAGGAAAGCAATGTTACAACACTTTTCCCGATTTCACGATTTAGGACAGTGTGACAGAATGTTGCATTGAGAAAACAACATAAATTATCGGCCGCAAAAAACTCTTTAAAAAAACCACTAAAATTTCCACCCAAAATCCTTTACGACATAAGCTTGTTGGCACTCTACGGACCGCCATCAAAATAATCGACAGTTGTAAAAAACAAACGATGACTATAAAAAACCTAAAAAGGTGCGTTCAAAAACATCAGTCGCTAATGCAAGTAATCCGATGGATGTTGACCTTTTCTACAGGAAAACTGAACGCTGCCGTGAGAATCGGCCAGATGCTGGTCTTTTGGGTAGATTTAACATGTGGTGAAGCTGACTGGACTGGGATAGTAGAAACATGACAAAAAAACGTTACAGGTGTCCATCCAATACGGAAACTTGTTTGCCACCATTAGGTGTAGGACAATAAAATAGTTTTGAAAATATTTTATGCCATGGCAAATATCACCCAAAATAAAGAAAGGAGTAGGTTATATTATAAGTATAGATAAATTTATTAAAAACAAAAGTCTGATTATTCCAAAATTTTGATTTTTCTATGTAGGTATACCTAAATGGCAAACAAATAGTTCCATAATATATCATCAATCCTACTATATCTCTGCACAAATGAAACGAACTAGGGACGTGAAAAACTAAATATAAAACTCTATACCTTTCAGACTGTCACCTGCCATGAAAGATTTTTAAATTTCGAATCCTCTCGGTCATGATTGATGACGTATTTGCAGGGTGAGCTGTGATTGGCTGATTTTGAATTTCGAAAGCATTCGTTCCAAATTTGAATTGCGAGAATGGAACGTCTTGTTGAACATTCTGATTTGAGAATTAGGGATTCATTAGGTCCTTTTATTGGGAATGATTTTTGTATTTCAAACACGTATTTTCTTTGGAATTTGAAATATTGAGTGTAACAATTTTATGTTTAAATGTCGGTAAAATAATATCAGTTATAAATTTCTTTAAGAAAATATGTAAGTACCAAGAACGATATAACACGGGACTGAAAAAGCAAAGCCCACACAAAAAAGCGTACCCCTGAAATGTATGGGCTAATTAGGCTTAAAACTAGATGGCGCTATTTCGCAGCCTGGAAGTGGCCAAAATCATATTTTCCTCAAATATTTTTGCGAGTTTTTATTTTTTATAAGACAACATTTAATTACTTTTAATATCATGATATCATGCCAATACATTAAAAAAAATAAAAAATATTGCTTTTACCAACACAAATACATGAGAAAAAATTACAAACAAAAACGATAAAACTTAAACAATGTAGCAAGAAATAAGAAATAAAAATAAAAAAAAACCTAAAATTAACATTAACTACATCTTAAACTATATTTACAATTATACATTTATAGGTACGCTTAAGCAATGGGTACCCGTCTCTTGTTGCCAGATGTATACATATACCCAGCGCTGATTTTCAGATGGGCCCCTTTTCCTACTGGTCGGTCGTTGATTCGGGATGCATAGGACAGAACCCCGTATCTCTACCTTCCCCGTCTATTGTGCGTGTGTGTGTGTGTTGTAGGCATCATCAATATAGTTATGATAGTATTTAATAGGTGGCGCTAAAAAGTGAGGTACGATTCTTAGTATGAAGCTTCTAAATCCTATATAAACTATCCTTGGCAAGTACTTAAATTTAAGAATAGAAATGCTATAAAGAAACTCAGACTTAAGTCTGTGAATGTTGACACAGACATATTTACGATCCCGCGTAATTAAATTCAACAACTATTCGCTTCCATTTAAAGCTATTATCAGATAAAATATAGACGAAATTAAAGAGAAATCCTACGGTCGGTTACAATAAATTAAAATGCTTTAATTAAAGCCCTCCTTTTAGTTTTGTAAGTTGGATATTAATGTGGGACCTACTAAATAACACAAATGATAGTACTGTCCCTATACTCCCTATCAGATATATCGTATGTTAGTAATAACCGAGGTACTCAGTAACTAAAACACAAAATTAAAATTTTGAAAAAACCCCCGACAAGAACACTCCCGACTAACTCAGCTTTCAAACAAAAAAATAACTATCTCATCTGTTCGGGAGCTACGATGCTACAGACAGACACACACACACACACACACACACACACACATACAGACTGACAGACAGACAGACAGACAGACAAACAGACACGTCAAACTTATAACACCCCGTCGTTTTTACGTCGAGGGTTAAAAACATCGAAAGGTTTTGGTGGTATTGGTGGTAAATAGGTACTTGACATAGCTTTTGCTGTCCTTCGGCCGGAAAGCGTCAAATTTCAGGCCGCCGCTGCTCTAAGAGAAGTAACCGTTTTCCGGCTCCATCAAACTGAAAAATAATATAGATACACACCTTGCCCAGAAAATAAAAAAGCCTCATATCAAATATTTGTTGACCTCGGTTTCGCCTCGGCCTACAAGTAAATGTGTCTGATCTAAGTATTATTGAAAACTTGAGTAGGTAAGTAATGCTGTACATCTCAGAAGACCGTAGGCCGATAGTCCATTATCATAATATGTTTATCATAGAAATATGATCATAGGTCTGTATGCCTCCCTTTTTTTCCAATACCAAGAAAAAGGACGGCATGTTGCCTTTGATCATATTTCTATGATAAACATAATTATGATCATATGATAGTGGACTATCGGCCGTAGTCAATATTCAATTGTTGACAGCGTAACATAACGTAGTCACGCACAAATTTACATTTCTCTTTTCATAAATTTTCATAGTACAATCGTATGTCATAATAAAAGTAGATTCTTAAGAAGTAAACTCCAAACATTTTTAGATTAGCAGCGCCATCTTCATTTCTAACGACTCCTTTGCGCCCGTCGACAAAGCTGTGGGTTGTTTGATTTGACAAATTGCATCCTTTGTCGGTCGCACTGTCGATAACCCCACTATTTGTCGAGACGGGCGATAAACGATTTCTTTCTGAAGACGAAATACTTATAGTTTTCTAAAGTTATTTAATTGTGTTTGAAGAACTCTTCGCTTTAAATTGAGGTGACGGTGTACCATGCTGAGTATTATCTATCATATTACGTCTAATCTTGTATGTTATTGACGTTATAAGCACGCGTTTTTTAAAGCTGCTGGATATTTTTGTTAAAGTTGAATTCGGCTATTTTACAGATAAGTAAATTAATATGGAGTGTCAGGTGCACAAAATATTGACCTCTTGTGATCCCTAACATCTTCCATGAGGAGCTGAGAAATAAGAATTGGTAGACTTAGTAGTCGATCAATCTGGTCTAGAAACCCTAGACGATATGACCCTGCCTGTGCTGTGTGTGACAGTTAAATTAAAATTAAATCATAAATGTAGTTTTAATTATTATTTTATATTTAAGGTCCTAGCCGTCCTAGGCACTTATTAAGTAATACTAAAGGATAAAAAGTGCGTTTCAGATCTTTTTATTTTTATTTTGGATTGATCGGCGATTGACTCTAGTCACACCTGATGGAAAGTGAAGACAGAGTCTAAGATGGAGCTCACCGAATTCAGTAATAGCCTATTCACTCTTGCTTTAAAGATACCGAGGTCGTTTATGACTGGGAACACCGATGGTGGGAACGCATTCCAATACCTTTGCAGTTTTTACAGGAAAACAACTACCTACTTATTAAATAATAAGTATCCGTAGACAGATAGACTGAAAATCTATGTAAATGTTCCGTTTGACTTGAGTAAATCGGCAAATTATTTATAGAGAGCTGTTTGCTCTCAGGACAAGGAATTCTCAAAGGAAATAAATAGGAATATTGTGCCTTTGTGCCGAGCTGTAACACTGCCGTTGTATATGTAAACTTTAGTTTTGCAAGTGTACTGAAATAGGGATATAAAACCATTGAATATTCATTAGTGGGTTGAGAAACATTAGGGTCACACTTTCGAAAAAGAGCGTACGAGTAACTATAGTTATGATGTGAACTTGAGATGCGAACTACGCCTGTGTGCGTAGCCGAATGCACAAACGCTCACGAAACGCTCACGATAATAATTATCTCTTTCGTACTTATATGTGAGTGTGTTTAGTAAAACGTCCCACTTTGTCGGTTAACATTAAGGCGCGATTTACTTGTAGCTTTATATGAATAAACTGACAAAGCGGCTTTATAGCAATAGACAAAGTGGGACGTTTTCCCGTGCACACTCACATATATCTCTATCGATCTTGCGCGATAGACATAGACTACCTTTCTTTCTCCGGCGCGGCGTTTCGGTGGCGTTTCGTGCCGCAGAAATGCCATTCGGCTACGGGGCCTGGCCTGAGTCGTTGACTACCATTTTGGTGTCAACTGCCGCCATGACAAACGGGTCGGTAAGCTACACGAGTGAAACTGAAGATGTAATTAGGTACTTACAACCCTGTAACACAATGAAACAAATCGCAATTAGTATCTTAAAGACCGTGCGATGCACTTGACATGTTATAAATAGGCGATATTAGTTGTTTACCATTACCATAAGGCTATTCGTCTCCTTATTAGCCTCTTCCTTATCATAGAGAAACAACAAATAGCCTGGGAAGCGTACTTTCCGGCTCCAGGGTCTGTTTGCTATAAGTATGATTGAGCCTAAACATTCAAAACTTCTATGCATCCCTCCGAGAGTGGCAATTACATGCACTTGAGTAGTATATGAACGCTAAATGAAAGATGTTTTTTAATACTACGTCGGTGGCAAACAAGCAGTATGGTCCGCCTGATGGGAAGCGGTCACCGTAACCTATGAGCGCCTGCAACTCAAGGAGTGCCACATGCGCGTTGCTAACCCATTAGAAACTTGTACACTCTTTTGCTGTAGGATGCCATATTTCTTCGCACTTCGCAGCAGCTCTCCTTTCATCCGTGTGTTTTGTTCCGTCATGTCATATGTATTTGACAGGCGGCCACCTTGAACCGATCAGCTTTCTTGGTTCCCGCTACGTTTTGGAACAGACGTTTCTATAAAGCTGTCAGCCTATGGTTCAATTGGTAACTTCGTAAACTGACAGGCAAAAGGAGACCTGTTCCGTTGGGACATAGTCCAAGCACCGACAAGCAATTACTAAACATTGTTGGATAAAGTTCATAATTAATTAAGGTTGTGAGAATGAGACCATTATCGTTAATATTTTGAAGTAAAAATTTGTTTCTTTAGTTAACATTCTATTTCAAGTTTAATAATAATTTGAAATACATAGATGTGATTTCAGTTAAAAATAAAAGTTTCTAATTACATAAATAATAATCGCTGATAATACTATTTCAATACGAGGGGGGTCGATCTGGGGGAACTGGGAAAGTACCTCCGCCTCACAGAAGACCGCAGCCAAATAGCACTAGACCCTACTCATAGTGTTGTGTTCCTGCCGGTGAGTAAGGCTGCCAGAGCTCAACGAGGGTGCGGTGTACTGGTGATGGAAGGGACCTACGGAACTAATGAAATTTGTTCCGTCTATTGTCCTTTGAGTCGTCAGTAAGCTGAACCATCCTTGGACCTTGTACACTCCTTTTTGCTGTGTATGTACTTAATACAGCAAAAATGATTGTACAAGTTTCTAATGGGTTGGCAACGCGCATGTTACACTCCTTGAGTTGCAGGCGTCCATAGGTTATGGTGACCGCTCTTCATCGATCGCTCTCAATATGCTTGTTTGCCACCGACGTAGTATATAAAAAAAAACAGCGTAGACACTACACTCGTCTTGAACTAAAGCCTGACCAGTAATATTATGACTACGTGCCACGTTGCGGAATTTCACTAGAACTATTGGGTTGCCACAAAAGTAATGACACACTCTACAAAACTCTATACATTTCCTTTCTTAAGTTAATTGTTTTCGATAATATTCTAGTATGTTGTAGAACATTCTAGGTACTTCTAATGTGAGGGTATATAAAGCCGCCCTCGTGATTGGTTTAGTTAGATTGAAATAAAATGGATGAGCGACAAGTTCGAACACTTTAATTATACGAGTGCTTGTTAGGCCACAGTGCGCGGGCTGCGGCTGACAATATCAACACTGCATTGGGCGCTGGAAGTACAAGCCATGCCACGGTGTCCAGATGGTTTGACCGTTTTAAATCAGGAGACAGGAGCCTTGAAAGTCAGTCACGCTCAGGGCGACCACCTGCATTCAATGATGACGATTTACGCCGCGAACTACAGTCGAATCCTGATGCTACTACTCGTGAATTAGCGGAAGCACTTAACTGCAGTCACCACGCTGTGGAATACCATCTGCATGAGCTTGGGTATCGAAAAGTTTTGGCTCGATGAGTACCGCACATCCTTACCGACGCCAGTCGTGCAATCCGTGTCGCCATCTGTCAATCACTTTTGCTGCGACACCGACTTAAAGAGTTTTTGACTGATCTGGTTACGGGAGATGAATCATGGATTTATTATGAGAACGATACACGTCGTGCTTTTTGGCTGCCTCGAGAAGAAACGCCACCAACTCAACCGAAGCTGAGTCAAAAGAACCGCTTAAAAGTTTTGCTTTGTTGTTTCTGGGACTCGCAAGGCATGCTGTTTCATGAACTATTACACAATGAAACTGTAAACGCTAACAAATATTCAACACAGCTCACCGAACTATCTTCTGCTATCAAGAAAAAACGACGAAGACGAGCCACTGTAATATTACTACATGATAACGCTCGACCTCATGTCGCATCTACCGTTCGCCAACAGCTGCAGAACTTGGGCTGGGAGACGATACCCCACCCACCTTATTCTCCAGACCTCGCACCATCAGACTTTCATTTGTTTAGAGCCCTGAAACGACATTTGCGGGGTAAACAATTCAATGATTTCCATGATGTACAGGTGGAGTTGAACAACTTTTTCGAGGCACAGCCATTAGAGTTCTGGGCGAAAGGCATCCAAACTTTGCCGGATCGTTGGCAAGAAGTCATAGATGCTAATGGTGATTACATCATCGACTAAGCTTTTTGTATTGTAATAATAATAAAAAATATAAAACGTAAACCAAGTGTCTCATTACTTTTGTGCCAACCCAATATTTTTAACCGCCGCCCCAAATCTCAAGGAAGGGGGTTCTCAATTCGCCTGTATTTTTTTTAATGTTTGTTATTCGAAATGTCCCTCATGACTGGACCGATTTGGTTTTTTTTTAATTCAATGTATATGTCGCAGGGAAATGTCAAAAACAGAGATTTGATAAAATCTCTAAGGGATTTGATCAAATCACGCAGGATGTCAAAATGATAAATGATAGAAAATGATAAATGATAAAAATGATAAAACTAGTTGACTTTATAAGCTCGTTTCGTCAACTTACTGACGTGGTTCAGGGATTTTATCAAATCCCTAAACAAATCTAGTGAAATGACAAAACGTGGCGTGTCTAATGGCCGATTTTGTGATCTCACTAAACAGAGTCAGGGATTTAGTCAAATGAATGAAATTTTATAGAGAAATGATGAAATGAATTCGTTATTTTGACACCTAAGGGATTTTATCTGTTTTGGCCTGCGACATATATACATACAGTTTGGTCCCATTTTCATCAAACCCTAGTTCTGATGGAATCTTGGAGAAATCGACGGAACTCCTCAAAGCTTAAAGGCATACATACATATAGTGATTTTTGTGTTTTTATAAGAACAGCATGCCTTATAAAAACACAAAAATGATGAGAATGATGTTAATGATGATGATGATGATGATGATGATGATGATGATGATGATGATGATGATGATGATGATGAGATGACGAGTGACAGAGATGTATGGAAGAGAAAGACATGCTGCGCCGACCCCGAGTGACTGGGATAAGGGCAGGAGAATGATGATGATGATAAGAACAGCATGCCTCAACGTCTAGAACAGTGACATAAGGTAAAATGCAATTCGTCTCTCAGTGTATGTTTGATTGAAGTTGTAACCGTAACATTATTAGGCGAAGTTGTGTTATTATTCAATAAGTGCCCCGGTGGACCGGATTTCAATTACGCAAGTTTGCCTAGTTCCAAACAACGCGCTTACTGTAATTAGGTACTCTCGGTGAGGACAGCTCTTTAGACCCTATCCTTAGACATTTATTATTAACAATTTGTCCTTTTCGTTTTGCAGTGCAAAAGCATTGGCATGTATAGGTAAAGAAGAATGTTATGTTTGCCTGTTACAGTGTAGGTACCTTTGAGTTCCTATATGTGACACAGCAAAATATAACTAAACTAGGTACTATTGAAGAAAAGAGGACCCTGTGCGCCACCCTGTGGTACTCAGTACTCAGTTTGTTTGTTTAAAAATTACTAATGCAACTAGGTATAACCAAACTAATTGTAAATATTTAATGAAACCACGGAAACTCACTCAACACTCGCGTTATTGAGTGTTGAGTTAGTACGGCACTGGTCCCACCGCGAGCTAGTAAGCTATGAGCTATCGGCTATAAAAACGAACAAAAGATAAGCACTCTCGTGCAAATAAAAGAGACACGGCGATATTGATAGTTCACCGCTGGGCGAGTAACCGTGGTTTCATTAAATATTTGAATATGTCTCACGAAAGTTTTTACGTCCAAACTAATTGTTTTGGTGGCGTGATAATATTCAGATTGATTAAAATTATTTGTGAAAAGACAAGTTAGATGACTGTGACTGTGATTTTGTAATATCTTTGTGCTTTTACAGAAACCAAGGTGATTTATGTGTGATTTTCCATAGTCAACGAAAAATTAGTTTTCATAAATTAAATAGCTTCATAAATGTTACTTTGACTGTAGAGTATCAAATGATTTAACAATACTGCAAGTAGCGACGCCGCCTGTAGGGACGTCACAAAGTTAGCGCAGGTGTGACCGCCACAGTCGTGACCCGAACTTAATTGTAATAAAATACCATACTTCATTAATATGGAACTAACTTGGAGCTGGGAATTAATTCGGACTTACTACTGAATTACGGTGATTTCTTAATGGACACTTTGAGTAGCTATAGCTACTCTCTAAACATTTTAGGAAGGAGACACTCTGGGAAGAATTTTCCTTTTATTAAATACAGTGATCATCCACATCAGCATATATCAGCTCACTTATCGCACATTGCCTCTCAGTACTAGAAAGTACGACTTTTGCCTTGTAGCCGAATAGCATTTCTGCGACGCGAAACGCAAACGAAACGCCGCGAAAGGTAGTCTGGCTCCGTTGCGCCAATACGCAAGAGCGATAGAGATAGATATCTACGAGCGTTTCGTTTCGTGAGCGTTTGTGCCATTCGGCTACGTACCCTGAGCTAGTCTCAACCAGTAGTATATAGCAGTACTCGCTTTTTTGCAGATGTCGTCCATCCAACGAACCAATGGATGCCAAGCGTCTCCTACATCTGTAAGCAGCCACCATTCCGTTTCTAAATGTAATAGCAAAGACTCTGAAAGCCGTCCTTTATTTTGAATTCATAATTATAAGTTGGTACAATTTAGGACATGAAATGTCTGCTCCCCTGTTGAAAAAAATCACGTTGACTTAAATATTTATTAAATTCTCTGAGATTAACCACGCAGTGACGAAACAATCTTCACAAAAACACACACCAAAACAAAACGAAACTAAGTTCAAACTCAAAAGCCAAGAAATTTAATTTATTCTCATAATTAAACTGCTTTGAAACAAAAAGTTCCATGAAAGAAGGGGTGTTATCTCGCCTTGTTTACGAGAAGCATAAAGCTAATACCTTTGTCCTTTAAAAAGAGGGGGATCTCGAGAAAAAGTGTCGATTTGAATGATAAGAGTTTCGAGGGGTTCACAACTGCCTTTAGCAGCGACTGAATAGAAGGGTGGAAACATTGTGATAGCCTTTTGTTGGTTAATTAGTTTTGCACCATCTTTTTGTGAATTTCTGCTAGTGTCGGTTTGTGTGTTAAGTTGTGCTACAAATTAAACTATTGTATTATTTGTGTTATTATTTGAGTATATAAGGGGAAGTCTGAGAGTAGCGCCAGTGACAGAAGGTGAGAGGAAGCAGATTAGCATGGTACAGGCATGTAATAATAATGAGGAATATAATGAGGAGGGATGAAAGCAATGTTATAAAACGAGTGGTAAATATGCAGATGGATGGCGACAACGGTAGTGGAAGGCCTAAGAAAAGATGGATGGAATGTGTGAACAATGATATGAGAGTGAAAGGTGTTAGTATGGAAATGACGGCTGATAGAGAGGAGTGGAGGAGGAAAATCTGCTGCGCCGACCCCAAATAATGGGAAGAGGACAAGAGAATGATGATGATGTATTATTTGTGTAATTATCTATCATTAGCCTGCTTTTAAGTTATTTTAATTTAGGCCCACTTGCACCAACTACTTAACTCAGGGTTAGTGGGTTGTCATCTGTCAAATTCCATATAAAATGGAGGGTTAACCCTCGAATTAACCCTACATTTTCGTTGGTGCAAGTGGCCTTTAGGTATTTATAAAGCTTACAGTGTCACTGATGGACCAAAGCCTCCCTTCTCCCTTTTTATGATCCGCGGTCAGGATTTTGTGCCCCACCAGTTCTTATCAAAATTAGTATTCTTTTTACTTTGTTTGGTTATAATGGTAAAGAATACGAATCTTAGAGAAAGCGTTGGAAGAATTAATAGACTGATATAGTTTGGGATGGTTCTAAAAATATGAATAGTTTTTAGAACAACAAAAATGCTTTAAAAAAAATGGAATCTCGATCTTTGATTTCTTCACCTTATAAATATTTCAGATTTCCTCTGAATCCTCTAAAAGCCCCTCGGAGATTAAAACTATAAAGTGAAGACGTCATCTTGCATAATAAATTAAAAGATAAGATGAAGGAAATGTAAAATCTTATCCGCCTTACAAACTTGCTGAATCGAATTATTTTTCATCTCATTATGACCGTAGATGCAGACCTGGTGCAATGAAGTAAGCCACACAGTGGAACTACATCGTTCGACAAGATTTACCTCAATTACTATAATAATATACCTACCTATAGGTACCGTTTAGGGATGACTTATGTAAGGTGGACTGAATGGTAGTATTTTACTATTCTGGAATCACTGCTCCAGTCAGATGAACGACAAGGAACGTTGCGACATTATAATCATCTTTCTTTTCTTATCCCAGCATATTCCGCATTTGGTAAGTAACCCTAAGCATTGGCGTAGACACTAGTTTCTACCGAAGTTACTTCCATCAGTTCCATCTGAACTCCTCATCCAGAAAAAAATAGGACAGTCTGGTTTCTTGGCGTTTTTATCCTTTAACGAAAAGACATCAAGGGCCCATTTGCGAGCATTCGTATGCAGATTTGTTTCATTGCGGTTCTGTTATCTATTTGTGTTTAAATGAGCCTTAATTTCGAAAATTTAATTTGTACGAGCCGAGGACCGGAGTTTGTAGTTTGTACGCGACCTCCGTATTGAAAGCCGCACCCTCTCACCGATTTAGGGTACCATGACACACTCAAATCACTTTTTTTTAAATACTAAGTTGGTGGCAAACAAGCATACGGTCCGCCTGATGGAAAGCGGTCACCGTCGCCTGCAACTCAAGGAGGGTTTTACTTACGCTAATATCGATATCGTATTAGGTATTCTCTATCGCAGCGCTCTTCCGTATTGGCGCGATATTGAGAGCTATCAATATCGCGCGAATACTAAGTATTTTGGCCTTCTGTGGGCCTTGAAGCCGTGTGCAAGCAGCCAGGTGCATTTAATATCTGCACCGCGTCCCCTGTCGTCATAATCCTCTGCAACTCGGAACCGAGTCCGGTAACATTTCACCACGTACAGTCTTAAAGTTATTTATTGGACTGTTGACTTCACATCACTTGGTTGCTAAGGAAGTGACGAAGGATGTTACTTGTAAACATATGTATGTATGTAGGTCCTGTAGATTATTTTGTCGAGTTAGGTAGATCTTTCTGCATAAATTTGCGTGCAGGGGGATCACAACTTTTCAGCATACTTTATGATATACTAGCTTTTTCCCGCGGCTTCGCCCACGTACTAAAAACTATTTTTGTTTTCCCATACAAACTTTGGACCCCATTTCATCCCCTTAGGAGGTTAATTTTGAAAAATCCTTTCTTAATGCTCATCTACACCTTCTAAGGAACCTAGGTGCCAAATTTGGAATTTATAGGACCAGCGGTTTCGGCTGTGCGTTGATATATGTCAGTCAGTCAGTTTCTTTTTTCATATATTTAGATGTAGGTGCTGTAGATTATTTTATCGAGTTCTATTTAGGTGAATCTTTCTGCATAAATTTGCGCGCAGGGATGATCACAACTTTGAAGCATACTTTATGATAAATACTTTTCACTCTTGAAGGTTTGGAAATATCCAGAAGCATGTTTTGCATGGGGCCCACTGTTTATACTATGTCGGTGTCGTTTGTCGGTATACAACCGTCTGAAAGTAAGGAGCAGGTTGACTCTTCTATGTGACATAGGGATGGCAAAATTTTTATATCACATGATTTCTGGGCTATCAATGTAATTCATATACTGTTTTAAAATGGTCCTGCTAGTTCTATTGAAATTGACACATCACACCGTCCCATTCTAACGACCACGTTATGCATAAGGTGCAAATTTAAAGGATCACCTTTAACTAGAATATTCCCTAACATTCGTGTACCGCATCGCACCTCCACGGGAAGCAACAAACGACACAAATTGATACAGTATTGGGAATTCGCTTCTTTAACGACAAGGGAGGTGCATCCTACTTACAATAATAGGCCATTAGCTGCATCTGGCTCAAGTATTCAAGCTATATCGGCCTTATTCGAACTTCAAGATTCTTCCAAAATTTGATCTACATACGACATCAGTGTGAATAGAAACGATTTTGTTCATAATAACACTAATAACATAAGCGTCATTTTGAATACGGACTCAATAGCCGTTCCAAATCATGTCCAGAGAACATTTTTAGGGTTCCGTAGTCAACTAGGAACCCTTATAGTTTCGCCATGTTTGTCTGTCCGTCCGTCCGTCCGTCCATCCGTCCGTCCGTCCGTCCGTCCGTCCGTCCGTCCGTCCGTCCGTCCGCGGATAATCTCAGTAACCGTTAGCACTAGAAAGCTGAAATTTGGTACCAATATGTATATGAATCACGCCGACAAAGTGCAAAAATAAAAAATGGAAAAAAATGTTTTATTAGGGTACCCCCCCTACATGTAAAGTGGGGGCTGAATTTTTTTTTCATTCCAACCCTAACGTGTGATATATTGTTGGATAGGTATTTAAAAATGAATAAGTTGCTAAGATCGTTTTTTGATAATATTTTTATTTTCGGAAATAATCGCTCCTAAAGGAAAAAAAAGTGCGCCCCCCCCCCTCTAACTTTTGAACCATATGTTTAAAAAATATGAAAAAAATCACAAAAGTAGAACTTTCTAAAGACTTTCTAGGAAAATTGTTTTGAACTTGATAGGTTCAGTAGTTTTTGAGAAAAAAACGGAAAACTACGGAACCCTACACTGAGCGTGGCCCGACACGCTCTTGGCCGGTTTTTGAAGTCTCTAAAAGTTTGAATTGGCCCTAGCTTACCTTCTGATCAGTGATTGGACGTATAACTTTTAACCGACAACACACTTACATGAATAATAATGAATAATATATAATATCTTACCACACTTTTATGCCCATAATACTTATTAGAGTCATGATATTCAGATACATTCATAGTTACCTGTTTAGATGTAACTGAATGTGACTTGTAAGGTGACATTTTTATTTTGACTGGACGTAGCTCATACTCACTTTAAATTCAGTGTAATTATAAGTTTCAGGTGATCAAAAAAATAACAAAAAAACTTCTTTTTAACGCCGTGTTATCATTCAAAGTAAATGATTACAAATGAAAGGAAACAACAGCTCTTTATTACCTCCTATCCTACTCATTACACTATTACTACGCTTTAAAGTGTCGCTTCTTCTAAAAATAGATTTTTAGTTTTATGAATAAGAAAGCTCTTTTTATTCTACGTTATTTTTTGAACTAACAGCAAAACAAAAACGCCTCAGTGATAACAATTTTTCAAACTGTCGCTGAAACAGCAAAACTGCATTTTCCTGGAAGAAAATATGCTAAATTATTCTCACGGGTTTCTTTAAACGTTGCACAGGAAAGAAAGAAAGAAAAAAGTAATGCCTGTCCTACGAATATGCACGTCATATGAGAGAAAGAGGCATGGAATTTTAAGGTTCCTTAAAAGGTGGAGGTATGAAAAATGGAGGCGGCAAAAATAAGATTTAAATAGGGAGGATTATAAACATCCATATCATAAGATAAGATCTCCATAAATAATGCTTGGGAGCGATAAGCAAATGGCCTATTTCAAGAATTCTGTATCTGTCAGTGCTACCAATAATAGATATATTAGACTACATCTACGATACATTAAATTGTGACGGGGGCGAGAGGCTGACAACCTGTCACTGCAATATCACAATTTCGTTTTCTTTTACCCCTTATTTGCCCAGTGGCACAAAAATTTAAGTAGTTTTATGTACTCTGCCTACCCTTTCATGGGATACAGGCGTGATTGTAGGTCTATATTGTCTATAAGATACGACGTATAGGTTGCATATTGTAGAAAACCTATTAAACAGGTATATAATCATGTATTATAAACTAGCTTTTTCCCGCGGATTGGCCCGCGTACTAAATCTTATTCAAACGTTGAACTTTGGAACCCCATTTCAACCCCTTAGGATGTGAATTTTGAAAAATGCTTTCTTAGTGCTCCTCTTCACCGTATAAGGAACCTAACTAACTAACTAACTAGTATGGCTCCAAATGTAATCCAAAGAGGATCTTGGCCTTCGAAACGAGAGCACGCCACTTAACCCGATCCTGAGCTTCCTGCCAATTATCGGCTTGTAGCTGCCACAGATCCGCCATCACACTGTCTCCCCAGCGGTATTTGGGTATAAGGAACCCACGTGGCATGGCAAATTTGGAATCTCTAGGATCAGCGGTTTCGGCTGTGCGTTGATATCAGTCAGTCAGTCAGTTTCTTCTTTTATTTATTTAGATTGGTGTAGATAAATTTATATATATGTAACTGTAGACTGTACATAATTGGCCAGTCACATAAATAACTATTATGCCACATCCGCTCACATATACGTTGTAGACGATTTAGTAGCCTCCACGAGGAAATGTCTACAAAATGAAAACTGAACATAAGTCAGTACGTCTCGCTGCTCTTATGGGGTTCATTTACATACTTTTCCTCGTGAATGTGAAAATTGTAATTTTAAAAGAAAATGGGATATTAACAAAGCAATATTTTAACCTGTAAATACCTACGTATAATGGATGCTATGCTATGGTAATTGGGGTGCATTGGGGTAATTTTGAAGCACAGAAATGCTCGGGTAATTTCGAAAGTGCAATCTTGATATGATAGAAATAATGGCGACTTTTATGTGACTTTATAATTGGACGACTTTCGAAATTACCCCAATGCAACCTACAACAAAAAATATTTTACAGTTTAAATTTTAAAGTAAACAATAGTTGTCCAATGGTTTACTAGCAATAGGTATTTACAAGACGGTCAACCAAATCTTGGCACTAACAAAATGCGCGAAACACAAATTGTCTATGGAAATGAAATCTTCACCTCTTTCAATACGTTTTTAAGTGCCGATGATTCTGCTAACGTCAAGGTTTAATAAGGCACGTGTTTTATGAAGACAATTTGCGGGTGAGAACTGCATTTTTCTTTACCGCCTATTTTATTTAGTTGCCGAGTGTTTTTTATAATACATACAATAATATGTATATTATTACGAGATTTTAGTAGCCACTGACAATTCCATAGTTTCCACGATTTACATCTAAAAACTCAATCAATAACGTTTTACACCAAATCAATCATTGTTACAACCCTAACTAAAACCAAGTTAATTTACCATCATTTCATAGGATAATCAACCTTATGCACTAGGGGTTATATGTGAATAGAAATGTAACGGAAACGATTGTGGCTAGGAAGCTATCTGTCACGTAAAATGATGGAATCGGGTATTGGTGGCGAACAGGGGTGTGCCATTCTACTAGCAGATATGAGTTTCATACTTTAGAGTGACCAGTTAAGAGTGACGTCATTTCGAAACTCAAGTGGAATTGGGCGGGACATGTTGCTAGGCAGAGTGATGGCAGGTTGATTAAAATGTTGACAGAATGGTGGCCGCTTTCGGATATAAGAAGCGCCTGGCTCGTTGGGTGGACGACATTCGAAAAACTGCGGGACACATTTGGATGACTATCCCAGGACCGGGATAAGTGGCGTACACTAAGGGAGGCCTATGCTCTGTAGTGGGCGATTAACGGCTGAAATGATGATGATGATGACTAGTGCATGCTCATTAGAGAGAGGTGTATCTTTTTTTTATTAGCCTATATGGTGTCCCATAGCTAGGCAAAGGCCTCCCCTTCCTTTCTCCAGTCCTCACGGTTTGATGTCCGCTCTTGCCAGGTCTATCTTATTGTTGAAAAAAAAAGATTTTGGGTTTAAAGATTCACATCTAAGGATCCCAAAAGAATACTAGTTTGAAAAAAACAAGGAAGATTTAATTCTTTGGACATTTGCAAAGTACCCTAGTAGCAGAAGTATATTATATGAAATAAAAAAGTACCTAAACCTTACGCTTACGCATAGCTGCGCAATTTTGCTGCGGTGCCTAGACGATTACCTACTTCATTGCAGCGTTGGCTACACACTACGCATTCTGATACCTAAAGAAATGGACTCACTCGAATATAGGCAGACAATGTGAATATAGTCAGGATGATATTCCAATCACATATCATGCGTTGCGCCTCACACAACCAGTCGGCCTAGTCGAAATCACAATCGTTGCCGCTAGACGCCGATTGAAATGCAGTCCGACTCCGTCGTGCCAATATGGAAGAGCTATCTCAGCTAGCTACGATATAGTTATTTGTTATACAAGGGGGCAAAGTTGTATTGGGTTGGTAAGAAAGTAATGAGCAAAGTTGTATTTTTTTGGTGCCTCTATTCCTTTTTCGTTTGGAGCTAGCCACTGACGTTTGCGTGTGTGATTTATATATAAGACCCATTTTTCATCTCCAGTGATAAGATGGTCCAACCAGTTGAATGTGCGGCGAAAAGACAGAAGTTATATGCAGATATCGGCACGGCGGTTTAGTTGATCTCTATCAAGTTCGTGCGGTATCCAAACACTGTATTTGTAGTTTTTTCCCAACTCGTGTAAATGTGTTTCTATGGTGACATGAGAGCAGCCTAACTCGGTAGCAAGAGTACGACTCGTTAGCCTCGGATCTCCTTCAATTAAGGTTTTTAATTTGGCTACATCAATCTTCACCGGTCGACCAGACTTAGGTTGATCTGATAATGAAAAGTCGCCACTACGAAACCGCTGGAACCATCGTTTCGCCGTGGCCTCAGACACAACTTCAGGAGCAACACGCTGACATATATTACGCACTGCTTCGGCGGCTGAATGGCCAGACTGAAATTCATATTTTAACGCCGAGTGTGGAATTGAAAAACGAGCGACGCGAGTGGTTCGAGAATAGAATCCTGAACTTGCGAGTTTTTTAACGCACGAGAAGTAAAATACATTTGCACCCGAGTGTAACACAAAACTTTTCCCTCACTATAGCGAGGAAACTACAACGCAAAAAAATGCATTTATCACTGCTTCCAGAAGTTCCACAGGTGGTAAATCATCTTAATTACTAGATTCACCTACTTTTATCAATTTTAAAGCAGTTAATTTGACTTTATTCAAGGTCAAATTACTTTACCCACTAGTGGATAAAATGAGTTTTTACCCGCTGGTATTAAAGGACAAAACACGTGTTTCCGAGCTAGTGAGGGGAAAACGATATTATCGTGAGCGTTTGTGCATTTAGGTAACTACTCTGTACACTTCTGATCGACAACGTCCTACCATTTTAACGCATCCCTAGGCCATACTCGACAGTGAAATTGTCAAGCAACTGTCAGAGAGTGATTTATAAGCATGATTTGATTGGGCCCTCTGTTATTTAATCTTCGAAATACATGTTTAGGGGTGAATTCTTTATTTTAGGGGGATAGGGAAACCAAAAAAGTTTGTACCTGTGATAGAGTAAATAGAGGATTAGATTTGAGTTTGATTGACGATCGGATCTGCCCCGGCTTCTTACGGGTATTAAAGATTAAACCCTCTTGAATCACTGTATACCTAAAATTATTTTAAAACCGCATCAAAACCAAAATCCGTTTCATATTTTTAAAGATATAAGCAGCATACATAGGGATAGATAGATAGTCACAGCGAGAACTGACTTTAATGTATAGATCGGTGACCCATTGGATTGTGCTGCATTGCATTTCTTGACAGTCTCACTGTTAACGAATTACATACACATAAATCGTACAACTCTAAAATTTTGGAGATTGTTGAAGTTTGGGCATTTTTTGTTGTACTGCTCTTCATTATAAAAAAACCGGCCAAGAGGGTGTCGTGCACGCTCAGTATAGGGTTCCGTAGTTTCCCGTATTTTTTTCGAAAACTGTTCAACCTACCAAGTTCAAAATAATTTTCCTAGAAAGTATTTATAAACTTCCACTTTTGTGATTTTTTTCATATTTTTTAACGTATGGTTCAAAAGTTAGAGGGGGGGGGACACATTTGTTTACTTTTGGAGCGAAAATAATAACAATATCAAAAAATGAAATTTTTAAATACCTATCCAACAATATATCACACGTTAGGGTTGAAATGAAAAAAAAAAAACCAAACATTTTTTCACTTTTTATTTTACCACTTTGTCGGCGTGATTGAGATACACATTGATACCAAATTTTAGCTTTCTAGTGCTAACGGTCACTGAGAACATCCGCGGACGGACGGACAGACATGGCGAAATTATAAGGGTTCCTAGTTGAGTACGGAACCCTAAAAATAAGAAGTTTTCGTTTTTGAGATCAAATTTTAAATAAATCTTGAAATTTCAATTTAACTGTTTACTTTCAACATTTTTTTTTTGTTTATTTAACGTGTACGACGTTGGCGGATTTAGTCTAAGCAGTGATTACTTCGTAAGTTCGTATCAAAGAGAAAAGGTAAGAAGTGGCTAATTGGCCACGGAAAAAGTGAAGCTGTCACGAGCAGGTTACCGCAGCACTAGCATAATATTTCTAAAGAGTCTGTGCGGAAAATAGGAGTATAATATGCATATATGCGATCTCTTCCTCAAGTCTACTTTTCAGCACAGACTATTAGATAGCGCGAAAGCTTGGGAGCGGAGGAGCATTGATTCTTTATTGTTAGTGGTATCTCTTGAAGACTCTTGGTTTTATGGTAATATTGATTAATAATAATCAAAGAGCGGAATTCTTCATAACAAAAAATCAAACTGTCAAAGGGATTGACCTAACTGTTTTATCGACTTATCGATGTTAAGGAATAATATCGCATAAGGTATCCAAATAAAAAATGGATACAGAAAGATTCTTCTCTTAGTTTGAAAGAAGATTCTTCCACGATATATTGCTCTAAATTTTTAACCGTTAATTTGTTTGTATGTATATCCAAAAGCCTGATTTCATTACTTTAACTTTGTTTCGTTAAGTGACAAATATTTAGCGATAAGTCGATAAAACAGTTAGGTCAATCTCTTTGACAGTTTGATTTTTGCTATGAAGAATTCCGCTCTTTGATAATAATTTACCATTAAAACATTTTTATCTAAGCGCAAGCGCATATATATCTTCTTCAACCTAGCGTTTTCCCGGCCTAGCGCCAGGGTCTGCTTTCCTTCTTTGTCTTATCCGCTTTGCTCGGTTTCGACATCCTCAGAAATGTACGTAGATTTCTCCACGTTGTATTGTTCTGGACCTCCCCATAGTATGCCTACATAAGTAGTAAGGTGCATTAGGGTAATTTCAAAAGTCGTCTAATTTCGAAAGTCACATATAAATCACCATTATTTCCATCATGTCAAGATTTCCCTTTCGAAATTACTCGAGAAATTCTGTGCTTCGGAATTACCCTAATGCACCTTACCTATACGACTCTCTTAAACATACAATATTTTCTAGTGCTCGCTTGTGAGATGTGTTCATAAAACGCATCAAATAATTTAATATCTTTACAAGATTTTTCAAAATTATAATAAACCGGAAAAGACACTAAACCAGAAGTCATAAAGGTTTTTTTTATACCACGTCGGTGGCAAACAGGTGTACGGCCCGCCTTATGGAAAGCGGTCACCGTAACCTATGGACGCCTGCAACTCAAGGGGTGTCACGTGCGCGTTGCCGACCCATTAGAAGCCGGAGCGTTCGTGGGAGGAAATTCCTCTGTAACCGCATGGTGCCCGACCATTTAGGTTGCAAGGTGTGTGGATGAGCGCCCTGTCGATGGCGAGCGGTGCGATGATGAAAAGTGGCCGTTGGCATCATGTCAGTCAGTTCTTCAGAACACAACCCATTAGGCCTTTGCCCAGCAGTGGGACACCATTATAGGCTAGTTAAAAAAAAAGTATGTGGTGTAAAAGGTAATCATATTAATAGATTCGCTTTATTTCTGTCATCCTGTGATAAAAAAAATTCAAAAGTTAGGTACGTGCTAATAGTACATTTATAAGCGCGTCATGCTAGCGGCTGCACCCTTAATTAATTCATCTCGTCAAAGTAGTCATTTAATTAGGTAAATTAATTATTTTACTAGCTCAGTCAATCGCTTCCTCTCGGTAATTGAGTTCTGTGTTTAACAGGTCTTTATTTAAATACCGAAGAAAAATAAGGGATTTAAAAAGGATTAAAGAAGGTAAGGTGCACTAGGGTAATTCCGAAATTCGTCTAATTTCGGAAGTCCCACAAAAATCACCATTATAATTTTAGAACAAAACGGGACTTAATCGCGTAAACACTTACATTTATATTTGGCCCGACGTTTCGAACATCACATTATGTTCGTGGTCACGGGTAGACTGGCGAGGAATTGCATCAACATCTTCTAGCCGCGCGAGTTTCTCGAACCCCGAGTCCCGTTTTGTTCTAAAATTATGAGTGCAAATCGTGTTAGTCTAAATCAATATAATCACCATTATTTCCATCATATCAAGATTCCCCTTTCGAAATTACCAGAGCATTTCTGTCACTCGGAATTACCCTAATGCACCTTACAGTGAAACCTCGATAGATAGAAACTCAAGGGAAACACAAAAAAACTTCGTGTTAACGAGGTTTCATCTTAGAGGTTATCATTACAAACAATTTTGTATTGGTTTTTGTTCGTTTTCAAAAGTCCTATTTTCTCGAGTTCTGGTTTTATACCTTTTTGAAATTCTAATGAATAATAAAATGAAATAAAAAATATTGACAACTACATACAATAACCTAACGTAACCACAAAATTAAAATTTTGAAAAAACCCCCGACCGCGACATAGTAGACCGATTTTCATGAAACATGGCTAAGAACACTCCCGACTAACTCAGCTTTCAGACAAAAAAAAATCTAAATCGGTTCATCCGTTCGGGAGCTACGGTGCCACAGACAGACACACACACAGACAGACAGACAAACAGACAGACAGACACGTCAAACTTATAAAACCCCGTCGTTTTTGCGTCGGGGGTTAACAAAACCGGGTCAGATCAAGGAGCCACGTATATACGATTCACATTGTGCTAAATCAAATATTCTCCAATCATACAGAAACAGCATTTTATTGCGAACCTCTTTAAATTCAATAACACTGCAGATAAATTTCAGAGAACACTTCAATCTATAGTCCAGGAGCGAAATTCGAACTTTTGAACTGGGGAAAGCGAGACTTACTGAAACCTCAATCACAGTATAATAAAGAGTACTATTGTACAGTGTGGCTGCTCTCGTTTAGTGTCGCCCACCCGCTCTCGGCTACCTCACAGTTACCGCCTGTCAAGAACGCGACCAGTCGACCTGTCATATCTCACTCATACAATACAAGCAAGGTACGCGTTCGCCTATATACCTGAGCTTAGACTGTGTGCGTAGGAACGCGCCACTTTCATATTAATTGACCGCCATTATTCGAGGTGTGCCTCAAATTAAATATAGTACCTATATTTTTCGACTGGGATGAGTTCTGTTGACACTCTAAAATTTTCCGAATTACGCATCCCATGTTTGAAAAATATCACGAAATATGCCGAATTACAATACTCATTATAGGTGTAACAAAATGAGGGGGCGGCCCATTGAAAAAAAAAAAAAGATTTTTTGGGCCGGGTGGTCCTACGTGATTAAGTCCAGTTTCCATTATCAAGATAAGATAAAGATAAAAGATAAAAATTCGTTTATTGCACATAAACACAAAAACCATTGTTGAAGGATAAGGTTACATCCATTTGTGCATATCCTAATTATCATTAACGCAAGTTTCCAGGGGTCCCCGCACTAGGCTAGGCCTGTACCGCGGGAGACCAGTATTGCATTTATATGTCATGAAAGAGAGAAGAATGAGATAACATGAGCTCAATGCACATGCTATAATTTTATCTAAATGAGATAAAACGGACGTCTTTCCAAATTCGAATTGTCTCGAGTCCAGAGGTCTCTCGTAAAACAGCGAAGTTTTATAGCACTGTAAAAATTTTAAACTATTTGAGGAGGTTAGTCGGAAAATGTCTGGAACAGTCTGAATATTCCGGCCATGCGCGGGGTTCTAAACGGATCAAAATTTATGATAGATTGTATGTGATAGACTCCACACTATCATGGATTAAATATAAGAAGACTATACCATTATACATTAAAATGCGACCGCCTAAAGACATGAGAAAAGTAGATGGCGCCACTAAAATGCCTTGTTGCCATTTGCCATAGATTACTTGTAGATTGGCGTTAATTGTCACTTTCGAGCCACAAATCGATTTCGAAAGTGACACTTAACGCCATCTACAAGAAAATCGATGGCAACAAGGAATAATTTTAGTGACGCCATCTATTTTTTGCACGTCTCATTCGCATTTTAATGTATGGGATGGTAATAATCTTCTTATTAAATTAATTACACTATAAAAATAAAAAATAAAAAGTCATTTATTGTCGCAAATAATTTTAAGGTACAATTACTTAAGTATTTATTTCTATCATGCAACTAAGAGTAAGCTACGCTATGATACAGTACAATCATGTCTTGTTCTATATTAGCTATGATCACAACTTTGAGGACTAAAATAACTAAGTAACTACCAACAGTTAAATACTAGGTGCGACAATAGGCTCGAGACTCGTCTAGTGACTGCACAGCGCTGTTTTTCAGCCCGTACCTATTTCTTTGAGTGTATGAAAAAAAAAAAGAATTGCTAGCTATCAGGGGTATAATGACTTCTAACCCGCGTTAACATTTGAATAGCTGCTCACAGGAGTTAAAATAACAATTTATAATAAGTACTAATAACAATTTAAATTTTAAATTTTTGCCCATAAAGTTTTACTATAGAACGTTGGCTAAAATCGCAAACATCGAAACTCCATGTAAGACCCACGCGCATCAGGATTTGTTAAATAAACCTAACCTCTTAACTCCTGTCACGGTAAACTGAAGTAGGAACTGTACACTAAAAAAAGTGACTTGGGACTTCGTCACTTGCACCGGTGGCCAATGCCTTGTAATTTTTCACATAATTATAAGTGTGACTACTGACTATGTCCTTACTACTTACTTGAAAAAACACATAGTGCTCGTAACAATAAATACGGTACAATAGAACATATTAACACTGATGGAATAGGTATAATTTTTAATCGCATACCTTACGTGTAACTATATAGTTTGTTGGCATGCGTGGTCTATGAAGTAAGTAGTCCATAAAATCTGCATCTACTATTTCAGAGAGATTGTGTTTATTCGGATTGTAGTCGGGCGGAAGTTATTTTTAGCAGACTACGGAGAAACCTATTTTTTTTTTGGCATAGGAGGTTATGTAGTTTAGTTTTACGCCAAAACTTCGTAATAAAAAAAAGAAGTTAGGTATTTGTTGACGGACCATAAATTATAAAATTACAGCCCGTTTATTTAGTAGACCTTTAGACCACAAGACCCTGCCGAAAATGTTCTATAGTGTAAGTATATAATATATGTTATCTCTGAAAGGATTAGTTACAGCAAAGACATAATACGTAACTCCGTATAGGATAAAGTCTAAGAAAAAAATGTACCTACCTCAAAACCATACTGAAAAAGGTATGGTGGCCAAGATGGCGTTACACCTTTGGGGAACGCTCAGATAGAAGGCGCTAATAAAAATATTTGACATTTTAACACATATCAAGCTAAGAATATAGGCTAAATTAACAAAACTGAGGTTCAAAAGTTTTAAGCCTGTGTCGAGAGATGGCAGTCTATGCACTGTGATTACACATTTTACCTTGACAGGTAACTCTCTATAATACTCAATCCTCTTTGGTTATATAGGCAGAGATCGGACACTTGGACGTCATTTTTTGTATGACCTTTTCGGAATAATGAACCTTATGTTGTTAGAATGACGCCCAGGTTGTCCGATCTTTGGTTATATGTTACAATCTTAAGACGAGCCTAAAATCTTACATTTCCCAACAGTAAATCAGAGACGTTCGCATGTCCTGAACGGGTATAACTCACGGGCGACGGCATGCAGATAGTGCGATAAATTCAAGCGGGTTGTCCAGGGACCTAGCCACCATCACTTACGTATACTGATGTGCCGACTGTAATGGTATTGGGGGACCTAAAATACCATGCTGAAGGCTTTAGAGAATTAAATAAATTAGATTGATTAAGGTGTAGATGAATCTAAGGAGTCTGAGCTTACTATATGGGGTAGTTGTAAGGAAAGGCACATGGCGATTTATAAAATTGAAATATATTAAAGACAGTTTACTCTAAACACAGTTTGAGTTATAATAAATGCACATGTTAGTTAATCCGTAGGATATAACAATAAAATATCAGCTGTCTCACTTCAATCGCTTTCGGGATCTACATAAGAATATATCAGGAACTCGAATCCTGGTTTCAACAGATATTATAGACCATAATATTTAACATAAAGGCGAGGCTTGAACTCGCACTAATAATTATCAATAAAGTGTCATACAAGATATGTAACACAAAGCTGAAAGAAACTGAAGCATTTTGCAGTTACTTTAGAATACTAAATATCCGTTACAAGGTTATAGAATCTGTCCCAACAATAAATCCAGATTATAACGCAAGAATTGAACTTGCCGTGCACTTGACAAAGATAATTAAATATTTATGTTGTGTTACTTAAAATACAACTTGAGACGCTGTTTTGATAAAAGAGGTACTTAGTTCGTTTATCGCCGGATCCGGAACCACTGGCTTTATCTATTTTCTACTATAAAGAAGTACTAAATTAATCTTTAACAATTATTAATTACAATTATACATGATCAGGGAACAAATTGAAACAAAGCTGGAAAGACTTGGGTCTTTCTTGGAGTCTAAAATCAGAGTGTCCTGCTACTCTCATCCCTCGTGTTGACTGAAATCCCTACTAAACCAACTTACTTCTAGTTACGATAATGTCAACCTTATTAACAATAATATAAGGTTTTCGTCGCTACAATTATCCGATTGCGTACACGTTTCTTCAATGGGACCTTGTCCCTTCCAAGGCTCTGATTGGTGCGCTGTCTCGCTCTCTCTTACTGCAGCGGTGCACGTTGTCTCGTTTGGCGTGGTCAGGGGCTTGAGGGACCCCCGCTGTCACTTTTGCAACGAATGATACGGTCATGGTCAAATGCCTCGACACATGGGCTCCAGATGTCCTGGAAACAGTTTACCAAGGAGAGTAGACTTTGTATGGAATAATATACCATATTGGAGTATGATTACGTTATAGGCGACCGAAACTTGCCAAAATTCTGAAATTTTCACATAGGAAAACTTCGGTAACTTTTCATAC
The DNA here is from genome assembly GCF_023078275.1 of Leguminivora glycinivorella. Lineage (NCBI taxonomy): Eukaryota > Metazoa > Arthropoda > Insecta > Lepidoptera > Tortricidae > Leguminivora > Leguminivora glycinivorella. The sequence goes on from NC_062983.1 coordinate 9,799,191, forward strand.
TTTGTATGGACAATATTATGGATGGAAACTTTCCATTTCATAAATTTAAATTCCCTTTATTTTTCGTGAAAGTTTCGTAAATTTTTCAATAAATTTAAGAAGTTTTTGGAAAGTTTCCGCAACTTGCACATCGCTACTTACGTAGCTCTCCTTAATCTCCCTATCGTTTTTGTAGTGGCACAACCTAGCCAGACCTCGTCGGTGGCAAACAAGCATACGGTCCGCCTGATGGAAGGTCACCGTAACCTATGGACGCCTGCAACTCAAGGAGTGTCACAAGCGCAATGCCAACCCATTAGAAACTTGGACACTCCTTTTTGCTGTGTTGTCACAGTATAGTACATACTGTAGGTACTCCACTCCCGCTCCTCGCTGAAAGGGCCGCCCAACCCCTCTCGGCTACCTCACAGTTACCGCCTGTCAAAAACGCGAACAGGCAACTTGTCATATTTCACTCATATCTACAAGCATAGTACGCGTTCACCTACATGAGCTTAGACTGTGTGCTAGGAATGCGCCTCTTTCATGTATTTGATCGCCAGTGTCCGAGGTGTGGTTGAGTACACAGCAAAAAGGAGTGTACAAGTTCAAGGAGGGATCAAGGACCTTTCGATCAAAAAGTAGCGTTAAGTATTGTCACTTCGGCTAGGCCGACGGGCTTGCTATTCTATGCACGCGTGGGACCTTTTTGAAAACGTGACAATTAATTAGGTTTTTCATTAACACACCTCTAAGAGAGATACGTACTTTTTCAAATGAAGCACATTTGCTATTGTGAAAATAGATCGAAATAACTTTATCTGGAGTAGAAATAATAACTACATAGGTTAAAGTTGATAGTACTGTTTCTACTAAAAATGTCCAAAACATATGAAACTCCCATGAGACTCAAACATATTTAAAAACATGTTAAAAGGGTTACTGACGTGTTAAGTCGATACAACGTTCGGCATGTTTCGATCCATTTCCTAGGATCTTTCTCAAGAGTAGCTACCCCGCCTTTAGGTGTGGATGTCGTACGTTATATGGACTTAACACGTGACTAACCTTTTAAAAATATTTTTAAATATGTCCAAAACAGTTAACTATCTGTTTAAAACCGGCTGTGATCCCCTTTCTAGTTGTAACCGCTCTGTAATATTTCTAATGAACACGTCAAAACAAAGCGAATCCCAATCGGCGTCACGGAGCCGACGGCGGCCTGTGGGAATACCAATCACAAGTTGAGACACGGAGCGAACAAAATGGCGGACGGCGGGAGACCAACTTAGATTATACTGCGCATGCAATCGCAACGGACGATTGTCTTGTAAACATGGATTACAGGCAACAGATCGCTCGAAGCCTTTGCAAATTTAATAAGAGATTACACGATATTGGATCGCTGCAATTTAACGGACTTCAAAGTATTTTGAAGCCTGACCAGAAATATTATGACTACGCGCCATTTTGCGGAATTTCATTACAACTATTTTCTTCATATTTTTTTGATGAATACTTTTGCATGTTAAATTATATCTTGTTGTTTAATGCATGTTAATTATAAGATGTAATATTTTGAAAAGAAGTGGCCCGCCGAGTTTCTGGCCGGTCCCATAGTAGATACCCCCCTCCCATCTGAGGGGGGACTGAAATCTTCTCGAGGCTGAGGCGTAGGGTTAGAGCCGGCGTAGCTTAATACTACAAAATTCTTTACTTAATTAAATAATGTACATAATTTATATAGCATAATTTGAGCAAAATTTGTTTTTTATCTTTCAGAAACGTCAATGATACTACATATTTTTCAATTAAAGGAAAAATGGAAATAAATTCGCACCTCCGACAGGACTTGAACCTGCGACCTAAAGCTTTGCTTAAAACTTGCCTGCTGGATGCGTGCGACTGCGAATCCTTCCATGCTTTTCCTGAACTCCGAAACGCCTTGCATCTTTGTAGGCACTGGCACTGGAGTTTACATTGAGAATTCGCCAGTAACGATGTGCTAACCCTTATAACATTAAAAATATATATTTGAGCAATCATTTTTTACAACGGTACAACATTAAAAAATATATATTTGAGTAAAACTACAAGAAGCAATGAGTCTCTTTCAATATATTTTAACTGAAATATCATGTCTCTAATCGTAATTTCTTTTGCTTATTCACTACCTTCCAAACCAGGTAGGCAGAACATATGAAACTGCTAAAGTTTCAGCGCCACTCTCAACGAGGAAATCCCATCAGAATCGAATTCACAGTCGACTGAAGAGTCGACTTCTATGACACCTACAGGAGGAAAAGTGGTGATATTAACCAGGCACCACACGGGTAAATAGGTGAGATTATTAAAGAGAATCGTAGAAAAACATGCCTATGGAGTGGTGATTTCCATCTAGCGGATCGAGATCTATGCTTGTAAAGCAAGCTAGCGAGTGTACTGCCGTGTTCTACATCCCTGAGCGGGCATCACGACGTTTACCACTACACTACACACTGGAATCGGACCGTTAAAGCCATGTTTATGTAGGGTTGACGGCGTTCGATTTGTAGCGGTATTTACGCTAGGGGCACGCTACATACTCGTATATATATTTACTACGGAGACTCACCTTACAAGTCCACTAAACCAAACAACACCAAAAGCAAAACGTGACCACGGCAAGTGCAACCTAGAACCGAAAGTCGCCAGTCTGTCGGTGTTTTACAGGTTGCACTTGGGGGAGTGTGATCAAGAAACTTAGCTTATTCCACCGTCCCTATTCTACAATCGGACTCTTAGACGCACGGCCGGTTTCCATCCTTACTTGGTAGATATTCCACGAACTCGTACGAAGTGCTTTGCTTCTTCTTTTCTTATGCGCACTGCCAAGGACTGGAATTCCTTGCCGGTGGCTATATTTCCGAGCTCATATAACCCGGCTACCTTCAAATCTAAGGTCATTAGGTATCTTCTCGGAGAGCTCACTCCATCGTAGGCCGCGTCTTTGCCTTTGGCTAGTCTGTGGCCAAGAGTAAGCCCATTTATAATAAAAAAAAAGTGATCGCTAGAATTACGGATTGTACCGCAAAACGAATTTAAAGAGAATACTGTATTCTATAATTCTAATTTCATGTAGTCCCAAAAAGGATGAGATTTCTGTTTAGATATAAATCTAATATTCTCAGTACAACGCCGCATAATCCCAATAACAACATCGCTAGACCACTCAAGATTATTGCGTCCGTAAATATTCCAGTAACTGCTTTGTGCCGGCAACATTAAAGTGCATCTATGAATTTCCTGCGAAAAAAAGCGAATTCCGAATGCTTTTTGGAATCATCCTGGATAAATCCTGATTTAAAACGTTTTTCATATTCAGTAACAACTTACAGAAAGGAATGAAGTGCCACGAAATGGCCTCTTTTCAGCGTGTTGCTTGGTGACTTCCAGCGCTGATCTTCCGATGAGACCATCAAGTGAGAAGTCTCGTTATTCCTATTTCTTATTTTAAAGTAATATTTAAGTAGGTATAGGTAATCATAAATCAACGTCGCGCTGGCAGAACTCAAGGCTGTCTGGAAGAATCGCGTTTTGGCGATTGGACCGGCTGGTTTTTTTTTGTTATTACATATAACCCGATTGACTCTAGTCACACCTGATGAAAAGTGATGACTCCTTAAACTTCATAATCTGCATTCTTTACTGAGGTGTGCAATAAAGTGTAAATGTCTTTTAGATAACATACGTTATGTTGACATCAATTCGTTAGTTCGAATCCCTGCCCAGTCGCAGTCAATAGGTATTATTCCAAACGTCACACCTCATGTAGAGCAGGCTCCAAGGGGATGTTCGTTTGCAAAAATAGCGCACCTCATTCTGACTTCAGATATATGTTTTCTAGATCCCGGACATCATATAAACACATGTTGCCAACCAGTTTTGTGGTCCCCTTCCCCGCACCCCGGCAATCAAAAATCGCATACAAAGAAAAAAATATTTCATCAAATCATGCCGTGTGGGGTATCAAATGAAAGGGCTTACTGAGTAGTTCACGAATATATAGCATACTATAACATTTATTACACTTCCTCTAAGAATTTTTTTGAAAGTTTACTAATATGCTCGATTTTCGAGTTAACTTTAAACCACTATTGCTTGAGAAGTTATGAATATATTTTAATCGTTATTATTTTAAATAACTAACAATAGTCCATTGTTTGCGAACCAATAGTTCATAAAGTTGCATGGAAGAGCGGGGGAGCAATCAAAAATGGCGAGTTTCGATGTTTTAATATGGTTCTTAAAATTCGGTTTCTGAGTGGAATTTCATTGCGGGACAATATAATTGACAGATTAAAGTGGGAGGAAGAAAGCAGGAGTAGAAAAAATAATCTAAAACAACAGTTATACACAACGTTTGGCCACGAGAAAAATATCGAAACTCGCCATCTTTGATTGCTCCCCTCGCTCCCCCATGCAACTTTTTGACTGTATTAACTATTATTTTGTATACAATGGACTATTGTTAGTTATTTAAAATAATAATGATTAAAATAGATTCATAACTTCTCAAGCAATAGTGGTTTAAAGTTAAGTCGAAAATCGAGTATTTCAGTAAATTTTCAAAAAAATTCTTAGAGGAAGTGTAATAAATGTTATAGTATGCTATATATTCGTGAACTACTCAGTAAGCCCTTTCATTTGATACCCCACACGGCATGGTTTGATGAAAAAAATTTTTTCTTTGTATGCGATTTTTGATTGCCGGGGTGCGGGGAAGGGGACCACAAAACTGGTTGGCAACATGTGTTTATATGATGTCCGGGATCTAGAAAATATATATCTGAAGTCAGAATGAGGTGCGCTATTTTTGCAAACGAACATCCCCTTGGAGCCTGCTCTAATGGAAAGTAAAGACTTCTCAAACTTCTTCTTTATACTGTTTTGTTTATTGAGGTGTGCAATGGTGTACCTGTCTTGTAAGTATTATACTTCATCAGCAAAAGATAAACCTGTAATAGCAGTATGATAAAACACGTGAAGTTGACATCAATTTGTAAGTTAAAATCCCAGTATCAGACAATATTCCTAACGTCGAGTACAATTTCCCTGCTCATTGGGAACTGTCGTTCCGAGGATCGGACGTTTCATACTGATTTAGTAGGTAGGTTGCGCTGACGTCAATGTGTTAGGACGTTTGACAATTTAGATAGATCAGTTCTGTACCATTGTCGGTACGATTAGAACGAATGAATACTTTTAGTTTGTTTGATTTGAAGTAAAACCTGACCTGATGTTGCGTAATTTCAAGAATACTATTTTTTTTTCATAGTTTATACCTATTGCACTGTCAGTGTCACATGAGCTTGACAACCCCTTTTGATAATGACCATTACATTTCGGAAAACAATATTAATTATCGTGGTAAATAAATTCCACATACTTATTATGAAAAATTGACCAAAACGCTCGCAGTTGCAACACTCTTCTGAGCACACATAGGTATAGGTATCATTTTATTTCAGTTAGTAAATGTTAAAATCGTGGAACTCAAGGGGAGAGGCCTTTGCCCAGCAGTTGGACACTACAACGGGCTAATTAAAAAAACATTTTAAAAATAAGTAACGTCATTTCCGCTGAGTTTGGTGGTCACCAGAATCAGAGAAATGCAAATTGCAAAAAGTGTGTATAGCCTGACAAGATTTTATTTGACCCTGAAAGAGTGTCGCTACAAACCGCTTTCATATGGCAATAATGTTCGGACGTCATGTATAATGGGGACAGCGTGTACTGGTTTCGCGTAAATATTTGTAGAAAATGAAAACAGGGTTTTAGAGAATCAAAGTTTAATAAGCATGGTTTAAATACTCGCTACTTGTTTCCGTACAGCCTAAAATCCATGAATCTTGTGCCTTTATCCAAGTCGTCGATGTTTATTTTGTTTTTGCGTGGGACCTTGTTTTATACTGGTGTCAATGATGTAACGGCTTCCTTATTTCTATAAATCATTTTCACGGCTGAGCTACAGACACCTTAAATAAGAACAAAAAATATATTAAGCTAAATCGAAATTAAATAATCAGTACAGGAGAACTGCACTATACATTGTCAGTACCGGACATGTCAACAACCGATTTCGGAACATTGTTATCGAAATACTGTGAAATCCTTCATCCTTTTTTGTTGTTAGTAATTTATCTCGTTAAGTATAATTATTTTCACTTTTTCAAATATTATTTTGGGCATATTTGCGATGAAACCGTTAGAAAATCTAAAATATTTACTTCTCGTTTACATCACTGACATTCAATGACTTTCGACTACGGGTGTCAAATATTAATCCTTGCCAGTAAAAGAAATTAGTTCAGCTGAAAATCCACAACGTGGCGAGGGTCAAATAAAAACTTGTCAGGCTATAAAAAGTTGAACATTTTTGAAAAGTGACGTGATTTTTTATCCCTGGACCAAAATAAGAATCAGAGAAGTAAATTTCCTAATTATTCATACTTTCCGACTGCACATCGATAGAACAAACACACGTATAATATTTATGCGGCTTTATAATTTAATTTTATTCAATATTTTTTTATTCTCTTTGGGTTTGGATAATTTCATGCGTCAGCTGGCAAAGTATTGTTGCAATTCTCAAAATCAGGTGTGATGTGAACAGAATATGATATCTAAAGCCGGGGATTTCATTCCAATCGCGTATAGAAAGCGTCTGAAATAAACGCTTATAACGCATCGTTAGACAAAGAAAATCTAAGAAATTTTAACTATAAAACTCCCGTGAGACTCATACATATTTAAAAACCCCACGTCGGTCCCCAGTGTAAACGCACCCTTAACAAGTGACGTAATAAGTGTTGTGTGCAATCCTGCTTTTGACAAAAGTAACATAGTGGGTAGCTCCGATCTCGCCACGGTGACGTCGCCCGCGCCGCCGACCCCCCCTGCGCCTGTCCTCAGCAGCCGCGCGCACCGAGCAAGCGCCCGCAGTATGCGTCGCGCTCTCGACATGTAAAGGCGGGGTGTCGCTACTCTTGAGAAAGGTTCTCGAAATTGAACCGAAACATGTCGAACGCTATATCGACTTAATACGTGAGTAACCCGCTTAAAATATTTTTAAATATATCTAAGAAATAGTACATTACGATACAAGTGCGTAAAAAAGGAAGTCCGAAACGAGTGGCGATAAATTAAACGACCGAAGGGAGTGTTTTAAATCGACACGAGTTACGAATTTCCTTTTGCACGTGTATCGTACGGCCATCTGTACTGAAAAACGTCGTACGATACACGTGCGAAAAGGAAATTAGTAACTCGTGTCGATTTAAAACACTCCCGTCAGTGTTTTAATTTATCGCCACTCGTTTCGAACTTCCTTTTTTTCGCACTTGTATCGTAATGACATTGTACTATTTTATCAAACTCGCTCGCAAACGGTGTCACATTACATGCCTGCGTACTGATACGTAATGAGCTATTTTACCGCCGTAGGGCGGTAAAGTGAATACCTGGGCGGGGCCTTCTACGAACTCTCAAAAATTACAAAATGGCGGACGAATGTTCGAAATGTCAGCGTAGGTATTTCAATACATTAAGTTCAAAGTCACTCAAGAGGCTCCTAAAGTGACTGGAAACTAAAGGAAAACATTACACAACTAAATAAGTAGGTTAAAGACAGGCCGCTCAGTGACAGATCCGCTTGTTTTTGGATTTTGGTTGGTAAACCGAAAAATGTAACTATGGTCAGGGCCGGGAAGACCGGCATACTTTATTTGAAATCAAGTTTGAGTAGATAAAACCAGACGATTAAAATAGTCTGGAGTGTTCCGCATGGTCCTATTAGCTAATAAATATTATATTTTCAAAGTATTTGTTAACGATTTTTAAGCATCTAATAGTTATTTGTTATACAAGGGGGCAAAGTTGTATTTTAACGCCGAGTGTGGAATTGAAAAACGAGCAAGTGAAAGGATTCTATAGTTGAACCACGAGCGAAGCGAGTGGTTCGAGAATTGAATCCTGAACTTGCGAGTTTTTTAACACACGAGAAGTAAAATACATTTGCACCCGAGTTTATCAAAACTTTTCCCCTCACTATAGCGAGGAAACTACAAAGCAAAAAATGCGTTTACCATGACTGCTTCCAGTAGTTCCACAGGTGGTAAATCATCTTTATTACAAGATTCACCTACTTTTATCAATTTTAAAGCAGTTAATTTGACTTTATTCAAGTTCAAGTTACTTTACCCACTAGTGGATAAAATGCGTTTTTACCCGCTGGTATTAAAGGACAAAACACGTGTTTCCGAGCTAGTGAGGGGAAAAAGTACAGAGTATATATAAATACCTACTCATACTTCATCTTGAAAATGAAAACAATACTTTTCTTCATAATAGGATATAAACATCCACAAAAAAAGTAAATTGCTAGTTCATAAATTGATAAATAAATCGGATACGGATTTACGGATTCCGCTTTTTCCGATAGAATCACTACTATTGTATTATTTGTGTTTTTCTCATAACACAAATCCGCTAAGCCTCTTGTTTAATTCATCGGAAAATTGTATTGGATTTCATATCAACTATTTTCGCCTGTCGTTGCATTTTGCTATGGACTTTTTTGATGAAATTACTTATTGGTTAATGAAAAATACTATTCACGATTTTCGCACTGGCTAAAAATAATAGGTATATAATAAATGTGAATCTCTATTCCTTCAACTATCTCCACCTAAAAAATCACGTCGATTCGTCGCCCCGTTTTGCCGTGAAAGACGGACAAACAAACAGAAACACAAACTTTCCCACTTATAATATTAGTATGGATAGGTTTCGAGAAAATTCTTCTGGTGCCATAGAATGTCATTCCAATTTCGAAATCGTTACATTCTTTGAAATAGGTAATCCGTTTAGATAAGCTGTATTTGGATACTTTAGATATCATTTAGAGAAGTATGATCGCTTATTCAGAGGACATAAGCGAGAAAAGTGTGTCGATTTATTGTTGCCGGGGCAAAAAAACACATTAGTCACCTATTAAGTATAACTAATCCATAATCTTAAGTGTTTTTTATCCTCCTTCGTTATGTTATTCATCTCTACCTAGTCTTGCTATCCTAAGCATAATTGAAGCTTTCATTCCCTTTAAACTTACTACATTTTATTATTACTACAAACAACCGTGATTGTAGTCAAAAAGCGACAAATCTTTGCTTTCCTCTACTTAGTTGTGGGTGCCACAAAACATTTTGCATTTAACACTGGATACAATAACTAATACAATAAAATTAGGACATCTTGACATTCCGCTCTCGTGCATTACGCTCGTACTTGCCTGTAGTTGTACTGGCACGAGCGAGACACACGATGCCCGAATGACATTTTTCGGATATCGTTCTGAAGTCTGTGTACATTTGAATTGGCCTATAAGTCCCCCATGCATTGTCAAAACAAAGTACACAAAGTAGACGCACAGACTTATGCTAATGGAAACCAATTTACTCATCTAATACCCTGCCGAATTGAAAAGGCGTAAGTGCCTGTAGGTTTCCATGTTTATAGGACAGTTTTGAATGAGAAGGTGATATAGTACCAAACATTTAAGCTGACAAAGCTTTGGACAAACATTTGTGTATAAGGCGGAAATCTGTTTAAAAAGCATATGAATCTGCTATTAACAGAACAGACTTTGTGACAGTAGGCATGATTTTTATTACTTCTTACTTTAAAAGCAAGTAAGAAGGAGAAATTTAAAAAAAAATTAAATTTAAAATTAAAATACGTGTCCACTTCTTCTAACACTGACTTAAAACTTCAAAGATTTGAAAAATTTAAAAATTACACAAATTTACAAAACATCTTCGTTGGGTTGAAACTTAATTCTATTCTTTGATTTGAACAGCCACCAAACCTAATAAAGAAGTTGGTTATTTTATCGAATTTTTGGGCTATAGGTACAGCTCGCTCCTTCCGCCCAGACTTACAATTTGTTCACTTGATGATTTAAGAATCTTTCTTCGAGACCACAGGGACAACGATATCAGTAATTTTAGAAAATAAAGACATTCATGACTCGGTTGGTCAGACCGGCATTCCAAAGGTCGCAGGTTCGAGAAATGTGCATTTTTCCATTTTTCCTTCAATTGAAAAACATGTACACTAGAAGACTTATCTGCGCATAATAAACGATTAAATTTCGTAAGTAACTGATATGTCATCATCATCATCATCATCATCATCAGCCTATCGCAGTCCAGTACTGGACATCGGCCTCCCCAATTTCACGCCACCGTTTCCGATCTTCGGCTGCTCGCATCCAGCTGCTGCCAGCCATCCTTCGCAAATCGTCGCTCCACCTTGCCTGAGGCCGTCCTACACTACGCTTGCCGAGACGCGGTCTCCACTCAAGAACTCGTTTACCCCAATGGTTGTCGGTTCTACGGCTAATATGGCCAGCCCACTGCCACTTCAGCTTGCTAATACGGTGGACTATGTCGATCACTTTGGTTCTCTGCTGGATAACCTCATTTCTGATTCGACCCCGCAGAGAGACGCCGAGCATAGCCCTTTCCATAGCCCGCTGAGCGACTTTGAACTTGTGGACCAGCCGTACCGTCAGTGTCCACGTTTCGGCCCCAATGGTTGTCGGTTCTACGTCATGAAGGGTAGGACGCACTGATTGAAGACTTTTGTCTTCAGGCACTGTGGGATCGACGATGTAAAAAAAATAAAAAATAATAATAGGCACTTGGAATTAAATAGATACATAAGTACTTATATTACAGGCAGTTTTTAATACTTTACATATTAGCTTATGAAATCTTAAAATTTTAAAGCCACCAACAGCGAGCTTACGTACACTGTGGGTAGTAGGAAAGTTTGACAAGTGTACAGCGTGACGCGCGGATTAGTTGAGTGTTGAGAGACAGCGGTGGGCACAAGTTATGGGATGTAGCGTAACAGAATGAATACGCACGTACGTACAGTGGCCTGTGTCATGTCATAATAGTGACAAGGAAATATTGACGCTGAGTAACAATTTTACTTATCAACCCCGAAATAGGCACAAAATTGTCACTGTGGTGTAGTCCACAGCAAGGACACTTAAATCGACGTTTGACAGTTCACGGTCGATTCGTGTGGTTTTCTTGAATCTGGTTTAACTTGACGTAAAGGGACGTTAATCAAGTTATACCAACCCTAATAAATTATATGCTACGTAATAAACCATAGGTAAAAATTTGCCATAATATTTAAAGGTTGCAGTGAGCTCAATCAGTGGCATATAACGTAGAAAAAAAAACTAACTTACTACTTACTTGGCTGGCGCGATAACCCAAAATGAGTTTTGGCTTTGGCCTCCAACACAAGAGAACGCCATTTGACTCGGTCTTCTTGATCTCGGTGTCGCGCCAGCTTTCGCCGACGCCGAGCTCACGGAGGTCTACCTCCACTCTATCCGCCCAACGATATTTTGGGTGCCCAGCAGGACGGCGTCCAATCGGTCTTCCCAAGTAGGCCCTTTTGATTGCCCGATCTTCTCCCATTCTTTCAAGGTGACCTAGCCAACGGAGACGATGTGCTTTGGTTTCACCTATTATATTTGGTTCGGCTACCAGTAAAAACAAAACATTTGTCAAATTGCTTCTCAACAGAGAGTTGGATTTGGCGTAGGAAAGATTTAAGCAAAGTAGTTTCCGCCGGTGTTTTTGTGATCTCGTTTTTTGTAGAATACAATTACATATCTTATGAAGCGTTGTGGTTGACGTTGAAATTCTGAAGCCTTGTACGAACTGCATTTGCTATGACGACGTTTCTATGAGTCGACGTTTCTGCTCTCTGTTTATCAAAGTACAAAAACACTGTCTCTTATAACTAGACCCACTTTCAGCGAAGCACCTTGTGTTGATGCGATGCAAACTTCGCGTGGTGTCGCTTAAAATTATCGGCAGCGACAACCCTCGGCGAAGTTTGAGCGCCGCCTGCTCAGGGGAGCTACCATGAAATTCTAAACCAGTTCAGGCTAGGACGAGAGAAAGGGACACAGCTATACCAGTTATATAGCTCCGTTCCTCTCTCTCAACCTAAACTGAACGGCTTCCGTACTTCATGGTTACCCCCCAGATACAACAATCGGGGAACTTGGGAATTATTGTCGTATATTAGCAGATGGCGCCACTGAGATTAGAGTTTAATTCAGATATGTTTTAATTGCTCGTCTGCGAGGATTTGAGTTTAATCTGTGATTGTGTTCGCCGTTTGTGGATTTTTGAATTAAGAACGGAATGTTCAAATATTTGTTTTATGATTGGTGACTGCTTTGTATTAAGTTGGCTGGTTATTTCAGTTTTTCAATCGAAGTAGGTTCTTTAGTCTTTACCAACTTATTTAAGAGCTGGTATGAACATTTTTTTAAAAAGGTAAATATTAACAACTGTTTGTACGACACTGATTTAAACTTTCACGATTATTACACATAATTATTTTTAAAATCGGGACTTGAGAAGATCACGGGGACAACGCCGTCCCTGAAACGTTGGAGGTCAGTTTAATATGTAGTCATACGCGATTAAGTTCCGATTTTAAAAATAATTAACTGTTTGTACGCTTTCATCATAATGCAGTTTAAAGAATAGTGTTTCGTTATTTGGAATTACTTATTATATTAGACGGTAACTAGTATTACACAAGTTATTGAAATACGTGCCTACTTTTATTTTTAAGCTGCTAAGAGTAGATACACTTCAAACTAAATTATATTTGACCTTACCTTAGGTAAAGGCACTTGAGACAGTATTTGTACAACGGATTCTTTGAATCGAAATTACATTTGGAAACAACTAGGTAAACTAAATTTGGAGAGGTTTTCTAACAATCTACGCAGCTTAATAGAAGTTCTTTCTTCATAAATATTTAGTAAGTACGTACATTCTCATTAAATAAAAGTACTTAAATTGTGGCCAAAAACTTTACGGCCATGTACAGTCAACCAATTGGAACAGGCCACTGTATAACTGTATGTCATAGTGACGTTATAAGTGCTGCAACTATCATCTGGAAATATGCTGCCAATGATGATGATAAAATCAGACTGTATAAGAAATCTCTTACTGCTTGTCATTTTCATATGGTTGTAGAGTGGCCTAGGGTTCCAATTGGTTGACTGTCCATACCTCTCAAGTTTTAAGATTCGAAGTTAACATTAATGACATCTCAGAAGACGCTGATTTTTTTAAAGTAGTTAGTAGATGATAACTAACTGTCATGTTGTAACATCTAATGCACTTCGATAGTTTCTATATTGGTATAAAACTGGAGCGTAAAACGGTAATTTTTACACTACCTAAGTACGAATATAAGTCCTAACAAGTACATGAAGCATTCGAGTTAGTTACCAGATTCAAGCATATCCTGGGTTATTTTCGTGGCATTTGACTGTATTTGTCTGTATCGTGCTTTTGCTGCTTGATGATAATATTCCTAAGCTGATGACCTATATTTTGAGCACAGTAAAATAGTTATATACAGTAATAAATTGTTGAAATGAAATAACATAAAAGATTCATCATCATCATCAATTCATCATCATCATATCAGCCCTTTATCGCCCACTGCTGAGCATAGGCCTCTCTTCTAGTACGCCTTTTGTACCTGTCCTAGTCTCATCCAGTTGCGACCCGCAATTTTCGGATGTCCATTATTTTACTTTAGAAACCATACACAGACGAAAAACCATTTTGTGAGGAAGATACCAAAACCCAGGGTTTTGCTTGGGAATTCTTCTTTCTCTATTTTATTTTTGTCTAGTTTGACTTGAATTACTTCTTTCCACTTGGGTGATCAAGCATATTAAGTATTTCTCTAGTTATCTTGGGGACCATTTCTTCTATGACAAGAATCAATTGTTTAGTGCCAGTTTTTATTTTTTTCTTGACCGAGTTGGATGACAATCGATAGTTAATATTGTGAATGGAAAAGTGTTAGCGCCTGTTTGTTAGTCTTTCACGGCAAAACGGAGCGATGAACTGACGTGATTTTCTAAGTGGAGATTAGTTAAAGGGATGGAGGGTCTCTTTCTACCCTCCCCACTTACCTCAAATGGGGAGGGGGGGAGGTGGAAGTTTGTATGGAGTATTCCGCAATTTTCGAATTTAACGCGAGCGAAGCCGCGGGCATTAGCACTAGCTTTTTTTTTTTTTTAAATATTATAGGACATTCTTACACAGATTGACTGAGGCCCACGGTAAGCTCAAGAAGGCTTGTGTTGTGGGTACTCAGACAACGATATATATAATATATACATACTTATATACATAGGAAACATCCATGACTCAGGAACAAATATCTGTGCTCATCACACAAATAAATGCCCTTACCGGGATTCGAACCCGGGACCGCGGCGTAGCAGGCAGGGTCACTACCGACTGCGCCAGACCGGTCGCTTGACAACTACCTACTTAAAACTACCTACTAAGGTACAGGGTTTTAAATTCTTGTGGTAGGTATAGAAACGTAATTATATTTTCCCCTCACTAGCTCGGAAACACGTGTTAATCCTTTGATACCAGCGGGTAAAAACGCATTTTATCCACTAGTGGATAAAGTAGTTTGACCTTGAATATAGTCGAATTTTCTGCTTTAAAATTGATAAAAGTGGGTGAATCTAGTGATGAAGATGATTTACCACCTGTAGAACTATTAGAAGCAGTGATAACCGCGCTTTTTTGCGTTGTACTTTCCTCGCTGTAGTGAGGGGAAAAGTTTTGTGTTACACTCGGGTGCAAATATATTTTACTTCTCGTGTGTTGAAAAACTCGCTAAGTTCAGGATTCTATTCTCAAACCACTCGCTTCGCTCGTGGTTCAACTATAGTATCCTTTCCCTTGCTCGTTTTTCAATTCCACATTCGTCGTTAAAATACAACTTTGCACCCTTGTATTACAAATAACTCTTCCCTACACCTATCTTGGTAAACTACTGATTGTAAACCATGTGCTGGCTAGAACTAACTGCCGCCTGCTCGCCCCGATAGGAGCACATGTAGTGGATGTAATGTGATCCGGCCACCAACCCAAGCCGAAAATTTGGACATTACAATATCCATGCAAGCAGAATTTCATCTGAAAGACATTTATATTAGCGCCGCACAAATCGCACTTTAGTCGGCACTCACATGAATATTGGAAACTATAGCAATTATACGCGTTAAAATTTAAATGCGCTTTGAAAAAGTACCCTATGATTTGGCGTAAGCTCTAGTTTCAACTCCAGGTGTGTCTAGGCTTATGAAAACCATTATTACTTCTGCTAAATACGTGTGATTACTTTTAATCACTCATATATAAATACCATTTAGGTCGAGTTTCTTAATGGCGTTACCTGGTGTTATCGTTCATTTTTAACCCCCGACGCAAAAACGACGGGGTGTTATAAGTTTGACGTGTCTGTCTGTCTGTCTGTCTGTCTGTCTGTCTGTCTGTCTGTCTGTCTGTCTGTCTGCCTGTCTGTCTGTTTGTCTGTGTGTGTGTCTGTCTGTGGCACCGTAGCTCCCGAACGGGTGAACCGATTTCGATTTAGTTTTTTTTGTTTGAAAGCTGAGTTAGTCGGGAGTGTTTCTTAGCCATGTTTCATGAAAATCGGTCCACTATGTCGCGGTCGGGGGTTTTTTCAAAATTTTAATTTTGTGGTTAGGTTATATCATCTATGGATTAGTACTATTTGATGTTGATATGATAGTGTATTGATATAGGTATTATAATTTTTTGCAAGTACGTCAACATTTTGGTATGGATTCATTCTATTTAGGACTTAAGCACCTCCTAGACTAAACGTTCATGCAATTGTTACCAATGACCTATCGAGATGATATAAAAATTTAGCGGAGCTATTCAGGGCTTCGCCACACTGTATGCTTCTTTTTTATTGGGATTTTTTATTGGGCTTCGTATTTGCAACGAGATTATTGACTATTTTATTTATATAATTAATAAATAATATATTATATCTTTGAAAAGTACCTTAACAGTTCTAAAATGTCTAAAATGTGATCCGTTTTAAGTTAATAGGTACCTACTTATTTACTTAAAATGGATCACATTTTAGACGTAACGCATGTTCAATCGATAGAATGATTAATAATATTCATTTGATTATTGCCGGTCCGCCACGGGGGTATTGGGGTTCGGTGTCTGCAGAATATAAGTCTGCCGGCGTTCCTGGCGTCAGCCCACGGGGTGGGGGCCTCGTTGCTAGCATTTTATCACTGGATGGTAGCGAGGCAACCGTGCCGTATGCGGCTGACGCGTTAAGGGAATGGCTGGCCCTAAATCCTGGTGCCACCGTGCCAGAAAATCCCAAAGTGCAACGGGCGTGGGATGATGTGGGCTGCAGGGCTGTGCTTGGCGGTCTTGTCGATGGTTCTGTGGGTGTTGACCGGGCTAGGCTTTTGGCTGTATCAGAGCCAGAGTCAGGGGCATGGTTACACGCGCTACCCTCGCCTCAATTAGGTACCTTGCTCGACGGTGACTCTTTGCGGGTGTCCGTTGCTCTCCGCTTGGGCTGCGATGTATGTCAACCACATTTATGCATTTGCGGTTCCATGGTGGAGGCTAGCGGACATCATGCTTTGAGTTGCCGTCGTTGTACGGGCAGGCATCCGCGTCACCATGCTCTCAACGACATCGTCCAGAGGGCACTAAAGTCGGCTGGTGTGCCGTCCATCCTTGAGCCGCCGGGTCTTAGCCGCACGGATGGCAAACGCCCCGATGGCCTGACTTTGATCCCGTGGGAGAGGGGGCGGTGTTTGGTGTGGGACGCTACGTGTGTCAACACCTTCGCCGCTTCTCACATTGGGCGCACAACCCGCAGCGCTGGGGCTGCGGCGGAATTCCAGGCGGCGTCAAAGCGGCAGAAATATGCGCCCTTGGGCCCGGGGTACATTTTTGTTCCTTTTGCGGTGGAGACGGCGGGCTGCTGGGGCGCGGACGCGAAGCATTTTGTGCGTGACGTGGGCCGTCGACTTAGGTTAAAGGGAGAAGACCCACGCTCCGAATCGTTTCTGGTGCAAAGGCTGGCCATAGCGATCCAACGGGGTAATGCCGCAAGCATTATGGGCACTTTTGCACCGGAGGCGGTGCGGAGCGGTATTGACTAATTACCGTTTGTAATAATTTTTAGTTAAGGCTTTTTTTTTTGACATTGTATTTCAAATAAATAATAATAATAAATAATTTGATTATATTATGATAAGCAAATATCTACGTTGATTTGTTAAGTCTCCATGATAAGACATTTTATAGGGGTAGCCCCTCAATGGCGGACACTAAGTTAAGAAAATATAAAAGTATTCGAAAGAGTAATATAAAGTATACTTTCTTTGTCATTCTCTGTCCTCGCCACACTTTAAAATTAATTTGCTGATAACTGAATGCATGGAAATATGATAACAAATTTTATCAGATTTTGAAAATATTTAATCTTCACTTTTATTGATGTTAGTACTTGTTATATTGATGATGATGTTGCATGTACTTGTTATATTGTTATCAGCAATTATATTTTTAAGAACATAGTTACATACCTGCAACCATCAAATCATCCTCCTTGCGTTATGCCGACATTTTGCCACGGCTCATGGGAGCCTGGGGTCCGATTTGACAACTAATCCCAAGATTTAGCTTAGACAGCGACTGCCATCTGACCTTTCAACCCGAAGGGTAAATAGGCCTTAATGGAATTAGTCCGGTTTCCTCACGATGTGTTAAGCGTTGCAACCATCGCAGTTAAGGGTCCCCCCACATCTAGCGTCTCGCGAGCGTCGCGTCGGGCCAACTGTATGGAAAAAGACGCCGCGTCGACGCGACGTCTACGCGGCGCGGCGTCAGGCTTTGCCCATACAGTTGGCCCGACGCGACGCTCGCGAGACGCTAGATGTGGGGGACCTTAGCATTGCAATCTTTAAAATGTATTGTCAATTTGTACCATAAGTATCTGGAAACTGTTTGCAGCAGACTTTAATCTTAAAGTACACAACAAAGCATTAAATTATGAAAATCATAATCGTTTGACGTTTAACATAGGGTTACGGGTTATGACATTATTAAATTAAACAATAAAATAGAATGTTAGTAGTTTTTATTATAAAAGTAAAATGTATAAAATGAGCATTTTGATATAAACGGCTGCATATCAGTTTTTCAGTTAGAAGTATCTTGGTTTTTTTTTAAATTATGAATGAGCTTACTCTTGACCAAAGACAAAGACGTGGCCTACGATGGAGTGAGCTCGCCCAGAAGATGCCTGTGCACTCTTGATTTGAAGGTTGCCGGGTTACATGAGCTCGGAAATATAGCTGCCGGCAAGGAATTCCACTCCTTGGCAGTGCGCATAAGAAAAGAAGAAGCAAAGCGCTTCGTGCGAATTGCGGTATATCTGCCAAGAAAGGATGGAAACCGGCCGTGCATCTAAGAGTCCGATGGTAGATGTGTATAACGACCAAAGTTTTAAATTTCTGTATACTGCATACCGATCATAAAATGAATGTAGGTTACTATCTCCAAAGTAGGTACTATCAGTAGATAATGGCAATGACAACACCAAATGCTACCAAAAGCATTGACGTCACAACAGTACCAGCAGAAGATACTCGTGTATAAATATTCAGATCCCTTGTTGCTCTGTCCATCTCAAGAATAGCATCCATGATTTCTAGATTGTTCGGAATGATCTGTTCTGCTGGTAGCAGGAAACCATAATCACCCAGATCTCTGAGTTCTATTAAATATGCAACTGGAACACCGGTGTTCTTAACCCAGTCGAAGCTTGTACCGCTCATCAAGTCTATGGACAAAATAAAATCAATAATAAAAAAAATATATATAACTAAAAACGGAGAGTTATTTATGAAATTTGCACGTGAATTTACTTACCTACATGTCTAAGAAAGAAGAAAGAAAGAAAGAGAAACATTCATGAACCTGCGTTCAAACCTATTCGCTACTAAATAGGTACCTTACCTACTAAACATTTCAAAGATGTTTTATGTCATACACTGCCAAATTAAGGGGATAGCTAAAAGCAAAAGATTAAGAAAGTCAATATATTATCAAAATTCCAAGCATACACTCTTGAGTTTTAAAACTCCTTAATTGCTTAGCTAATATTCGAAGCGTACGAGACCAAGTTTGTACTTTTAGAAAACCGATTCAAACTTACTTTAACTAAAACAACTATTTACTACAAGATGTAGTGATACTACATACATTTTATATGAAAATTAACCTCAATATCACCATCGGTTTTCGATGCCGTTTTTTTCCACAGAAAACATACACCGAAGCTTAACGCCTATATAAAATCGTGGCTTACCTTCTGAACTCCTAATTTTGCATTCATTTAGGCCATATAGAAGCCCTGAACTTTAGATATGCCGCGATATAAACACTAGGCTAAGTCAAACTTCTAGGACTTGGTACACAGTAATTACAAAACAGAACTAGACTTTGCGCACACCAAAATGTTCCTTTTGTAACGTAGAATTTAGTAAATCCGATCACATCCCATATCTTTTGGTATTTCCAAAAAAGTAATTAGATATTGGTTACATGAAATAGGTTAGAGAATGTACGGTAGAAATAAGTCAGAATTTGACAAATAGAAAAAGTTGGTGCGTTTCGTTTCACGTAGTTCGGAGGGGAGACACAAATAGAAAGAGGTCAAAGATTTGTTAAGAATTGCTATTAAATCCCGTGTGGTGATAACTATTATTAAATAGTATAAATAATGTCGATACGGTTTGAAGTTTAATTTATTCAAGGTTTTTTAATAGGATTGAGTCTGATATGGAGAGCGGACCGAACAAACGGAACGCAGATTTTCGTGGGTCGGTTCAGTCGACGGTTTTGACAGATGAGCACAGGATCGAATACGGGAACACGCGCGCTCCGTTAATTAATTTCTGATCCGGTCCCCGCCGCCGCCGCAGGCGGCTGATTGCGCCTTGACATGCTGCCAGGCGTAGTCCTTGTGTTGGTAAACTAAGAAAACGTATATCGTGTGTGAAGTGTGCGTGCGTGCAGTGTGTCGAAAGCCCGCGCGGCTTCCGAGTCTTCACCGTAGAGTGCAGCTGACGGGGCGTGGGCTGTATGCCGGGCGCTGCTGCAAGGTAGCGCCGGCGACCTCAAGGTGCTTTACACGTCCCCCCCCATCATTCGCCGGCGTCGTCTGACCGGCGCCTTTGGCGCGGGCGCGTCAACGATGCGCTGATAGCGCTGGCGTCTTTCTCCGCAAGCTACAGCTCCCGGACCCGGGCTGTGAGTCGCGCGGCGCCTGTTCCGCCGCCGACCAAGCTAAGGACTTCACGGGTCACACTCGCGACCTGAACTACAGTGAGCTCGTCGCCCTCGGTTTTGCTTAGCTGAGTAAAACTTGACGGGCAGAGCTCTGCCACCGACGTTCCGCCCGTACCCTGACGGTACCGGCGCTGCAAACGACGAGACCACGAGTTCGTGAGTGCACAAACATTTTCCCCCCGTTTTCTTTGGCCAAAGATACGCGTAGTCGTCTATCGTACAACACCGCGCGTGTAGACCATAAGCGGCTAGACCTTAAGTTTAACCGGCCTTGAGCCCATGTAATCGCTCCCTAGTTATTTAGTTCCGCTGAATATTATTTGCACGTATTGACATCTTTGGCTCTATTATTTACTTCCACTCCATGAAATCTACAGAGTCGGGTTACCAAATCTATACACTACAATATGGCGCCCGAAACAATTTAATACTTTATTACCCTGTGGATTTCATAGTGTGTTATTTCTTAAAAATTTAAATTTAATAAATTTGAAATTTTGTGGGCCACATTTTTTACCTGAATCTTAATCAGTCACTAAATATGACAATATAATAAATAAATTAATTAATTTGTGAGTCCACTTGTAACAGGCTAGCAAGTTTATTTATTATTATAATTTTTTAGGCTGCGCTATGAATGAATAGCATAGCACCAGCCACTTATTATTTCTCACTCTCACTTTAAGAGTGCATTTATATTTTATTTCACATTTTCTGTAAACACAGAAGTGTCATTGATTTATTTATTGCTAGACCTGACTCAGGTGGACCCACGTCTTTGGCAACATGTCGGACGTTGAAGATTATCAAGAAGTAAATACAAGAGACAATAAGTCTCCGATCCCCTCATATGTCAACACGCGACCGCGGGGTCCTGCTCATGCAGAAGACCACCCGCCCGGCCCATCCACATCAGACAATCCTCAACCCTCAATGCCCACATTGGGGGCACCTGAACTTGTTCGCCGAGCAAACCTGGATTTGACAGGGAAGTTTTCTACTCCCATTAGAGATATTAGGGAAAATAATGAACGCATTGTTCATGTCTTAAAAGAGGACCATCTGCGGTCCTGGAACTTAAAGCTTTCAGGTGACTCGGACGTCTCTGATTTTTTGTCACGGATTGACAACTATAGGCGGAGTCGACATACACTCCTGCCTAGCTATTCTTGAATAGTATAGTAATTAATATTGTAACGAGGTATACCTACACCATTTTGTTAAAAAAAAGGTCGTGACCTATTGACGAATGGCATGCATTCCATTAGATGCATTCCAAATTCGTTACATGACCTGAAGTTGCTACAAGGTGTAAGCTCGAATCAGTTACAAATATTATTTTTTGGGTAAAGTTATTATAAAAACCCACATTTTTTTTAAAAGGGATCCATACTTCCTTGGCCATAGTTGCCAAGATTTTTTTAGTGTTCATAGAACACACTTTTTATGTGATCACATACTAATTTTGACAACACAAGTCAAAAATTTTTTTTTTGGAACGTTCCCATTAAAACCAATTTTTTACATAACTGTGCACCATAGGTACCAAGGGTAGTACAAAATCATGGACTAAAACTCAATACTTTGGGAGAAAAAACAAAGAATAAGTTTTTTTCCTTAATATATTGAAAGCCTCAAGGCAAAACTTAGGAATTTAAATTAGAAGTGCGAGACAGGAATAAGCCTCCACTATCTAAATAATTTAAAGTTGTAAATAACAAGTAATAAATAGTTACCAAGTTATTTTAAAATACTAGGACTGTAGGTTTAAGCATGTATATAATATTGCATGCTAAATTTAGTATTGAAATAATTAATGAATATGGTGAACTTACAACAAGTGACCCTGATCAAAGTACTTGGCACTTAAATGTTGTATAGCCATAGAAGCTTAAGGTAGCTCGTATTAAGTAGGTATGCTATAAGTAATTATAGTCATAGTAATTAAACTATTTAATTTAAAATTATCTTTAACGAACTATAGATAAAACCTTAGGTTAAAATTTCAGAAACCATAGTGGGACGCCACTATGATTTCAAACACTTAGAATAGGAAACAATAATAGTTAAGAAATTAGCTATAAAACGTAGAAATAGGAATTATAGTCCAAGCGACAATAGTAAGTAACATAAGTGCATGATAATTATTAAAAAATAATAATAATAATAATTGTTGATTGGATCTATATTTCTTATTTTTTCCAAGGTTACCCCGGCTGTTTCGGTCGAGTGGTACTCTCCCTTTTTGCCGAGAAGGGGGATACTGTAGTGATACTACATACATTTTATATGAAAATTAACCTCAATATCACCATCGGTTTTCGATGCCGTTTTTTTCCACAGAAAACATACACCGAAGCTTAACGCCTATATAAAATCGTGGCTTACCTTCTGAACTCCTAATTTTGCATTCATTTAGGCCATATAGAAGCCCTGAACTTTAGATATGCCGCGATATAAACACTAGGCTAAGTCAAACTTCTAGGACTTGGTACACAGTAATTACAAAACAGAACTAGACTTTGCGCACACCAAAATGTTCCTTTTGTAACGTAGAATTTAGTAAATCCGATCACATCCCATATCTTTTGGTATTTCCAAAAAAGTAATTAGATATTGGTTACATGAAATAGGTTAGAGAATGTACGGTAGAAATAAGTCAGAATTTGACAAATAGAAAAAGTTGGTGCGTTTCGTTTCACGTAGTTCGGAGGGGAGACACAAATAGAAAGAGGTCAAAGATTTGTTAAGAATTGCTATTAAATCCCGTGTGGTGATAACTATTATTAAATAGTATAAATAATGTCGATACGGTTTGAAGTTTAATTTATTCAAGGTTTTTTAATAGGATTGAGTCTGATATGGAGAGCGGACCGAACAAACGGAACGCAGATTTTCGTGGGTCGGTTCAGTCGACGGTTTTGACAGATGAACACAGGATCGAATACGGGAACACGCGCGCTCCGTTAATTAATTTCTGATCCGGTCCCCGCCGCCGCCGCAGGCGGCTGATTGCGCCTTGACATGCTGCCAGGCGTAGTCCTTGTGTTGGTAAACTAAGAAAACGTATATCGTGTGTGAAGTGTGCGTGCGTGCAGTGTGTCGAAAGCCCGCGCGGCTTCCGAGTCTTCACCGTAGAGTGCAGCTGACGGGGCGTGGGCTGTATGCCGGGCGCTGCCGCAACGGTAGCGCCGGCGACCTCAAGGTGCTTTACACGTCCCCCCCCATCATTTGCCGGCGTCGTCTGACCGGCGCCTTTGGCGCGGGCGCGTCAACGATGCGCTGATAGCGCTGGCGTCTTTCTCCGCAAGCTACAGCTCCCGGACCCGGGCTGTGAGTCGCGCGGCGCCTGTTCCGCCGCCGACCAAGCTAAGGACTTCACGGGTCACACTCGCGACCTGAACTACAGTGAGCTCGTCGCCCTCGGTTTTGCTTAGCTGAGTAAAACTTGACGGGCAGAGCTCTGCCACCGACGTTCCGCCCGTACCCTGACGGTACCGGCGCTGCAAACGACGAGACCACGAGTTCGTGAGTGCACAAACATTTTCCCCCCGTTTTCTTTGGCCAAAGATACGCGTAGTCGTCTATCGTACAACACCGCGCGTGTAGACCATAAGCGGCTAGACCTTAAGTTTAACCGGCCTTGAGCCCATGTAATCGGCCCTTAGTTTTTTTAGTCCTAATGAATTATATTTGCATGAATTAATATTTCGGCATTATTATTCACATCAACTCTATGAAACCCACAGCGTTAGATTAGTATAGCAAGAGGACCTTGTACTACAGAAGTCCGAAGCCTTACCAGAGTTCATTCCGGCACACTTTTCATATAACACCCATTTTATTCATTACAATACATTTTACAAAATAATAACCAAATACCAATCTATTCACTACAAAGAATTTGATACAGTTTCAAAAGATAACTTACACATAATGTCCGCTGAAAGACCAACTCTGTATGTCGTACCGCTCCTGGCTGCTAGTGCGTCAGCTGCTCTTACAGCTATTTCAAACTGAAATAAAATAAAACATAGTAAATACTTTAGTTTCTGTGTTAAGGCTGAGCCCGAGACCCATCTGAGCGCAATAAGTAATATGTATGTATAGCCCGTGTGATCAAAATTACCCCTCAGCAAACGCCTTGTTCCACATCAGATTTGTCACAGGGGATTAAAGGCAATAATAATTAGGTAAATTGGTGCAAATAATTAATGATATACATCCTACTTAAATATTTCCTAGTTAAATACTACTTTAATAAAATCTAGTATCTCACACTGCTCCTCAATGTTAAAAGGCATATGCATTCCATACATACCACTTACTACAATTTTATTTATTTATTTATTTAATCTTTATTGCACAACAAAATAAGGTACAAATGGCGGACTTAATGCCTCAAGGCATTCTCTACCAGTCAACCAATAGGCATATGCATTCCATACATACTACTTACTACAATTTTCTTTTCATTGACAGAAGAAGATACAAGTTTTATTTCAAAGTAGTGACGATATCCCGCTCAGTGGTTTTGAAAGTGAAGAGATAACACACAGAGACACAATTTGTTGATAATGTTAGTACTACTTTACGATGTAACTTGAAGAACTTCGACACTGTAGCAACTCACCATGTTCGCAAAGCCAGGAATCGACAACACCCAAAATGAACTCAGATGACTGTACGGCACGACGATCAACTGAGAGTAAGAGTGGAATGCGACGTAGTAAATGATCTCTCCTTGTTGCCTTAGATTTGTGACGTATTGCTGTATGGCTCGAGTCTCGGGCTCTGAAGCTGGTGATGGACCAGGGAAAACGTTCGAACAAGGGTTGTCCGATGTTCCCGCCGCTGAAATACGTTAGAGAAAATTTTAAATGTCCCTTCAATAGGCTACTAGACTCTTATCGAATTTGGCACAAGAAATGATTGTTTCCTGTAATATTTGACATAAGAAACCAATTTTTATAGATTTTGGGTATTTGGCTACGTATTTTCGATTAAAAATGTGTGTAATATTTATTTTAACTTTGGCCACTGAAAACGCTGTCAGGCGTGTAGTGACGTCATAGAACGTAACTTAACGTTATGTCGAATCAATCACTGACATTATGAACTTTATGCGTCATAACTTAAATGTCAGAAAATTTTGTGCTCAATTTGATTTACGTCATGCGCAGACAATCTATAGATTAACGTGGCTAATGATGTTTTTGCCTAATTAAGTTAAAGTAAACTTTATAAATGATTTTTTTTGTGGTTTTTAAGTCGTAATAAAATATGGTAGTATTTCTTTCGGTTAATTGGATAAAATAGTTAGTTAGATAGATAATAAAATAGACTTTAAAAAAGGGTCAAGTAGCCTATATTAAAGTTTTAGATACTTACAGTCCGATCGAGATATGGTAATACCGTAGTCATCGGCACGACATACAAATTTTGCTACTTTTAAATTCTTAATTCTTGCCGGAGTGTAAATAAGTTCCCATAAAGTGTAGTAACAAAATAGAAATAATTTCTTAGGATCATTTCCACCACCAAAAATGGTGGGTTAACCCACCATCTTATATGGATTTTGATTTTATATGGATAAATGAGAAAGTGTGTGTGTCTGTTTGTCTGTCTTTCACGGCGAAACGGAGCGACGAAATGACGTGATTTTTTAAAGTGGAGATAGTTGAAGGGATGGAGAGTGACATAGGCTAATATTTGTCTCTTTCTAACGCGAGCGAAGCCGCGGGCAAAAGCTAGTTGGTTTATAATTCAAATAGCTAGGATTTTAAAGAAAGTAGCGTAGAAATGAAATAATCCACATGCTCCATAGTAAATTACAGTCTAAATTATATACACAAAATAGCAAAACAAAAGTTATTTTTCCATTAACAACTTGAGTCAGTCAAATACTAATGATAGCAGTGTGCGTTTTTACAAGATACCTTTGATAGTATAAACTTAGATAAACTTACTGTTCCATTCAAAATCAAAGTTCCTGTTAAGATCTACGCCGTTGCTCATGTCATCTTCAGAACCGATAGCCGCACAGGAAGTGGAATTAACCTTGCTACGATTCTTTCTCCACATTCTTATCTAAAAATGTAACAAACGGTAATAGATAATACAAAAACAATACATATAAACTTAAGTTTTGGAAAAAAACAATGAATCAAAGCTACTTACATCTGTAAAGGTATAAGAGTATCCATCAGGATTCACAACAGGGAAGATATGCCATTCAAATTCATTAGCCATCGCTACAACTTCTGGATCGTCGCTCGCCAAAAATTCTTTGATTATCCAAGTAACAGTTGCTGGTGAAATCCACTCTCTAGCGTGAATCCCACCCACGAACATACCAATTTTCTTATCTGTTCTCTCTGGGTGGTAATCAATGATGACTCCTTTTATCTGTCTGCCTTCTACGCTTTGACCTGGCATGACTACTGTTCTTACTACATCCGGGAAAGCTTCTGCTAATTCGTCTAGCCAGGAATAGATTGTGTCCAATGTGTGATATCTTTCCCATGTGAATGAGAACAATGTGTCGGCGTTTCGTTGGTACCGTTTTCTGGTTCGACGACTTGCAGATGGTAGGCGTAATAGGTTAGAAGGCCATTGCTGCCTCTTGATCCTGTACTGGTACTGGGTCTACCACCACTGCCACCGCTGGGTCTGCCACCGCCGGGTCTACCACCACCACTTCCTTTACGTCTGGAGACAGGAATTATCTGGTCGTCGATGGCTCTGTAATTGTCAATAAACCATATTTGTATTATTTATAAATACCCACCTAGTGTCTTTCAGCTCATATTAGTCAATATGGTCTCAAGTTAGTTTAACAGCAAACAGCAGTTTACATCGCCTCTGATAGTTTTAATTAGTTTTCTGAATACTCGACACATATGTTCGTTTTCTGTCTTTGTCTCATTCATCTGTATATCTCAATTATGTTTTTTAGATTGTTTATTACCTATACCTAACCGTTCGTTTATTACAAGCACCATAGACCACTGTGATACATTGCGATAAAAGAATGGGCAAAATATAGCTACTTGTATTTAATGAAAACACAAACATACATACCTTTGCACATCATCAATCACTAGCGTCGCTTCAATATTATCTCTTTCTATAATTTCAATGAACTCCGCTTCATGAGCTGGCGAAACCATAATCTTCACATTTTGATTAACATCAATGTTATCATCCCAAAACTCGGTTACACCACTTATTTTCAATTTGATCAGACCTTCCACTTCATCAGCTGTTTTAGGAACTGCTTTATAAACTTTGTAACCTTCATAGCTTTTAGGCTCAGCATATGATGTTGCAACAAATAATAAAACAAAGAACAGTACTTTAAACTCCATGTTTGTAATGGAGAGTGAGCGGCATTGCGACATGTTTGGGCATATCGGGCTATCAGCGTCTGGGAATTATTTTATTTTATCAAAGCAAGATAGGTAATCATATCTATTTAATCATCAGATTTGATACATTTTTGGTTGTATCCGCATTTTTTGATAAGTTTAAACTAATTGGACATTTTTGAATGTTTTTCGATGCTAGTAATTAAATTCGTAAATGCGTAGCTAGGCACCTTTTTTAATGAAAATCTATGACGAGTAGCGAAAAATAGGGGAGGCCGACTCGACTACCGGGTATTTTTTTTATGTTTGATCCAGATGATACGGCAAATTTGTTTAACGCCTAAGGCACATAATATTCCCCCACTTTCTCAACCGATTCCTTAGCAATCTTATTTGAAGTTTTAGTAGGTAGATGTTTCTTTCCAACATACATAATAGTTTTCTAATAGCATATTGCACTGAATCAACAAATTTTTTTTTTATTGTGACTTTTTTAAGGTCATGAAACTCACTAAAAAAGACGTGTTTTTTTTAATTCATTACATAACATACCTACCTTAAACTTATATTTTGCTCATGTTCATAGGGAGTTATATAACTCAGCCACTAACTGTAAGAACCATCTGACACACATACCAAAAACGGCCCCGAAGGCAGTCAGGCTCTGATATATAGGCACATTGTAGCCTGGCCAACTTTCAACTTTCGATAGCCGTATTCACTTCGCCATAAAACTACGCCTATCTCAAGGACAGCTTTATGGTACATAGCGGTCATATATCGCTTGAATTATCAGTATCTTTAATTATAAAAATAGAAATACATACTAAGTACATCCGATAACTCAAACGTTTGTCACAGCGGTAATAATTCAAAAGAAACTATTACATGGACGCGGAATATGTACACGCTGTCGAACAAGGCCCAAGCGATGCAGCGTTATCGGTTCATGTATGGAGGGCCTTGTTCCATTGAATTAAGAAATGTATTAGCTTAGTAAAGGTTTGTGCATAATGTTGCGATAGCCGAGGACGCGTACGGTTGATGTAGCCTTCTTCCTGGACTGTTCTTCGTACAACTGTGTTCTTGTAAGGCACTGTTTATATTGAATAAATTAGTTTTGTTTTCAGTAGTTATAATATAAAATTTAAGGTTTATATGCACAATGTACTTAATAGTTATAGGTAAGCTATAAATTCAGAGAATGAAGTCTCTTATTCCTATTGTATGACAATACTCTTTTAAATAATGCCTCTTTCTAACAAATAAATTTTAATTTACAAAATTCACACAATAATACATAGTTGCATATCGTACGAATTACCTGAAAAAAATACGTGTTACCGTTTTGTTTGCCGCGTGTGCAAACTATGTAACAGATTATATTTTGAACATTAGTATACAATTCTGATCAAAATATTGAACCAAGAAACAATACAAAGCCGTAGAACAAGCCAACTTTGCACAAATACTTAACTGTCCGAATGCAATGCATACATCATCATCGTCTTCCTTGCGTTATCCCGGCATTACGGCTCATAGGAGCCTGGGGTCCGCTTTGACAACTAATCCCATGATTTGGCGTAGGCACTAGTTTTACGAAAGCGACTGCCATCTGACCTTCCAACCCGAAGGGTAACTATTAGGCATTATTGGAATTAGTCCGGTTTCCTCACGATGTTTTCCTTCACCGACAAGCGACTGGGAAATATCATTTATTACATTATCAATGCATTTGCATTAAATGTTATTACATAATCTCTAGAATCTCCATACTTACATACATACACGTGGCAGACCAAGAACAAAGGGGCTTCTCGCTTGTTTTTGCCCAAAAAGTGCAAGTTGTGGAATGAGATACCTTCTGAGGTGTTTCCCTTGCGCTATGACAAGGGGCTCTTCAAGATGGATTCTCAAAGATCGGCAACGCATAAGGTGGCTTCTCTGATGACGCTTATGTCCACGGGCGGCGATGACTGCTTCCCATGAGGCGGCTCGTCTGCTCGTTTGCTGCCTAAATATATCGTAAAAATAAAAAAAGCTTGCCTTAGCACTTGCCGTGAAAACTTAACATGGTGCATGGTCCGACTTTATTATAATACTGTGTAAGAGCCCTTACACACTTGTCGGCCGCCTGGGTGGGTCAGAGCACAATTATATTTATCGCCGGTACCGGCGTCGCGGGCATGAATCAGCCGATACGTCGGACCGACAGGCACGTGGAGCCGCTTGAGAAACCTATCGATATATGAAAACCAAGGTTTTGCTAATAATCTCGGCAAGTAGGTAAAAAACAGCTGGTGGCGTAGCGGTAAGAGCGTGCGATTTTCAATCCGGAGGTCGCGGGTTCGAACCCCGGCTCGTACCAATGAGATTTTCGGAACTTATGTGCGAAATGTTTTCGGTGAAGGAAAACATCGTGAGGAAACCGGACTAATCCCAATAAGGCCTAATTACCCTTCGGGTTTGAAGGTCATATGACAGTCGCTTTCGTAAAACCAATGCTTAGGTCAAATCTTGTGATTAGTTGTCAAAGCGGACCCCTAGGCTCTTATGAGCCGGGGCAAAAACCGGGATAACGCAAGGAGGATGATGAGGTAGTAAATAGGAACATCAAACAAGGTGCAATATCCAGTTGTTCCCAAGGTGAATCGGAGACCTTTACTGGCGCTAGGTAAACTACTTGTGGTCAAGGAAAGATGATAATGGCTCAGTTTAAATTAGTTCTTCAAAATTCATAACTGAAAGCCCACATGCAAGATCCTTAAGCTTGGATCTCCTAAAATATTAGTGCGGAGTATGGAGACGGGCAGTTGTAGGACGGCACCGCTATCCCAGAAAACCAAAGCTTTAGGGAGACTTTCTAACAACGTTAGAATAAAACCACCACCAGTGGGCTTCGCCACCAGTGGGCTTGATCGCTTTTTCTTTAGTGTATGGTATCTATTTCAGTTTATAACGTTAGAATAGTTATTACACTACTTAATTAGAAACGGACTATAAAATGATGAGAATCATATGATTATTTTCTTTCATACGAGTAAGTACGGATTCCAAAAATATAGTGTGCCTATTTTGAGTGTACCTACTGTTGTATTATAAAAAATAGTGCTGCTTAAATTGTAGTTTTATTAGGGATTCGTAAAGATTAACGATCCTTAAATTACCTAACCACAAAATTAAAATTTTGAAAAAACCCCGACCGCGACATAGTAGACCGATTTTCATGCAACATGGCTAAGAACATTCCCGACTAACTCAGCTTTTAGACAAAAAATACTCAATCTAAATCGGTTCATCCGTTCGGGAGCTACGATGCCACAGACAGATACACACACAGACTCGTCAAACTTATAACACCCCGTCGTTTTTACGTCGGGGGTTAAAAATATAAAAGATGAACCCGTATAAGATCACTTTGTTGCCCGTCCGTCAGTAAGGAAAGCTTAAGACCAGCATTAAACTTTGCAGAAGATAATCTCAATTTTAATAAAACACTTCAACGTCTTCATTACCAGGGTGCGTTACAAAACCAGATCTCATTCTGTGGCGGTGTGTAGAACAAAATAATTTACGATCAGTAGAGAACCGCTTAATCAGCGTTCGGCTCATTGTTAACCCGCGCAGCTCGGATAATGGCGCTATTCTCTCTTAGTATCGCGATAAATGTTTGGTGCAAGGTACAAGATGCAACGAAAGACGTAAAAAAAAACAATCATTAAGATGATCGTCAATTATCTGTCGGCACAATGGCGGTAACGTCCGCCGCAGACGGCGCGATTTATGGTAATGTTGCACACTAATAATAAGAAATCCTCGCTTCGGAAAATCGGGGGAGTTTGGAAGACATGCGGATCTATTCGAGCTTTAAGATACGTCAAAGTAACTCTTAGATACGATATAAATCGAATAAGTTATTGTCCAAAATAACCTAACCACAAAATTAAAATTTTGATAAAACCTCCGACCGCGACATAGTAGACCGATTTTCATGAAACATGGCTAAGAACACTCCCGATTAACTCAGCTTTCAGACAAAAAAAAAACTAAATCCAAATCGGTTCATCCGTTCGGGAGCTACGACGCTACAGACACACACACACACACACACACACACACACAGACAGACAGACACACACACAGCCAGACACGTCAAACTTATAACACCCCGTCGTTTTTGCGTCGTGGGTTCATGAAGTGAAACAGAAGCCTTCGCTTTTTTCACTTACGTTAGTAGTTCCTTTTTCCAGTATTTCATAAATAATTGTTCGATATAGGCCAAAGCTTTTTGAGCTTGATGGTTGATTAATGGATGCTTGATTACTGAAAATCAGTGCGAGGTATGGTTGCTTCTGTCGACGTAAATATCATCATCCTCCTTACGTTATCCCGGCATTTGCCGCGGCTCATGGGAGCCTGGGATCCGCTGGGTTCTAACCCAATGGGTAACTAGGCCTTAATGGGATTAGTCCGGTTTCCTCACGATGTTTTCCTTCACCAAAAACTAACTGGCAAATATCAAATGACATTTCGCACATAAGTTCCGGAAAACTCATTGGTACGAGCCGGGGTTCGAACCCGCGACCTCTGGATTGAAAGTCGCACACTCTTACCGCTAGGTCACTAACGCTTATCGACGACGACGTAAATAATACACTGAAATATATGTTGCTTGAGGATTTTTTTTGACTAGTTTTATTGTATAAAACTTGTTATTTGCCTATTTTCGTGCCATATGATTAAATAAACACTGAAACTACCGGTTTTCAAGCCTAAAAAAGTAAATTTAATCACATTTAATTTCAAAAGTATATATACCCTAATTTTTAACCCTTAATCAAATAACGGGAAATTATTTCCCACTTCATCATTCACCACAAAATATTTTTTATCTTTTTAATGGCACCACTGAGCGATACGAATCATACAGATTTAAAATCTTAGTAACACTTTGAATTTGAAAAAAGGCAAGACTTTTCTAATGGCAACCATTTGTGCCACATGTCAAAGTCAAAGTCAGTTGTCATGATTTTTTGCGAGATAACAAGAGTTTTTTTAGTGTTTTGAGGCTAAGTACGAAATAAATCTGTTAGGTGCATACAATGAACACTATCATTAACTAGACTTATTTCCCCTGTGCTCTGCTTAAATATAATTGTCATAACGATATTAATTAGCCAAGATTTTAAGGTTTTAGTAAGTGGGAAATTATTTCCCAGTGTTTGTGCCTGAACTCACGATTTTGGTGGGTTTTAATCAAGTAGGAATATATTTCCCAGTGTTTATTCTCGACTTTTACGTTTTGAAAATGGGCTTTTTTTGTTTTCCATTTTTTTTATTTGTTTCTATTATTTTATTTCTATTAATTTTTAGTAAAGACAAAATGAATAGGATAACATTACGAACACAACTTACAAAAAAGGATATAGAAGAAACTCTTGAGAACTTAGCTGATCTGTCTGATTTCTCCGATCATGAATATCATGATTCTGATGATGATCCTTGCTATGTCGACAGAATATATTTTCCATTTCTAAGTTACTAGATTTTAAATCATCTAAAATTGACTAGTAAAAAGTTCGTAACCTTATCGAACAATGGGAAACTATTTCCCACTTTATTCATAATTTTGCTATTCCGTACCGGATAACGGGAAATCATTTCCCACCGCAAAACCCCCGTTTCCTCCCACTCCAAAATTTTGTGATGTATATTTTCGTAATGTACGCACCCAAATTACCTAAAAACTGTTCTTAGTTTTCAAAAATCTCACAAAAAGTTTTCCATTTGATTAAGGATTAAACTGGGACCTAGTCCAAACTATACCATATTTAGCTATTTATTAAACTGTGCATTGGCCAATTACCGAAAGGAATGCTGAAACCTTTAGTCTTAAATTGGGGAAACCATGAGCAGAGCCGACTGCATTAGCACCTTGTTTTTACCGCCGTCCGAGTCTGAAGGCGATTTGCATATTTATTGCCACCCCGGCTGTATTAGTACGGAGGCTATTGTGTAAGCTGCATCGCCATTGTTATTTCTATCATTAACTATATGATTACTATCATTCATTCACTATTACTATTATCACTACAGCACTACGCATACAAATATTTTCGTGTTGCATACTTATTAGGTCGAGGACAAAGGACCTACCTATTTTCGTATTTTCTATTTTACGGGTTGCAAATAAATAGTTGTTATAAGTGCTTATACCTGTCCAATTTTAATAATTATCAAGATATATTGATTTAAACTAACACGATCTTCACTCATATTATTAAATTAAATCGGGACTAAGGGCCGGTTTCACCAAACCGCCTGTTACCGTCAAAGCGTTCGTAAAATTTTATTACGTATATGGGATGTTCCATAGACGTCTGCTGCGTGACGATGATGTGTCTGTCAAATGTGGTTGATGCAACTGGCCCTTAATCGTGTAAAACTTACGTTTATATTTAACCCGACGTCTCGGATATGACATTACGTCCGTGCCAGCCTACCCGAGACCACGGACGTAATGTCATGTCCGAAACGTCGGGTTAATACGATACGGGGTCAATTCTCCATACAAACGCTCTCGACTATTTCCTACCTGGTTTTTGAAGATAGAGCAATGATTTTTTCAACACAGATTGTTATTATGTTTATCTGTGTCGGACGGTTTTGATTTTTTTGATATTCTGCTTTTTAAAGACTCTAGAGCCAATCAAACATTTCCAAAAACGGCCTTTTTCATTGTGGCGCAAAAAAAGGTGTGATACTCAAGATTGGTAACAATTAACCAAAAAAGCTAAACGGTTCGACATAGATTAAGTATTTCATTGTTATTCAGATTCTCAAATTTCGTTTCGATTGATTAAGTTTTGAAGGAGGAAAGAGTCGAGAGCGGAAGCTCGATTTAAAGATTTTTTTGAAATATCTTTTGACTGAGTTGTTCTTAATGGACAATTTTTTTTCGATAAATATAGTTAATAACACTTGTATATTTAACTAAAATTCCCAATTTGAAGGGGGGCTCCTTTCCATTTTAGCATTTTCGCTACCGTATCCTCTTAAATATTCAACGGAAGTTTTACGCGATTAAGTCCCGTTTTAATTTAATAATATTATCAAGATAATCTCCTTAAAAGTGTATAAAAGAAATGGGATAAATAGTTACTTGTCCTTTTTTATTTGTTTCTGGTCACCAAAACGAATGAATATATCGAAGTAATAAAATACTTCTTGAAATGGTGATACAAAAAGCAAAATTAAAAAGTTATTAAAAAAGGTTTGATATTTATGGATAGCGAAAGCTGTTAAAGTAGCACAAAGCTCGTTCAGGTTTTTAGCCGGAATTTTTTTATGTCAAATAGGCAGCTCTTCTTATGGGCATTTCTATTGATATATTTTTATTAAAATACGGAAATACTTTCTAACTTAATAGTGCCTCCTACGAAAATTTGCATACCGAGCTGTATATTTACTATGTGTTACAAAATCGAGGTTTTACAAACTTTCTATTACTATTATTACACATTGGCCCATTCGAACGCAAGTGATTCTTTAACCAAGTCGACAATGATGATGACTATAAGTAAAATCAATCATCTTCCATTCTCTTCGTCTGATATCAACAGCGATGGCAACCAAACCAACACGTAATACCGACTCAGGTTATACTCGCCTTTATACTCGGGAATAACGCAATTTCTGAACGAAAGCCCGATTAACAGGGCAATTTGGGATCGAGTTATTCGGACCGATTGCGAGATACTTACGCTAAAGATGTTTGTCAAGATTTGCATTTTGGGAGACTTTAGGGAAAGAGCGAGGGACAAACTGATATTATTTGTGGTTCAGGACCGATTCGTCCACCATCCTATTTCGTCACCTTTAGTCTAATGGTTTACAGCGCGCAACAAAAGCGCTGGTGGTGTGAAAAGCGTGCGACTTTCAATCCGGAGGTCGCGGGTTCGATCCCCGGCTCGTACCAATAAGTTTTTCGAAACTTATGTGCGAAATGACTGTCATTTGATATTTGCCAGTCACTTTTCGGCGAAGGAAAACATCGTGAGGAAACCGGATTAATCCCTATAAGGCTTCAGGTTGGAAGGTCAGATGGCAGTTGCTTTCGTAAAAATGCCGGGATAGCGCAAGGAAGAAGTTCAATGGTTTACACTAAAATTGTGTGAAATGGTGTAAATGACGCTAAAAATTACGAATATCGGTGCATTTTTAATCCATTTGAATTATTTTGATCCGTACTATAGGGCATTTTCAGAATTTGGGACACCCCACTTATTAGCGTAAGTCGTTAACAAAAATTAACTCGCTGTCAGTTTTGTGTCGACAATTAAGCATAAAATCTGTCTAAAAATTTACTTTTTTCACATTCTGAATGTAGATTATCGCTTAAAGTTTATGTAATTAACACAAAAACAATATTTTTATAGAAATTTCATGCTTAATTTATCGTCACAAAACTGACAGTGAGATAATTTTTGTTAACAACTTACGCTCCCAATTTACGCTCGCTCTTACCCCCCGGTCCCAAATTCTGAAAATGCTCTATAAGACAAGTCTACTGTTCTGTTTTGTAAACATGCCTATTTAAAGATTAATATTCTACAGTGTAAAGTTGATTACTCGTCCTGAACTCGTTCTCAATGCTTATAAATCTTATAATAATAATTATGCGTTCTTATATAACAGCGTTATTATTGGTGATGAAACGGCTGGTCACAAACTTATTACCCATACATAAATAAAATCACGCCTGTATCCCAAAAAGGTAGGCAGAGCCCATGAAACTACTCAAGTTTTAGTGCCAGTCTTAGTATGAAAGTAAATAAAATAAATACATATCAAGGGAAACGTTTCACAGATCAATCGAGTCCCAAACTAAGCAAAGGCTGTACTGTCAAATGCGGCCAAATTAAGTTATGTACGAAACGGTATTGGACCATATTTGTAAAAGTGAACAAAGCGTGGCGTAATTTGATAGTATAATAATATGATAACTAGATTATCGAAGGTAATGGGAATTTCCGTTGTTATAGGTAAGGTACAGCGGGGGAAAATCTCGACTGGGGCCAAATGTAACTGGTCTATTTTTTCCCTGTTTTACAATGTTTGCATTATTACTTATATGTATTATTAAATAGAGTCGTCCACCAGTTATATATGGTATGCGTGTTCAGTGGATATGGGTGTTGAGTTCTACATGTGTAGAACTCAACATCATAGTGTAGTAATGGAAACAATGGGTTAGTTACAATGCCCCCAGTCGGGATTTGCCCCGCTGTACCTTATTGTGAATTAAATTTCTCATAGGCTTGAGATTAAATTTTGCAAGGGTTATTTTGACAGAAATACAGAATATTTTAATAGTGATATTGGTTCATCATAAAATATTCGTTGAAGTAATTGAAAATTTCCTAAACTGAATCGCAGATTTTGTTTCTAAAAACATGTTCGCAGCGGTTAATTTAGTTCTTTATACTTATACGTAGCTACAATACTTACAGATCTATGTTGATAATTGTAATCATACGATTTAAAACCCTGTGTTGACTGGTAAAATCAGTGGGCGATGGGGTTGTTGACATCCCTACATATAAATTAACTTGAACAATAGAAGCAACACATTATAGTTGAAAAGGTACGTATATTTTATTTGTAGGACTGCATGGATTTTCTAGTTAGCAAAGTACCTATTTATTTGTAGGACTTTGCTGACTAGAAAATCCATTAAAAAGTGATTAGTTCTAAATGTAATAAAACCTTAATAAAACTTCTAACTATGCTCCAGTTTTCATGGAATTCCACTCAAGTCTACACAAAAGTTTCGAACTAGCAATATTAATAATTACAAGCATTTCGTAGAATAACAACTTATTAAATAGAATCAAGTAAAACTTATTTTGCGATACAGCGCCCTTGCGTGCCCCAATCGCGTTTCGAAAACCAATAAAAAGTTCGCAAGAAACCAACAAAGGGCTAAAACAATAATTAAGTATTACACAACAACCAATACAATTAATAAAAGTTGCGATCGAGTTTGTAAACAAGACGAACTTCTTGCGATAATGGCCAATTTAGGGTGTTAGCCAGTGCGCAGTTATGGCGGAAAATGGTAGATTATGGATAAGAGACCTGACGCCTTGGAAAAATACTCAAATTATTCGCACGAAGCGCTTTGCATCTTCTTTTCTTATGCGCACTGCCAAGGATTGGAATTCCTTGCCGGCGGCTATATTTCCGAGCTCATGTAACCCGGCAACCTTCAAATCAAGAGTGAACAGGCATCTTTTGGGCGAGCTCACCATCGTAGGCCACGTCTTTGCCTTCGGCTAGTCTGTGGCCAAGAGTAGTAGGTAAGCCCATTTATAATAAAAAAAAATACTCAAATTATGATGGAAATACAGGTAATTTTAACTCGGTAACTGTTGATTATATATCATGCTTTGATCTTATTTTGAGCAAGTCAGAGAGCCAAAACTAGATTTTATTGCGTGTAGTAATAT
Source organism: Leguminivora glycinivorella (assembly GCF_023078275.1). Taxonomy (NCBI): domain Eukaryota; kingdom Metazoa; phylum Arthropoda; class Insecta; order Lepidoptera; family Tortricidae; genus Leguminivora; species Leguminivora glycinivorella. Next base: position 9,837,396 of record NC_062983.1, read on the forward strand.
ACGTGAAAAAAAAAAAAAAACGTTTTTTTTTGCTAAAATTTGGTCACGTTCGAGTGATTGTCGAGTTGCGATTTCTCCATAAAAAGTCACTAAGGTACTTACATCTAAATTGTAGGTATGTTATCAGATTACAATGTAAAGCAAATAATAGGGAGAAAATATTATGATTTAAGTACGTTACATCAGCATCACACTGAAAAAGTATTAAATTAATGAGCGGTATTTAGGGAATATTTAATGCCTCTTAAAGTAAAAATTGGTCTTTAAGATAAAAAGTTATCAGCAAAAATGGAAAGACAAAGGCTGGAAAAGATGCAACTCACTATACTCGTGTAACTTGTAAATAAACCTTACGCACGAAGATTCAATTTCAAATTTATTCTTAGATTCAAATTTATTGGTAAAAGTAATATACTTAGTTTTACAAGTCAAGAATTATAAATATACATCGATTATTTATTATTTTCAATCATAATATTTATACCGTTTAAGAATTCAGTATGCGTGGGCCAATGAGATCTGTTCAAAGTATTCTTCAATTTTTTAACACGTCATCCATACTAATATTACAAATGGGAAAGTGTGTGAGTCTGTTTGTTTGTCCGTCTTTCACGGCAAAACGGAGCGACGAATTGACGTGAGTTTTTAAGTGGAGATAGTTGAAGGGATGGAGAGCGACATAGGCTACTGTTTGTCTCTTTCTAACCCTTCACTTCCCTAAAGCTAGTATGTATATATATGTAATAATAGGTATACCAATTGATGAAATCGACCATCTTGAGCTATTTTAAAAACAAATGTCACTTTAAAACTAGTCTACTTATACATATAGGTACACAGGCAACTTTAAGCTTAACATTAGGTACAAAATGTCAAGTCTCAACTGAAACTTAGTTTATCAGTTCCCTTGCCGCGTATGGCCTCATTTATCATTCCGTAAGTTATGTGAGTTATGTCGTTAATATTCCGACATACAATCGCTGATACCGGAGACATTGTTGAGATTGCGCCCTTTGGTTTGGTCTGTCACTATGGTGTTTATAGTTGCAAAACTTATAGATTGTTAATTTGTAGTTCTGTTGTACAGTCAATTGGAACCCTAGGCCACTGTAGAACTATGTCATAGTGACGTTATAATATAAAACAGATTGTAAGAAATCTCTTATTGCTTGTCATTTTGACATGGTTGTAGAGTGGCCTAGGGTTCCAATTGGTTGACTGTACCTACATGATCTAATTTAATATGAGCTACCTAAGATTTAAACGGTGGATATTATAGGTCATAAGAAGTGTATTGAAATAGTCTAGAATAACAAGGAAAATATAAGCCATTCAGTAAATGCGGCCAGTAATAGGAAGAGCTGCACGTAAGTTTTGAGATTCGATAGAAGCTTTTGAATATAATTGTCAACACTTCTTGTCAATTAAGTACATACTTAATTACTATAAAAAGCGCCATGCTCCATGGCCATGATACTTCTGCAGACTTCTATTTGCTACGTCCTCGATTAGTGTTACTGTAGTTGCCCTAATTTTGTGGATATGTCAGATCTTACGCAGGTAGTCAGATAAGTTTCACAGGCCGCAAATCAAAATCAAAATCAAAAATCAAAACAATTTATTCAGCAAATAGGCCACAGGGCACTTTTACACGTCACATGTACATATTTAGAAAATATTTAAAATTGAATTGAAATTACAATTGATACTATACTAATTCTAAGTTCTAACTAAAGTATAACTCTACTACAATTAATTAGAGATGTAGAAGGTCTCTAAATGTCGAATTACCACCAAGAACTACGCTAAATATAAAAGTACAAATACAAAAAAAGTCTAAAATTACTTTAGAGGTGCAAATGACTCTAAATGTCACAACTAAAGATAAAATGTATACTTAATCTAATTCTCCTTAGAGATGTATATGGTCTCCAAGAGACCGCTAGCACTAATGTTTGACATTCCATAATTATGATTAGGCCTATCAACGCCTTTTCTTCACGTACCTGCGTTGCCTGTAAATTACACAGGTTTTTTTGTTACTTATACTATTTAGGTATAAAATGAAAATTAAATGAAATGAAAATGAAATGAAAATGAAATAATGAAAATGAAATATTTATTTTTCAAGTAGGCATATTACAATGGGCATATGAACGTCAAATAAAGCTACGCCGGCTCTAACCCTACGCCTCAGCCTCGAGAAGATTTCAGTCCCTCAGTTGGGAGGGGGGTATCCACTATGGGACCGGCAAGAAGGATATAGGTAAGGCACCCTCGTCCATTTTTAGTGTTACAGACAGGAAAATGATACTGTATTCTGGTAAGTTATCTGCTAACAAACTATTTGCCTTATTAATAATTTCTTCTGTACGGCGCATCTTTCCTAATAATATTCTGCTTGATTGCTGTTTACTATGAGAATTGGGGATACTGATTGAAAACGGCATCAGGAAATCGTGAAGGATTAGAAGGGCAATGATGCTGAATAAGTAAGGTGGATGTACTAGTGCTCGACGCGGTACTAGTACTCGTCACCCATGGTTTAAATAGCGATTAATAAGATAAGATTACCGTTACATTCATCGCAATTAGATTTATTAGATGAGAAATGTTTGTAGCCTTCACATTTCATACGCCATATTATAAAATATAGAAACTTTTTTCAATTAATGAATAATATATGTGATGACATTGTCATGAGCAATCAATCTCTCAATTTTGTTAGCGATTTGGTAAAGCTTTGCTCGTATTTGCTGACTTATTTGAAATACTTTCACGGTAAGTTGTGAACATATTCTATAATTGTGTTGGTGCTAGAATGTGCGGGAAGATATTTAAGTAATTAAATGTCGATTTCGTTCATTGTTACTGTGATAAACAAGCGTGTCATTTATTAGGACTGAAAACCGTCGCAAGTCTAAAACTCGACACGGCTGGCATTTATTGGGACTGTTACGTTATTTTCCAAGTCCCAATGTTTGTCGAGCCGTTTTTTCAGGATATCACGATTAAAGTAGCCAAAACGAATCGTTTACAGTTTCATATTATCAGCATATTTTTCTGTAAGTCACATTAACTTTACTGAAAAAAACAAATTACATGCACATAGACAGTTTTTTGTATATCTTTTACGGTTTTATTGATATGTTTTCTCGTTAAATGTAGTGAAATCTGTATAATTTCTTTGGGTAGTGCTTGACATGTCATTTTTCACAAAACTTTGGGTATATTTTCAGAAATGCCGCCTGATAAAGGTCAGTGGAAGAGATATTCTCAAGAAGACTTAGAAAAGGCCATAGAAGATGTGTTAAGGGGTTCGTCCATCGCCTCGGCAGCAAAGAAATTACATAAATGTAAATTACATATTTTATTACATAAATGTAACACGTAAAAAGTAAATGTTATCAACAGAATACGTTTTTTTTATTAAATTATTTAATTTTGTAGTAAATTTTAACCCAAAACACTTGTTTTTTACTGTTTTTCCTGAATCATACTTAGATGTCATCTATTAGGACTGCCAGCAAAAGCACCTGTCAGTTATTCGGACAAGCGTATTGACTTATGTTTTATTTAATTTTGAGATTTTTTTATATTATCACTGTATGAAACTAATTGCATTTAACAAAGTTAAAGGTCACATCTCCCAAAAAAGATGGATATGTTTTGTATAGATGGGTAAATTATCGTAATATCACGAAACACATAAATATTTTCCCTTAACCTGTCGAGCAGTGGTACATCCACCTTATAAGAATATTTATATTTAAATACTTATCAATTCCGAAGGCGTATACTACTTGCTTCTGCTCGTGGGTTCGCTCGCGTTGAATTTGAACATTAACTTGAAGGTTAACTGGAAGAGATCCCTTAAAGGGATAAGTTCGCCTTTGTACTAGTGATAAGCTATTTTTCTTGTGTGTTGTATTATTTCTTGGTACAATAAAGTGTTTTACTACTAGATTGAGGACTGCTCCATACAACCTTCCACCCCCATTTTAGGAAAGTAGGGGGTTAGAAAGAGACATAACCTAACCACAAAATTAAAATTTTGCAAAAAATTTAAATTTTGAAAAAACCCCCGACCGCGACCTAGTGACCTAGACCGATTTTCATGAAACATGGCTAAGAACACTCCCGACTAACTCAGCTTTCAGACAAAAAAAACTAAATCTAAATCGGTTCATCCGTTCGGGAGCTACGATGCCACGGACAGACACACACACAGACAGACAGACAAACAGACAGACAGACACGTCAAACTTATAACACCCCGTCGTTTTTGCGCCGGGGGTTAAAAACGTAGCTTATCATCCCTTCAACTGTCTCCACTTAAAAAATCACGTCGATTCGTAGCTCCGTTTTGCCGTGAAAGACGGTCAAACAAACAGACACACACAGTTTCCCATTTAGAATATCATATGCAATGCACCTTTTGAGAAAAAGTGTTTCGAAATAAAATTATTGATAGTGTATACGCACCTTGAGCACTAAGAACTTCATGAGTATAAATAAATAAATAAATAAATATTATTGGACATTCTTACACAGATTGACTGAGCCCCACGGTAAGCTCAAGAAGGCTTGTGTTGTGGGTACTCAGACAATGATATATATAATATACAAATACTTATATACATAGAAAACATCCATGACTCAGGAACAAATATCTGTGCTCGTCACACAAATAAATGCCCTTACCGGGATTCGAACCCGGGACCCGGGACCCGGGTCACTACCGACTGCGCCAGACCGGTCGTCGGTCGGTATGTTGCCAAAAAGCACCTCTCGTCCAATCAAAGTTACGCTCTCATTTTAAAATTAAAGTAGTTCCGTCACTTTTTAACTCACGACACAAAATTGACGGGGCACTAAAAGTTTGACGTGTCTGTCTTTCGCATTGTAGCTCCCGAACGGATGAACCGATTTAGATTTAGTTTGTTTTTGTTTGAAAGCTGAATTAGTCGGGAATGTTTCATGGAAATCAGTCCACTGTGTGGGGGGTTTCTTGAAAATTTTTGTGGTTATTTTATAATGAAAACAAAACCAGATCATTCCGCTGCTGGCTGTACCTGCAAAAAAGTCCGGGCACAGTATAAGGATATATCAGTAGTTAATCTCCGGCAGCGGCGGCGCGGTCGTTACTACTGCGCAAGGTCACGCAGGGTTGTACAACGTTACTATAATCGACTTCGTACAATGTAAGTTGTTGTAAATCTAATAGGTACTATTAACTGTAAGTAGGTTTTAGTATAACAATACCACGTCATGACACCACATTAGTCAGTATTGAAGATACAAAAAATCATTATAAATATATTACTCTCATACGCGCAATAGTAGATTGTGTAACAATAATTGCAAAAGCGTTAATTTAAGTGTTCATTTTATATGTTTTCTCTAGAATACACCCAATCCATCACAATAAAAAAAAGATTCGTTTGAACTAGAAACGTAGGTACCTACTGTCCTACTCGTATTAGTAACTGTGTATGGCGCTATGCTAGTACCAACGCTCTTTCTACCTTTTTATCTAATAAAGATTCAAGTACGTATTTGTTTCTTAAATACTGACGAAATCATATTTACATAAAATGTTTGAATAGATGTTTGCACAATATTTAAGTAGGTACCAAACTTTCGAGCTAGATAGATCGCAGCATCTACCTAAATGTCGTTACAGATAAATCCTTATTGATTTTAATGTGTCATTCTAGCTTTAAATCTCACTTTTACGCCATTTACGTAAGCAATAATGTACCTAACACTGCAAATATATAACAACCACTTACTTTTCTGGGTGTCTAGGAATTCTAAAGAATGACATTTCCGCATTTTGAGAACTTTCCATATACCCATAAACACTACAGTAACGAAAATATGTCTTCGGTGCTGACGTCATTTTCTCCCGAACTCAACACGTCAACACAGCGCGCAAACGCGGCCCCGACTGTCCAGCCCAATAATCACCAGTTTCGCATGTTTTCGCCGCATGCGAGGGGAGGGAGGGGGACACACCGCGCGGCGTGAAGTTTGTAAGAAGAGTTATTACTGGTTTTATACTGTGGTCCGGGTGAGCAAACACAAGCAGTCATTACCGATCGCAGGAGCTGGCAAGTGGTCTATTGTTGCTACCCCTCCCTAGGGACCCTAGGGCTCAACCCTAGCGTGTAGTGCGTTTGGTGACGATTGGCTTTTGCGATGTGATTGCAAGATTTTTTTTATAAACCTTTTTAATAAGTGTGAAATATGTATGAAATTCTTGAGGTTGTTGGTACTTTTCGAGATAAAAATAAGTTTATTATAATACACAAACAGTCACTACTGATTGCAGGGGGCTGGTAAGTAGTCTATTGTTGAAACATCTCCCTAGAGAACCTAGGGCTCAACCCTAGCGTGTAGTGCGTTTGGTGACGATTGGCTTTTGCGATGTGATTGCAAGATTTTTTTTATAAACCTTTTTAATTAGTGTGAAATTCTTGAGGTTGTTGGTACTTTTCGAGATAAAAATAAGTTTATTATAATACACAAACAGTCACTACTGATCGCAGGGGGCTGGTAAGTAGTCCATTGTTGAAACATCTCCCTAGAGAACCTAGGGCTCAACCCTAGCGTGTAGTGCGTTTGGTGACGATTGGCATAAACGGATACGTTCGCTGGCTCTCTATAAATCTTTGCAAGGTCTCAACGTAAAAATTAGTTTCACTGAAAAATATCTCTAAACGGAAACGTCTGTACTAACACCTGTTTTTGATGTAGGTAACGTGAAACGACACGAAAATGAAATAAAAAAAAACATTAAAAACTAAATTTAAACACTATAATCCCCATATATTGAATAGAATAGAATTCGTTAAAACACACACACACACACACACACACACACACACACAAAATAAACGTTATAAATAAGAAGACATAAACAAGTAGGAGGTGCTACGAAATGGTCTAATCTCAGCATATTGCTGGCGACTTCCAGCGCTGAACTTCCGATCAGACCATCCAGTGAAACAATCACGACAGCTAATAAAAATTATTGACGCTGCGGATTCTCATAATAGCTGACTAAAGTCCGGACGAACGGTTTTAGAACGTGTTTTAAGATATCGTCATCAGATGTGACGTAAGAATGTGTATTTTTTGTGCGTGTAAGTACACGGATCGCAACCTACTGTGGGAACTGCACGCCAAGTTCCGATATGTACAGTAAGCTGCAAAAGTTCATGGCGAATTTATCAATGAATTCATACATAATTTCGAATTGCGAAAATTAAGAAGCACACTGTACAAACAATGTTGGCAACTTGGAGTTGCAGTCCACCTGTATGGTCCCTCTTAAAGAGCTTGAAGGAGCCAATCCTCAACACCGCGACTGCAGCTAAACTAACATTTGGTAATTTTAATCAGGCCCGTTTCATTTGGACTGTAGGGGTAGATGTTATTTGCTCATTCGCCCCTTTCATCGCTAATGTTACGATTACACCATTAAGTCAAGACTTATCGTCGTCAAAGTTTTACTACGGATTATCATTTTATTGTTTCTACAAGCGGAATACAACCGAGTATTGAAAAAGGGTCGTTTTGGTTAAATAAAGTCCAAAACACTCAAGCACATGGGAATATGTATACATTGTTTTTAAGCATTTTTTTTTTATTTATTACAGCAAAAGGTTTTACAAATGAATGTAGATGAAAGTAACGTGAGAGGAAAACTGAGTAAAAGGTGAATGGACTGTGTGAGAGATGATATGAAAGAAGTAAATGATCACTGACGGATGACAAAGATAAATGGAAGAGGAAGGTATGCTGCGCCGACTTCAAGTGACTATGATGGCAAGCGACTGATTTTTAGGGTTCCGTAGTCAACTAGGAACCCTTATAGTTTCGCCATGTCTGTCCGTCCGTCCGTCCGTCCGTCCGTCCGTCCGTCCGTCCGTCCGTCCGTCCGTCCGTCCGTCCGTCCGTCCGTCCGCGGATAATCTCAGTAACCGTAAGCACTAGAAAGCTGAAATTTGGTACCAATATGTATATCAATCACGCCAATAAAGTGCAAAAATAAAAAATGGAAAAAAATGTTTTATTAGGGTACCCCCCCAACATGTAAAGTGGGAGCTGATATTTTTTTTCATTCCAACCCCTACGTGTGATATATTGTTGGATAGGTATTTAAAAATGAATAAGGGTTTACTAAGGTCGTTTTTTGATAATATTAATATTTTCGGAAATAATCGCTGCTAAAGGTAAAAAAAGTGCGTCCCCCCCCTCTAACTTTTGAACCATATGTTTAAAAAATATGAAAAAAATCACAAAAGTAGAACTTTATAAAAACTTTCTAGGAAAATTGTTTTGAACTTGATAGGTTTAGTAGTTTTTGAGAAAAATATGGAAAACTACGGAACCCTACACTGAGCGTGGCCCGACACGCTCTTGGCCGGTTTTTTTTATTACAGCAAAATGAATGATCGAGGGATACTGGATGAAGCTAGCCATCAGTGGCGTAGCGTTAATACAACTCGATTCCCAACGGGTTCCCTAAAATTCTGCAGTACCTATCTGTAGAAGTCCATACAAAACACATCCAGAAAACCCCTCCGGCTTCACCAACGAAAATCTTCACGCTTCGCCACCTAGGCCGCCACGGACGCCAAGATAAGCGGCATACAAGAAGAGGGGGCCTCTCAGTTAGCAGCCGGCGACTGGAGGTTGAAATGATCATGATGACGATGATTTTACAGCAATATCAGGTGAAAGTGGCAACAGCCATGAGGAATAGATAGACACCTGTCCTTATGTCATTAATACAATGAAGACGTGCATCTATCTCGCGGCGACATACTCCCGCGGCATATCAGGCACGATGAGGAATAACAAATTATACAATGAAGGCTGCAAACATATCTGGCCCCGTAGCCGAATGGCATTTCTCCGACGCCAAACGAAAACGAAACGTAGTCCGGCTCTGTCGCGCCAATACGCAAGAGCGATAGGGATAGATATCTACTAGCGTTTCGTTTCGTGAGCGTTTGTGCCATTCGGCTACGCACCCAGGCACGATTTAATTTGTACAGTCAACCACACAGCTGTGCACACAAAGTGGCAAACATATGTATACAGTACTCTGTTGCCTGCACATAAAGGTGTGTTATACATATTTTTGGCCCTTTGTATTCACAGCTGTGTTGTTTCACTATACAGTCATAAAAGCCTGTCACATTTTGTTTTAGTGGTATTTTGTAAGAGTGTATTACAATATCATTGTGGAAAACTGTACATTAGAGGCAAAGATGTAAATTGACTCAACTTATGATCTGATCATTATTTCTACTCAGGACCCCGGGTTCTTACGAGAATAGCAAAAAAGTGTCCAATTAGCTGACTAATTATAAATTATTGGAAGAATAAGGTAAAACATGAAAAAATCAACGAAGCAGTAATTTCACAGGCAGTAAACAGTTCGTTAGGATGTTAATGAGGACGTTAAATATCCCAATCTATATTTACTGCGTACTTACATTTACATAGTCGTAATTGCCCCCAGTCTCACTTAACGACTCTTTAGCACCTTTGTTGAGCATTTTGGAATATTTAGAGACTATCTTGGGACCAGTCTTTAGTAGGTACTAGGTAGCTACTTATTATGCCTTAGAGACCTCTTTCAGTTGTTTTAGATTTGTTTAGTCATATTATAAATAATTGAAGTGCTTGCATTGGTCTACAGTTTAACTTGGGCAATTTTCTTTCAGACACAATTTTACAATAAGCACTATGGTGCATAACACATACACACACAACTACGGCCAAAAAAAAAGAAATATAATAGTAGTAATTAGTATACATAGAATGTTATTATAATAATAAGGAGCCCCTGATTTCCATTCAGGGAGACATATTACTTATATGAACCGGCGGGAGACGAACCATTTATATATAAATATTTTCATTTTGACACTTCTTTATGTGCTGGTCCAAATCTCCCACCTGGCCCCGTAGCCGAATGGCATTTCTGCGACGCGAAACGCCGCAGAAATGTAGTCTGGCTCTGTCGCGCCTAGGGTTGTAAATAGAAAAAAAAACAAATGTTTTTTTTCAGAATTATGAAAAAAAAACATGAAAAAAAACCGAGCACCATGGTTTTTTTTTCTAAATATGGTTTTTTTTTAGATGAACAAATAATACGACAATAACGGTATTTCGTGAGTAGTGAGTAGTAACGTGTTTCAATAACAATAACGTACATTTTAATTCAATTAACATTCAGTATACAAACGTTTATTGGGGAATCCCCGATGCTGCGTGTAGCGTGGAGAGGCGGTGGTGTTGCCAACAGTAAATAGTGATAACAGCTGTTAGAGTAATTATTTATTAATGCCTTATTTTGATTTATCTTACTGTCATTTATGATGAAAGTATTAAAGAATATCAATTGACTAATAGTAGTCACTGGGTTTCCGCAATGTTGGAATGTTATAAAAATGGCGGACAAGCAGTGACGGGGGCCAGTTCGAGTACAGACGAGTAGTAGTGAAGAAGTCTTGAATTATTTATTGTAAATTGGTTGTTAATATGTTTGTTATAAGTGAATAAAGTAAATGTGATGGTACAAGTAATAGTTTTCATCATCAACCTGGTAATATCCCCAACAGTTCAGAAGTTGGACGAAACAAAAATCGATAAGATTTTTGCCACGCCGCACAAGTGTAAGGTTTTTTTTTTTAGTCAAAATAATGTAACGGATTTATTTAACGAAACGTGCATTTAAATTGCTTTGGTAAGTGAGACATGTATTATATTTATTTCTTAAAATTAAACTTCATGTTCTGAAACTGGTTTGATAATCTACCCTCATGGCAGTATAAATTGATGAACTCTCATTATTGTTTTATTTAAAAGATGACTTACTTTTGTACCTAAAAATCTTTTTACAAAAGGTGTGTAACATTACATTGCCCATTAGTTATTGAAACACATAAATCTGATAACTATATGACTAGTATATTCTGGATACACAATAAGCGCCGTCATATGATACGTCATTCAGTTTGTGACAGTAAAATTTCATAAATTAATTGGCATAAGGAAATCGTGGAATTATGAGTAAAGTAAATTTGTATCTTATCAATAGAAATAAAGTTCTGATTACTTTACTTAACTGCTTTATTTAACGATGCCTCGAGTTGTTAAACACAAGCCATTTTATGTTGTTTCCGAAAAGTGGTGTAATTTATTCCAACGAGGCAATTGTCCTGCTGTTGTATTCTGTTATTATAATATAATTATACATATTCGAGCTTATCAAGTTATACAGATCAGATAAACAATTAAACATTCATGCTGAATGAAATACGCTGTGTAAAATATGTTCTCATAAAGTACTTCAATAATTTAATCCCTCGTGTCCGGTAACACAAGATTGGTAAAAATTATGTATACTTATGAAAAGTTGATCTCAATTCAAACTGAGAATTATAATGCAGTTCTTAATTTTGATATTTAATGCTTTAAGTACGATTTTGAACAAAAACGATTCCTGTTCATTTGCAAATACATATTTAATAGTGAATTTAACATATTATATTAACCGTTAAAATTGAAGTTGTGCAATTGTGGGTAGTTTAATTCTGTTAAGTACTGAATTTAAATAAACAACTTTGATAATAAGGTTGCCAATCCCTGGTATGAATAATGGAGAGTAAGTTGTATCTCTAATCATCTTCAGATATTTTATGATAACTCGTTATAAAAATGTTTAGCGTTTTAAAGTTTTAAAACTCAACGAATTGTAATGTGTTGTTTTTCAACGTTTTATTTCACGAATTGGACTGATTGATCTCATTTTGATTGTTGACGGTATGCTACCACATTTATGAATACTATTTTATAATGGCCAGTGATGGCAGAATTATTTAATCAAAGTAACGTATAAAACAAAATTCTTCGCATTTTACCATGGTGATCATGAGTGATAATTCGATGGGAAATCGAAAAATTACATCTATGGTGTGAATAAATATCATTAAGACATGTTTCAGACTATTAGTAAATAAAGTAATATCTGTTTGCTTCTTAAGAATAACGATTCAATCTTGATATGCTTATATATTATGGTGCATGTGACATGACATGGGTGATGGTCACATGTAGTCATATGTAGAGTCATATGTAGAGTCATATGTAGAGTCATATGTAGAGTCATATGTAGAGTCATATGTAGAGTCATATGTAGAGTCATATGTAGAGTCATATGTAGAGTCATATGTAGAGTCATATGTAGAGTCATATGTAGTCATATGTAGAGTCATATGTAGAGTCAGTCATATGTAGAGTCAGTCATATGTAGAGTCAGTCATATGTAGAGTCAGTCATATGTAGAGTCAGTCATATGTAGAGTCAGTCATATGTAGAGTCAGTCATATGTAGAGTCAGTCATATGTAGAGTCAGTCATATGTAGAGTCAGTCATATGTAGAGTCAGTCATATGTAGAGTCAGTCATATGTAGAGTCAGTCATATGTAGAGTCAGTCATATGTAGAGTCAGTCATATGTAGAGTCAGTCATATGTAGAGTCAGTCATATGTAGGTCATAGAGTCATATGTACGCGTAAACTCGAGTATTTTGGCCCCAGTATAAAATAATGACTTGAGCCAGGGTATTGCACAATGAATCGTATCTTGTGGAATAAATGGTTGACGCACGCGGATGGACGTGCGGGATTTAGAGCGCGTGGATGAACGTGCGAGATTTAAAGCGCGTGGATGAACGTGCGAGATTCAAAGCGCGTGGATATACGTGCATAACATTTAAGCACGTTGATGAACGTGAAAGACTTTCATTTCAACCTTTATAAATACATGAAACATGAATATAAAAGTACAACATAAATGACTGTGCCTTAATATCAGAATGTATATTATTTGCGACTTTTGATTGGATAAAGCAGTACAGCAATAATTACATATTTATCTTTTGGCTACGTGTAATACGTGTATCCAGTTCTTTACATGTTTTATAGTCTTAGGTGATCAAGAATAAAGTAACAAAAAAAAGAGACTTTATTGATAACATATAAAACTTATTACCTAGCAGGTTTAGCTCGTAAAATATTAAAAGTGAAGTACTTAAACTTTGTATCGGTTATGAAGAGACCTATTAGATTTAAAATAAAATCGTTACTAACGACTAGTTTCCTTTCATAGATAAAAGAAATAAATTGAAAATGTGCAATTTGAAATCTAGAGAGCAAACATTAATAATCTTTTGTCTTTAAATTCGCGATAGCTCTTCATGAAAAGAAAATATATACTTGCTTTATGTGTGAATAGACCTTTTGATAATTAAATGAATTGCTTACCACTTGCGGCTTGTAATCAGCGCGAATAAAGATACGTCGGATATCGTATTTGGTTTTTCATACGACACGGTATTTATAAAAAAAAGAGATTATGTATATAATGTCTGACGGGTGTCGCTATTGTTGACCTGTAACCTAAATAGTATATGTACAAAGAGTTTTTCTATTTCGGCATACTATTGCATCAATCTTAGCTAGTACCTAAAATAATAATAATAATAACAGGATAAAAAAAAATAATAATAAGGACCTACACCGTAGTCGTGTACTTGCGATTAGTCTTAAATGGTTGCGTAATATAATATGTTTACGTTACAAATGGTAAATATTAACTAGGCGCGATATTTTATTGACAGGTCATTTGAGTATTTAAAGATTCTGTAAATGTGTATGATATATACATCTGAAAAATCTTGAATATAATTACTCAGTATATATAAACAGTAGATATATTAATAGGCGATGACAATAATTTAATTAATCATAACGACTATCGATACATTATGACTTATTGAATTGATTACCGAACCATAATCGTTTTACCATAATTTCGAAGACAGTCGAAATTATGTTCCTAAAGAAAGTGTTGCAAGTTTCAGATCAAGGACCGAGGAGCGTCCAGGTGAAAGGGCCAGGGTCTGGTATTCGTTTACCACCCAGGAGTGCCCAGGTGAGAGGGTCGGGGTGTAGATTCACTTCCGACCCAGGAGTGCCCAGGTGAGAGGGTCAGGGTAAAGATACCTCTGTTTCGATCGTCCACCGTGGGTCCTCATACGCTGGCATGGTATGCGAGCTTGCGTCTGGCGGCGCAATGTCCGGCGTCCGTGATGAGCAGCATCGGCAGCACTATCCAGGCTGACAGAGCTTGGGTGGCCCATGATGCTGTTGCAGCGGACGGGTACATCATGTTGCCAAAGCCCGTGGCGGCACGGGAATTTCATTCAATCGTATGATGAGGTGGTGATGTCATAAAACCGTGTAAATGTGTTCTTTTTGCTTGTTTCGCGAGTGAAGTGTGAAGTGAAGTGTTGCATTGTTTACTTAAATATGTTTATAACTTGTGAAATTAATTTAATTATCATAATTTAATTAGATGTAATGAATTCAATTGGATGTAATGAATTTAATTAGATGTAATTAATTTAATTGTATCGAAGTTAATGTTATTCATATATTTATTTTTCACGGGCCTATATTTCTTGATAAGATTTATGGAAATATTTAAAAATCCATTTTATAGGATATCGTAATTATGGGGTAAAGGTATCGGTATGAAGTGAAGTGATGTTTTGTGTTTCTATTGTTTAAGAATTATTTCAAATGCATATTATACTACACTTTTATAATCTTTTTCTTGTATAAACTGATATTGTCTTTCTTTTGAATTATTTCACATTAAGTTTTGGCGAAGGGTCTCGCCTCGAACAGGATGGCCGAGCTGTTAGAGTAATTATTTATTAATGCCTTATTTTGATTTATCTTACTGTCATTTATGATGAAAGTATTAAAGAATATCAATTGACTAATAGTAGTCACTGGGTTTCCGCCATGTTGGAATGTTATAAAAATGGCGGACAAGCAGTGACGGGGGCCAGTTCGAGTACAGACGAGTAGTAGTGAAGAAGTCTTGAATTATTTATTGTAAATTGGTTGTTAATATGTTTGTTATAAGTGAATAAAGTAAATGTGATGGTACAAGTAATAGTTTTCATCATCAACCTGGTAATATCCCCAACACTACCAACTACAGATTTCGTAAATGTTACTTTTATAAGACCATAAATGAAAGTTATTTGATTAAATTCGTTTAATAGTTAACATTAAGTCTAAAAAACCGTATAAAAGTATTAACTACTTTGCAAATTTTGAGATTTCGTACTTTAGAAAAAAAACATACTCCAGAAAAAAAACTGTTTTTTTTCACGGTTTTTTTTTCATGTTTTTTTTTTGAAGCCAGAAAAAAAACCGTTTTTTTGAAACCCTAGTCGCGCCAATACGCAAGAGCGATAGATAGATAGCTACGAAATGTGTGCATTCGGCTACGCACACCGGTCAAGTATCCCGGGCTTCCCCTATGCATTAAACAACATTATATTCTTCTATCAATTAATTTATAGAAATAGTTAAGTCTATTCATGACAAGTATGAAATATGTAAGTTATATTAAATAATAATGTAGTTCCACAGATTTAGGTACTGTATTTATTTTACTATACTCTTTACGAGTATTTCGTTCACATGTTACTTAATAATACCAACATTAATTTCAAAGTTAAACTTACAGGCAATTTACATCAATGTAAACAAGTTATTGTTGCAAAGAAGACAAAGAACGTCTCAGAAACTGCCGCGGAACTACAATGGAACTTCGGCGGAACTTGTGAGACGTAAGACTGTGATGCAAATGAATAACGTCACATACACGCGGGTTGTTCCTGTCTCGACTCTTTCTACAAATTTGTAAAGTCACGGGTCGAACGCGATAAAATAACATTTTTACCATTTTTGTGTTGTGCAGAGCCCGGTCAAGTACGCACGCAGTAGAAGGAAGTGGAGTGATGATGAACAGTCAAACCACGCAGTCCTTTAACAGTCATGTATTACAATAATGCAGACACGGTAAAGGTCGTCACGAAAACGGAAACTTAGTAAATATAGCCTATAATATATGAGATCTAACATTCTAACGTTGTTACCTATGCGGTCTGTATAGAGGAAGTGACCGAGTGACAGTTGAATGACAAGCGATACGTTGCCAGAGTCAAAACTAAATAAAGACTCCCATGTATGGGCATGTCATGATCTCATGATACAAGTGTGCCATTGACTATCCAACATTTTGAACGTTTCGGCCAGGTTGCACTAGCCGTGGTTGCGGCAGACTGAGAGCCTGGCCAAAACGTTAGAAAACATACATACATACAACATATATACAATCACGCCTGTATCCCATAAAGGGGTAGGCAGAACACATGAAACTACTAAAGCTTCAGTGCCACTATTGGCAAATAAGGGGTTGAAAGAAAACAAAACTGTGACATTGCAGTGACAGGTTGCCAGCCTCTCGCCTACGCCACAATTTAACCCATATCCCATAGTCGCCTTCTACGACACCCACGGGAAGAAAGGGGGTGGTGAAATTCTTAACCCGTCACCACACAGGCAACAAAAAACGTTAAAAACGTTAGAAAAAAAGTTAAAAATGTGTATGACTTAAAAACTACTTAGTATTAGGAAAGGAAACAGGAAATTTTAAAAATCTTTAACTCACAAATGGGATACAGATTTTGATGAAAGAAGGATATCAGAATCATCTCTCGAAAATGTCTTTTTCTTCAACTAGGCCTAAGGCTTTAATTAAGTTATTCATTTAATAAATTGGTTAAGTCGATTACGAGTAGTAGGTACATTGAAGAACTACGATACCACAAACACGGATGCAGGTGGACATAATTAGAAATGGCTGGAATACAATTTTGTATATTGACATATATTCTTTAAATATTGTCTCGTGAATCCCATCGCTTTTTATTTAAGTTTTAAACCTATTCACGTTTGACGGTTTGTTGTTGTTATTCTTGTTGTTGTTGTTGTTGTTGTTGTTGTTGTTGTTGTTGTTGTTGTTGTTGTTGTTGTAGTCCTAAGGCACCCCAGAGGTGCAAAGCCTTTACCAGCTCGCGCCACGCCTTCCTATCATCAGCGACTCTCGTGGCCTCGCTCCAGCTCAAACCAGCCGCTCGTAGCACATTTTCGACGGATCGCTTCTATGAGTGAACCAGCCAAAAGCAATGCTTGCGTTATTTCCTCGTTGTTGTTGTTGTTTGTTTTGACGGTATACCAAAACATTATTAAATTGGAATTCCTACATAATTATTACACATGATTTCTAAAAAACAATTCCAAAATGTATCCTGTCCTGTAACTCCAAATTTGTTATTTCTACGACGAGAATACTAATTACGAAGACCGTTTACGACAAGTGTAATATTGTTTATCACGAATACGCCTCTTAATTAATGATGATTAATGAGTTTACTTGACAACGCGACGAAAACCGGGTAATATTGAATAATGTGACATCATATTCGATAACTTAATGAATACCCGTCGTTGTGTTAATATTGGGGTAATATGGGATATTAATCATAACATAACATAACATACAATCACGCCTGTATCCCATAAAGGGGTAGGCAGAGCACATGAACTACTCAAGTTTTAGTGCCACTCTTGGCAAAATGGGGTTGAAAAAAAAAAAAAAAAAAAAAACACCACAATATTAATCACGTATCATTTTAAGGTAAATAGGTATACACCGTGTCCAATAAATGATATGACAACCTTTTAAGCTAGTTAGGTGGCCA
The DNA here is from genome assembly GCF_023078275.1 of Leguminivora glycinivorella. Taxonomy (NCBI): domain Eukaryota; kingdom Metazoa; phylum Arthropoda; class Insecta; order Lepidoptera; family Tortricidae; genus Leguminivora; species Leguminivora glycinivorella. The sequence continues at coordinate 9,855,112 of NC_062983.1, forward strand.
CATGTCCATATCGTACTCATCGCATTCGCAATACGTCCAGTGATATTGCGATACGTACGGCGCGGATCAAGTGACGCACTTGTGTGGCTTTCTATATAAAAATAAAACTAAATGCGACGCGTCCGATGCGTGCGATGCGAATCTGTTGGACGCTTAAATTTAATTAGGTATCTACAGGGCACCTTCAGCCACTGGTCCCACCGTGAGCTAGTAAACTATGAGCTATCGGCTATAAAAACGAACAAAAGATAATCACTCCCGTGTAAATTAAAGAGACACGGCGATGTTTATAGTTACTCGCTCAGCGGTGAGCTATCAATATCGCCGTGTCTCTTTTATTTGCACGGATATGCTTATCTTTTGTTGGTTTTTATAGCCGATAAGCTCATAGCTTACTAGCTCGCGGTGGGACCAGTGCCTCAGGTTGCTGGAACGTTGTGTTATGTAAACTTCAGAAAAGTTTCCTATTAGAAGGCGAAAAGCCAACAACATAGCAGCTAAGAAGAAGGCAAGAGATATAATTGGGTGTAGCCTAGCAGGGACAGAAATTATGGCCATTGCTGGAGTGTTCACTTTTTAAATATCCGGTCTGAAAATTTCGCTTGTCAGATCTCTCAAATGCAATAGTTATTGCAAAAAAAATACTCCTATGGTATGCATTCTATACTTGCACTTTCCTGACTCAACGGTACCCAAAAGCCATTAGGTGTCAGTCAAGTCTTGCAACAAGATGACGAATAAGGAATTTTACAACACCTGCAATGCAGTGCAAATAAAATTCTGAAACCCCCACAACAGTATTTAGCTCACAATTGGGGTAAACTTCGCAACGACCCGGACAACTTACCCAGCTATCTTTTGTAAATTAGTTTCAACAATGCGGTAGTTTTGGAGCTGCACTCACATCAACCATTTATTCGTTAACGTATTCAGAGGACATTAATGTAGTACTGCTATTGTTTGGCTTTTGGCGTAATTTATAGTGAGGATAATAGGGACAGTTAATTTATGATGTATGGTAGGTACAAAGACAATATACAAGTCAGTACATATTATTTTTATGTTTATAGGAAATGACAAAAAAAAATACCTCGAACTCATAAGTTAGACTGCTATATGGTGGCCTAGCGGTAAGAGCGTGCAACTTTCAATCAGGAGGTCGCGGGTTCGAACCCCGGCTCGTACCAATGAGTTTTTCGGAAGTTATGTACGAAATGTCATTTGATATTTGCCAGTCGCTTTTCGGTGAAGGAAAACATCGTGAGGAAACCGGACTAATTCCAATAAGGCCTAGTTACCCTTTGGGCTGGAAGGTCAGGTGGCAGTCGCTTTCGTAAAACTAGTGCCTACGCCAAATCTTGGGATTAGTAGTCACAGTGGACCTCAGGCTCCCTGAGTGTCAAATGCCGGGATAACGCATGGAGGATGATTATGATTGATGACCTATTTCGAATCAAAGTTAGCAGAAGATTAGATTTAAATTAATATTTTTAAGAATAAAATGACAATATATTTATAAACCTGGCTTAGCCTACACTGATGTCACTAACTAGGTTATAATTTTATAATATGTACATGTAATAACCTTTTTCTCAAACCTATCCCATTATAAATAAAAACCGAACCACAAAATTCAAATTTTGAATAAACCCCGAAAAGGACTTATTTTCATGAAACATGGCAATTCAGATTTCAAACAAAAAAAAACTAAATCAGTTTATCCGTTCAGAAGCTACGATGCGACAGACAGACACACACATAAATAGACAAGACATACACGTCAAATTTATAACAACCCGTCGGTTTTTGCGTCGGGGGTTAAAAACAGATTAGAAAAAACTTAACTCTGTAATTTTAAGGTCATCCAACTAAACATTTTTATAAAAGGGTTAGTCTACTTAACACTTTCGAAACCGGGCTCTACGCGGCGCTACGACATTTTCGCTACATACGGGGAAACCCATGTAATCGGCTACGCTTCTACGAGCGGTGTACCCGACAGTCGGGTTCTTGGTAGCGAAAGTGTTAAACCATTCCCAAAGTCAATTAGGTGTATCCTTTTCCGAGTCCAGATTATTCCAGGCTTCTTTCATGTGACGTCTATCCCGAAAAAAAAACCTGTGAAAATGTCGAAACTTTTTCTACAAAGAATATTTAATTGGTTACAATAGAAATAGTTCTAGTTTTATGCCTTCCGCAGTAGAAAAATTGCAGCAGGATATTGGATCAATTGAATAAAGAATTACTTATCTTATAAACTGAAACAAATACCATACAAAAGCGATCAAGCCCAAGCCAAGGTGGCGAAGCCGGGAATGGAACCCGGGTTTCCAGCTAACGCGGCTGACGTGATAAACCGCTACCACCACCTCGACCGCCGAGATACCCGTTAAAAATTTCTCTAGTGTATGTTATCTCTGAAGGCTTTGACTAACTCTAAGGGCGAGCAATTTATGATTCATATAGGAAGTGCAAGCCCAAATTGCTCGCCCTTAGCTCTCAGCCTCTGCTAAACATTTTGGTTATCGTCAGTTATTTTATTTTAATTTCTATTTTTGAAGACATTCGAAAACTTAGGGTGGGTGCAGGATCTCTTTTCTGTTGCCCATCATTACATTACGTTAATTTTATGTGTCCTCTCACAGTCCATCTAGTTTAGGGTTCCGTAGTCAACTAGGAACCCTTATAGTTTCGCCATGTCTGTCTGTCTGTCTGTCCGTCCGTCCGACCGTCCGTCCGCGGATAATCTCAGTAACCGTAAGCACTAGAAATCTAAAATTTGGTACCAATGTGTATATCAATCACGCCAACAAAGTGCAAAAATAAAAAAACCGGTCAAGTGTTCTTTATAATGTTAACCGATTTAAACAATTTTTACTTTATTGGAAAGAAGACGATTTACGTAACATCTCGTATTAATTTGAAGTACTATACAGGGTGGCCCATTCAAATCGGTCAGTATGGGAAAGTCTGAAACTGTAAGACATACGAAGATTTGTTCTTAGGAACCATGTCACCGATTTTGATAAAAAGAAAAACTGCATTCATACAATTAAAAAAAAAGTGTACCCAGCTGGGGAATCGAACCCGGTTGTTTTGAAAAAATAAACTTACACTATTTCTATTCAGATATAGTTTGTGTAGGTCTTAAGCAGTAAATATCTCTAAGAAACATAATGTCTAAAATGAATAAAATGCATTTTTTTCACATACTTTAATTTATCATAGTAGGTGTTCAAAGTGACCGTGTTGAGAGTGAGTGAGTGAGTTGATAGCATTAGTAGTTCTCGAGATATTTAGGAATGTGACAGACGGACAGACAGACGGACAGAGTCGCACCATAAGGGTTCCTGTTGTACCTTTTTGGTACGGAACCCTAAAAATGGAAAAAAATGTTTTATTAGGGTACCCCCCCTACATGTAAAGGGGGGCTGATAATTTTTTTCATTCCAACCCCCACGTGTGATATATTGTTAGTTGGGAATTAAAAATGAATAAGGGTTTACTAAGATCGTTTTTTGATAATATTAATATTTTCGGAAGTAATCACTTTTAAAGGAAAAAAAGTGTGTCCCCCCCCTCTAACTTTTGAACCGTATGTTTAAAAAATATGAAAAAAATCACTACTCACTTGATAAGTTCAGTAGTTTTTGAGAAAAATACGAAAAACTACGGAACCCTACACTGAGCGTGGCCCGACACGCTCTTGGCTGGTTTTTTTGGTTCCGTTTCTATTTAGTTCAGAATAATATTTGGTAGAGAAATCGTCTTAAAATCCGGTCGATAGCAATAGCAAACTAAATTGTACAAGTTTCTAATGGGTTGGCAGCGCGTAGGTATGTGACACTTCTTGAGTTGCAGGCGTCCATAGTTTACGGTGACCGCTTTCCATCAGGCGCACCGTATGCTTGTTTTGCTACCGATGTACCTAATATAGAAAAAATAGGTATTAGGTACCTAAGTACACCAAAGTATTGCAAAGAGACACTGTAAGACAGCACAATGTGTATCCAATGTACAAACGATATGCCTTTATTATACTCCTGATTATATTGAACTAACATAATATTACTTAATACTCAGCGAAAGTCAGCGCTTCGGCTTGCCGTGGCAATATGCTAAGTGGGCTCCCAATCTAACATCTAGATTGTGTTGTATTTATCTCTGTTATATTTGTCCAAACTGATGTTAAATAAAAAATATTATATTCTATACTTACTGTTATTTCATAACTATGTGCGCACCCGCAAAGCTAAACTTCTCAGCAAACTGAGGTCTACCGCTTTTCGGATTTCAGTTTTGTTTCAACCATAGGTACTGAGCTGCTACATAATTTATCAATGCTATTTTAAACATTTATAGATATAAAGGATTACTTAGGAGGGCTTATTCTAGAATGGGATGGGATGGGATTAATTGGAACAGGGTGTGTCAATTTCTATAAAACGTACCTTAGTTTTTTTAAATGAAATGGCTTCAGTTTATTGGGACTATTTTGCTAGTGTCAAGGTGATATTATCTAATATTAATTAGTGATTTTGGTACGATAAGTACGACAGTGTACGGTGAATTAGAACTTGTAAATTGATAGCCATACTTTATAAGAGCACGTGGACTACCGGCCGTTGACGATAAAAAGAGGTTAAACGTGGTTCGAGATTAATTCTTCATCAGTTTCCCAGTACCACATTAGTTTACTACGTAATACGCTATCGATATTACACTTTAAACAATATTAAAGAGCAAAAGAAAAAGGAATTATTCACAAGGCGATACCACTAAGATGGCGCTCGAACCGGAAGTCAGAAGACGTACCTTATGGTCTCCGAGTCATCAAGCAAAAACTTCATCAGAAAGAAACTGACACTACATCGTCCTGTCTTTACCCGATCTAGTTTGAGTGATTCTTTACACGTTATTGCAATTTAAAGCTGCTTGGATCATAAGTAAATTTTTTTTTTTTTTTCATTTTTCTGTACACCAGTTCAATTGTACTGGGACAGGGGTCTCAAAAAGATTTTGACAGCTGTCAGTCGTCAACGGTTTTAAATTCAAAATCGAACCTTTCCCAAACTGAAACAGTCTGCGTGCGTAGCAGATATGCTTTGCTCCTGCTTTGTGCTCGTTCGCTCAAATAAACTTTTTTTTGCTTTTTATTTAATCCATGACATTCTCACATCTGGTGCATGTGCTGAGATTTTGTATTTGTGTACAAAAGCTTGTTAGGAAAGTTCTAGAGTTAACACGAAAACAAAGTTCGCGGTTGACGTGGTGGAATTAAAGATACACGCAGCGTGGTGCACGTTAAGCTGTCTTAGTTCCAATGTAGTTTTATTAAGGCACGTCGGTTGGTACTATTGGAACTCGATTGGTAAATGTTCAATTAATAGGTTAAGGGAGTTTGTCACACACACGAGGACAAAATCTTTTAATGGTGACAGTGATTTGTACCTACGGAACTACTTACCACGAACAACGTTAATAGTAAATCGAAGGCATATTTCTCTTTTACTGCAACTAATGCCCCAAAATTGTTATCTTCGGCAATAGATCCTCTGACTTATTACCCAACTCGCCACTGAGAGAAGAAGCTAGCCTGAGGTCCGCCTTCCTGACAATTGGCGTAGACAGGGTACAGTTGTAGACACCAGTTTTACGAAAGCAAGTACCCAGGAGTACCCCGAGGGTATACTAGGTAGTACTTTTCATGTATGTCCAGTACGTAAATCCAGTTTTCCTTCACCGAACACACGTTCAGGGGCCTATTGCATAACAATTTACAACTTGTATTACAAGTGGAACTCTCTTTCTTATAAAATGAATTGGAGGGGGACTACCGCTTGTAATATGAGTTGTAAATTGTTATGCAATAGTCCCCAGTTCGAAAAACTTATTGGTACGAGTCGGAGTTTAAGACCGTGACCTCCAGAGAAAAAGTCGCACTCCCTTAAGGACAATGGCGATCAAATATATGAGGAGACGCGTTAATATGCACACAGTCTAAATCTATGCAAGCTCGTATGACTGTGATGTGACAGGTCGACTGGTCACGTTTTTGACAGGCGTTACATGAGGGGTAACCGAGGGCGGGTTAGCGGCCCTTTCAGCGGGGAGCGGGAGTGGCCATACTGTACGATAGTACTCTTTGTTATACTGTGCCACCATAGCTGAAATACAACAGAAGAAGTACTCGTTAGAAAATAAAAAATAAATATATTATAGGACATTATTATACAGAAAATAAAGGGTGGAAAAATAGTACAAATAGTAGTGGCACTAGCAGCGTTAGTACGTCGGGCTATGCAGTTTTATTGCCAGCTTTAATTCAAGCTAACGTTAGTACCGTTAACAACCGGGTGTTGCCCAAAAGTGTTGTATTGTTAGTGTTATACGACGGCCCACGTACGCTATAAGGACAGGTTTTAGGATAAGCGAGCGGTTTTGTTACTGTTCAAAGTCATACTTTCTAAAGTCGGCCTAATGATTTGACAAGGATTTTAACAACCTCGCCGCTGCAAGTGATATTGGGAACGTCAAACTTAGAAGAAATTACGATTACTTAACGTTTGTAAAGCCAAAGGTCGAGCCAAAGGTACGATCATCATCCTCCTAGGTAACTAGGCCTTATGGATTAGTCCGGTTTCCTAACGATGTTTTCCTTCACCGAAAAGCGACTGGCAAATAACAAATGACATTTCGCACATAAGTTCCGAAAAACTCATTGGTACGAGCCAGGGTTCGAACCCGTGACCTCCGGATTGAAATTCGCTCGTTCTTACCGCTAGGCCACCAGCGCTTGAGCCAAAGGTACGATAAATAATAATAATATATGTACATGCATACGCAAAGCAAAATTGAACCAAAGCTAAACAAAAGACAGAAATAAGTTAAAATCTGCTCATCAAAACCGCTTTTCTTCCACAGCTCGTATGACTTAATTGAAGCTAACCCATATATGCCCATAGGGTCGTTTTCGACCCACTTCTGAAAACACGCTACTACTTATTAAAATAAGTAGGAGAATAAGGTTGCCACCTCAAAAAATAGGGAAAAAAATATACGTGTTGGGCACATAATAATATGGGCTAAGAAGTGTCAGCTGTTATAATGAGTCACTTGGTGTATTTGAGAACTATTGTACCTTAAAATGACGATCGGTCTGGCCTAGCGCGTAGTGACCCTGCCTGCTATGCCGCGGTCTCGGGTTCGTATCCCGGTAAGAGCATTTATTCGTGTGATGAGCACAAATATTTGTTTCTGAGTCATGGACGTTTTCTATGTATATCATCATCCTCCTTGCGTTATCCCGGCATTTGCCACGGCTCATGGGAGCCTGGGGTCCGCTTGTATATTATATTTATTTGTATATTTATTCTTTTTGTATATATATTATACAGTTGTCTCGTCTCGTTGTCTGAGTACCCACAACACAAGCCTTCTTGAGCTTACCGTGGGACGCAGTCAATCTGTGTAATAATGTCCTATTATTTATATTGATTTATTTAATCGAACTTTTGATTGTTGATGTAGATGGCTGAAGATACTGAGATACTGCGACTGATACGGATATTGAAACTGAAGAGCCGTGGAATGTATGGGACCCGAATTATACCTCTATGACTCTTCTTTTTCCGCACAGACTCTAATAGTTACGCATATTAAGCTGCAGAATAAAGATACCCCCTAGTCTAAAGCCCCTGCATGTTACTCGCTTTATTTGGTGTACCAGTTGAATTAAATCGGCATAAACAAGTAAAAGAAAAGGAAGAAAGTTTAGTTCAATCAGACACCCAAAAAGTGTTGCGTAACATATGTCATAACTTCCTAAAATTGTAAAAATACGCTTGTCGCTTCGCTAAAAGAATACCACAGCCTTATTCTTACAGCTCAGGCCACTTACATCGGTCGCTGGTAATTCTCGAGAGTTACACTACAGCTGTCTAGGCTAAGGGGATGCGATATAAGCCACTGCACGTTCCTAGCTTTATTTGGTGTACCCGTTGAAATAAATCGGCATAAACAAATCAAAGAAAATTAAGCAAATTTAGTTCAAACAGACGCCCAATAACAGTATTGCATAATCATTTTTATAACTTCCTAAAATTGTAAAATTCCGCTTGTCGCTTCGCTAAAAGAATACCACAGCCTTATTCTTACAGCTCAGGCCACGTACATCGGTCGCTGGTAATTCTCGGGGGTTACACTACAGCTGTCTAGGCTAAGGGTATGCGATATAAGCCACTGCATGTTACCAGCTCCATTTACTTTTATGCTTGGTTAAGAGAATTTGATAATAAAAACAAATATGCTTAGAGTTTCCTTTATATTTGACGACCGAGATCTGGATCAGTCGGTAGTGACCCTGCCTGCTAAGCCGCGGTCCTGGGTTCGAATCCCGGTAAGGGCATTTATTTGTGTGATGAGCACAGATATTTCTTCTTGTCATGGATGTTTTCTATGTGTATAAGTATGTATTTATCTATTTAAGTATGTATATCGTCGCTTAGCACCCAAAGTACAAGCATTGCTTAGTTTGGGGCTAAGTTGATCTGTGTAAGGTGTCCTCAATATTTATTTATTTATTTTATGTAACGTCTATGGCTACTTTTTACACCTGTCTGATCTGTCCGGTAAGCAGTCACCGTAGTATGGACGCCTGTAACTCTATTTTGAATGGGTGTGTAATGATTGGTAATATAACATTTTATACAATTTTAGTCCGTCGCTATTGAAACTTACTATACCTACTCACTGGGAACAATAGAAAATATTTAACCCCAAATCTGATACTGCTAAAAGTTTGTATAGTTTTCTGTATCAAAATAGGAACCTAAAATAGAACAAAGAAAAAGGGATGGATAATGAGGGTTATCATTTTACAACCCCCTTAAAATTCTTTGACTAAACATATAATGGGGATCCTCGTGAAATAGAACACCCCTTGTAAGTTGAGTTCGACTAGTTACAAAACACCCTTGCGATACACTTAATGTAGGTGTTCAAAAGAAAATTTGAGACATTGTAGCGATGAGGGATGGAAACCACGAAAAGTGTGGAAATCGGATAAAAAATAACGCTAATATTATATTTATAACCATGGAGAGTAATCAAGGCTAGAATTAACATAAGACAGTCGATAGTATTGGAATCCAATTTGACTAGATATTTATGTTTATATTTACACCACCTCTCTTGAGTCTTGATTCTTCGAAAACAGCAAAATTCCATGTTACTTATCCACAAGAGTGCAGAGTAATTTCCTACAAATTTTAACTTGATGTCTTAAGTTGGCTGGAAGATTTTACCTATAAATCGTGATTTTAAATCACAAGTATTGAATAAATTGATGATGTTTTACAGTTAGTACATATTTTGTTTGTGTTGGTGTGTTGTAATAGTTATTGTTTTACAAGGGGGCAAAGTAGTTGTTTAACCGCACGTACCAATATTGATACCTGAGTAAGCGAAAGATTCCAATATTGAACCGCGAGAATAGCGAGTGGTTCAAAAAGTGGAATCTTGATCGTTGCGAGGGTATCAAGGCACGAAAGTTAAACAAACTTTGCCACCGAGTGAAACACAAAAATTTTCACCACACCAACACGAACAAAATACTGACTATAAAACATCAAAATAAATCAACCCCATCAATTTATTCAATATTTATGATTCAAAATCATCATTTATAGGTAAAATCTAGCAGCCAGATTAAGACATCGAGTTCAAATTTGTATGAAATTACTTTGCCCCCTTGTGGATAAAATGCAATTTTGCTATCTGTTTTCGAATAGCAAAGAAAGCCTTTACCAGTTGGTGTGCTGAAAAATATTATACTATATAAATAAAATATTCCTGCACCCAAATCTTCGATGTAGTTGTAGCTACATAATTAAATTATAAATTTATAATATGCCTGTCTTCAATAAAACGTCTGAAGTTCTAACACACATAGGCCTTCGGCTAGTTAAGGTACAAAGGTGCCTGCCGATTGATTCGCACAAGGTGCGGATCAGGGATACCGGCCAGGCGCTCGTTAACTATGTTTGAGAATCCGCTTTCAAAGTTTGAGAAGCGGAATGGTATAGTTTTCTAGCTAGGGTTCCACCAATTGGCAACTATTTTTGATGGTTTAATGACAGTTTAGTTGCTAAAAACTGTTATTTTTTTTTATCAATGTTGAAGTGTATATCCGTACTTTATAAGCTTCATCAGTGACATATGCGGCTGATAAAAAATGTAATTAATAACCAAAATAGGTACTTAAAAATTAAAAGAAACAAAAAAACGAAAGTTGTTAACAAAAATTAACTCACTATCAGTTTTGTGACGATAATTATAACGATAAAATATTGTTTTTGTGTTAATTACATGAAGCGATAATCTACATTCAGAATGTGAAAAAAGTTATTTTTTAGACAGATTTTATGCAAAACTGACAGCGAGTTAATTTTTGTTAACAACTTTTGCTAAAATTGGGGGGACCCAAATTCTGAAAATGCCCAAAATCAATAAACTCGCGGATCGAAAATACAAGCCCGTCACTCTACGAATTGAGCTACAGAGAGTATTTATCGAGACAGTCATAGATATTAATTTGGTCTAAATAATAAGTTTATCCAGTTCTCCTATATTGTTTATTTTCCTTACCATTCGCCGTCGGTAAGATGACGTCCCACCATGTGTAAAGTTTTCGGTTGTTTTTTTTTTTCTTTTTACTACACCGTGTTTTTTTTGTTTTCCGTTAAATTCGACATGTCGAAGTTCGTTATCAGGAACCACCCTGTATATGATGATGATGATGCTGTCATGGCCGATTTCGGCCACAGCGACTGCGTGTTCTGGAACAGACAATTTCAAGAAACAGAGTGTAGCTGTTCCACTCTCTGGTGTGCCTTTACGTGGCTCGCGTACCCTATCTTATGGCTAAATTTTCGAGCACATTTTGGGCACGTCAGCACACCACCTATATAATTGTAGGTCATTGAGGATGGCGGGCGGGCTTTAAGCTCATCTCGTTTCCGGTCGAGTTCAACGAGGCGTTCAGTTTCAAATTCCTTTACTCTATCATGAACGAGACGTCGCCATTCGGGCCGCTGCGCTGCCTTCTGCTCCCAGTCAGAGGGCTCAAGTTTGCACCTCTTCATGTGTCTTTTCAGAACATCCTTATATCTTAAGTACTGGCCACCGCTCTTACGCTTACCGCTCTGGAGTTTTGAAAAGAAGATGCGCTTCGCCACTCTGCTTTCTGACATCCGAGAAACGTGCCCACACCACCGTAGCTGCCGCCTCATTAGATGAGCCTCAATGCCCCCGACGTTTGCGCGCCTCAGAACATTTGTATTTCTGACTCGGTCCGACCATTTGATGTTCATAATATCTCGGAGGCATTTGAGGTGAAATCTGTCGAGTGTGCGGATATGCTTCCGGTAAAGGACCCACGTCTCGGATGAGTAGAGCAAGTTTGGTAGCACTGCTGCCATGTATACACCAATTTTAGTGGAGAGCTTTAAGTCATGACAGCGAAATACCTTGGCCCGTAGTTTCCCGTAGGCGGCCGCTGCAGCACTGATTCTAGAGTTAATCTCAACATCTAGGTCGCACTTTGATGTTATCATGCTACCAAGATATCTAAACCTCTCCACCCGCTTTAGCAAGTCGTCACCGATGCCTACACACGAATTTGTCGGGTTGTCTTGGGCGTCCATAACGTCCATGACTTCGGTCTTTTTGACATTAATTTTTAGTCCAAATGTGGTGCAAGCATCATTAAGGCTTGAAATAAGTCTTTGCAGGCCTTCCGCAGAATTAGACACAAAACAAAGATCATCCGCGTACATGATTTCCGTCATGACATCATATGACACTTTGGTACGGGATCTAAACCTTGAGATATTAAAGAGTCCCCCATCCATGCGGAAGCGAATGCCTATGCCTTCTGACAAGCTTTTCATAGCCTCTCGAACTACGAATGAGAAATAAAGTGCAAACAGAGTTGGTGCAAGTACGCAACCCTGCTTAACTCCGCATGAAACAGAGAAAGGCTCAGATTGCTCACCGTTGATGGTAACGCAGCACTTCATTCCATCATGTAGGAGTCGTAATAGCTTCACGAACTTGTCAGGGCATCCAAGCTTTGCTAAAATTATCCAGAGAGCTTCGCGGGGGACACTGTCGAAGGCTTTCTCTAGATCAACGAAGCATAGGAACATGGGTTGGTGCTGTTCTCTGCTTTTCTCAAGCAACTGACGAACGGAAAATATGCCTTCGCATGTCCCCCTATCTGCCCTGAACCCGAACTGGGTTTCAGGCAGTATATTTTCCGATAGAGGCAGCAGACGGTTGAGGAGTATTCTAGCGAACACTTTTCCCGGGGTGGACAGTAACGATATGCCCCGATAGGAGTTACAGTCGGAACTATCTCCTTTGTTTTTGTATAGGGAACATATTTGGGAGGTTTTAAAACTATCTGGTACTTGTTCCTCGTCCCACATACGAACAAATAATTTCCACAAGGTGTTATGCAGGTTATCACCTCCGTATTTAAGTAACTCTCCGCAGATGTTATCAACACCCACTGCCCTTTTGTTTTTCAGCTGCCTTATTGCAACTACAGTTTCTTCAAGCGTCGGAGGATTAGCGAGCTCTGTTTTTGGCGACGACTGCGGTAGTGAGCTAATGAACTCAAGATCTGCTTGTCGATCTACGTTAAGCAAGTGACTGTAATGCTGCACCCAACGATTCATTATACCTTCCTTGTTGGTTAGTGAAACGCCATCAACAGATTTTATAGGAACAGAGCAGTGCTTTGCTGGTCGTATCAGCTTTCTAACCTCACCATAAAAAGCTCCCAGCTGGTTGGTATCCGACAGCCATTGTAAATACTGCGACTTTTCTTGCCACCATTTGTCTTTAGCATCCCTGGTAAGTTTCCTTATTCTTCTGTTGCTTTCTTTTATGCTGTCTAAGACTCCCACCTGTTCCACATCTCTGCTACCCAAATTTAGCTTTTTGAGAAGCTCTCTGTGTTTGCTAAAGGCCGCAGTGAATGTCTCATCATTTTCATCGAACCAGTCCTCCTGTCTATGAGGTTTGACGCCCAACACCTGAGAACTAACTTCGATGAGCTTCGTAGACAGTGTCTGCCAGGATGTCTCAAGAGCTTCACTTTGAACATCAAGTGAAGACAGAGCTTCATTTGCAGCTTGAACATATAGCTCTCTCGTCGTAAGGCTTTGAAGATTTTCTATATTAGTGCGCACAGTTCTAACAACATTACGCCTGCGAGGCCGACGGAGTCTTATGTTAATTTTGGATACCACAAGTCGGTGGTCAGTCCAGCAATTGGCGCCTCTCATGACGCGCGTAATTTTCACTTGGCCAATGTCCCGGCGACGCACTATGGCATAGTCAATAAGGTGCCAGTGTTTTGAACGTGGATGCATCCAAGTAGCCTTGTGCTTAGTTGGGAGTCTGAAAAAGGTGTTAGTTATAGATAAATCAAATTGGGTACAGAGGCTAAGTAGAAGCTGTCCATTGCTATTCATATTCCCGATGCCATGCCTACCAAGTACATCAGGCCAAGCTTCATAATCGCGTCCAACTCTAGCATTAAAGTCTCCCAGTAGCAATATTTGCTCACGAGCTCTGACTTTTGAGAGAACTTGCGTAAGTTCTTCGTAGAACTGATCTTTAATGTCGTCTGATTTATATAAAGTTGGCGCGTAAATGCTAATGACATTTAGAAAGTTGTGATGCTGCAGGTGAAGTCGCAGAGAAATAATACGGTCCGAGATGTAAACGGGACACTCTTCTAAACGTTTAGCAATTTCAGTTTTTATGGCAAATCCGACTCCTGAGCGCCTAGGTTCATGCGCAGCTGTGCCTTTCCAAAAGAATGTGTAGCCGCCACCCTTCTCCAGTAACTCTCCTTCATCAGCAAGATGCGTTTCGCTGATCGCAGCTATATCGACATTATAGCGGCGTAGTTCTCGTGCCACTATAGCTGTTTTTCTCTCCGGACAGGAATTACCCTCGCGATCGAGAAGAGTGCGCACATTCCAAGCACCAAATATAAGATTGGCTGATTTGGGTTTATTCGAAGACTTCTTATCTTTTGTATTTCGACCACGTCAGTAGGGATGCATAGGCAGTCGTGGTTACTACCTCCCTAAATTAAGATGGAACAAGCAGTTTTTGGAGCACCTTTTCTAGCTCCCTCCTCGGCTGAGCGAGGAAAGCAGTGCCACCCTAAATAGGGCTGCTTTGTCGCACGGGGTGCTGCCCAATTTGCACTGTTGTTCCTATGCAGCGCAAGAACGACCACTCTCCCCGTGCCGCCTGTGTGCAGGTCTCAGACAAAGCCCAACTTGCAAAGTATAACCACCCTGTATATAACTTTTAATTAAACTCGCAAAAAAATTTTTTCATCGTTTTCATACATAATAAATGAATTAAATAGTGTGACCCTATAGAATACTATTCAAGTTAGTGTCAAGTGATTGACGGCACGTGTTAAAACAAATAACATTGGGAAGTGGTAAAGGCTGTCACAAACGTGTTCAATAATTATTTTTATTTTTTTAATACCTAACTCGATAACCGTAAGAGTTAAGACGCTGGTTTCTAAGAGAAATTAATTGTAATTCACCTAAAGAACTATCCCTTCAAGTTAACGGAATTCAATAAAGACACGGTATATTATAGAATAGTAACATACCATAATGAAATTGGCAGAAAATCAGGGTAAGCCAGCGTTTCCTTCATGCTCAATACTAATCTACCGATCGACTCCGTACGACCGAACGAGTTTATCAAATTTGCCGAGCAGCCCGCATTCACGTGCGGCGGTACCATGGAAACTGTAAACACACTTTGCACTCGAAAATTCGTTGTTTCTACGCGAAGGAGGTAGGGCATAGAGAATGATATTCCGCTTTGTGTGGTAGGGCACAGCATAGCGGATATCATCTCGCTCGAATCTAGCCTAACTGGGGAAGTACCTCCGCCTTACAGAAGATCACAGCCAAATAGCACTAGACCCTACTCATAGTGTTATGTTCCTGCCGGTAAGTAAGGCTAAGGTGCGGTGTGCTGGTGACGGAAGGAACTAGTTTGTTCCGTCTATTGTCCTTTGAGTCGTCGGCAACCCAAACCCTCCTTAGGACTTGTACACTCTTTTTTTCTAACTTTTGAACCATATGTTTAAAAAATATGACAAAAATCACAAAAGTAGAACTTTATAAAGACTTTCTAGGAAAATTGTTTTGAACTTGATAGGTTTAGTAGTTTTTGAGAAAAATACGAAAAACTACGGAACCCTACACTGAGCGTGGCCCGACACGCTCTTGGCCGGTTTTTTTTGTTGTGTACTAAACACAGCAACAAGTAGTGTACAAGTTTCGAATGGGTTGGCAACGCGCACGTGACACTCCTTGAGTTGCAGGTAACGGTGACCGCTTTCCATCAGGAGGACCGTATGCTTGTTTGCCACCGACGTAGTAGCACACTCAATGAAGCCTATCTCGCGGGAAATAATTCATGTATAGGTGAATTTTGGCATAGTTGTCGGGAATGGTGTTCTAATCCACATACTCAAAGTACTGATGGGTAGGGGGGAGCTAACGGGTGAAGGGGGTGTAAAGGTCCCTTTTTTTAGTTTTTCGCGAATAACTTTTAAATTGTGGCACATAGCAAAAAATGTTCTTAAACACAAGTAATCTTCATAAAATTCTCTACAAAAAAGTCTCATACACTTTTTATCTGGGACCAATCGATCATGAGATATGGAAGGGAAAAGATGGACAATAAAGGAATAAACTCATTTGTTTATGAACAATACGTTTATTCTTATAGAGACGCGGTAGCGTGTTAAGCCAGGTCCAAGTAACAAAAGTAGCAAGCAGCACCGTGTGTAATATTACACGAACCATTTGGAGCCACATTTGACCCCCTTCTAACTTTTGAGTTAGAAATGTTATAATGCAACGTAAAAAGAAACCAACGCGCGTAGTAAAAATATGAGCTATAAGCGCTCCTCAAATGAGCCCGGTACTAGCAGCCCGCCTTAGTGCGTTTTCACATTATCCGATCCGATATCGGATGTCGGAAGGATTTCAAAGGCAAAAATCCAAGACGGCGCCTTAAATGTACGGGATATCGGTCCTACTTCGGATATCGGATCGGATAATGTGAAAACGCACTTATCCCGCGAGCGCGCAGCCCTTTATAAGCCGCCGCGCGGCCGGCGCTCGCTCATCCCAGTCGTCCTCAAAACGTCGACGTAAGACCGCCCCACAAGGATGGGGCGCGACCAAATACAGCCCTCACAGCGCCCAGCGCGGAAGTAGTAATAAAACGTTTCTCCTTAGATAATGATAGATATATCTCCTTAGATATAGATAATGATAAAACATCGCGCGACCATGCTTGCCCTGCAGGGTAGGTTTTTATCAGTAGGCATATTACACGGGCACGGCTCGACTCCTCTCCAGTTTGGTGGACTTACGAGGACTTAAAGTTTATTATTTAAACTAAAGCAAGACCGTAGTACCTCCGTACACAGCGACTATAGGTCCGTTCGCGCAGGCATACAAACGGTGGAATTATGCAAACGCCGAGCGACGGCGTTTGTTTGGGCCTTCCGTACCAGTGCGAAATTATTTATGGACCCTTACATGTATGGATGGGTGTATGATAAATGTTTAACTGTATCGGCATCTTATTATAACCATATAATAAGATGCCGATACAGTTAAACATTTTGTTAACAAGATGTAGGTCTATTTATGAAACTTGTGAAGTGTTAAAAATAAATATTATAGGAGAATAAATATTATAAATACATAAATATTATTATTATTATAGGACATTCTTACACAGATTGACTGAGTCCCACGGTAAGCTCAAGAAGGCTTGTGTTGTGGGTACTCAGACAACGATATATATAATATAAAAATACTTATATAAAACACTGATTTAAACTTTCACGATTATTACACATAATTATTTTTAAACAGTCTTCTCCGAGACCACGGGGACAACGCCGTCCTTGAAACGTTGGAGGTCAGTTTAATATGTAGTTATACGCGATTAAGTCCCGATTTTAAAAATAATACTTATATACATAGAAAACATCCATGACTCAGGAACAAATATCTGTGCTCATCACACAAATAAATGCCTTTACCGGGATTCGAACTCGGGACCGCGGCGTAGCAGGCTGGGTCACTAACGACTAGGCTAGACCGATCGTCAAAATGAATTGAAGCTCTGTGGAAAAAAATTTGCAAGGCTCGGAAAAATACGCATTATTTTGGAATCATAAGCACACCTCAGATAATGGCGATCAAATATATGAAAGAGGCGCGTTCCTACGAACACAGTCTAAGCTCGTGTAGGTGAACGCGTACCATGCTTGTATGAGTGAGATATGACAAGTCGATTGGTTGCGTTTTTGTCAGGCGGTAACTGTGAGGTAACCGAGAGCGGGTGGGCGGCACTTTCAGCGGGGAGCGGGAGTGGCCATACTGGACGTAGTAAATACTCTTAATATTATACTCATAATGTGTCATAAGTATCATAACAATAATTTAGGGTGAAGTCACATCTATCAACATCGAGCCGCATTTTTTGTATGAGAAATAACGTCTGCTATTCTTTTAGCAGACGTTACCGCTAGTTCCTTAAAGGTCAATTTTATTACTCGTCCAGTCAGTTAACACATTCGTGGACTCGTATTTTCTTTGGTATATGGCAGATGACGTCACTAGCCGTCCGTGAACGTGTTAAATGTAAAAAAAGTGACAGCGCTGTAATAACTGACTGCATTGCACTGCCAACTCCGCGGTATTCAATAGGCTACTTGCGTCCTAGTTAAGTCAGCTTCTTTTTAAGAACTGTCAAAACAATTTTGAACGGTGTGCTAATATGGAATTAATATGAAATCGAATCGAGTGACGTCACAGTCAATTCAGTTACTTTATATAGGTATTTCTACCTGACTTATTAAATAGAAAATCGATGTACGAGTATTTCCAATAATTATCTGATTCTTTATTTCGTGCATAGTATAAAATATTTTATTTTAAGAACAGTCAAGTTCCCTATAGACCGGACACACATTTTTACAGTTTGCGTTCAGAAGTATACCTAATTGTTTTCATTTCTCCAACTTGAATATATTTTGTTAATATCCATCAAGGAAAATAAACAGAGATATCGCCCTAAGTCGTCCAGAAAATAATGCACGTGCCAACTTTGAAAATGTGACAAATCACATTCATCCCTTTCCGTCGTGTAAACGTGATTCACCCTACACGTTATTAAACCACCAGGAGACAAAACATTAGTTAATTCCCACTTATAATTTAAAGTAGAAACCCCCTAGCTTGTTATTGCTAGGGTGCGTTATCTTATTTGCACAGAACAATATGACAAATAACGTAAGTGTGAACAAACATACAAATACAGAGCAGAAGATTATATAGACTGACAATAGTGACAATTGCCTTATCTTATAGAAAATGCAGTATGCCAGTAGACCTAGATGAAGTGACAATCTTTGACGCTACGTGGCGATATAAAAGCAGCCTCTGTCACGCCACTACCGACAGGGAAAGCTAGCTACGAAACGTAAGCAATTGTTAAGTTGGCTAGGTACCCTGTTAACTTTATTACAATAGTTTCAAATGTATGGCTCTGTAAAGGGTTTATGTTTAATTATTTTTTTCATCATTATTCATTCAGTTACAGAGGGGTCACACTATAGGGTGCTCTTAGCTCCACTCTACTCAGCGTTTGCCGAATTTGACATTCCTTTATTTCAAAACCACTGTCCACCGCATATAAGCTAGTATCGTTTACGAAGCTCGTTTGGTCCTATATTGTGTACGCGCAAACTTGACACTTCGACACCGTCAAATAGCTGAAAGGAACAGTACAGTTTCGTACAACAAAAACCACTATCAAAACGAACACCATATATTTTATCTACCATACGACTGAATAGAATAATACATGCTTTAAGTAAATCCAGACTTAAAATAAATATAGATTGCCAGTCTTTTCTTCAACTCGTCGTTATAAACATGTAAATATGAGTTTACATTTGTCACAGGAAATCTGCTGGTGAATTAAGGAAAACGCAATTTATATGATATTCTAGGATGGTTGTTTGACGTTGTAATTATATTTACTTAACACTCACACTTGAGGACAATAAGCGTTTCCGGAACATGGATACCTCCTTGAAGGACCCATCCGTACTTGAAGCTAGCTTCCAAAAGTAAATTTGATATTATTTTTCTAGTAAGTTTTTTTTTCTTAAATAAAAAATAAAATATGTGGTTGAAACTACATATTTAAATAAATATAATTGCGACACCTAATTATACGGATTTTGGCGTGCATTTCAACTGAGAGATTCCTAAAACTTGGCTCGTTATATGTCTTTTTATAGAGGCGGAGTTGTACGGATTCCTTTTTAAGATACAGCGCGGCAAATCTCGACCGGGGGGGGGCAACTGCAACTGGTCCATTTTTTCCATGTTTTACAATGTTTGCATTATTAAATAGAGTGTCCACCGGTTACATATCGTCACTACTTTGAAAAAATCTCGTATCTCATGCTTTTCCTCAAAGTTAAAACGCAGTAAGTCTACATGCATTCCATACATACTTACTACAATTTTCTTTTCATTGACAGAAGAAGATTCAAGTTTTTTTTCAAAGTAGTGACGATATGGTAGCCGTGTTCAGTGGATACATGTAGAACTCAACATCATAGTGTAATAAAGGAAAAAATGGATCAGTTAGAACTGTCCCCCAGTCGAGATTTGCCCCGCTGTACTTTATTTCACAACTGAACTACTAAAAACAATTTTTGACTCTGACTAAAAGATGGATAAGTAATGTAAGCACTTAAGATGTGCATAATGTACCAAAAATCCTATAAAAACATTGTCTCCACTATTATCTAAAGGAATCTGCGAATACTGACGAAAGATCTTGTTCAGCGAATTTTACAAGGTTTCTAAAAGTGACACTAAAACAAAATGTTACAGTCTCCACTCAGGATATTAGAAGGTACTAGAAGTAAGTCGTTGGACGTTGTCATTAGGAAACAAATTTAGGAGACGAAATGACTGCCTCCATTGGCGCCAACTACGAGAAGACACTTAGCGTCTTAAAACTTGATTGTCTTTAGTGGCATCTACAAGGACTTACTAAGACTCTGGATAAGGTATTAAGGGCCACTTGCCCCACCGAAAATGGGGGATTAACTCGAGGGTTAACCAACCATGGAATTTGACAGATGACAGCCCACTAACCCTGAGTTAAGTGGTTGGTGCAAGTGGGCCTAAGTAGTTAAATCAATGAAGAAGAGCATTGTTTTTAGTTGCTTGTATGCAGTAAAAGATCAAAACGGGCTATTCTTTATGTAAAACTAAACTTATTTATAAATCAGATGGATCAAAGTGAAGTTATTCACATAGTTTTCGGAGTGAGAAATTGTGACAATTAATGATTAATGACGATGTTTTATGGGCACATACTCATAGGATTAGTTGTCACAACGGACCCCAGGCTCTCATGAGCCGCGGCAAATGCCGGGATAACGCAAGGAGGATGATGACTCATAAAACTAGGTACTATGTATATAAGTACTTATATTTAAAAGTTGCATGACTTTTATATTGACACTCCCGCTTTCTACTATACTTTTTTTGAAAATTCATAACCACCACCACTTCTATCAGACAGCAACTTCTTCAGTACTTATAATCAGAGATCGGACGGATTTGCGACATTCTTAGTGACTTACGTCATTTTAATGACTTTTAGTATGAGATGACGCACAAAAATCCGATCTCTGCTTATAATGAATAAATAAATATTGGGGACACCTTACACAGTTTTTTTTATATGTTTATGGTTAGTATTTATCATTATTTTTTGACTAAGTTGTTTAAGATTATTTTAATTCCTTATTTATTGTATTATTATTTTTGTATTTTTGACATATGTTGTTTATGACATTAAAGGTTTTGAATTGAATTGAATTGAATTGAATTGAATTGATCAACTTAGCCCCAAACTGAGCAAAGCTTGTACTATGGATGCTAGTACGTTCACTTATACAAAAACTTAAAAAAAAACCTGAACCAAGAAGCATCGGTTTTTCTCTCCTATTACCTGCCCAAGACCCTCGACCCCCAGACACGTGGCAACATATCCTAATAGGTCTTTTCATCTTACCTTAGTCTATAGTCTCATCCCTCTTTCGTACATCCACTGACCTGTCATCGCGCATCGTTGAAGTGAATTGACGGAGGCTCTTAGTGGAAATTATGACGTCAGCGCAAGTTTTAAGTCACCCCGCGTTTAAAGTTTGACAGGGAATTGAAAAGTTTTGGGAAGAAATTTCTTTTATGCTAAATCTTTAAAGTGTTTGCTAAGTTCATAATTTTGACGCAGATTGACGGACGTTGGAAAAATAAAGGATGGTAAGCGGTGAAGTGTTAAAGGAGGCAAAGAATTTTGTTAAAAGTACCTAAACTTATAAGTAGATAAAATTAAATATGCTTTATGTAACTACCATTATTTATAGACCAAAATATGTAGGCACTTAATTTATTTTACTTTATTTTTATTTCACTTTATTAGTATACAAAACAGATTTCGTACGTAAAACAGGTTTCGTTTAATTACGTACTTAAGATAAAATTATCAGTGATCTATAATAATGTTCAATAGGTCCCTTCTGTTAGATTTATTGATAATGACTTAAGATTAAAATTGGCAACCACTGGCAAACTGTCGCGCACTGGTACTTTTACCTTACATAGAAAATTTTGATAAACATTCAGTTTAAAAAAAATCAACATTAGCAAAGCTTTTTAATTTGCAC
This sequence comes from Leguminivora glycinivorella, assembly GCF_023078275.1. Lineage (NCBI taxonomy): Eukaryota > Metazoa > Arthropoda > Insecta > Lepidoptera > Tortricidae > Leguminivora > Leguminivora glycinivorella. The sequence continues at coordinate 9,877,019 of NC_062983.1, forward strand.
GAAATGAAGGGATTGATTCTTCCGAAGATCAGCGTTGGCGCTCCTAGAACCATATATATGCTGAGTCGGGACCATTTCGTGGCAAATATGTGTGCCTTACCTACCAATTGTGATGTTATGTGTAAGTAATTTCTGTTGTTCATTATGTTGTGTAGCTTTATCATTTTCCATGTATGTTTTTGTATTTCTATTATCTTTCCAAACGGTAATAAGGTACCTACCTAAATTGCGTCACCTGTTCGAACAATGAAAATTTATCCACAAACAGGTGTGAATATTTCCCCTTTCCCTCTGAAACTTTCTGCAATATTCACCCTTCACTTAGTTTACCAGCAAAACCTCAAAAGGTCGAATCTCTCTTACAATTTGTATCTACAATTGCTATTCGAAAACGGAGAAATGGTCCATAAATATGTATGCTTTCAGTTACAGGTACTGACAAATACTTTCATGTGTCGAAGTCTTTATGATATTCATATAGGTTTACTGTAACGTAGCTCATCGAAAACAAAATACCAGAAAATTTTCTGTATGTTCTTTGATGCATGTACGAACTCGTCTACGTGAGGAATTATATTTAGTTTTATAAGCTTTCTGACGAATTTTGATTCTGTTTTCTGTGAAGAAACTTATAAACTACTGCTGTAGCTAAGTAAGTAGCTATCTGAGCGCAAGTGATTCCATGTAAATTTTAAAAATCAAGGATTCACTTCAAAATCAAAGGAAATTCAGGCTACATTTTGCGATACATCAACAATGTAGCAGCGATGCAGAAACAAAACAATGCCGTTAATTATAACGATTTTGTAGAAGCAAAACAAAAAAGAAGAAGCAAATTTCAAAACTCTGGAAGTCTGAATTCTCTGTTAGGTTTGCATTAAATACAGACTTCGCCTAGAAAATAAGCCAAATTGCTTGCTATCAAGCTCTTATCAAGCAAAACTTAATCCTCTGAAACTAAATTAAACTATACTTTCAACGTGTTATATTAAATTTAAATACTAAGCAGGTGCCACGTTTAGCTCCGTTCCCGCGGGTCTTACCGTGAAGTGGCCTTAAGATTCTAGACTTGAATATTGTCGTCGCTTACCTAGCATTTCTTGAGTCGAAGTACCGATGTGCGAAAAGGTTTGCCTTCGTCTTGTTACGGAAACGTATGAACGTGTCATGCTATTTCAGTCAGCCTCAGTATTAGATGTACAGTCAGCAGCAGAAGTAGCGTAGCGGGCAAGGTGTTCAAAATGAACTTGACACGCTCTTATTGTCTTAAAAATAAGATCATGTCAAGTTCATTTTGAACACCTTGCCCGCTACGCTACTTCTGCTGCTGACTGTACTTACTGACATTGACTGAACTAGCTTAAATGCGAACTTTTCGCACTACATTTGTAGTATCTTCATTTCTTCTTCGTCCAAACCACATGACTGAGGGTCGTGACCACCATAAGTTCCCTGGAACCTAACGCATGTGCCCTCCTTGATTGTTCTGAACCAGCGCGTGGGTATTCCGCGTCTTCTATTTATGATACAACTATTATTAACCCCCGACGCATCAAAAACGACGGGGTGTTATAAGTTTGACGTGTCTGTCTGTGTGTTTGTCTGTCTGTTTGTCTGTCTGTCTGTGTGTGTGTCTGTCTGTGGCATCGTAGCTCCCGAAACTGATTTCGATTTATTTGTTTTTGTCTGAAAGCGGAGTTAGTCGGGAGTGTTCTTAGCCATGTTTCATGAAAATCGGTCTACTTAAGATAAAGGTCGCGGTCGGGGGTTTTTTAATTGGGGGTTATGTTACTGTAAAAAAGTAACCCCTAATACTTAGCATACAACTTACAACGCTTCTTTTACGATTAGACATAATTTCTCTATTCAGGCGATATCACGAACTCATCACACATTATTATTAGTAGCGCCTGATAAAAAAATCAAGGCAACAAACAATGAGTAAAATGCTAACATCAAAGTAACAGGCGCGTTATTTTGTCAGTTTCTTGTAGAAGTGAGATAATTTTTACCAAATTTGAACTAAAAACGTTAAGCAGTTTGAGCAAAAAATGTAACAAACAGACAGACACAAATTAACATATAAAATATTAGTACCAAATATAGTAACTAATACCTAGTGCGAATGATAATTTGCTACCCTAGCGAAACTAATTGCTTTTTTCTTTTAAGTTAATCAATTCGTATGATGGTTTTGCTTATACATAGTATGTAAGTCTATACTCTATAGTATTGATATGTACGTGAAAAAAAAACGCTTCTGTTTGTTTTCCGGAAAAAATGTTCTATAAGCTTCCGAATATGGACTATTATTGCGGAATTATAAAACAGGTATAAAGGTTCAAACGGACACAACGCAAAATCATTTAGTGTTTATATCAAGTGAAGACTAAGCGTTAGGAATAAAAGCACCGGTTTTGCGAGTCTTAAGCTGGATGTACATATTTACCGGTGAAAACTTGCACTTTGGAAATTGCAAAGCCTTTGGCTAGATTGTGGATAAGGGAATAATAAGCGCATAGCTTAGTGTATATAATATCACTTGTCTTCTCTTTGCAACTTACAAATAAATAGGACTTAAGAATGAGAAGTAATTTACGTCTGCTTTCTAGGTAATAAAATTTTTAGCATTCATTTAATAAACTTGGTTTAAATAAACTTGAACTATTTGATAAAAAATAAACGGTAAAGTGTTTTTCACCACACCAACTGGTAAAGGCTTATTTTGCTATTCGAAAACAGATAGCAAAATTGCATTTTATCCACAAGAGAGCAAAGTAATTTCATACAAATTTTAACTTGATGTCTTGAGCTGGCTGGTATAGTTTACGTGTAAATGATGATTTTGAATCATAAATATTGATTAGATTGATAGATTTGATATAGTTTCATGTTTTGAAGTCAGTATTTTGTACGTGTTGGTGTGGTGAAAAAATTTGTGTTTCACTCGGTGGCAAAGTTTGTTTAACCTTCGTGCCTTGAAATCCTCGCAACGCTCAAGATTCCACTTTTTGAACCACTCGCTACGCTCGCGGTTCAATATTGGAATCTTTCGCATGCTCGGATATCAATATTGGCACGTGCGGTTAAACAACAACTTTGCCCCCTTGTAAAACAAATAACTATTTATCAATAGTACCTAGTACGTGGATCAATAAAAATGTCCCTTAAGAGTGCACGTAGCAGTCAAAGTAACGCTTCTAAGGCCCACTTGCACCAACCACTTAACTCAGGGTTAGTGGGCTGTCATCTGTCAAATTCCATATAACATTGTGGGTTAACTCTCGGGGTAACCCTCCATTTTCGGTGGTGCAAGTGACCCTTAAAGTTACCTATTTTTAATTAAAGTTAGCAGAAGATAAGATTAAAATTAATATTTTCACTAATAAATGATAAAATATTTATAAACCTGATTTAACCTAAATAATTTTCTTTTCCAATAGTGTTTATGAAAAATAATAGTGATCAAAAGTAAAAATAATAAGGTACAGCTGGACAAATCTCGACTAGTTCTACATGTATCCAATAAACACGCCTACCATATAATTATACCTGTGGACACTCTATTTAATAATTCAAACATTGTAAAACATGGAAATAATGAACCAGTCACATTGCCCCCCATTCGAGATTTTCCCCGCTGGTTTTAATGTAAGGTACATTAAAAGTATTAAAACCTTTTTTATTCAAACAAATATGTTATGTACCTATTTCTAAACTAATCTCAAATTATTATTATTAGGAGCCTGTTGCGTCCCACTGCTGGGCAAAGGCCTCCCCCCTCTTTTTCCAATCTTCCCGATTTCGGGCAGTTTCGGGCCAGTTATTAAGGAAGCAATCCAAGTCGTCCCGCCATCGCCGGCGGGGTCTGCCGGATCCTCGCGTTAGGCCGGGTTGCCACTCTGTGGCAATCTTAGCCTACAGCTCACTCGGCATGCGGCAGACGTGTCCAGCCCAATCCCACTTCAGCTTGGCCGCTTTCCGAGGCACATTGACAATTTTTGTCTTGGAGCGCAGCGTAGTGTTCCGGATACGATCTATTAATATTACGCCTAATATGCTGCGCTCCATAGCTCGCTGGCAAACCCCGAGTTTGGACCTCTGAGACGCTGTCATAAAAATTAAATTAAATAATTCCTACCTACAAACAAATAATTATGTTACGTTCTGCCTGATTAAAAAGTGCCAAAATGCAAGGAAGATTGCCGCGTTACCAAATTTATATAACTAACTTCTGTTGTTCCGTCTATTGTCCTTTGAGTCGTCGGCAACCCGAACCCTCCTTAGAACTTGTACACTCCTTTTTGCTGTGTACTTAACGCAGCAAAAGGGAATGTACAAGTTTCTAATGGGGTGGCAATGCGCATGTGACACTGTTTGAGTTGAAGGCGTCCATAGGTTACGGTGACCGCTTTACATCAGGCGGGCCGTATGCTTGTTTGCCACCGACGTAGTATAAAAAAATATATAAATAATACCAAAATGTTTACAACCGACTGCCGCTTTCTAACTAGCCAATGGAAGAAAAGAAGGTTACATGTAAAACTAGTAGTATATAGGTGATTCAATGAACGTAATACAAAATAAGTGATTCGGGCTCTATTAACGACGAATATAATGCACGTATTCAGGTCTTAAAATTCTACGTAATTAAATTTTGCTAATTTTCTAACAAAACAAATAAACCCAATTCTCGAAGTGTAGTCACTCATTGTGACGTCATGGCATGTCTTGCTATAAGTCAGTTGTAGGTGTCTTATCAGTTATCAAGGTGTTGATTATTGTGTCAGGTAACATGTCAGAATGCATTTTATTCATGAAATGTCAGTCTAGATAAACAAAAAGTTTATACTACAAAACTAGGTTTGAACTATTTTTTCTTAACAACCTAGGTAGGGTAACTATGTTGTGACCAAAATAACAGGATTTAGGAAAACAACGATATTAATGATTATTAACTAGTTTAATAACACGCGACCTAGCAATACACTTCTTTTTATTACCACAGGAAAAAATACATTGATTATTATGAATGTTTTAGCAATAGGAAGACGAGTTTGAAAAACATATTTTGTATTACGTTCATTGAAACACGCTGTATACTAAGACCTATGTGACTACTTACTCGTACATACATGCGAAACGCCACTCAGCCTACCGTACGCTAACAAAAGCCGATCGATCCAAACGTTAATTAAACAATTAAATAGCAGTCATACATTAGAACAAACAGAACCGTGCGCGAGGCACTCCATTTTATAATTGATTGGCTGCGGCCGATTCGCCATTTGTATTGGACCTACACATTTGTGTCTCTGTGTGAGGGTTTGCTTCACACTGCACCTCGTTAGTCCCTAACCATAGACATGAGTCCTGCCGGCGTATCATGCTTCCAATTTTATCACTTATCCACGTGGATAAGACAACTGTCACTCTTACACTGATATACTTGCCAAAGCGTGACGGATGCTTTATCCACGTGGACAAGTGATAAAATTGGAGGCATAATACGGCGGCTGGCAGGTAAGAATGGTCACGCGATAAACGATAAAACATGTGGCCGTCCCTATCACACTTACAAATAGTGCGATAGGGACGGCCAGATGTTTTATCACTTATTGTGCGACCATACTTGCCTGCCTGGATGCATTTGTTTCGTTTTAAATTTGGAACCTGTTATTACTGAAAGCACGAAATACTTAATTGTTGGAATTTATAAAAAATTGAACTCGGAGACTTATAAGGCTAGAGCAGAGCTCAACTGGGCTAGTATCTCGAGCTTGCAGAAAACTACAGCCAAATAACACTAGACCTTACTTATAGTGTCGTGTTCCTGCCGGTGAGGTTGTCAGAGCTTAATGAGAATGTGTACAGTGAGTACCACTGACAGGTTGCTAGTTCATCGCCCACACCACAATAGAACCTATACCATTCAGAGAAAAGGGGTTGGTGTAATCCTTAGCTCGTCACGGCAGGGGCGACTATAAGCATACAAACACTTTACAATATTTTAAGCGGGTTACTCACGTTCTTGATCAACTCGAAATAACACTTGACATGTTTCGATCACATTTCCGAGGGTCTCTGTCAAAGAGTAACGAGTAAGTGATTAAAAACGCGAATAACCCGCTTACATTTTTGTAAATATGTTTGAGTCTTACGGGAGTTTTATAGTGATAAGCATACAAGTCTGTCACTAGAAAAAGGCGCGGCAAACACGTACACATTCGCGCTAACCTTTTTTAATTTGCCTATTTCTACTACTGCTACTTACTACTACTAAATGTACTAAAGGCTTGATAGACTTTAAACGAGTAACTATTTATTAAAAGCCGGAAGCTAAAGCCAACAGCGCCAAGCGGCACAAACCACCGCAACCACATCTGGAGCAACCGCAGCCCTCTCCAAAATTAATTGTAAACCCCGATTCCCATCGCAAGATATTGGCATAGCTATGGGCAACTTCGACAGGCTCGTGGCTTTTATAGTATACATATAATAGGTACCATACATACCTACTTGAATAACTGATTTAAGACTTTGGAGTTATTGAATCTGTTTTGAATGATCCATGGTTACTTTCATTAGACTTAATATTGATCGGGATATAAACCGTGATCACTTTTTTATTTTTGTCGATCATGATGATAACTGCTTCGAAATATTTATCAGGAGCTCGAAAAATATCAAAAAGGTAATCACGGACTACATTTCGGTCTTTGAACTTGTGGAATACGTTTTGATATGGTTTAAGTACCAGGTTTCAGGTTTTCTTAAGGTTGTATATGGGTGTGATCAGCCATTAAGGCACCCTGATGTAAGAAGTGTTATTTAACTTTCAAATAAAAAAAAATATGAATTATGAATGCATGGCGATCCACGGTACACGCGGCGCGCGAAGTCGTCGCGCGGGTTTTGTCGCACCTCGAATGCGGGCGACAAGTCGCAGCGATATTCTGCGACTTGTCGCGCGCTTTCGAGCTGGTTGACCATTCACTACTGCTCGAAAAATTGGCGCGATACGGTGTGGTAGGCAACTTTCATAAAACGGTAGCATCGTTCCTGTCAAACCGAAAACAATGCACGTTCGTATTAAACTCAAGGTCGAGCGTTGAATCGATGGCTGGTTCTGCGGTTCCTCAGGGATCGACGATGGGCAACTACCTGTTTCTTTTACTGGTAAACGACATCACGGCAGCTTGCTCCGACCCTGAATACGTAATGTTCGCTGATGATACCTGTATCATAGTAAATGCCGACAGTGTATCAAACTTACAAACTAAATTGAACCAGGCAATAGAAAAAATGTCGTCTTGGTTCAAAGCAAACGGTATGCTTCTTAACGTTGAAAAAACGAATCTGATTCATTTTCAACTCCGCAACACAAATAGTGATAAACTCAACATAGTATCAGATAAAAAAGTTGTACCACAGGTTGACCACGCCAAATACCTTGGATTCAAGATTGATGCCGGCCTCACGTGGTCACCCCACATTGATGCCACCTGCGCCAAGCTGAGCTCGGCGGCATATGCCCTCTCACGACTAGCTCCCACCTTATCACGTGAAAACATGAGGAAAGCATACTATGGTAACTTTCACTCCATACTTATTTATGGAATAGACCTCTGGGCTAGCGCAGCGGATCGCGACAGATTATTTATAATTCAAAAAAAGGCAATCCGAATAATTGCAAATAAACCGCATGACCATCCTGCTCAGACCTTGTTCAGAGAGTTGAGAATACTCACTCTGCCGTGCGTGTTTATTCTTGAGGCCGCTCTGCACGTGAGGCACAACCTCAGCGCGTTCCCGACCCGCGCGCATCACCACGCCCCCGGGAGGAGCACGCGAGGCCAGCACCTGTTACTTGTTCCGACGAGGAGACTCTCAAAGGCTCGTAAGTCACTTACTGTGCTAGGCCCTAGGATTTATAACGCGCTTCCAGTCGATGTTGTCAACTCAGCCAGTGACACAGTATTCAAAAATAAATTAAAACTTTTCTTAATAAAGATGGCTTACTACTCGATTGACGAATACATATCAGGAATTCATTGATCCACATAAGTAGGTATAAAATAATAATAATAAAATCACTGTACCTTCTGATACATAATAATTACTTATATAATGTGTAAATATTTAATAATATCTACCTTGTTCTAAGATGTTGACATGTAAAATTGTTTTTACCAATAAATATTCTGATTCTGATTCTGATTCTGAATAGTACATTTTATAAAAGCAATGTATCACCCAATTTCTATACCATTGGTTTGTATCTCTATGTTTTTATAGCCTTTCAAGAAAGAGCCTAGTCAAGATGAAAATTTTTGCGCAGCGTTTTTAGCGTAGCAATTAAAACGTATCGTATTAAAAAAAACACTTTTTTTATGTCTGAGGTTCATAAGAGTTTTATAGATAAAATCTAACGAAACATGTGTAAGAAATTAGTGTTTCGTCCGCTGCTGTTGAAAATGTCTTTTACATTTGATAAGGGCCCAGTTATATCCTCAAACCGCGATGATAATATATTATAGTACTAAATTAGCTTCATAAGAGACTCGTAAGTTTAATAGGAGGATGAATGGAAAACTACGTCTGGAAAACTAGTCCTCTCGGAACTAATCTGAGCAAGTGAAGAACTAAATGAACGATGGGGGACTAGAATTAAGTTTGGCGGTGTGGTCTCTCTTTGAGCGGGTGGATAAAAAATATATTTGTTAATAAATGTCAAAGCCCGGCTCTTGCTATTTGACATTGTCGAATAATACTATAGTGTGCAGGTGTTGTCAAGCTAATACTAGTTGTAAATGTAGCGGAGAGATGTTTGCGAACGGACTATTAAAATGTCTTATCAATGGTCGTCACTTTAATAGTTTTCTCGCACATATCCTAGATGCACAAATTGTGCGCTATATCAATATTTGTGTACTCGTAATTAATAAAGTGGAGCATCATCCTCATCATCCTCCTTGCGTTATCCCGGCATTTGCCACGGCTCATTGGAACATGGGGTCCGCTTTGACAACTAATCTCTCAAGATTTCCGTAGATGCACAAATTGTGCGCTATATCAATATTTGACCTTCCAACTCGAAATTAATAAAGTTGAGCATCACTAAGATAAATACAGTCTCGAATAAATTTATCACATTGAAGACACTATATGGCGCAACCGGTAGGATACAATACCTACAACACAATTTACACAAAATGAAGAAGAAATGTAATTAGGTATGTTAAATATTGACAATTAAGTTGAATAAAGTAAATGTCGTTTCCAGAAGAAAATGCACCACAAAACAATGTAATTATTCCTCCTTAAAAAAAGAAAGTTATGTACTTACAAATATAAGGATTTGGAATTGGAATTGGAAAATCAAACAGTAAAAAGACAGAAATAAAGTAACAAAAAATAATGAAAAATGGTCACAATAAAAAAAAACAATATTTTGCTACCCGCCATCACTGACACCCCGCCAACCCCAACCGCGAAACTAAGGCTTACGCAAACGTGTTTCAGAACTTAGGTGCGCCGAGATTGATTTAAAACGAGCTGCCTCTGTCAGCAAGTTTCCAGCCAACTTTGGATACGGGCACTTGGGCTGCATGAAATGTTTCGGTTGAGTCTTATAATCAGCTGTTTAAGCTGAATTCGATAGTGGACGGTTTGTATTGGGTGTAACTTGGTAACGACTAAGATTGAGGAGCGAATTGTTAACGATTTCAATACTACTTAGAACTATGCTCTCTCTTCTCAATGGATAATATTTTTATCTTCAAAATCTGTGTTTTTGTTATTACCTGCAATTGCTTTTGTCTCCTAATTCTTCGGCCTGGTTCGTTCCCATTTACTTGGGGACGACCCTTTTAATCATGCGTCGCTAGGCCGGTCGATCCTGGGTCGTCTCTGGTCTTAATTTTCCATTCTTCATATCTTTTCTCACAACTGACATCCAGGTTCTTGGAGGTCTGGATATCTGGTCCACAACCAAAAAACTGCTTTAGTGACATATTAATTTGTTCTTAAAACTTAAAGTAACCCCTTTAAAAGTAAGTTTTTAATATTGTTTCCATTTCTAAATGGATCGACTAATTCAGTTCTGGTTTTCTATAAAATAAATTTGAAGCCGTGAAATGTTGCTAATAACTATTAACTCTACGTTTTTACTAACACTTCATTTTAATCACAAATGGATTGTATTCTACGTCAAAAGCAAATCAATCTACACAATGCCATGTATGTATCTCAACCGTGCCAAAAGAAAATGTACAAACCCAGGACCCAGCATCATTTCGTCGGTTAACTGTGCACCTTTGGTAACTGAGTTACGTATTTAACGGATGGTAATGGAATCAATGTCGGATCGTCTTTCTGCACTCACTAATTCACCTTTGTCCGTACTTTGCAGACAGCGTCATTTGTACCATCGGTGAGAGTTGGCGCAAGTTATAAATGAGAGTATCATGCATGCTTTTTTAGAAGGTTTTAAGTAAGAAGAAATGAATCCTTCAAAAAGGCGAACTCTGATGAATGTAAACTGAAATACCATACCCTAAAGAAAAAGCGATAAAGCCCACTGGTGGCGAAGTCGGGAATCGAACATGGGTCTCCAACCACCATCACCATCACCATCTTCTCGCTATATCGGAATCCTGCAAAAGGATTCATATAGGAGGTGCAAGCAAAAATTGCTCGCCCTTAGAGTTGGTCAAGGGCACCTAGCCTTCAGAGATAACATACCTAGACTAGTGATTTTTTTTCTTTAGAGTATGGTATCTATTTCAGTTCATAATTTATATATATTAGTGTTACTACTTAAAAAAAACAAATAAAAAGACATTTATAACATAATTTGATTTGTTCCCTACATCTTATGGATGTTTTTGCCTTTGGAGCATATGCTGATGGTATTGTATCCTATTACTATTGCATTTAGGCTAACATAAGACAAGTAGTAAATAGATTTCAAAACATAATAGTGATAGTTACTTACATATTTGTAGTGAGGACCCCTCGGGAAAAAGCCGGGATAACGCAAGGAACTAGAAGATTAAGTGCCACTTGAGCACTGCCCTGAGCCAATGGCTTTTCTGTCATCTTGACCGGTCATGTTTATTTTATGTTAGATTTCTTTGAAGACTCGCAGCTGCGGTGTGAAATATTGGTAAAGTCAAGTCTCCATGATAGAGTCCGCGATTGAGTCAGCTTTCCTCAGCTAGACTAGTCTTATGCTTAATTAACTTATCATTTTTGTTAATCAAACACGTACACGCTGTAATTAGGCTAGATCCAAAATAGTTAACAGTAGTTAATAATATTGGACAAACGTGATAAGACAGCATGATGTCAATGTTATTCATTCTCTTTTCGTAAACGCACGGCCGGTTTCCATCCTTCCTCGGTAGATCGTAGATCCTTACTTTCGCGAATTCGCACGAAGTGCTTTGCTTCTTCTTGTCTTATGCGCACTGCCAAGGAGTGGAATTCCTTGCCAGCGGCTACATTTCCGAGCTCATTTAATCCGGCAACCTTCAAATCAAGAGTGAACAGGCATCTTTTGGGCGAGCTCACTCCATCGTAGGCCACGTCTTTGTAGCCCATTTATAATAATAATTCATCATCCTCCTTGCGTTATCCCGGCATTTGCAACGGCTCATGGGAGACTGGGGTCCGCTTTGACAACTAATCCAAATATTTGACGTAGGCACTAGTTTTTACGAAAGCGACTGCCATCTGACCTTTCAAACCGAAGGGTAACTAGGCCTTATTGGAATTAGTCCGGTTTCCTCACGATGTTTTCCATTACCGAAAAGCGACTGACAAATAATGACATTTAACTCATTGGTATGAGCCGGGCTTCGATCCCGCGACCTCCAGATCGAAAGTCGCACGCTCTTACCGCCATTTATAATAAATAAATATTATCGGACATTCTTACACAGACAGATTGACTGAGCCCCACGGTAAGCTCAAGAAGGCTTGTGTTGTAGGTACCCAGACAACGATATATATTATATAATACACAAATACTTATATACATAGAAAACATCCATGACTCAGGAACAAATATCTGTGCTCATCATACAAATAAATGCCCTTACCGGGATTCGAACCCGGGACTGCGGCGTAGCAGGCAGGGTCACTACCGACTGCGCCAATAATAATGATAAAAAACGCGTTTTAATCGCTGTCGCCAGTCTCGTCCGCCGCGTCGCCAAAGTTCATCAGTCTCGTGACGCTAACGTCGTTACTGAACTCAATCAGCGCCCATTGACGACACAACGTAAGCCCAACTCGATTATGCGATATTATTCTCGCCTTATACGACGCAGACAGTCTTGCGATAGTTGACATAAATATGATTATGACGTCGAACAAGATTGCTGCTATGTGATTTAAAAGCAGGAGCTTTAAGATAATAAGTGAATAAGGTTAACTATATAGAGAACGGAACAGAAAACAGAAAACGGAACGGAACGGAGGAGAAAAGAATAGAACATGTAAGAGTATGATATAAGAAATTATTTTCATGTAAAAAAAATTTCAAAAAAAAAATATTATAAGACATTCTTACACAGATTGACTGAGGCCCACGGTAAGCTCAAGAAGGCTTGTGTTGTGGGTACTCAGACGATATATATAATATATAAATACTTATATACATAGAAAATATCCATGACTCAGGAACAAATATCTGTGCTCATCACACAAATAAATGCCCTTACCGGGATTCGAACCCGGGACCGCGGCGTAGCAGGCAGGGTCACTACCGACTGCGCCAGACCGGTCGGCAAAAAAAAAAGTTATCCAGATAGGCACATATATCGCAGTAATGTTCCCGGAATGGGAGCCGCTTACAAATGTAAGAAGTGCCAGACCCATTGGCTCGTTGGGTCGACGACATCCGAAAAATTGCGGGTCACAGATGGATGAGCTAGTCTCCCAGGACTGGAAGAGAGGCCTATGCTCAGCAGTGGGCGATAAAGGGCTGATATGATGATGGTAAAGCTGGGAATGTGTTGAGTTCTTGTGACGCTCAGAAGAAACGACGAAAGTTTAACAAAAATAAAACTTTGAAAAATCCCTCCGACATAGTAGACCGATTTTTATGAAACATGGCTAAGAACACTCCCGACTAACTCAGCTTTCAAACAAAAAAAACTAAGTCTAAATCGGTTCATCCGTTCTGGAGCTACAATACCACAGACAGACACACACAGAGACAGACAGAGAGACAGACAGACAGACAGACAAACAGACAGACATACACGTCAAGCTTATAACACCCCGTCGTTTTTGCGTCGGGGGTTAAAAACTAAAACAAATAACATTTTACTTAAATTATCTAGGCGTCGGTCTGTGTAGGTACTGTTGTTTTCATAAACCATTCATAAGCCTAGCGCTAACTGCACCGCTTCTTGAATATTCCACAACCCGTGCCCAGCGTAATGTCACCATATCCGCCATATTAAGTAGCTTACATTATTCAACAGAACCATGTCGTCAGATTTGTCAACAATGTCAAGTTAGACAAACTTTATCACAAAAACCAGTATGTACTGACCCACCGGCTTCGCAGAATGGCCGAACGTCATTTATAGACATGGACATCAAAGAGGTTCTTTGCAATTTGGTCGCATGACATTTGGTATGCCGTATGCCGCTGGTCAATATGCAGAACCTTGAATAATTAGTGGTCTCTAGCCACTAAATGGAGGGGCCCGTTGTTAATGTTTAACGAGGGACATTATTTTGTAGTTTGATAGGTATTAAAGGGGATTCTTGATTCCAAAATAACGAGGGTGGGTTTAAAGGTTCGTGATTTGACAACATTTTCGGCTTAACCTATGCTGATATTATTAAACGTTTCAGCGTCGTCGTTCTAGCGTCGTCAATATTGATAAAAGGTTTTGTCGTATTTGTACTCTGAAAATGGTATTTCAGGTAAATTTTGTAGAGTTTGAAATCATAAAACTACAAAGTATGTCAAGAGATTTGAAGATGTCAGCGAGGAGCTACTAAATTTAAAAACAGGGTAGATATTGGACATAAACAAACATGCAACATAGTTGTTAAAATTTTGTGTTTTGGCCGTGTGGTGACGGGTTAAGAATTTCACCACTCCCTTTCTTCCCGTGGGTGTAGTAGAAGTCGACTGTGGGATATGGTTTAATTTGTGTTATAGGCGAGAGGCTGGCAACCTGTCACTGCAATGTCACAATTTCGTTTTCTTTCAACCCCATTTTGCCAAAAGTGGCACTGAAACTTGAGTAGTTCACGTGCTCTGCCTACCCCTTTATGGGATACAGGCGTCATTGTATGTATGTTGTATGTATGTTTGTGTTTTGGACGGATTTTCCTGTTTTATCTGTAGAAACCGTAAAATTTCTGCTACCTGCCATTATACTACTCCATTTGACAAAGTTAAAACAATGAATGATAAGCTCACATATTTGTTGGCCACTGTTGCCTCGGCCAACAATTATTTCTTAATTTACTGCACTATCCTAATAAGAGAGTACGAGTATAATAAACTTGGCAATTTCCCGACAACATCACAGTGACAGCAAATAATATTAGCTGGGTGAAGTTATGCCACTAACTCTACTTACATACCCACATCCTACTTTACAGGAAATATTAAGGCATTTATTTTGTGCCAAGCAGAACCGTCCAGTCTGCGAAACATTCTTATTACGAAGTATTAACATTGTCAGCCATCGAAAATAGTGTTCTGATTGTAACTAAAATTCAAAATTTCAAAAGTGAACTCCAAAATCTCTATAACTTCATCGCTATAAACCTATTAAGGAAGGTGCCCGTAACATAAAATGATGTCAATCACTTGTACACGTCGATATAATATTTCAAAGGGACCCTCACGTGAGAGTAACTAAGTTATTGGATCCCTCATCAGGGCTAATGAAAACATACATGCTCAGAATACCTTATGAGGGTTAGTCAAAGAATGAGAGTAGTTGCTGCAGACTGGTCTTCTGAATAAATCATGGAGTATGTGGATGTAGGTATGCAGACTGTTAATAGAAGGTGATGAAATGCTGCTATTACTGCAATGCTGATGCTGGTGTCTCAAAACGCTTTTTTTTATAGTACGTCGGTGGAAAACAAGCATACGGTCCGCCAGATGGAAAGCGGTTACCGTAACCTATAGATGCCTTCAACTCAAAGAGTGTCACATGCGCGTTGCCAACCCATTAGAAACTTGTACACTCCTTTTTGCTGTGTTAAGTACATAGCAAAAAGGGGTGTACAAGTTAAGGAGGATTCGGGTTGCCGACGGCTTACAGGACAATAGACGGAACAAATTAGTTCCGTAGGTCCTTCCGTCACCTGCACACTGCACCCTCGTTGAACTCTGGCAGCCTTACTAACCGGCAGGAACACAACACTATGAGTAGGGTCTAGTGCTATTTGACTGCGGTCTTCTGTAAGGTGGAGGTACTTCCCCAGTTGGGCTCTGCTCTAGATTCAAGCGAGATGATATCCGCTGTGCTGTGCCCTACCATACAAAGCGGAATATCATTCGCTATGCCCTACCTCCTCTAAAAATTATATTAAATGTCAAACAACTAGAATTTTCTCAAGAGAGAAGATTCGTGATTGTGTGTGTTGACGTATTCGCACATGTAGCTGTAGCGATCTGACATCCTTTGATAATTTCATTGTTTCTCCGATAAAAAAACAAAAATTGCACATTTGTACAATTTTATTGTTCTACCCCTCTATCTACTCTCTTCTCTTTTAGTTACGAAAAGCGCAAAATCCCGAATGATTTTATTCATTTGGTTGTGCGTGCGTATGTGATTCTGTTTGTTCTGTTTAAAATGGTTGTAGATTTATCACTCATTTACTATATTTCTTTGATAAAGTAAATAAAATAAGTTTTACTTTTAGTATATTATAGTTTACTTAGTTACAAATTTAGGTTGCTCTCCAGATGCTAGAAGGCATTAGTTACGTTCTAGTATTCCATCTGTAAGGCAACTCATGTCATGATTTAAAAGTTTTAAAACCTTTGTTTTTATTAGATTAAATTGATAAAACAATAATGTTGTCCTCGTCCATATTGCTGTAAATCCTCAAATATGAAATAAGTTCAGAAGGAAAACACTGTATTTGGGGTAGTTTTATTTAGTTTTTGTCTAAAATATGTAGTTTTTATTACTGATTGATGTGTCAAATACTATTAAATAATAATGCTAAATATATTTACTTTAATGTTAACTACTATCACAAAACTGGCACTAAAACCTCGTTTGTATCGTTTGTTGTTGTTCGAAATACTTAGCAAGACCGATTTTGACACAAAATGGGCTTTCCTGTAAAATTACTAAAATGAAAATTGCAGTGTTATATGCCTTTTAGGTACGGAGTTATTGTCTTAAACGTCGATTAATAATAAATTATAATTTAAAATTGTATTATTTCATCAGAAATCCACCAGAAAACAAAACGAAAAAAAATTGTCCAATTCCGGAACTAGTTCCGGAATTCCGGAATTGAAGTCCAATCTCGAAAACCAGTTCCGGAATTGAAAATCGTCCGATATTGCAAGCCCTAGTCATGATAGACAGTTAAGGCTCAGGTGATATTTTTTCTTCTTCTTGTGAGTTTTTGTAAGAAAACAGAATATATATTATGTGACGCCCCACTCCCATGGGGAAAGGTTGGTAACTTATCATCATCATCATCATCAGCCCGTTGCAGTCCACTGCTGGACATAGGCCTCCCCTAAGGTACGCCACAGAGCCCGGTCTGGCTGCTTTATGCATCCAGTTTCCGCCAGCCCCCTATGCAAATCATCCCGCCGTCTAGCCAGAGGGCGTCCCACACTACGTTCACCAAGACGCGGTCTCCACTCCAGAACACGCTTGCTCCAGCGGTTATCGGTTTAATTATGTGGCCAGCCCATTGCCACTTCAAACTACTGACTTTCATTAATAATATATATTTCAGTGATTCACTTTTGAGTGCTTGTGGTAGTTGGTGAGTTCTAAGATATTTTCATTTTTGCTATTTAGTATCTGAAAATGAATATCAAATCGATAATTAAGGCTAAGTTCCACTTAAGCAAAGCAGTGAGTTAAGCAAATCTAAAGTATTTGATCGCAAGACATTCCACTTTCTCTTACTTACATTTTATTCTAATTTTATATAATAACACAGATAATACATTGAGAGATGCTAAAGAAAACAGTATGACTACGTACAAATCTTTTCCTTACAAATGGGAAAAATCTCACCCCTTACGAATGGTACAATAAGTAATGGGGAGTGAGGGTGTAATTTCGAGAATTTTCCCCTTCATTGTAAGATGATTTTGCTTCAAGGGGACGATCGTGACTGGTAAGTGTTTATGAGCTAGGATGGCGATGGATATGGCATATGTCATAATTTTAGTCAGTGATACCATTTGATACAAAGTGTTTATTCTTTTCTTTATTTTTTTCTTACCCGTACTGTTATTCGTGACTTACAAGGTCGTGCATAGAACTTTAAAACCCTACATAAAAGATGTCAGGACAAGTCTATCTAGTCTATACTCTGAAAACATTTAGTAGCAGTAGCACGATATAGCTGTTACAGTTCAGTAAATACATTGCTACCAACTTAACAAACCAATCACTTCATCGTAGAAAATTAAAATATTGTATGAAATAGGTACATTGTTCCCAACCTTAGAATGTCAGATAAAGCCTGGCATTCGCAGAGTCGAGACTCATTCGTTTTCTGGTGGTTTTCTGCTGCGATCATTGGTGACGCGTCGAATCCAGTCGAATCGCATTCAAATGTATGAGAACTCGATTCAACTCGGTTTGATTCGTCTTAGTGGCCAGGCTTCAAAGAACCATACCATAGACAGTTTTATTTTCATGTTTGCACTCAAACTGCATATTCGAAATGGTAGGTGGTCCACTAGATAACTAAGATGACTGAAAGTAGGTAATTGTTGAATTTATAAGTTTCTTTCAAAGTAAGTGCTTGGTCGTAGAAAAAGTATAAATTAATAATAAAATATATCTGCGCAATAAGATTCTTATCTAATCGAGAAGAAATTTAACAGAGACATAATTATGCTAAAATATGAAAAAAAAAATACTTTCAATTTATCTCAGGGAAAATCAGTTAGACAACTTACACGATGACATGACCACACCTCGGACACCGGCGATCAAATATATGAAAGAGGCGCGTTCCTAGCACACATTCTAAGCTCGTGTAGGTGAACGCGTATATGCTTGTATGAGTGACATATGACAGGTCGACTGTTCGCGTTTTTGACAGGCAGTAACTGTGAGGTAACCGAGAGGGGGTGGGCGGCACTTTCAGCGGGGAGCGGGAGTGGCCATACTGTACGATAGTACTCTTTATTATACTGTGACATGACCGTCACATGGTTTTTTGTTGGATTGCGTTAAACTTGATGTCATTCCTAGATGTCGGTACGGTAACATTCTTGGTTTTATTCCATCTAAAAATGTTAAAGTAGATCAAGTAATCGCATTTTGTGTTGTTTTACGTACTACGCCTATACTGCCCTCCTAAGCTGAAAAGCGCTATCTCAAATGAAAATCCATAGCTAACTTATATCCCATTTTCAAAATCATTTGGTTTTGAGATAGTATATAACTACTTTGATCAACTCATACCGCTAGATGGCGCTGCTAAAATCGTTGCCGCTTCATTGTATGGGAAACGTCACAATCTGCACGTATTGTTTATTATTTGATGCTAGTATCGATTAGTTGGTCATAGCGGGTACGCGTGCTTCCTTTCGCTATGTCACGTTGGTGACCGGCCACATCAGAACGTCGCGTGTCTCGGGCCGGTACCTTGGGGCGACGATAAAACACTAAAATTTGTTACGTTATACCGTAACCATGAATGCCTATGGAATCCGCGTTGACGCAATATAAAAACAAAATGAAGCATTCATTCAGCAAAATGATTATCTCTTTTGAGCGCGGCTTCGCTCCCGTTAGAAAGAGACAAAAAGTAGCCTATGTCACTCTCCATCCCTTCAACTATCTCCACTTAAAAAATCACGTCAATTCGTCGCTCCGTTTGGCCGTGAAAGACGGACAAAGAAACAGACACACACACTTTCCCATTTAAAATATTAGTATGGATGTTACAGCTTAAGAGCGTATTCAATATTGTAGTTTGACTTGGACAGAGTAAAAAAAAGCAAAAAAAGAACTATGAGGTTTGGTCGTCTCAGTATCTCTATAGAATGAGAGTTGATTTTTAAAAATGACTTTTTACAATCAGAATATATACCTACTACCTACACATATGTAAGTATGTTCTTCAACGGACCATTAAATTTGCTCAAATTTTAGCAAAATACCTTTTCCAAATTTCGCAGCTGAATGTCCCTCCACACGTTAAGGGGTAGGTTTAATAATACGGAAGGCTAAACTGATTTATTGTCGTCAAATTCGGAGGAAACGTTCGCACTCATAGACAATGAAAAAATATAGACGGAGGTTTTTAAGCAGGATCTAAATAACCTTATGTCATTATGTACACCCCAGTGGCGGGGCGTAAAAATGTTCGTTGGTAAAGCCGGAGGAGTTTATGGAATCTGTTTTGTATGGACTTCTACAGATACTAGAGAATTTTAGGGAACGCGTTGGGAATCGAGTTGTAGTATCGACGCTCCGCCACTGGACACCCTCATGATGAAAGTATAGACTTTAGCTAGCTCTATTCGTATTTACATGTTTAATATTTATACTGACAGACATAACTAGTCTGTTCGATCTTTATTCCGTACCGATATCGTTTGTAACAAGTTTTTCGACTTGTTGCTAATCTTTGAATCAGCCAACTACTAAACAAATGAGTTTTTTTTATCCAACACAAGAGCACCACTTTTCTCGATTAAAATGACAAGTAGCTTGTTGTTTAAACCCAGCTCACGTAGCCGATGCTCAGCTCCAGGGTTGTATTTTCTCTCAGCTAACTTCATGATAATTACATGAATATTTAGTGACCAGCCAACTAATCAGCACAGTATAATAAAGAGTACTACCGTACAGTGTGGCCACTCCTGTTCCCCGCTGAAAGTGACACCCACCCCCTCTCGGTTACCTTACAGTTACCGCCTGTCAAAAACGCTAACAGTGAGTCATATCATACAAGGAATCCGCAATGGAAAAGTGGTGCCATGATGACGTCTCATAGCCGTCGTCTGAAGGGTTTCTACAATCTATGTTCGCACCTCTATAAAATAATGGCCGACATTGTTCTCTCCATAAACGTAATGCTATTAGGGAATGTGTATTCATGTGTTTGGAATTGAGACTTATGGGGATAGAAATAGAAGTGGTTGCTGCTTGGAAGATTTTAGGGTTATTAGATGAATTGACATTTATAAAGAAGGGGTATTTTCGTAAGTTACTTATTGACTTATATAATGAATATATTATATACATTTATATATTTTATATATTTTGAGCTTTGTTTTAACGGGTGGTGAGAGGGTAAGAAAGAATTTATAATTCCTTTCTACGACGTCATGATTATGATTTATGATATGATTTATTGTATAACTGTGTATAAGTACAAGTTAAGAACCAACAATTTATCCATCACCGATCATAGGAGACAACTGTTCCCACAGTACGTATGGGTATGGGTTCAATTTTGGTATGAGCGATGAACTAACAAACTGTCGTTTCAATATCACAAAATCCTTTGAACCCCTTATTTGTTAAAAATATTGAACCCCTGGAACGCCGATGTAAAAAATTTGCTACTGAATTAATTTACCTTTGATTTGTTAATTAAAGTCCAATATGCCCGTGACGGATACGGGACAAGGCATTCGAAGGGTTAATATCAATTGCCCGCCACATCCTATCTCCTTCATTCCTATATTATCCTGGTATGTGATGGCTGTGTATTTTTAAAAAGTAGCTTATTCCAATACATAATCAGTCAAAGTCGTTAAACCTAATAAAAATTCTGGCAGAAACTCAATAGAGAAAACCCAAAGAGCTGGAATTAAGGGCTGTCAGTTGTTTAATACTACTAGTATTAACTCGACGAAAATTGCCTAAAACAACTTGACATTTAGCGGAGCGAAGTTTATTTCTGTTTTACGTTCGTTGTCTTCAAACTGGAGGTTTTGCCAATTAATTATGGTAGAAAAGTCAGGAGTTTCAGCCTTTGTTTAATTTGTAGGAGGTATTTTTGACTTAATTAAGGTGTTATTCGTCTTATAAGAAAGTTGTGTGTAGAAAATGTAGTAAATTGCTTGGTCTGTAGGGCTAAGATGGACGGATGTCTACCATTTGTCATCATGCCTGTCACGTTCTAAGAAGTATGTACAGTCACCGGCATACATATGTGATGATTTCTGTACCTTGTCACATTAACGTCTTGTTTGAAATATCATTTTTTTTTTCATTATTATTATTATAAATGGGCTTAATCTTGGGCACAGACTAAGCCGAAGGCAAAGACGTGGTCTACGATGGAGTGAGCTCGCCTAGAAGATGCTTGTTCACTCTTGATTTGAAGGTTGCCGGGTTATATGAGCTCGGAAATATAGCCGCCGGCAAGAAATTCCACTCCTTGTCAGTGCGCATAAGAAAAGACGATGCAAAGCGCTTCGTGCGAATTCGCGGAGTATCAAGTAAGGATGGAAACCGGCCGTGCGTCTAAAAGTCCGATGGTAGAATGGGGAGTCATATAAAATTGTCGAACGATTTAACGCTTTAAAGGTACAAAAATCATCACTTATTTATGCCGGTGACTGTAAGTGCAAAAGTGACACATGATATGACAAGTGACAAAAACACGACGATGATACGGCCAATGGGATTTTAAAAAAAGCACGTTTTTTTAATCAAAGAAATGTGACCTGTACTGTAACATTGACAGAACACGGACACATTATCAGAAAGATATCGAATAAAATTAAAATTTTAGAAAATATTAAACACTTACAAATCCTGTTTCAGCAGTTAAAGCAGTCTGAAACAAAAGATAGCCATTTATTAGGTACACAATATTCTGAGCATTGCTATTTGTATACTTATATGATTGTTTATTTACATATCTAAATATGTAAAGAAGAAACGGTCTCCTGACCTGACCTGACATATCAACGCACAGCCGAAACCGCTGATCATAGAGATTCCAAATTTTAAGGTGTAAAGGAGCACTAAGAAAGGATTTTTCAAATTCACCTCCTAAGGGAGTAAAAGGGGTCCAAAGTTTATATGTGAAGACCAGATTATTTTATTGTTTATCATATATGACTATAGTACGCGGGCGAAGCCGCAGGCAAAAGCTAGTTATCAATAAGGGACACACCATTTCACAAACTACTTAAATTTATACTTTTACTAAATGTCCATTCTCTGTACGCGGCCAATCGAAATACCCGGCCATGATTCACGCCGCTCGCATTTTCGAAACATGACAGGCCTTGATCGCCTCAACAGATCCGAAATGCTCCATAAAGCTGGCAACTTCAACTTCACAATGAAATTACTTGATAGCTTCGCTGGGCCTTTTTGAGAAGTTTCAAGAGTTTGGAGTTTGAATCTGGTTGGGAATGGCCGCTTTTGTGACGGCTACGTTTAGCAACGATAGTGTTTTTAGCGTGAAATTTTCAGACAGTATAATCGTGTTTGTCATGTTATATACACAATCAAGGGATTTTATCAAATCGCTAAACAAATCTAGTGAAATGACAAAACGTGCCATGTCTATTGGCCGATTTTGTGATTTCACTAAACAGGTCAAATGACTGAAGTTTTCTAGAGAAATGATGAAATGGATTCGCCATTTTGACATCCTGCGTGATTTGATCATATCCCTTAGAGATTTGATCAAATCTCTGTTTTGGCCATTTCCCTGCGACAGATACAACTGCACGTAATATTGGACAATTGTACAATACACGTACAAAGAGGTAATTCGCAACTAGTGTCGATTCTAAACACTATCTTCGTTCGTGCTATAATTTGTCGTTCCTTTAGTATTCACTCTTCTCCACACTTGTATCGTAATATACTATTCTCTATAAGTAACGCGTGTAAGTTATTCTATCCATAGCCACCTGTATGCTCTCCTTGTTAGTCCAACAGATGTAGAGCAGGCATTGTTGCTCAATGTATTCACTGCCTTAAACGGAGTCCCGTTTGAGAGAGTTACTGCAATGGTCATGTCATAGAGAATATAGACCTTAGAGTGCTCACTTTGTACATGAGTTTTATATATGCATACGTATACTCATCCTCGTATTTCTATAAGGAGTAGGCAGATCTCATGAAACTGCACAAGTTTTAGTGTCATTCTTAGAAATTAAGGGGATGAAAGAAAAATTGTCACAAGTGCAGTGACAGGTTGCCAGCCTTTTTTTCTTTCTCTCAGCCGTTTTCTATGTATATAAATATCTGTATATTAAAATATATCGTTGTTTGAGTACCTGCAACAAAAACCATCTTGAGCTTACCTACCGTGGGGCTCAGTCAATCTGATGTGTAAGAATGTCCTATAATATTTATTTATTATTTATTTATTTATTATGTACTCGTACCCAAGTCGATACATAGGCACATATTTGACGTATTGCAATACACACTCTTTCCATAGCACAGACCAACCCCTATAGACATCCATTACAAGACGACTCGCGGTCACCAGCCTTACTTGTATTTGCCATGATATAAGCGCGGGCGCTCGCCGTGCCCGATCAGTAACGACCAAGTAACCGACCCGAAAGCAGCTCGTGTTTTTCGCAATAAAAAAATTGAAAAAGGGTATTTTGATGCCTTAAAGATGTCCACCTGTAGTGTGGAAAGGTAACAAGAAGTTCAAATTTAAAAACGGACGGTATTACATTCCACAAATAAGTCATATTTATAATTTATTCAGAGCCGGCATAGGTCAACTTACACTGGCCACTTACGCGACAGTAGAGGGACAGTCATACTTCTGTCCCTTTTCATCTGGCGCGACTGCCTGCCGTCCTTGAAACGACCAATCGCAGCGCGCTAAACACATTCCCCTCCCGCTCCTCGCGCCCCAAGCACTGGTGATTTGTAGCACGCACAAAATTTACAATATTGGCACTCTATAGGAGGTTCTCTGTGTTCCATAGTGAGCACTCTAATATTATTATTAGTCTATGACCATGCTAAGGACAGATTTAAATAATAATATGCGGTGTAAATAGGCCTTTGGAGTTGTGTGTAGTATTTCGTTTTTATGGCTTTCAGGAAAACTATTCTTTAAAATGTGGATGTTTATTCAAATCTGAAGCAGAGGAAATCATATTTATTGTTAGATTGAAAGGATAAAAACGCATGTTTGTCCGTTCCGAAAATAAACAAAACATGTGACACCCCTTGAGTTACAGGCGTTTATAGGTTATGGTGACCGCTTTCCATCAGGCGGACCATATGCTTGTTTGCCACCGACGTAGTATTAAAAATAACATACGTATGATAATAATCTTCAGGCAGACATTTTTGTGGATACTTAAGAAATTGCATAACAAATATAACGATACAATTTGTGTAACTTTCAGTTTACTATTTTTTAAGTAGCTATAATCTATCTATTGCAATAAGTTCTTACAAACGTGTATTTTTAACCCCCGACGCAAAAACGACGGGGTGTTATAAGTTTGACTTGTCTGTCTGTCTGTTTGTCTGTCTGTCTGTTTGTCTGTCTGTGTGTGTGTCTGTCTGTGGCATCGTAGCTCCCGAACGGATGAACCAATTTAGATTTAGTTTTTTTTTGTCTGAAAGCTGAGTTAGTCGGGAGTATCTTTAGCCATGTTTCATGAAAATCGGTCTACTATGTCGCGTTCGGCGGTATTTGTAGTATGAATAATGTTGTTTTTATCAGATCATTTTGTTATATAGATAAAAGGCGAATTTCTCATTCTTTTTTAAGCAAATAAAAGGGTCTTTACGAGTAAAGTTGGTGTGGGGAAAAATACTTAAGACCCATTCTCACCATTCATGCCAATTGACTGAGTAAATTACAATTAATTCCTACGTCATTCCGGATCCGGACAGGCAATCCGTACAATAAATTCCCTTTTCTTTTTTAAATAATCCTCGTGTCAAAGTAAAAAGGCAGCGATTCCATTAATCACACTGACATAGGTACAAATAACGTAGTAGTAGTTGGACGTGGAATTTTCGGTCGGCATTCGTCGTGTGAAATTCCGCGATAGCTCGGGAGCTGAAGGTGGAAATAATTTATTATTTATAAGTATGGAAAAAAACGAAAAATTTATTTAATAAATTATATTTAATTTGGTTTTTTAAATAGTCCCATTGTAAACTGCATCAGATGTTATAATAAAATTACCTAGTGCTCAAGTCCAAAAGTGTCCGAGTCAAAATTAAGTTTTTAAGTTTTAGTTAATTAAGTAGGTAATCTACGGCTAGCCCTGAGAGTTCCTAAAAATCTGTAATTATAGATTTAGTGCATATTACTCCCTAGGATTTCATGCACCGTTATAATGATCCTAAAATAGTCGTATCCAAAATAACCTATCAAACTTGTGCATGTTATGAGCATTAAACAGTTAGAACAGTTATTGTGTGAAAATTTGTTACTAGTGATACTTCTTTGATGAAAAATATTAATATAGGTAAAACGACTTCCTAAATAGTGAGTCCCGGTAATACTTCTTTAGCTTCAGTCTTTGACAAATATTTACTGTATGTTTTGGCAGCGGTTGAGGAATTTCACTTCCTGCATTTGACATCATATATTTGAATCCACCTCCCAGTCTACAATTTCGTTCGATTAAATTCGAAAACATTTCGCCTCGCGCCCGCAAGTCAATTACTGTAAAATGGAAAACAATTACACGACTGCTCGTTTTGTTGCGGTTGCTTAAATAAAACAAATGACCCGATTAACTGCCTTTTTGTTTTTATAGTCCTGAGTATGTCTGTGTAAAGTAGGTGTAATAGCATCTCAAGTAGTCTGAGAGCCTATGGCGGCTATGGCTAGAAAATGTTTTTTTTTATCTGATATAAATGTAGATAATGGATGGAAATCCAACGATGGGAACGTTGTCCACAAAATGACAAGTTTATCAATTTTATCAAAGTTTTCATACATAACTCTACATATAATTATACACCTTAGGTACTTACGTATATGAATATTTATAATAGATGAAACATCTGTGCAAACTTAAAAAGGAAAAAATAGGTATGTGGCAACTATTAATGATGATACGTGCAAAGTACATAAATAATATGCTATTTTTGAATCGGAATATGGGAAAACAGTTTATTCACAAAGTATACGGAAGTCACAGGTAAATTATATTCTGTTTGCACAGATTATGAATTTGACCTCTGTTGTGGATCTTTGACGAATTTTACCATCATATCATCGTATCCAAAAAAACGTACAATACCCCTTTTGTACCTATAAAGTCTCCAAATCCCAGCCGTGCTGCCAACTTCACTTCAGTCCAAGAACTCCAACGGCGTAATGCAAAGCTCTTTTCGATCGATATATCTCCAGGGGTCAGTTAATCTTCCTCCATATTGTATGCGATTGGCGCAGCTGATTTTTCACTGCATTTGCATGGATATATTTATCCAGCAAAGGAATGGACTTCACGAGCACCGGGTGTTGTAGTTCAGTGTGAAAGTTGTTTAGTTTATTTTATTCTACTTTGCTGTCTTGGGAGGAATTTGTCTTGTAACAAAATTGGTTGTGGCATTACCAGAAAGACATTACCTACTACCACACCTCGGACAATGGCGATCAAAGGCGCGTTCCTACGCACAAAGTCTAAGCTCGTGTATGTAAACGCGTACCATGCTTGTATGAGTGAGATATGACAGGTCGACTGGTCGCGATTTTGATAGGTCGACTGGTCGCGTTTTTGACAGGCGATAACTGTGAGGTAACCGAGAGCGGGTGGGCGGCACTTTCAGCGGAGAGCGGGAGTGGCCTACTCATAACAAAATATTGTCGTTTTATGACACTGCTGTCAGGTTTTTGATATCACAATATCTCTATAAAAATAGGTACAAACAAACTTCCTTACTTCAACAGAAGCTGATTTCATCATGAAATCTGGCACGTAATATAAAGTTAATGATACTCGTATAATTCCGGCTTCTTTATTACGCCCACATGTGTGGGTTACATTCAATTTACACCCCACAGAGAGTCTCATACAATAACCCTAGTATAGGACACTGACACAGCTGAGAAATTTTACGCGGTGGAATTTTGTAATCTGCAAGACTGTAGGGATATTCAATTGAGGTTTTTTAATGCTGTGGTTGGTATCTTTCTCAGGATTGTTACACTCGAGTTTTAAAATGTTTAATAATCATAACCCGAGGATTTTAAGGGCTCACGCGACGCTTTTAAATTATGCCGTTTAAAGGACACTTTTAAGAGTGAAATTGTTGAGGAATGTTTAGGGGTTCGGAAGAAATTTTATGAAAACAATGTTGCTAAAAAGTTTAAAGTGTCGTGATAAATTTTCGGTTTTAGTAGGAATCTGAAATAAATTTCATGCCTTATTTTTTGAAATTAGGTATATTTTAGGTCATATAGAAATAAATTCTAATTTGTGACTATGTGTATAAATAGAGACTGTTTAATAAAGAAAGTGGTATGTTTAGTTTTGAGGATAAGCAATTTTAAATATGGTAATGTTATCACGGAAAAGGGACTTAAATACATTTTTGTTACATATATCTTGTCAGGTTTCTTCAATGGGCCATAACATGTACTGAAAAACATTGTACAATACACGTGCGCTGGTGGCCTAGCGGTACGAGCGTGCGAATTTAAATCCGAAGGTCGCGGGTTCCAACCCCGGCTATAAGAACCAATGAGTTTTTCGGAACTTATGTGCGAAATGTCATTTGACATTTGCCAGTCGCTTTTCGGTGAAGGAAAACATTGTGAGGAAACCGGACTGATTCCAATAAGGCCTAGTTACCCTTTGGGTCGGAAGGTCAGATGGCAGTCGCTTTCGTGAAACTACTGCCTTTTTTTTTTTTTAGGGGGGGAAAAATGCAATTTCGCATACCACTTGGGTGCGGGGACGGACCCAAGTGGTTATGTGGGACTCCTTGTTAAGGGCTAATGAGGCCTCAAGTCTACCCACTAAACGACCCCCCCATCTGCCGCCATTGTGCTGTAGCGGTGGGCTGCAGGAACACTTGCGCTTTTCGTCTACAGTACCACCAGCACCAGTCCGCAGTGCAGAGCACCACCTCCGGAGGCCCTTCATGACCTCGTTTTATGTAGAACCGTACTCGGTACGGTTGACCTCTCAGGGACCGCGTGTGCAATGGATGGCAGGCGTCCCCGTGCCTGTCATCCTGCGATCAACCTACGGAGGCAGGCGGCGGTCGTGTGCGACCCGTCTGCGTCGAGCACGCTTGCGGCGCCGTTGGTCGGCCATTGGGGCAATCTCTCTAGCGCGTTCCGCCATTTCCTTTTGCTGTATGACGTCTTCGCAAAAGGTCTGTATTGTATGCCACGATCTTTCACTGTCTACCATGGATTTGACCACGGCAGGCAGCGATAGATCCGGCCCCACTATGGCAATTACGTCAGCACGCTCTGGTCCCCACACTGGGCACTCCTCCAGCGTGTGCTGTGCGGTATCAACTGCCGCGCCGCATTCGTGGCATTCCTCCGTTGGCTCTCTGCCAGCAATCTTGTGAAGATAGCTCCCGAAGCAACCGTGCCCCGAGAGAATCTGCACAAGCCGGAAAGTGAGAGCGCCATGTGGTCGTTCTAGCCATAGGGACATGACTGGACGAATCGCCTCAATTGTCCGGACGCCCGCACTTGGTCGTTCGAGCCGGTCCACCCACTCATTTAATGCCTCACGAGAGAGTTCATTATGTTTGGCTTCGATCTCACGTGGCGCTGGCCAGAAATCCCGAGCCCGCGCCTCCTCACGCCAAAAGAAAACGGACGCAAGGGCTCTCGCGTCCAAGTCCCATGGCAGGGATCCAGCCAGCACGCATGCAGCCTCTCCGGATATTGTCCTATAGCCCCGCACAGATCTTATTGCCATCACCCGTTGCGCTTGACGCAGTTGGGTGACGTTCTTGCTACTAAGACCACCAGCCCACACTGGAGCTCCGTACAGGGCTATGGAACGCACAACTCCTGTGTGTGAAACTACTGCCTACGCCAACTCTTGGGATTAGTTGTCACAGCGGACTCCAGGCTCCTATGAGCCGTGACAAATGCCGGGATAACGCAAGGACGATGATGAAGGCACGTGCGAAGGGGGAATTCATATCATAGCTCGTGTCCATTTTAAACACACTCTTCGATCGTTTATAGTGAGTAACGAGAAACATGACATAAAACACATTTATATTACAATATTATGTAAAATGTAAACCGGCGCAGGAGCAGCCCTAACCGTCCGTAACCAGTTCCGATCCCACCCAGGTCATAAAGAATGCAAAAAGCCGCCGTCTAGTGGAATTATCTCGAATGAAGACATTATCGTGCGCGGGCGCATAGCTTAGGGATCCGCCGGTGGCTAATATTGTAGTTTAAAATTGAATTGAGATGATTTTATTTATTTAAGGAGATCTAACAGGCAATTAAGTACTTATTTTTAAATCGGGACTTAATCACGTATGACTACATATTAAACTGACCTCCAACGTGTCAGGGACGGCGTTGTCCCCTTACCGTAGTAGTCCCCTTGCGTAGTCGTGACCAATAATAGAATTACGTATCGACTTATAAAATGTGAAGACATCTTGCTTTTTTAAATGTGGCTGTTCGTAAGAGACGTGAGACGAGTCCTTATGCTTCATGTGGTTAAAGACATCAGAAAAGGGTTCTTATTTGTTCCATTTGAAAGGGCCACACAAGCTGAACGTAAAGCATAAGACCTGGCAGTTTAGCACAACATCCGCTCTTGCGCGCGAGTCTTTACTTGAAGTCGGGCTAAATGTATGGACTTGCGCGCGAGAACGCAATCTGTGTTCTTTAAGGAACACCTGGGTACGTATACAAATGTACAAACGCTCACGATAATAACTATTCTGTTTCGTAGGTATCTTTTTTTTTATACTACGCCGGTGGCAAACAAGCATACGGTCCGCCTGATGAAAAGTGGTCACCGTAACCTATGGACGCCTACAACTCAAAGTGTCACATGCGCGTTGCCAACCCATTAGAAACTTGTACACTCCCTTTTGCTGTGTTAAGTACACAGCAAAAAGGAGTGTACAAGTTCTAAGGACGGTTCGGGTTCTCTATCGCTCTTGCGTATTGGCGCGACCGAGCTAGACTGAATTTTTGTCGGCGTCTGGCGTCGACGATTGCCATTCGGCTACGTCTACTGGTAGGGCAAGATTATTGTTTCACCCGGGGCAATAAATAGTATGAGGATTCCCTACAATTTTAGTAGTGTCCCAGTGTGTCTTACCCCAGCATACTATTGTCCCGGATCTGTAACTTCACATTTTTGACACATTTGTTTTGAAATATGTTGCGATGTGGCTAAGTATCGTTTGCTAAATCTAACGATTAATTTCGAATTGGTTGAATCGATTAGGCCCTATGTACAAGGAGGCGCTGAACTGAACAAATATACGATTTCTATCAACTTACTGAAATGTCATTTGAATCGAAATGACAGACTCCGCCACAGCAGTAGTAAAAATGAATGATAAATGACATAATAAGTAAATCCTGCGTGATAAATTAATATCGTAAAATACTCACTAACGAAGATCAGCAAAAATTTAACATGTGTTAGATTATGTTTAAAGTAAGCGAAATATTGTTTTTAAGCACTTGATTTTTTTAAATATTATTACAGGATTTTATTTAAAGTTTCATTGGGTTGCGCGAGTTTACGTTTTGTGGACGCTGTCATGTGTCAAAAAGAGGTTCTTACAGTTTTGGGACAGTTTAAGATTTTCACGATAACTGTTTGCCCTCAGCGGACTATCCACTAGTTTTCAAACGCCACAAAAACAGCAGAACCCACTAAAAATGCATTAACTTGTGCACGTTCGCGAGGCCAAAGTTGAATATTGTTTTTAAGCACTTAATTTTTTTAAATATTATTACAGGATTTTATTTAAAGTTTCATTGGGTTGCGCGAGTTTACGTTTTGTGGACGCTGTCATGTGTCAAAAAGAGGTTCTTACAGTTTTGGGACAGTTTAAGATTTTCACGATAACTGTTTGCCCCCAGCGGACTATCCACTAGTTTTCAAACGCCACAAAAACAGCAGAACCCACTAAAAATGCATTAACTTGTGCACGTTCGCGAGGCCAAAGTTGAATGACGGTCATGATCGAGTTGCGCGAAATGGAGCGTGCCTCCCGCTCCCACGGTTGCACGCTTACAACCACTCTTAATAATTCCAGATAAATTCACCAATTTCGCTAGCCTGGACCTAACTAGAAAATACAGATATAGCGCGAAAAGATTTTTATTATTAATTGAAATAGATATCATACACGAAAGAAATACGATAAGGCCCACTGGTGGCCGAGCCGGGAATCGAACCCGGGGTCTTCAGCTTTCACGGCTAACGTCCTTACCACTAGGCCACCAGCCTGCCGTGGTACCCGACGAAATTTCTCTAGTGTAGGTATGTATGTTAAAGGAGCTCTGATTAAAGGCTAGGCGCCTTTTGACCAACTCCTAAGGGCGAGCAATTCGTGCTTGCACCTCATATATGAATCCTTTAGAGGATTACGGTATAGCGAGAGATATTATGGTGCTGCCATCTGCCATTATACAACTAGAGAACAAATCAAATTATTTTATTGAATATTTTTTGATTTGTTCTTTTTCAAGTAGTCACATTACTATATTTAAATTATAAATTTCGAGTCCAATGCGCGCAGCGGTGCAGACGCATTGATGGTTTAATTAAATTATAATTGCGAAATCAGCGCGCGCGCTTTGCCGCGACCGGTAATTGACACGATGGCAGATTCCAAACCGAATCAAACCATCGTAAATGAATTCCTCGCTTTCCTTCAAGAGAAAGACAAGCTGTTACTGGAAGGGGCGATGGATGCGGCAGCTGCTTTCCGGATGTCTTCGCGTGCGTCGAGGTTCTCCGTGGACGACATCTGTGAAGCGAAGAGAGTGTTGTGCGAGTCCCTTGGGATTGCCGGCACCTATGTACCTCACCGAAGAGGCGACGAAACCGGGAAGAAAAGTCTCGAGGACATTAAGAAGATCCTGAAGGAGTACAAAGATCGGATTCCGGAGTTTGTTGCGACGGATATCAACGTTCCGCCGTACGATCCGGATAACGTCGACGTTCGCAGCTTGTTTAGGGAAATCGTGGCCCTAAAAACAAGTTTAGCCGCAGTTATCTCGAAGTTTGAAGCTAGCATGGAAACGATTACCGAGTTACGCAACGAAATCAAATGTTTGCGGTATGCTCCAGCTCGGTCAGCTGTTTCAGACTTAGAGTGCGATCATCGACCTATGGACACTCGTGTCGTGTCGGTTAGTTTGCACGCTGCTGACGCTGTAAAAAGTGCTGCACGTGCCGCCGCCCCGCGCGCGCCCCTCCCTCCGCGCGCGAGGCCGCCTCCTGTTTCGTCGAAATCACGGTGTCAGCGTGCATACGCTGACGTCACTGCCGGCCGGTCTACTGCAACTAGCCGGGTCAATGCACCAACTACAAAGGGATGTGAAGTACGGGCACCTGCCAAGGAAAATACTTCCCGCACCAATGTGGATGAAGAGGGGTTCACATTGGTGGAAAAGAAGAGCAAGGCGCGCAGAGCGGCTCGCAAGACTATGTGTGGCTCTGCGGAACCGGTGAATTCTGGTCTACGGATTGCCACACCGAGTAGGGCGCTCTACGTGTCTCGCCTGCATTACTCCGCCATGGCCGACGAGGTGGTGGACTACGTTCGCCGGAAGACTGGC
This sequence comes from Leguminivora glycinivorella, assembly GCF_023078275.1. NCBI lineage: Eukaryota > Metazoa > Arthropoda > Insecta > Lepidoptera > Tortricidae > Leguminivora > Leguminivora glycinivorella. The sequence continues at coordinate 9,909,971 of NC_062983.1, forward strand.
TACACGCTGAGGGTGCAACAGCTGCAGTCGCGTCACTACGTGCACTTCAGCTCGTTCGTTGTGCGCGTGCCGCGGCCGCTGCAGGACACCATCGCGAGCGCAGACTTCTGGCCGAAAGGTGTGGTTTTTCGGCGGTTCCGGGGCAACCTGCCAAATCCCACACCGGGGCAAACGACGCAACGGAGCCACGCTGTGACGTCATCGCCCAAATCAATTGTTTAATTTTATTTTTAATTTTGTTTCCTTTATTTTCTGTCTTTTTTGTTATCTAAGTTTCGTGACGCATTGGTTTTACTGTAAGGTCATGTAAACATGTTTTTACTAATAAATAATAATAATAAATAATAATAAATTGAAATAGATATCATACACGAAACGTGACGTACGTTTTTCTTTGTATTTTTACGAAAACGTACAAACGTGTCATGCTATTTCAGTTAGTCTCAGTACAAGACGTACTGTTTGAACTAGCATTACAAATACGAACGTCCCCATAAAAATACGAAGGAAAAGCTTTACGTACTACATCTGTATTAAGTAATAAGCTTCTATCGTCACCTAATTAAGACGATAGGGTAGGGGTCAATTCTCCATACAAACGCTCTCGACTATTTCCTCCCTGTTTTTTGAAGATAGAGCAATGATTGTTTCAACACAGATTGTTACTATTTTTATCTGTGTCGGACCGTTTTGACTTTTTTGATATTCAGCTTTTTAAAGACTCTAGAGCCAATCAAAAATTTGCAAAAACGGCCTTTTTCATTGTGGCGCAAAAAAAGGTGTGATACTCAAGATTGGTAACAATTAACCAAAAAAGCTAAACGGTCCGACATAGATTATTTTATTGTTATTCAGATTCTCAAATTTCGTTCCGATTGATTAAGTTTTGAAGGAGGAAAGAGTCGAGAGCGGAACCTCGATTTAAAAGATTTGTTTGAAATATCTTTTGACTGGGTTTTCTTAATGGACAATTTTTTTTCGATAAATCTAGTTAATAACACTTGTATATTTAACTAAAATTCCCAAGTTGAAAGGGGGGCTCCTTTCCATTTTAGCATTTTCCTACCGTATCCTCTTAATACCTACAGTAAAAAATGTTTTGAAATCCTTGACTTCCTTGAGTAATCATAATACTATATTAAAACGGGATTGTATTTATAATTTCACATAACGCGCATCATATCATATATCATGTGTTTCATATACGCGTTTACGTTCTAAGTAATTCTACAGGAGATGTCATGTGTCCAAAGAGGAAGGTACAGATTCTGTACAACCTTTAGTTAATTGTTGTTGATTCATTTTCATTAAAGTTGATAGATTAACAGGGACATATAGATATTACCAAGATTTTGTTGTTATCAAAAAATATCGATGCTACTATTTCTCTTTAGTTTTGTCGAAACATAATTATAAAACAACCCAAAATATGGGGACAACTGAAAGTTTACAGGTTTTATGTTTTATCTGTAATATCGTCTTTTACAAATGAAACATAAAACCTGTAAACTTTCATGAATACTTCTTTTTTTTCGTTATAAGAAAAGAAAGCAAACTGCACAGAAATTTGCTGGCAGAAAATTATTTTACCCTCCACCATTTATGTTGAACCACTTATTTTGTATTTTATACAATGATAAAAAAAAAGTAATTTAAACATGCAAGTATGTCCTACCCAAGGTATCCAAGCACTCTTATAAAAGTAAAAATATACAAACGACTTTAATCAGGTATTCTGTTGGGTTTGAAGTAAATACATTTTTTTCAATCTTTTTTTATACACCACCTTTGACATGTTAGTTAGTTTCACACAATAAAAATTACTTGAATATTTGTAAAGAGACTTTAAGGAATGAAACTCAGCACTCGCATAAAATAACTATCTATTCAAATATAACACAAACCATGGTCTAAGACAGCTACCAATCACTATAAAACATCGACCATCAAGTATAATGAAGGTTTTATTAACATAAATCAACACAAATTGGACTCGAACCCGCAATCTAAACGCCAAAGTCGGTGGAAACTGGCGTAATTGGTCAGTGAGATATTAATCAAGTAGATCTTGAGGTTTGGTATTATGTATTATGATACCGTGAATTTGGTACTTATTGCCAAGATGTCAATTGTTTTCGTTATAGAGAACGAAACGGTAATCTCATCACTCTTCCATATAGGTGGCATCTTGACTAGAAACCCAGATTTTTAATTTCGTGACAAAGTAGTATTACTAGATAAAAGGACTTCAAATAGTGCTCTATTTATACGTTTTTCAGTCGCCAGATAAATATATCTACCAGATAAAGTTATCAGTATCCTTTTCATCACACGTATAAATGACAATGACAGCTAACATCTATCTGACAGATATTATTTATCTGGCGATTGAAAAACCAGCCCTAAAAAGCTCAGATTTTGACCTTAACTCGTAAGAAATTTTGTTATCTGTATATCTCACTCTTTAGTGGAATATTCGTAATTTCTTATGCAAAAAAAATATCAACAAGACATTTTCCTATCCCTAAAAGCCAGAATTCATTTAATTCTCGAGACAGTCCGTAAACATTTAACAACTTTTAATTCTCAACAATTCTTTTATATTTATTTAGTACTAAAACATGTGTAATATGACTGACGAAGGAGGAATAGAATAAAAAATTGTCTATATTCCATATTCATGGCGGAATAATAAATGGTACAAAAGTCAACAATTTGCTACCTCAATTTCTCTGGATTGTTCTGGATGATGACGTGGCAATTTCTTTGCAGATTGTATATCTTTGCTGGAAATCAGCATTTTTTTACCTTCTTACCTTTTTGGAACAAAATTGGGAAAAACCCTAACGTTATCCAAATTAGGCTTGTTAAAATCATTTTTAAAAATATCGTACGAAGAATAAACGTTTTATGAAAAATCTAATGTTTATACAACCAATTTTATTTAGAAAGACATTGTGAGTGTGTTTAATAAAACGTCCCACTTTTTCGGTTACCATTAAGGCGAGATTTACTTGTATCTTTATCTTAAACTGACAAAGCAGCCGTTATAGCAATCGACAAAGTGGGACGTCTTCCCGTGCACACTCGCCATTTTATTTCATACTAGAAGGAATCAAAGTACTTAGTTATTTATTCCCCGATAGTATTCCACCTAATACTTAAAAGTAACAAAACTCTAATGCACTAGTTATGTAATTATTTATTTTTCCACTTTTTAAAAATTAAAATGATATGTTTATGTGACGTGAAAAGCAGTTTGGGACACATAAATAGTAACATATCATAAGAGTACCTAACTCTTTTCATAACAGCAAGTAGGTATTTATGACATTTTGACCCTATGTGACACAATGTACCGTATTATTTTTTACCATGATTTTTTTTTAATATTTTAAAAATAATTGACAATTTCATTAGCAAAATATCAAGATTAAGTACCTAGATAATCTTAACCCTGGTTTAGCGTTGCCGTGATCAGGTAAAAATAATATTTACCTTGCTCAGCTCTCAACTTCCTTAATTGCCTTTTTACTAATCATTCATTAACAATAAAAAGAGCATTACAAGCCATTTACGCGTACATTAGAGGTAAAATTTGTGTGGTCCGCTGTACTGTGTTTTTTGCGAATCCTTTTGGCGCTCTTGCCCTGTAGCCAAACGCATAATCGTTAACGCTCCGTACAGTATATATTATAGTTGCCTCTCTATCGATCTTCCTTATTGGAGGAACAGATGAGGTTACAGAATAAATCGCACCTTTGAAACGAAACTGATCCACCCAACTCAAAAGCGATTTGCTTCATCGATGTCGGTTTCGTTTGAAAGGTGCGAAACTGACGATGAAACTTACGTACCTACAGAAATGACACTTCATACAAAGTCGATGTTTGATAGCGGTTCATGGTCGTCGGTTGTCTCTTTCTAATGCACGGAACTATCTTTTTCGAGTATTTTGGGTTGTCAAAACTCACGAAATGATCTAATCTGCGTGCGTACCTGAATACACAAACGCTCACGAAACGAAACGCTTGTAGATATCTATCTCTATCGATTTTGCGTATTGACGCGACGGAGCCAGACTACCTTTCGCGGCGTTTCGGTTTCGTTTCGCGTCGTATAAATGCTATTCGGCTACGGGGCCTGAGATAGCGGATGTCAAGTTGTACTAACCCTACCTACGTAGCAATTCGAACCGAACGTTGCCGGAATTGCCGAATCGAATCGAATGCACAAACGCTCACGTTAACATCTGTTTCGTAGCTATCTATCTCTATCGCTCTTGCGTATTGGCGCGACAGAGCTAGACTGCACTTCGGCGTCTGGCGACGATTGCCATTCGGCTACGTCGGCTGATATCATTCGCCACGGAGAGTCAACGCTTGTACGTTTGGCTAGAATCCTGCCGGCCTAGCCGAAATGACAATAGATTGACGCTAGACGTCGATGGAAACACAGTCAGGCTCTATCGCGCCCAAAGACCATTTTACAGGGGACAGCGCAATCACATTTTTTGCCATAATAAATTGAAACTTATCACTGAGACAGAAAGGTATCAGACTAGCGAAAACGGTCCACATGAGAGGGCATTGTTTGGGCTGGTGTCCCTTTCGCACGTGTGTATTTTTATCTGTATATTATCTAAATTTATATCTTCTTATATTATTTTAGTGTTGTATTCAAACTAGGGTTCGATATATTTTAAAAATTGGCAAATAAGTAGAATGTAATTATTTTGATGCCACACTGAGAGAAATTTGCATTGTGAATTTAACAAGTTCGACTTGTTGCGGTTTATCCGTTTGAATCAGCCAAACGTATGTTTAAAACAATATGTGTCAGGTTGTTTTTATAAAATCGACTTGTTGATTCAAATATATTGCCGATTCAAATGACAAGTAGCTTGTTGTTTGAACCAAAGAGCACGTAGGCGCTATTTTAACCAAAAAACTTGTTGAACGAACATGAAAACTGGTTGTATTTTCTCTCAGTGCAATAAATCAAAGATTTGTATAATTAAAAAATACCTTCAATTGGGTATTAGTAGATTTGGTAGTAACTTTGATAATTGAGTGGTATCCCCAATTTATGACAGTGATAACGTCACTGAATAATGTTGACATTGTCAGTAAGTGCGAGAGGGACACCAGCCACATCTGGGCACACTTTTTGACCTAACTACTCATTCTGGTTTAACTATAATTCTGTGATCGCGCCAATAGGGAAGAGCGATAGAGATAGCTAGAGATGCGATACCCATAATACCGTAAGCGTTTGTGTATTTGGCTACATAGCCTGGCCTACATGGTCGCAAAAACATGACAATGCCCTATTACTTGGGGTCGTTAAGTGGAAACAAAGCGACGCTCGCCTTAGCACCTATCTGATGTAGGATGAAACGAGGAGTTTAATGTGCTGGATATGAAAAACAAGTACAAAAAGTCTCATGCAACACTATATTATAGTATAAAATATCATTTCATGTAGTTTAAAAGTCATAAAATAGCATTTTTTTATATTCCGTCGGTGGCAAACAGGTAGCACTTATAGTTTAGTCTGTGGTGTCCTAATTGACAAATTACAGTCGACGAGTAGAAAAAGAATTTCCTTCGAATACGATCTGTCAATTAGGACACCACAGACTAAATTATAAGTGCTAACTTTTCAGTGTTGGATACTCTATGGCAGTTCCGACTCAACTATATTAATACCTATATGTAATCTCATTATAGTTGACTTTAAGTTAACTGTAATAGTTTCAAAAATAGAACATCATACAATTTCTATACTAATTTGCGATACCTGGCAAATTTGTCGGCATCTGAAACACATTTTTTTTATCTGTCTTATCGGCCAATCAGAAACGGTTATTACAAAAATTAGTTGCTAGGTAATTCGATGTTGATACAGCGGTGAACGACGCTATTAACATTAATTTTAACTGGCATGAATGATGATATTTCCGTCCATTGATGATGAAGATGATGACTCGTAGAAAAAGTATTGTATACAATAGTGATATAATTAAGCTTTTCACTCTCGTACCGTACTATTAGGCCACTCAGCAAAGCTTCGTGGCCTAAACATGGTACTCGACTGAAAAGCTTTGTATTATATCACGATTGTATAAAATAATATTTCGCACTACATACAATCTGTACCTTACATTAGTTCCGTTTTGTAATAATATTCCTATCATATTCCGTCTCATCCAGTAAACCCATCCAACAAAAATCGTGCAGGCAAACCCTAATGGCCTCTACAGACGCCCTGTAAATATACTCGTTAGCATTTATTCACATAATGACTTTATTATGACCGGCGTTTAATGGTTACGGCGGTATTGCCGGCCTGTCAAATTATCTACTTCTTTTTTTACTGGCCGTGCTTTGGAAGTGTAATAAGGATTGTTGGGATGATACTATAATTATGTTTTTTTATAAGTATGAGATTTGGGCATAATTCACGTCTCATTTGTGGTTAGTGGGTTCCAGATGAGGAAAAAGTAACGCCGTGTCTTGCGTGGGCGACGGTCGCGCAACCGGTCCATTTTTCCATATCGAAAGGTTTGATTTCGTATGATCGCCGTCGCGCGAATCGCGCGACCGCCGTAAGGATAAGTAGTTATAGTTTAGGTATGCTAAACACCTATAAGCGGAATTTTAATCATAGACTAGTCCAAATAGTCATTTAGAATAGAAAAAAAATTAATTCAGATTATTTTTAAGCTTTTATTTTGATACTATAGTGACCCGAAAATATTTACATATAAAATTAACAACATCCCTTCAAACCACTATGTACCTATTACAAAAATAGCATTAAAATCCGTTGTCTAATTTTAAAAATCTAAGCATACAGAAGAAAACCTATACCAATTTATATATGTTTTTCTTACAACATATTTCTTAAATATTGATACTCCATACGATAAACCGATGTATATATCTCCTATATTTTATACCTTTAAAGTCTGTTATGATATTGTAGTAAAAAACTCAAGTAGAACTAAAAACACTATAAATCTGATAATGGCGTCATATCATCTCATCTCGCGCAGTCGGTTATAAAAGTAATGATAGGCTTCAACGGCCAGGTCAGGGGTTCTCAAAGTTTGATCGGACCCTTACAGAGTTACTGAGAAATGTCACGTTTTAGGCTAGTTCTTGGGCTCCTTGTTATTTTGAACGTTGGGGATAACAATGAACATACATAAGGACTGTATCGTTAAGTATAAGGACAAAACAAACCTCGTCTAAATGTTGACATGTGCATAATTTTGTACTATTATGTTCCGAGAGTATGATCTTAAGGTATTGGTAAGTACTATTTGATATAAGAAGGTCTGATATTTTTTTTATTTTAGGGACTTTATGGTACTTTCATTAAGGTCTAGCAAATAAATTTCGGACAACCCCTATCTGGCTTAATTTGAGAATATTTCAATGACTCTTTGTACGATTTCAACAAACAAAGGTTAATATGCTGCCAAAATATATTCTTTAAGAGTCCTCTTCATGGTTTTTCCAATTGGGTACTTGTAGAATAAATGCGGCGAATTTATATATTTAAAAAAACGCAATTTTGAGCAACGTTCCGGATTGCCGTAAATTTTTGATGCTAGCAGGATGAGAGAAACAGATAAAAAAATTAGCCATAGGCCAAAGTCTAATTGACATTCATGGTGTTTGAACAGTGCTTAAACCAGATCGATATAAATAATGTATGTGTGTCGTTGAGGTTCGCACCATACAATTTTTTTTCGCAATCGTATCGTCTTTTACGCACTTTGTAAATTTTCTAGTAGCATTTGTCCGGAATCGTAATTGGTACTCGGGAGGATTAAGTCAATACTGTCTAAACCATATGCTTTACGTCGAGTTTCTAGGACAAAATGTGTACCTTATTATGTGCCTTATTAAGCCCATGGCTTGTTATAAGAAAAAAATATAATAGCAAATAAATACGGCTACTCAAAGTTGTCTTCATACTTAACGATACAGTCTTTAGGTAACATACTATATTATGTATGTTGTGATGCACCCTTTGTGTTTACATTTATAGCCTATATTGTTTCCCACTGCTGGGCAAAGGCCCCCCTGTTTTCCGCCACTCGTCACGGCTCTTTGCATGCTCCCGCCAATCGCCATAAAATGGAATATGAAATATGTTTACATGGAATATATTTTTTAATTACTTTTCAATTTTTTTTTATGGGATAGGAGGCAAACGAGCAGATAGGTCGCCTGACGGTAAGCGATCACTGGCGCCTATGGACACCTATAGTAGTAATTTTAAATTTTTATGAAGGTTGACGCTGTTCTATTAAAACATTTTGTACTGATTATTTTTATTTACAATCATGTGTTACTGTTTTACAATAATCTGTAATAATACACTATATGTTTATAGATTATGCAAAAGTAGTAATTAATGTGATGTTTGAAATGATGCATAGTCCATCTGTAAAAATAGTACATCATATATCCTCGCTTGATAGTATCCGTTAGTGGTTCTTTTATAAATTCTTCTTCTTCTTCGTCGAAACCTCATGACTGAGGGTCGTGACCACCATAAGTCGCTGTACGTTGCAGTGCTCTCCACTCAGGCCGATCTTTTGCCTTCCTAAAGGATCCCTGGAGCCCAACGCGCGTGACCTTCTTTATTGTGTTGAACCAACGCGTGGGTAATCCGGCTCTTTTACGATGGCCCTCCACTGGTCCGACAATCAACGCCTTCTCAAGGCTGTCAGGATCTCGTCTGGCCAAATGGCCAAAGAAGCCTATAAATTATTTACCTAATAAATCTGAGGTATAAATAGACAAACAGTTTGGGAAACGCTGAATTAGTGTCTAGCCTTTGGATTAGATTTGATGACTTATTTTATAACTTACACCGTACACCACAATTTTATTTTGCAATTTTACGGCTTCAAAATGATTGAAAAGAGTACTTAAATAAAATTCAATTTTTCATATTCGGAATATAACATATGTACCAGTCGGGCAAATTTTATCTTAGTTATTTACCTTACAAGTGTAGAAAAGAGGACATTTGAAAGGAGTGGAGATAAATTAAAAATATTACCAAAGGTCGACACGATTTCCTAATTAATATTCGTAGGGTACGTTGGGGTAATTTCGAAGCACAGAAATGCTCGGGTAATTTCGGGATTCTTGATATGATGGAAATAATGGTAATTTTTATGTGACTTTCAAAATTACCCCAATGTTACCTAGGTTTGAGTAGACTTTTGATGTCCTATGCAGCGTTATGTCTCTAACGTTAATCAACTGCCAAAACTTTATGAATATTATTAATAATATCTTATACTATAGTCTCCGATTAAAAAGTTAGTACCAATTATTTTGTACGTAAATATTAATTTATCAATATGCATATTAATTAATTACTTATAGAATTCATTATGTGTAGGTCGATTTAATTAATTTACGGCATCGTTTTATAATTTCATTTAAAGATTTCAAAAGTAAGGATAGGGCAATTCGTATAATTGATGCGACTTCGTGGGATGCCACAACGCGATTGGTTGTTATGTTTTCACTTCACGTGTGTGATTGGTCGCATAACCTGTACGCTTGACTCGCTTTCATGTCAATACTGAGAGAAACAACAACTAGTTTTCATGTTAGTTCAACAAGTTTTTTGGTTAAAATAGCGCCTACGTGCTCTTTGGTTCAAACATCAAGGTAGATTTTCTTAAATGCAAGCTCAATGCATATTCTACAAGTTACTTGTCATTTGAATCAACAAGTCGACTTTATAAAAGCAACATGACACATATTGTTTTAAAAAAATGTTTGGCTGATTCAATCAAATATCTTATAACAATTTTGATCTTGTTACGTATGTATATACAATCACGCCTGTTTCCCAGAGGGGTAGGCAGATATCACGGATTTCCATTTACTACGATCCTGACAAACCACTTTCGCTTCACACACTTTCATAACGTTTCTCATACACGCTCGTCAGTTTCGAGTACTTCTGACCAGGCCTTTTTGCAATATTTCCCCGATTTGATCAAAAAAAGTTCGCCTAGGTCTTCCACTACCAACTGACCCTTCCACTTTTTCATATACTTTCTTCGTTAATCTCCTCTCATCCATCCTCTCTACATGCCCAAACCACCTTTTAACATACCCATCTCAATCTTTGTCACCACATCTACATCCACTCCACACTTCTCTCTTATCACGCTGTTTCTGATCCTATCACTCAACTTTACACCAGCCATGCTTCTTAACGCTCTCATTTCCATGGAATTCACTTGACTTTGAAGTCTTTTCTCCCACACCCAACTTTCACTATCTTGTTATTCGTAGAAATTCGACTTGTATCATCAATATTATGATTTATTCCATTCACTCAAATACTTTTCTTTCAAACGGATAAACCAACAACAACACGAACTTGTTAAATTCACAATGCAACTCTCAATGCAGCGGTCTAACTGAATACGTGTGTCGCGGTGCGGTAGCGGTGTCGTAAATACTATCCTAGTATTACTAGGCATTGACGCCCGTATGCCACGTCCTTATGAAGTAATATATAAGTCAATGATCTCACCTTATTTCGCTTGAACGGGTTGCGTTCATTGTATTTTCTGAGAAACGCTATTTTATACGCGTTCATTAAAGTCAGTGCTTGATGAACTTAATGACTTTATTGGAAACTGGATATTATAATTACTTATACGTATAAAATGCGAGAAGGTATATTATAATATGATGAACAAGGTACAATGTTTAAATTATTAGAAAAAAAAATCAGACCCAGCATGACTTGACTATGTATAATAAGCAATATTTGAAACATCGGTCCAATCGCTGTTACAAGCGATTAAAATATGTATTCACTTAATATAATTCACACAATGGATCACACCTGAAAGTTATGTACATGATTAGGATTCTTCCTGGCAAACAAGGATATGCCAGAGCTATACTAGAAAAATCGGTCCTTTAGAGAGAAAACATACCTAGGGAGACTTTTTTCTGTGCCCATATTATGACCCTCATCTGGTTTTTGGGATATGCTAACTTTCACCAAAACATTTGCACTCCGTCTACTAAGCATGACATATATAGGGTGGCCCCCTGTTCAAATGGTCAAAAAGTTCAGAAAGAAACATTAGAAAATTTGTTCTTAGAAAAATGTCACCGATTTTGATAAAAAGAAAAACTGCATTCATACAATAAGAAAAAATGGTACTAGCTGGGGAATCGAACAATGTTTTGACAATTAAACTAACTCATTTCTATTCAGACGTTTGATTTCTTAACCAGAAATATCTCTAAAAACATAACGTTCTCAATGAATAAACTGCATTTTTTTGTACTTTAATTTATCATATAGGTGTTCAGAATCGTGACCACCGTTTATTCAAAAGTTCTTTTTCTTTACAACAGTGTAAGGACAATGACTTAAAGTAGCATGCATAACTTGATATATTTACACTTTACTATAGGTGTCATCTCTGTTCGCTCGTGGCCCAAAATACCCATCCTCCTTTAAAACGTCTATTTAAAACATTATAAGCTAACCAATTAAATTCCAACTAAAATTCAAATCCACCAAATGTTTACTTACAAAGTATTATTGACACAAACATTTAAATCCGCTGAAATATACATTTACCAAGTAGAGTATTAAGAGTAAGTCGCTTATTGTCGCACAGCCAAAGCTGCTGCTCTAATATAATGTAAACAGCGGGGTATTCGAAGCTAGAGATGTTAGGGGGATTGCACATTGAGACTATCGTTTTAATTTAAATAAAAAAAATACCACACACTTCTGGTTGGACTAACTTGGGACCTTCTGGAACACCGGTACAGCTGTGCAGGATCTGATCAACTAAGATCAGGCGTATAAGCATGGTCGCGCTATAAATGATAAAACATAAGGCCGTCCCTTTCACACCTATAAATTGTGAGATAGGGACGACCTGATATTTTATCATTTATCGCGCAACTATGCTTGCCTGCTAGGTGGTCAGAGCGCCTAACATTAAATTGCTGCTTCATGAAACAAATATTGTTTAATGTTATAAATTATGCCATTATCAAGCAAATGGTGTAAAAATGTGAGAAAATTTCTTCCTCATGGAAATCGATAGTTACTTTTATGTCGATTAGATGTGGCAATGCAATATACACGACTAAGCTCTTCATTCGTGGCGTATTCAATTTAAAGGTAACTAACTAAGTAATATGGCTCTGCGATCCAAAGAGAGTCTTGACCTCCAAAACGAGAGCACGCCACCTATCCCGATCCTACGCAGCTTCCTGCCAATCATCGGCTTGGGACCGGCAAGAAACTCGGCGGGCAACTTCTTTTCAAAACATTACATCTTATAACTAACATGCACGTTCTTCTTCAGAGAAAACATATCAAATTGTCACAGAAGAAAAAGATAATATGAATCTCAATATCATTAAATATGTAATTTACCTACACAACATAAAATATAAAATATTTGATGTGCTTTCTTATCTGAACTGTGTCCTCTATACATAATACAATTATTTTAATTGCTATTCGTTTTTTGTAGTTTCTGGTTCGGGCCATGCATGTTTGTCTGTCAAATAGTCCTCGACTCTGTAATAAGCCTTTAACATCAATGATTTTTTTAAGTAGTTCTTAAGAGCTGGGAGGGGTAATCTCAAAGCAGTGTCAGGTAACTTATTATAAAAATGAATGCATTGCCCAACAAATGACTTCTGTACTTTACGGACACGAAACTTCTTTATGGCAAGCTTATTTTTGTTTCTAGTGTTATAATTATGGATATCAGAATTCTTAGTGAAACAGTCTAAATTCTTAACAACATAAATTATACTATCATAAATGTATTGGGAAGCTACAGTTAAGATATTAATTCCTTTGAAGAGTTCTCTTACTGATTCACGTGTTCCTAAGTTGTAAATAGAACGAATGGCTCTCTTTTGTAATACAAAGATAGTCTGTATGTCAGCTGCTTTGCCCCAAACCAGAATACCGTATGACATTACACTGTGAAAATAACTATGATACACTAGGCGAGCTGTCTCAACATTAGTCAGTTGCCTGATTCTCCTAACGGCGTATGCGGCTGAACTTAATTTGCTTGCTAGTTTCCTTATATGAGGACTCCATTGTAGATTTTTGTCCAATGTTAAGCCAAGGAACAGTGTTGTATCTACCATCTCTAAGCATTTATCATTCAAAAGTATTTTTGTATCGATTGGTTTAACATTCGGCAGAGAGAATCGAATACATTTGGTTTTCTTAGAATTAAGAAGTAAATTGTTGACAGTAAACCACTGCAGTACATCAGCTAACGTGCTATTAATTACATTGTAATCCGTAGATTTTCGGTCAACATTAACCACAGATGTAGCTGACACAGATCCGCCATCACACTGTCTTCCCAGCGGTATCTGGACCGACCCGCCGGGCGGCCACCAGTTGGTCTTCCCAAATACGCTCTCTTAGCAGCCCGATCCTCTCCCATTCTTATATTTATTAATTATAATAAAAATTAAATCGCGTGGATCGGTTTCAACAGACATTGGAAGCTATTGTAGATAATATTATTATTGTATATTGTATCTAGAGTAAAGTAATTATTATAAGAATACAATAAGTATGTTTCAGTTTACTATGTTATACTTTGTAACGTATGAAACCCAGTATATAGTATATCGTACACGCTCCCTAACAGACGTCTCACGTTAAGAGGCAGTTATCACGTCAGCGCAGCGCCCTGTAAGTCTCGACTATGTTTAACGCAATTTCCTCAAGGAAAGGCTTCTGCTTAAGTAAATACTCTAGTATAGACTGTGTCATTCACAAAGACGCCCGACTTGACTCGCATTATCATGTTCATACATAGAACTTTTTGTGGCAAAATAAAGTGATTGACAAAATTAAATACCGAAAGGTATGTAGGAATGTTATCGATATGAAAAGAAAACTACAGTGAAATACAAGACAAGATGTTTTTGGAACAAAGACATATATAATACCTACTAACTGTAGTATTTACACACTAGTAACATAAACTGTTATGTTTTAGTTTTCAAGCACTAAATATAAGAAAAAAAATAATATGTTGCGAATGTTATTGATTTGGATTATTGATCATTTTCGGTAATTTACAACAACTAGAAGTTATATCTTTTAGTTAATAATGTATGATGAGTTATCGATAACTGATTTAACGATGTTTCATTTTGTCAAACACTTCGTTTCTGCCACTAAAACTTATAAGTCTGACCATCATGGTATAATATATTTAATATTATACCATCCCATACATTAAAATGCGACCGCCTAAGAACGCGCATACACTACACCACATGGCGCCACAAAAAAATGTCTTGTAGCTTTCGATTATACTTGTAGATAGCGTTAAGTGTCACTTTTGACATAGGTTTATGGCTCGAAAGTGGCATTTTTTTGTGGCGCGCCATCTATGTGTGGTGTAGTGTATGCGCGTTCTTAGGCGGTCGCATTTTAATGTATAGGATAGTACGATCTTCTTATATTTAATCTATGATGTTATTAAAGCGTAGATTTGACAAAGCGGGGCGCCATTGTGAATGGAACGAACTGTATGTGGGGGATTAGTATAAAATAACATTCTAGCATATGCTTAGTTGCTTACTGCTGTTCTAAATGGGATAGTTGTGTTAGTTATCGGTTCATTTAACAGGATGGGTGTTGGGTTTCAGTTGGATGATTAGAGCTTTTCTGTGATAGATATAGGTATATTTGTGAAACTCTTCATATGCGCAGGTAAGTAAATACTTTTGATATTGAGAGCTAAACGTAGCTTAGGGAATAGTATATAGGCTTACATTTCTAAATATGATGCTGAGCCAACGTCACACTTAACATATGTAGTAGGTAGTTGAATCGCAATTTGTTACTTAGTAGTAGGTACGTTGCTCCTGGAAAGTTATGTATGAAAATATTGGCATAATTAATGGAAGATTTTTTTTGATTGGGATATGTAAATTATAGGCCTTAAGTTATTTTTCATCAACCCTCCCCATCCCTCCCCCCTCTTCCCCCCCTTAAATAGCCGAAAATGTGGTTTTTCTCGATTTCTGACAAAACCGTTGAAGATACGGAAAAAGCGTGTAGGAACAAAGTAATCCTTAATAAATTTACTACAAATCTGTCTTTGTCGCACTAACAAGACACATAGTCAAGCAAGATAATATGAATATTTTCGTTATAGAAGCGATCGTGATCTTGTTTAGGCCGGCTGAGCTGTGTGTCTTGCCAACGTAGCTATAATTTGCCGTAACCACCCGTAAGATGTGCGTTTTCACATTATCCGATCCGATATCGAATGTCGGAAGGATTTCAAAGGCAATCAAAGATGGCGGCTTAAATGTATGGGATATCAGTCCTACATCCGATATCGGATCGGATAGTGTGAAAACGTACTAACGTAGCCAGCGTTAGGCACTGGTCCTAGCTATAGGCTATAAAAACGAACAAAAGATAAGCACTCCCGTGCAAATAAAAGAGACACGGCGATATTGATAGCTCACCTCTGGGCGAGTAACTATAAACATCGCCGTGTCTCTTTAATTTACATGGGAGTGATTATGTTTTGTTCGTTTTTATTGCCGATAGCTCATAGTTTACTAGCTCGCGGTGGGACCAGTGCCTTAGTGCCTCTTTCATAGTATTGAGAAAGATAATCGTTACGAAGTGTTATGTTGATTAAGCACCTAGTGTAGGTAAATACCTGTCGGTAAAATTGTAGATATCTTCAATAAACTTTTTTCTGTAGCAGATCTGTGTTGTTCCAAATATAATTATGGATAACAAAAATAAACATATTCCCCATTAAAACTTATTCACAAAGCGAATCATCGAGGCGTGTAACCCAATAACAGTACGATAAATAATAGCAGATAAAAAATAATATACAACCGTTTCCACTGAACTTAAAACGATTTGCCTCCAACATGGAAGCGATAATTTCGGCGAATATACGGAATAATCCGAGTGGAACATTGTTGATAGCAACCGTGGGGTGTTTTATGGAGTTTTAATCAGGTGTTTTTTTGTGTCGAAAATAATACAAATGGCCACGGTTACAGTCATGTGATGACAACAGATACTAAACACAGTGTTTTTTTGTTTTCCGTTAAATTCGAGACGTCGTTTTGTTCATTATCAGGAACCATCCTGTATATTACTTTTAGTTAAATTCGCGCAAATTTTTTTTTTATCATTTTTATACATAACTTTTGCCCGCGGCTTCGCTCGCGTTACAAAGAGACAAAAAGTAGCCTATGTCACTCTTTATCCCTTCAACTATTTCCGCTTAAAAATCACGTCAATTCGTCACTCCGTTTTGCCGTGAAAGACGGACAAACAGACACACACACTTTTCCATTTATAATATTAGTATGGATAAATGAATTTATTAGTGGGAGAGACCCTTAAGAATTACATTCAAGTTATTGTCAAGTGATTGACGGCATACGTCAATACAAATAACATTAGGAAATGGTAAAGGCTGTGACACACGTGTTCAGCAATTATCTTTATTTTTTTAAGAATCCGATAACCGCAACAGTTAAGATTTGATCTAACCGCAACAGTAGAAATTTATTGTATTTGATGTTATGAATCTTCCCTTAAAGTTAATGGAATTCAATAAAAACATGGTGTATATACTGATTAGTGTATCTCTAACGAAATTGTTTGACTTCTTATAAATTTGGCCATAGTGAAAAGGGGTTAGGGGGCTCAGGATGCTCAAGTATAGAAAGGTGTATGTTTCATATAACACTTATGCTTCTACACCCGAGTTTCTCTTTGTATCGCTTATCGGTTATCATTAGGGTCACACAGTATTATAAAAAATAAATATACTCGGTCAAACAAGTCTGTCAGTAAATAAGAACAAAAAAAAACTATAGGCATCCTTTTCTCTAGCACCCTAAAGAAAAGGATGCATATAGTTTTATTTGTTCTTATTTACTAACAGACTTAATTTGACCGAGTATAATATATCATTTTCACTGGATTTTTATTCTACAATGGACATAGGCTTAGGTGTACCTACAGTCAACGTCATAAATATGGACAAGTACGTGTAATTTTTTTTTTTTACTTTATTGCACAAATTATATTTATTATATAAATATAATTATATTATATTTAAGTGCCAACAAATATGTACGCACAACTTTATTTCCTTGGAACATATTTTAACACTTTGTGCGTGTCCATATACCTAGAGCCTAGGTTCTAGACTAGCAGTCGGTAAATCATGAGTTATGAGGTAATTTGTAATATTCATACAATTTAATTACGCTACTTACGTAGTTTATAAAGTACTATGGGATATAAAATGTTTACTTCAATTTCTATAGCAACTCCCTACCGAACAATGTTTGGTCGATAAGTTGCCACCTAATCGCGTCGAAGCTTGCGTAGGAACATTTAGTTGATCCACAACTTTGCTCGGAACAAACACGACTTTAGCAAGATTTCGCGACAAACAGGAGTTTTAAAAGCTTGTTTATACAACAAGAGTCAAAGTGTGCTTAAGCAACAACGCAACATTGGGAACATTTTATTTCTGTACTTAATTTAATTGAGACGAACTGATTGAAGTGGATCTTGTGTAAAAAATTTCGTAAATATGATGTTTATTCTTTATTTCGATGAAATCTCTAACAAAAACTTTGTTTAGTAAGCTGATGTGCTGTTCTTAAAATGTGTTTTAGATTGAATTGTGTAGATTATATTACTAAAATTTAGCAAATTAAGTTTGCAAAAATTACATTACATGTGCAACTAGATATAAATCTAAACCATTCAGTACATTATTTTGAATCAATATGTCGAATAAAACCTACAACGATTTGCTATGCGAAACATCAGAAATCACTGGCGAGGCAACGCAAGCCGACGAGGCAGTATTCGCACTAGGCGAGGCAGAGAAAACTCAGCTGCATCCCCATCTGTCCGAGCTCAGAGTGAGGTAGGCATTTTCGCAAAAAAAGATACAAAAACTTTTTTTTTTTCTAAAATAGGTAAATTTAATGTTTTCCCTACTCAGAATCACGAGCCTTTTCCATCTACTAGGCGGAAAAAAGCGTCCCAAATGAAGTTTTTCCACTTTGTTACTATTTTTCAAACACTGTACTACAGCGGTTACAAAGTGAAAAGTATGCAAAATGATGGAAAATTTTGGGATCATTTTTTTGTCTCTTGTTTTTTGTCCTAAACTAAAGTTTTATAGCATAAAAAGGTGTTCGAACCAGTAGGTAAAAAAAATGTTGTCCGACGATAACTAGTCTTTATTATAAAATATTATTCATTCCCAGGTTATTTCGTCATATTCATCATCATCATCATCACCATCAGTTACATTTATAATAAAACGACCCGAGACATTGTCCACTAAATGGTCGAGTTGTATCATTTTGTCCTCGGTTTTTATTATGTGATTTGCACAATCTTTCCATCTTTCGGCTGTAACAAAATAATTGTTATAATTCATTTGTAAAGATTCAATAAACTATCATAATAAATATATAAATTTCATTTACATTATTGCTGGTTTGAAATTAACATTTTGTATCTAATTAGGGGTCTACAGACCTTTTGATCTGTCGAAATCACAGAAAAAGTTGGTATATTGGTTAAAAAATCAAATTGCCAATTTGATTGTACCGTCTGGGTGCACCTTAAATCTACGGTGTAATAATTCAATTCAATTCAATTCAAAATATCTTTATTCATGTAGGCCTAGTTACAAGCTCTTATGAATAGTTCATTACATATATACTATGATCTTAATCTAACCTAATTATCAGAGCAATTTATTGTTGTAAATTATTGTTCATAATAATATTGAGTCTATAATATACAATTTCATATAAAAATAATCGTTAAACAAAAAATATATAATTAGGTATATTTATATATAAAAATACATGTCTAGAATATTTCTAGGAAAAATCCAATGTCCAAAAAAATACAATATTAATTTCATCAACAATAATAATAATAATAAACGTAAAAATAAGAAACCATTTCGAATAACAATTAATCCCACGTTGTTTTATCATTCATGTAGTCTTGTGTTGTATAATAAGCTTTGGAAATGAGTACACGCTTTACATGATTCTTAAATTTATTAATTGACAAGTCAGTAATATGATTCGGAAGTTTATTATAAAATCGAACACAATTACCCATGAATGATTTTTTAATTTTACAGAGCCGTGTAGATCGAAAGGGCTCGTGATTCTGAGTTGGAAAAATCATAAAATTTACCTACCTTAGAAAAAATATTATTGTTGATTCTTCTCGCAAAAATGCCCAGGTACACTATCCTTGTGCGGCGTTTAGATGATGTGTATGATCAGCTGTTGCAACCTCAGAAGAGGGTGATAGTGAGGAGGCTTCTCGAGGCGTGTTTGGGGAGGCTGATTGAAATCAAACATGATTTGGTCGAGTTGCACTTGTCGGATTACACGTTTGATGATGATGAGGTGAGAATTAGAAATAATTGAGGTAATATAAAGGTGGTTTATCGTGCCGTTTGTGCATGTCGTAACTATAGGTTGATGTCGATCTACAAAAATGTTATTTTCTAATGATAACATTGAGAAATTTGAAGTCGTGTATATCAATCAATCAAAATCAAAATATTCTTTATTAAAATAGGCTTACAATAAGTACTTTTAAATAGTCAACAATGTAGAATTTTTATCTTATTCTAAATATCAGAGCAATTTATTGGTGCAATAAACAATATTGTTTTAAAACTACATAGAATTAATAAAATTATTTCAATCTAAATAACTAGTCTGAAAACTTCTGGAATAAATTCTAAATGTCAAAAAATATACTAATAGGAATTGGGATAGTGATAAAGAAACACCGCCAGTAATATTAAAATGAGGTATTTTTATACTATTGTTCTTCTTTCCTTTAAAATTCTGTACATGTCATAGTCACTGACCACCACTCACATTGTTTAATTATTTTAATAGCCTTCTGCTTCATTATCGGTACTTGCAGGTTTTACAAAGACTCCAAGTAACACCAAGCGAAGCAGAGCCATGTACCCCCCAATACTTCATAAGAGAAAGAGAGGAAGAGGTGTTGACTCGGCAGCAGTTCATCATAGAGACGTTGAGGAAACTGGGCCATGAGCCTCCGAAGCCTCAAGCGTTGGTGCTGACAGAGCAGCAGGCGGTGCTGGTTATTCAGAGTCATGAGAGAGCTAGACAAGGACGATTGAGGTGATATTTGTATTGATCTGTTTGTCCGGTGTTTACTTTAATTTAATCATGACGACGTATAAAAATGCTGAAATGCATTTGTGATTTTAGCAATTGGATTCGTTAACGTACATAAAATTACTAAAGGGTTGCCTGTTAGCATCAATTTAGTTGAAAGAGATCAAGAGAACGAAGACTTTCTATAAAAACCGAAAAGCTTTTCACAATTAATTTCCACTAACAGAAAATTTAATTTTGTTCATCAACCAAATGACTAAGTATTCGTGATTATTTTAAATAAATATTTTCAGAGGACAGTTCATGAAAGAGATCCGTTTATTGAAAGAGAAAGGAAGAGATCAGAAAGGAGAAATGTCTCCATCAGCTGCCACAGCTATACAGCGTGTATGGAGAGGTTTCATAGCAAGAAGGGCAACGAAGAAAAGGAAACAAGAAGAAATGCTTCTTATCGGGATGGAATTGCCACCTTATACAGAATCTGCAGCGATAAAAAAGTCTGAAGAAGTAAGAAATTATGATTTTGTTTTAAAACGTTGTGCAACTGAGACTGATTACTGAGCTGTTATGTTTTACTATTTTGGTCAACGTTTAGAGAATAAAAGAACTTAATATGTGATTTTTTTTCTAGATAAAAGAATACCGACGCAAACTACAAAAAGAACGAGAAAATGAGTTTCAGAATGCTTTAGTAACAATTGAAAAACAGATAAGGAAACAACATGGCGTAAGGCTAAATGAACAAATTGGGGCCGAGTTGAGGAGGTACATTTCGGAGTATTTTGAGAGGACTGGAAGATTTCCAGATCTTCCCTCGGAAGAAAGTGGAGGAAGTCGAACTATGTTTAGCAGACAAGGTAATCACTTAGTCAATGCATTAATTATCAATTTAGATAACACTTAATGTATCAATAATACTGAATCGTAAGGTTTATGTAATAAGAGTTTTAAATAAACCAATTTATTCTCAGGTACGAGTCCTGATAGTACATTAAGTAAATCTTCTCCGGTATCATCTAAAGAATCCAAGAAAAGTAAAGAAAGTAAAGATAAGAAAAATGGGAAACCTGAAGACAATAAGAATAAAGATGAGGAAACAGATTTACAAGTGTTCAAGTGCAGCACTTCGAACTTCTTACAAGACGTCATTAGTGCCAATGAAGAGTAAGTTCCTTTTTTTTTTGATAAGGCGCTTAAAATTATAATATTTATTCAGGGTTAAAGTTCCTATTTGCAGTATAAATATAAACACCAAGTTTGAAAATACTGATTTTGACATTGACCATTTTTCAGATTTGAAGATATATGGAAATTTAAGGATGATGCTGACAATCCACATGAAAGGTATTACAAGGACATGATAGAAAGAGAAAAGATGGTCAAAATTGAACAAGAGATAAGAAACATTGTAGATGAAATGATGCGAAATGAACTCGAGCAGTTACAAGCTGCGTTTGACAGAGATCGAGCTCACAAAGGTAAAAAGGCGAAGAAACCTCAAAAGAAGGTTAGTTTACTTATTAACTAAATCTAAAACTAAAAAATACTTGGGTACTTACTAACATAAATCTGTAATTTATTTTAGGTCCGACGTGGAGGGAAAAAGAGCAAAAAGAAGAAGGAAAAAGATTTAACACCAGACAGAACCACAGAATCATTGTTTGAAGAATTAGTATCAAATGGTATTATCCGTCCATATCCAGTTTGCAAAATAGATGATTATATTGGTGAAAAATCCTTCGTTGGAGCCGAATGGAGGAACGAAGGCAGAGAGCCGATGCCTTGCTTGGGAGATATTAGGCAGTTAATAAAAGAGTACTGTATTCTGCCTCTTGGTTCAGAGCATGTTCGAACTCATGCGCCGTTAGTGCGATCAGTGTTATTGTCTGGTAAGATGTTCATTAGCAAAATATTTATTGCAAACTTCACTCGATTATGTTAAAGATTTGATAATTTTCCAAAATTTGATAATTTTAGGTCCAGCAGGCAGCGGAAAAAAGATGTTAGTCCACGCAATCTGCAGCGAAGTGGGAGGGGTACTTTTCGACTTGTCCCCAGCAAATATAGTTGGAAAGTATCCTGGCAAATCAGGACTCATAATGTTGATACATTTAGTCGTTAAAGTGTCACGGTTACTTCAGCCGTCTGTGATTTGGATGGATGACGCTGAAAAGCCATTTGTGAAGAAGATACCAAAAACAGATAAAACTGATCCTAAGCGGCTGAAGAAGGATTTGGCGAAAATTATAAAAGGTAAGGATTTTTTTTATTTGAGTGTTTTCACTTAAAGAAACGATGCAAGTTCAGTAATTTGTTTTCTGTTTTGTATGCAATTTTCATATGTATGATTTTATTCTTTTGTACACTTCATAGTAGTCAGTCAATTCATTTTCCCCTCACTAGCTCGGAAACACGTGTTTTGTCCTTTAATACCGGCGGGTAAAAACGCATTTTATCCACTAGTGGGTAAAGTAATTTGACCTTGAATAAAGTCAAATTAACTGCTTTAAAATTGATAAAAGTAGGTGAATATAGTAATAAAGATGATTTACCACCTGTGGAACTACTGGAAGCAGTGATAAACGCATTTTTTGCGTTGTAGTTTCCTCGCTATAGTGAGGGGAAAAGTTTTGTGTTACACTCGGGTGCAAATGTATTTTACTTCTCGTGTGTTAAAAAACTCGCAAGTTCAGGATTCTATTCTCGAACCACTCGCTTCGCTCGTGGTTCAACTATAGAATCCTTTCACTTACTCGTTTTTCAATTCCACACTCGGCGTTAAAATACAACTTTGCCCCCTTGTATAACAAATAACTATTATGGCTTTGGCAAATGGGTATCGTACTCAAATAAGTATTTCCAAAGGCATTTAGTTTACTTATGATTTCTGGTCTTCTCCTTGTTCTTCAAGTGCCTCTCCAGCTAGTGAAGGTTGGCAGTCAGCTCTGCATATTTCTCTCTGTATTTCTGTTCACAACATAACTCATATATTTAAAAAATATTATTACTAATGAAATTTTTGTCGGGTTTTAAAGGCACCTGTTACACTGTTATCTTTATTTACTTTATTTCCAGGATTTGCCCAGAAGACCGGGTCTTATTCGTAGGCACCTCCCGCTGTCCCTGGGAGGCTGAGCAGAAGCTCCTCTTCCAGTGCTATTCAAAGGTCATCCAGATCCCCAGAGCTGACTACGGCAGTATATCCCTCATGTGGAGAACACAACTCCACAGAGCTGGGGCCTTGTCGCCTAGACTGGATCTTTCTAGCTTAGCTAGAGTATCTGATTCGTACACTATTGGTAACTTAACATATTTACACCATTTGGACTGTTTATTTATTATTTATTTATTTAAACTTTATTGCACAATTGGAAAAAAAGTACAAATGGCAGACGTAATGCCTTAAGGCATTCTCTACCAGTCAACCATAGGGCCAAACAGAAATTAAGAAAGCTGTTGACAAAATAGTAAAACCATTGAATCATGTAATATCAATTGCCGTTATACAAGGTCATTCAGATCCCCAGGGCCGACTACGGCAGTATATCCCTCATGTGCCGAACGCAGCTGCACAGAGCTGGGGCCTTGTCGCCTAGATAAGATCTTTCTAGCTTGGCTAAAGTGACTACAGTGAGGTGGATGACTACATCCATCAGCACTATTTTAGGCCTCAATAAAATTTCAACTTAGCTATTATCACTATATTTTTCAGGAACATTACTGTCAGCTTTAGACGCATTATTGACCACAAAGAGAAGGTTACAACTGCGCGTGCGTGCTCTAACTGCCCATGAGATCGCCGTTCAGTTGAGCACAAGGGAACCTGTGTATGCTGAACAGGTAAGTTTATTACACAAAAAAAAACATGTAGAAATGATTTTCGCCAAAAATATTTTACAGTCAGGTCACATATGTCGCTGCTTTCTCGCATTAGGGCGTAATGTAGTACTAGCATATGTTAAACGTGCACGTGCGATTCCCTCTATTCCCTTCTTCTTCTTAACCTTTAGCATTTTTATTCGAGTGTAAAGTGAATCATTTTTTTTCCTCAAAAGCAAAATTGACATGTGTTTGATTTCAGTAGTCAGTTCATTTTTACATATATTTTGTTACACCCTTTATTATTCTTCAAATACAAGGCACAAAATTCTCGACACAAGAAATCATTTATGATGATAATTCATATTCCTGTTTTTTTTTAACTAACAGGATGCCTCGGCCGAAGCTTGGTGGTCGAAAACCCCTTTAGAAAGGAGACGACAAAAGGCTTTGCAAAGAATCGAGGAGCTCGAACGTGAAGCCGAAGAAAAAGCAAAAGCTGTGTAAAATAATCTAATTTAACCCCCTTCTGTCCATTGTGATTTCTAATATTCCATTTTTAGGATATTAAAAATACAAATCCGGGGTAAGGTTAATACTTATTAATTTATAACAAAGAAAACTTAAAAGTAAAATATATAGGTACATTGTAAACTATGTGAGGTGTGCAATAAAGAGTATTGTATTGTATTGTATTGTATTGTATTGTATTGTATTGTATTGTATTGTATTGTATTGTATATATTCCTGGTCAGGCTATGGTTATGCTTGGTACGAGAGTACGAGGAACACAACCAACAGCTAAGAGCCACTGGGACGGTGATCAAAAATATCGTTCGAATCTTGTTTGAATTCACTATTCCTTTTATTTCAATTTAAATTATTCTAAGCTTCAACCCTCTGTATTTCATCCTTTTTGTGTTCCCGATGTTTAGTATGTCATAATAATTATTCATTAGGTACTTTGTTAGTACGTAAGGAATTTAATGTAACGAGAAGGAGTGACATTTTATGACATTTACACTAACAAATAAAACACTGTGACAAAATCACGATTTTCCTTAGTTTTACGGTAAGTATTCTAGCGTTTTGTGTTATCATACAAAGTATTAAAATGTGCATCCGTTCCCGAAGTTTTTGAAAACAAAGTATTTTACAGGGTACTTCATTCACGAGATTTAAAATGACAGAATATTCGTTCTGTTTTATATTACTTTTTCCTCAATATATGCAAGTTTTTAATCGTAAGAACACTTTTTGCACTCTCTCTAGAAGTAAGACGTAAGATGCTTCGTAAGGGTTCCAAACGACGAAGGCCGACTCGACTTTGCTTCTCACTAGTGAATTGTAAAGGATCTTTAATGTATCGGGGTCATTAAAATCCCTAGAATTCCTAATAATAAACCCCAACCTCTTATAACAGTCGCGCACCAATGAGGTAATGTGATCATGAAAGTTGAGGCTGGAGTCTAAGATTACGCCTAAATCTCGTATGGAATTGACACGAGTAATAGTCTCAGAATCCAGAAAATATTCACAGACAAGGGGATTACGAGCTCGGCTAAATGTAAGGACTGCACATTTTGATGAATTAAAAGTCAGCCTATTTTTTACACTCCATAAGTGAACTCGGTCTACGTCATCCTGGAGAGATAAACAGTCAGAGATGTTTTGCACGCCGTAAATAATTTTGAGGTCGTCAGCGTAAAGCAAACTTCTCGCAGACCTAAGAACAGATGGTAAATCGTTGACCATAATTCCAAAAAGCAATGGCCCAAGAATCGATCCCTGACTGACGCCAGATAGAGTCTGATAGGTCTTTGATACAAAGCATCCATGCTGTACGTACTGTAGCCTGTCACGCAAATAGCTAGCGAAAAAGCGGAGCAGCTGGGGGAAAATCCAATTTTACACAGCTTACTCAGTAACACATCGTTATCTACTCGGTCGAAGGCTTTTTTAAAGTCAAAATACAGCACATCTACCTGTATGCCTTTATCCAAATGATCTGAGATGGTGTCAGTCAGGGTTAATAAATTCGTTTCAACCGACCGGCGAGCCCTAAAGCCGTGCTGAGAGTCACAGAGAAAAGGCTTAATTTGCGGAGCTACTAGTCTATTTATGGTAGACTCATACAGCTTGGCTATCGAAGACAGGATGGCAATAGGTCGATGGTCCTCGACACACTTATGTATAACCTAAAATCGTTATGTTTAATAAACGCCCTCATTTTACTTGTAAAAAATATAGACGATTATGCTGTTTCAGAATGGGGTATATACCTTATAGATACCTGTAGTAGGTATAAATATAGGTACATAGCCACTAGCTGTGTTGTCACTAAAAAGATCACAGATGCTGATTAAAATAATCTGTAATGATATATAATGCCTAATGATGATGATGATTTGGTGATGTTGAATATTGTCAGTTTCAGCATAAGAATTTAAATATAATTAATGCTGGGAAACCAGAAAAAATAATAATTATAATAAATAAGTGTCAAGTTTAATTTCAACACAAAGTCTTTCCTTCAAACAAAAGTATATAATAATCTT
This sequence comes from Leguminivora glycinivorella, assembly GCF_023078275.1. NCBI lineage: Eukaryota > Metazoa > Arthropoda > Insecta > Lepidoptera > Tortricidae > Leguminivora > Leguminivora glycinivorella. The sequence continues at coordinate 9,936,645 of NC_062983.1, forward strand.
AAAATCCGATTCGTGCAAGTTACATTCAGAATCTTAATCAAAAAGGGTACCGGTTTAAAAGGACGGGCAGGTGGTCGTTCTCACGGGGCTTCGAATAAAATTAAAGCCAATATCCGATTGAAAACCCGTGTATCGAAAATTGTGACGGTGGTATAACTTTATCGGAAATTTTAAAGGTTCTTATGATACTTTTGAAACGGGTTTGTTGAAAATTTTGTTGTTAATAATGGTAATCTAATATAAAGGATGTTTATTTATTCATCTGTAATAATTTACGAGTGTACAAGTCACACTGAGCAACTATATGGGACCAATCTCAAAATTGCAAAAAAAAAACTCTCCCTCAGATTTTCCTCCTGTAGTAAAAACTAACCGTGGTGTAATTAATTAATACGACCAGTTATTCGGTAAGCAACGCGTTTATTTCGAGGAAGAAGGAAAGGCAGATGACAGACGACAAAACATCATGGCGGTGGGAGTGCGTGTTGCCAGCTATGAATATATACAACACCTGTACTATGGGTGATAGCTAGCTATGGGGCTTAGTACGGGTGGGTGACCTACATATTTATTAATTCCGTAAAGTTTGTTAGTCTATAGGTATTGGAATTTAAAACATTATCACAATCTCACAAAACACATGGATTAGTCATATCATAAATACTATTTTGTAATAAAAATCCAGTCTATTCATTTTCAATTTTAAACCAGTCCACTCTAATTCCAGAAAAGGTAATCAGCGCCAAAATGACCTAAAAAAACTTCTGCAAAATCTTTGTCAGAATTCCCTTTGATACAGAAAAATTCAACTTAGCTCAAAAGCGCAACAAAGTAAAAATAAATCACTTTCACGAAAACAAGTTAGGTAACTGTGTTTTTTCACGCATGGCACAAAGGCTCAAAGCTCAGAGGTGGAAAAGCACGGTGCAAGAAAGTGTGAAAGGGGTTCAGTGGAAAAATAAGGATAAGAATGTTCAGTGGACGTAAGGAAGTGATTCCATTATCAATGTGCTAAGTTCTAAACCTTTATTTAAAAAGTCACAATCATTAGGTAACAAGCGAAATTTTACGGCGGTCTTAAAACTACTCGAAACTGAACAAGTTTCTTTGTTGAAAAAAATATATTTACTTACTATGCTATAGTATGCAGTATTTGGCATTCTACAAATAATTATAAGGATAAGAATGGAACCCTAAAACTCTAGAATAAACCTCGTGTTTGTAAACCCTTTGTGAATGAACTGCGAATTTCGCGCTTGGCTATTTTTTTAGCAGCCAGATTACTCAGAGCATGTTCACTATCATAACCCAAACGTTCAACAATAACTCTATACATCGCGCGTTTTGATCTACTCACATTTAAAAGTGCTTTGTCAAGTGGCAATGGATAGCTTAGTTGAAAGTTTACCGCTTGATGTAAAGTTCTATGGTTGGCGGGTGCCTGCATGTAGTTATTCATTTTGTCGACTCGTTGGTTTTATTTTGTCTAGCAATGAAATTAAAACCTTTATTATTCGCGATAAAGTAACCTAACCTGCGACAGTCATTGTTTGTTGGACAAAAGAGGGTTTACGGCTATCGTTTTTAAATTAACAATTTTGAACACAAAGGAATTAACCGCGCTGATGAAATATTGTTCATTGGCCAAATTCATAGGGGATGACCTCGACGCATTTTGCAGCGACTGGCCGGAGCAGGCGGCAAATCGTCATGGGTGGCGGAAGAAAGGAGAGGCCTTTGCCCAGCAGTGGGGTACAATAAAATTATTAGAAAAAAAATGTGAACCTTTATTTTTCATTCTCATAAGCAGAGGGCGGAATTGCTCATGGCAAAAATCAAACGTCAATAGAGTTGGAACGTTGAATTCTATCGACTATCGATTACACTGAAATTATCAGTATATTGTTGAGTTGTTTTCGACGTAAGTACGACAAAGATACCTTTTTATCCATTTGTTGACTCTTTTTCGTTTTGGATTAACCATTTTTTTCAAACGTGAATTAGTTTAAAAAGGACTAGTGACAGAAATGGTAATTATATGTCATACAATTTACTTTTAATTTAATCAAAGAGGTCAAAATCAAATGGTCGAATAGCTAATCAAAGAGGTTTAAAGTCAGAAATGTAAAAGGAGACTGAATTTATCGATAGCTGAAAATGTCGATAAAATTTAACATTCATTCAACTCTATTGACGTTTGATTTTTGCCATGAGCAATTCCGCCCTCTGCTCATAAGTTGTTCTCTTTTCTTCTCTGTGGTGCAATCTGACACACCTGAACTTTTTGTTTTCCGAGAATTGGCTTATGCACTAGTTTTTTGACTGTTGTCTGACCGTTTTATCCAAGGGTAAACTAGGGATTTTTGAGATTGGAATGGTAATGGAAAACCACATCTTATACAGTTAAGTAATATCTATAGTAGATTTTGTTACAAGGAAAGAGCATTCATATTTCAAAGCCCACAGTCACTGCACTTACCCTAACAGGACTAGCATAATGGAATTGCTGTATGTCGTGTCTGGTTCACATGAATATTCCGTCTTAGAGTTATTTAGTGCTAGGGTTCGAACCTGTGGGTCTACCATGAGATTTTAATATATAACAAAACCACCGTGAGACACACATATTAAACATGTAAAATTTGGTAATTCACGTAAAACACGCACGTACGCAGTCTGCGTCGCGATACCATTGACATCGCGCGCGCTCAGTGAAAATGCTCCTCGTTACGGAGCGAAACTTGTCAATGTTTATACAAGTAAAATCGGGAAATTCACGTAAAATTGTCGAAAATAGTAATAATTTAGTAGTAATTTTACGTGAGTTACCCGATTTTACATGTATAAACACATGTGTAAACATAAGAAGCGCTCGTGGCCTAGCTTCCCGGGGGTCTCGGGTTCAAATCCTTGCTCGTTTCAATGAGTTTTTGGATTTAATCTTAAAATTAGTAGCAAAAGCCGTGGAAAACTGCCGAAAAACGCTCGGAAAAAAACTCTACAGCTTAAACGTCATGGAAAATAACATTAATTGTGGAAAAAGTGAATAGCTCCTTTAAATGGTTACTTTCTATAACCAAAAATTACATACATTTTTCGTAATGTTATGCTATCGGGTGGCACGGAACGTCTTTCTAAAATTAATATTATAGATATTTATTGGCGTGAACGAAGTGACACTACTGCCTTCCTTCCGATATTTAGTTCATCGATAACTTAAATTACAACATGTCATTAATTATTATAATTATGTCATTTATTGCCGTGGGCAAAGTGGAGAAGACTGAGCAGGAAAGCGGACCATGGCGCTTGGCCGGGAAAACGCTAGGTTGAAGAAGAAGAAGATTGCCGTGACACTGAATCTTGAGTAGTTTCATGTTCTCTGACTACCCAGTTTAGGGAATATAGGCTTGAATTTATGTGTATCTAACATTAATGTTCTATACAAATGTCACATGTTTGAAAATAATAATAAAACGAACCATATTTAACATCATTTGTTATATTATTATTCAAGATTTTAGAGATTATTATTAGGGGTAATTAATAATAACCTTATGTAAGGCTATTTATCGATAAAAGGATTGTTGACGTTTTTATTTTGTCAAGCACTTACACCTTGACGTTCTTGCCAGATGGCGCCACGCTATCAGTCCGTTGCATACGAATAGATAAAGAATTTCATACGTGAGAGTGAGAAAAAAAATATTTTTCTCTCTCTCACACTTGCACAGGCGCCGCCTGGCGGGAAAAAATATCAGTGTGCCTCATCATTTTTAAGTTACATACCTACTAAATCAAATGTCTTTGCAAGGACATCATACTATGTATTATTTCCAAAATAATACCAGTGTCCTAGGTAGTGACCTAGAAAGGTTTTACATAACCCTCAATTGTTTCTTCACCGTCTCGCAATTCAAATACCAGCACTTTAGCTAAATAGAAAAGACAACGGTGTGGCCATGGCCGTTAATGGTTTTCTGTCCCTTGCCTGTCGTAAAAGACGGCTAAAAGGGGTCAGGGGGTCCATAACTACTTATGGTAAAAGCTGTGGTACTCTGTACTTCGATGTTGTGTTTTTGGGCGTCAAAACTATATACACAATAGAACTTAAGTTTATTCAGGTAATTTAACTTGGTGATAAGGTGTTCAACTAACTTAAAGAGGCTATTAAGGTATTCGAGAAGTGAGCAAAGTCGTAACAATCTAAATTAACATCGATTTTGGTAGCCCTACCTGTGAAAGGGTTAGTAAACAAACGTACAATATTAAAACTATACCGGATTTCTAAAAATTTGGTGACATTTTGATAGAAGTTCACAAAGCAGATATTAATGTGGCCTTCTAAGAGACTATAATGACAAAAACGGGAAAGTGGAAGAAACCTAAACTACAATTAAATAGGTACAACGGGCAACCCATCCATATTATTATTAAGACGATACAGGATGGGTCAATTCTCCATATTTGTATCCGCTCTAGACTATTTCCTCCCTGGTTTTTGAAGATAGAGCAGTGATTTTTTTCAACACAGATTACTATTATTTTTATCTGTGTCGGACCGTTTTGATTTTTTTGATACCTACCTATTCTTATTTTTAAAGATGTTTCCAAAAACGGCCTTATTGATTATGGCGCAAAAAAAGGTGTGGTATTCAAAATTGGTAACAATCAGCCAAAAAAACTAAACGGACCGACACAGATTATTTAATTGTTATTAATATTCTCACGTTACGATTTATTAAGTTTCGAAGGAGGAAACAGCTCGATTTTATAGTACATTACATCAGAGGCCGGGAAAATGAGGAGCGAGCGTGCGAGCGAGGCCGGATAGGGATACGAGGCCGGGAATCCGTTTTCACGCCGAGGCATGTATAGTGCTTTTCTCAAACATACAATGAAATAAAAAAAAAGCTCTAAAGGACAATATTTTATAAAAAAAAGTTACTTTGCAGGCGTAGGCCTGAAAAATAATATGAAATCCCTTTACAGTCCTCTCGAGTTGTTGCGCCCAAAAAGCGATACTTCCCAGCCCATTTTAAGGAACGTAAAGACAATATTTCATTGCATGTTTGAGAAAAAGATTTTTTCACTGAGTTGTTCTGAATGAACATTTTTTTTCGATAAATCTAGTTAATAAAACTAGTATCTTTAACTAAAATTAACAAATTGAAAGGGTCCTTTCCATTTTATCATTTTCGCTCCTGTAGCGTCTTAATAAGGTAATAAAAGGGCACAATCAAATATTAAAACTCTTTTAAGTGCCGCTATCATAAAACACAAAACAGCCAAGATATCAAATTCCACTCGACTCTAGTAGGCGGACTTAAATTAAAACCTTTCCCTCGAACAACGCCGTTTGATGTCAAATGGAACAATAGAAACCACCTGCAGACTCATTTAATACGGCCCAAGTTATTAAGTCTAATATTTCAATAAGGAGTCCCAACAAAATCTAATTAATTTGCAAAGTCACAGTGTCAATCACGGGCCTCAATTAGTACTTCCACAAATGTAATACACCACCCAAAAAGTTGTATCACCTTCTTATACCCGCATCTCTTGTGACGTTCTGGATTTGAGTTATCAGTCGGTCTCAAGAGGATGGTGGAGTGGCGTAAGTACCGAGACGTGTAAGTGTTGTTAAGTTGTTTTAGAAACGGGTCGGTAAATTGTCCTTTTGGATGGCAGGTGAGATTAGCCACGGACGGTTGAACGTTTTAAGGGCTTTAATTAGTTTGTCAGGGGTACCAAGTGAAAATTATTGCAGTGACCGTAATTTTTTTGTATTTTACTAGATTTTCTTCTGTTGGAATGTCATTATTGAATGATTTTTCTTTTTGCATTTTATTCTAATACTGATGGACTCTTCACCCATCTTATCGAATGTAAGTGAGATGACGGTCGATAGAAATTTGTTGAAGAAAAACACAAGCTGTGCCGACTCCAAGTAAATGGGATAAGAGCAAGCGCATGACGATGACTATTGGATTCTTCAACAAAACCATTGTATTCATTAAAAACCATTTAAACTATTGGTTAACCACCATATTCCAAGCGAAATTAAACCGAACCACAAAACACACACATAATGAAGCGCATCAAAAACCTTCAGGTATTAAGGCCACATATTATCCCGAAGTATAATTCGACATTATGCCCCATAATCCGGTATATGGAGACCGCCATATTTTGCGAGCTATCTCTGCCTGTCGGGGGCCAGCAGGTGCCTCTATAGTAATAATTTTATGGCGCAGCTTAAGTTGCTGCTACTGACTTATATTGTGGGGTTAACAAGAATTTTCTATGGTTAAGTAGGTTTTTTAGTAACGGTTACATTGGGTATTAATTTTGGATTGCATTCAAGCATTGTAAATTTTTTGTTTGAATCTGAGTAGACGTTTTGTCGACACAATTAAGTAGAGGTACCTACATAAGATAATCAGCCAAGATCTGAGATAATATTTATCCTTCTATTATAGGGTTATTCAACCTGAATATAAGTGCTAACTGCATAACACTGATACAAACTAAAAGTCGCGGAAGATGTTTAAAGTCGCGCACGAGCTCAACTCCAACAGTTCTGACATGACAGCCTCAACCAATTTGGTAATGCTGATCTTCCTTAAAGCGATGCCATCTGGAATGGGATTTGTCCAGCTATGGTAAGCAAACTCTATCAAACTCTAAATTATCAGAAATGTTTTCAGGAGTAGATTCTAACTTTGCCAGTTTCTTCTTTTCGAAGCTGTTGTGTCACCTCGTCTTGGTGAGTATCATTTAATATTCAAAAACTTTATAACTGAATGAAGACAGATTTTTACACATTCCTTTGAATCCCACGCCTTTAAATTAAATCCTAGCCCATTCGCCAGACAGGTTCCAGACCATTTATAGGATTATTCCTTGAGGACTACATCTGATACTGTCTGAATGCTTCACTACATTTGCATTCACTCCGATTTCTCCGCGGACGGGATTACGGACCGAAACTCAAAGAAACATCTTTGTGACAGTACACAGATTATAGTTTACGTTATGAAACATTTTGCTGCGCTGCAAAACGCGCATAGCTGAAGATGTAGGAAAGTAAGTAAGTGATGATGCGGTCTACGGTGGAGCTTGCTTACCTATGAGATACCTATTTACTCTTGCTTTAAAGAGACCTGGATTGTACTCATGCGGAAACACAGACTCAGGCAGGGCGTTCCACTCCTTGGCGGCTCGCAAAAGAAATGTAGAAGCGAAACGCTTAGTGCGTATTTTTGGAATACTAACCGTGAAGCGATGCCGCAATGTTGTAACAACACTCAATAATTCTGATACTGTTTCACTAACATTCAATATGTGCATCCTTTCGGCCAGACAGGATTTAAGTTTTCCACCTATCAGCTCTGTTCCTGTACTCTAAAGCCTTAGTTTTCTTCGTATTGTGCGTCCTTTTCTAAAGTCACGGGATGGAAACGAAAGAGAATAGTTTATTTAAGGGTTTTGTCCGTGTTTGAGAATTATTGCGGAAGCAAGCATCTTACGTAGGGTAGTGTGTGGTACAAGACAAAAATAGTTAGGTATATCTTTTACGAGAGGAGAAAGTTGTTGTTCAGGAGAGTCCTCTTAATGTTCTTCCTCAGGTATCCATAGTAACACGAGATAAGTCGTTTCGTTTCGAAAAGTGGAGTCTTGAGCATTTCATTGCGAGACTATCAAGAAATTTTGCCTTTAATTGAAACACGACATTTTTAACCCCCGACCCAAAAAGAACGGGGTGATATAAGGCCTGACTCGTAACGGATTTGTCAAATTCAAAACTGTTTTAACGGTACCAGAGCCGGCCGAATCAAAGTATGTTTTTCTATAATGTGTTTAAAATGTATTTAAAATTTATTATTTATTAGTAAATTCATCATTCTCCATTTCTCCTCGCTCATGTTGTAAGTTTTGTTGTATGCCCTCCATCGTACATCCGACAGTGTTTTTCGACACATTCTTAGTTTTAGTCCTATCAAGGACTATCTTTTTTTAAATATTTTGGTGGCTTATGGTTGGTGTCATTTAAATGAATGAATTTCTTAGACACTCCATCCTATTCCGGTTAATAGGTGAATACTATGAGACTTCGTTAAATTAAGTTTTTTACCCGATTTGAAGAGCGTTGGCTTTAGCAGGCTGCTGGCTTCATAGCTGTGGTGGATGATATCCAGCTATTGTCAGAATAAAGTTGAAAGATCATATTATTAAATAAAATCTGCGAACAGCTTCGTTCAGCAGTTTTTGTTGTAGATTTTTTATCGAAAAGTGGTTACTTTGCTTTAAATGCTTAGTAACGGACACTGCATCGACTGAATTCCTAGTAAAGTGGATATTTGGAGACTCATCTACATTATCATTGTTTCATAGGAATCTTAAAGAAATTGCCTTTCAGATAAGGTATAATGTTGGTTGCCTGGTAGTGTTGAAAATGATTTAAATGCAAGTTTCGTCAACAGGAATCAAGTTTTTGACAGCAATTTGTCGCCGAATTATTTTCAGCGATCACTTTAATTTTATCTATCTAGTTAGTTGAGAATTGCTTTTAAACATGATTCTAACATAATAATTTTGTGAATCTGGCAATTTGAATGGTGTAATGTATATATAAAGTAAGCTAGAAATTATACAAGAAAAAGCACTCTGAATTTGACAAATCCGTTACGAATCAGGCCTTAAGTTTGACGTGTCTGTCTGTCTGTCTGTCTCTGTCTATTTGTGTGTGTGTCTGGCATCGTAGCTCCTTAACGGATGAACCGATTTAGATTTAGTATTTTTTGTTTGAAAGCTGAACTAGTCGGGAGTGTTCTTAGCCATGTTTCATGAAAATCGGTCCACTATGTCGCGGTCGGGGGTTCAAAATTTTGATTTTGTGGTTAGGTTAGTTAGTACATCGTCCTCATTAAAACATTAACTGTTAGCTATATACAAAACCAAATCCAACTGACGGTCATAAATATAAGTAACATCCTTATTATAACTTAATACTACAAAAATTATAAGATTATTTTTTGTCCCACATGTAGATAAAAAACAGTGCGTGGAGTCGTTTTAAATATTTTACATTGCTATTTGCTCAAATTATTGAAAAAAAAAACTCATTATGCACTCGATCTAAATATAAAACACACACATTCCAATTCATTTATGTTCTGTCACTGACTGAGTGAATAAGTGAATGAATGGAATGAGTGAGTCGTTGAGCGTAACGACACTGACGGAATGGTACGCGCTGAGTGAGCGCCATTTCACGCAAAGTAACAATGACTGAGTGTTGTAACAATGAATGGCTATCAGTTGGAAGTCGCAACAGAAGTTTCACTTCAAAATACAGCTTTATCATCGCTTTTTAAATAATCAAACGAGCCTTTACGAGCTAGTGTGGTGAAAAACCATTAAAATGCTGTCTCATAAACAATCGCTTCAAAGTTATGACTTACAGCAACCTATAATCCGAAGTGCAGCCACCATATGCAGTTGAGGATTTCACCGATTCCTGATTTATGATTTATATTTTTGTCTACTATATAAGGCTTTAAGATTTTACCTACTTGTTAAGAAGTTGAAAAGTAAGTCGTCAATCACGTTACGTTAGTCTTGCACTGTTTATATCAAGTCATTATTTGAGGTATTCTTTAATATTATTTTTTTTGTTTTAGTTGAAATTCACATTGTGTTGTCTATTGAATCGTTAGATGGACGACATTCGGAACCTTGAGGGTATTTTCTTGAGCAGCGGGCCGATTTTTGAGTCTCACGCGTTCGAATTCAGAAAATTGTCACTGAAAATTGTCACTGTTAACTTTTGAATGTGCTTTTATTGTTTTATATGACTGTGTTGTATGTTGTTTATCACGAATAAATGATTGATTTATGATTTATGATTTTATGAAAATAATAGGCAAGTCACCGTTTTCAACCAGTATTTTAGTAACAGTGAGACTCAAAAATTGGCCCCTGATCGGCTTTTGACTGGGATAGGTGACGCACTCGAAAAGAGGCCTAAGATGCAATAGTAGCGGAAAATAGATGGCAAGTGATATGATGATAATGGTGTTGTCAAAAAAATATTGGGAGTGTCTCATTAAATACATACATACATACAACATACATACAATCACGCCTGTATCCCATGAAGGGGTTGGCAGAGCACATGAAACTACTCAAGTTTCAGTGCCACTCTTGGCAAATAAGGGGTTGAAAGAAAACGAAACTGTGACATTGCAGTGACAGGTTGCCAGCCTCTCGCCTACGCCACAATTTAACCCATATCCCACAGTCGCCTTCTACGACACCCACGGGAAGAAAGGGAGTGGTGAAATTCTTAACCCGCCACCACACGAGCAATCTTATTAAATATTCCTAAGATTCTCGATTTTTATATTGTTAGTTCTCGTGTTTTATTTGGCCATCGTGGTCTGACACAGTAACCGCTTATCACTTCCAACTCCTACATACCACCGGCAGGTAAGCAGTAATAAGAAGTTTGGGCATTTCTTTCACCTTGCTAGTTTGCGAGGGACCCAATTCGACCGTTGTCTAGCAACGTAATAAGGGTTCTATATAATTCACTAACATTTCAACTAGACAAAAACTTGTGACCGGTGTAACTTGATCTCTGAATCTATAAGAAACAGTAGAGACTCGAGATGAAGTCATATATTGGTTATATAAAGGTAATACCGTAGAATTCAAATAAAATGACTCAAGGGTAAGACTGGCTGGGAATATCGTAAAGATCATCTGTTTATTGTCTTGCAATGCTTGTAGTTTTGTAAAATTGATACCGTATTAAAGCTATTTCTATTATTTGTTCATGGAAAGATAGGAGATATATTTTTTATAAATGTTGAAAATGTTGTGTTAAAGTCAGAATAACCTGGGTCAGTCTGATTTTTTGTGATCGTCAGAATGGCGGGTGTACATCAAGAAATTCTGGTGCGGTATACTTCAGGAGTTAGCCAAAATTCAAGCAATGTGCTCTTTAAATTCCAGATATTTAAGAAATTAATGATACTCGCCATGCTGACGTCAGATCGGCGGGTGCACTTCCAGTTCTAGCTAATGACTGCCTACTCAAGGGTGAAAGTACTGCCTAAGGTTAGTGCTCGCAATGTGCTTCCAGATGTATGAAGCACAAACGAATTCAGAGAGCCGTTCAAGAGTAATATGGAATTGAATAAATATATCTATAAACGCCTGCTAAAATAAATGAACGGCCACCGTGTTTACTATCAACCACCTTCCAGGCACTGTCTATTTCACCCTAAGCCATAATACCAATTCATACATACTAAGCACCATTTAATCAAGCTACGTAACTTACCTACAAAACATCACAAAATGCAACTGTTTATCCGTATAAAGACAGATTTCTTTTATTTACGACGTCCTCCAACTTCGCAATGATTTACAACGCCTCGCAAAACACTGAATATAAATCATAGCACAGATGGCGCTCGCGTTCAACTGTTTTTGACGATTTTTTCGCCGTCTTAGCTACGTGGCGTGTAAATATTAAATGTTGTTGGTTTGAGGATGTATGTAGTATGTACAGATGTAGTGAGAATAGCTTTTCTTTCGTATTTTTATGGAAACGTACGAACGTGTCATAGTATTTCAGTAAGTCTCAGTACAAGAAGTATTGACACTGTCTGAGCTAGTATGACAAAATACGAACGTTTCCGGAAAAATACGAAAGAAAAACTTTTCGCACTATATCAGTTATTTTACGACACGGTTTTTTGAGATGAAGACTGTAATGTAATAGTAATATTATTGTGACATTTATGTAAAATATCACAGGACTGGTGTCGTAACATAAATGATTTTTTTTTTATTTTATTAATATCCTATCATACCTGATGGAAACTGAAGACAGAGTCTAAGATAGAGCCCATGCACCGATTCAGTAATAGCACAGTATAATAAAGAGTACTATCGTACAGTAAGGCCACTCCCGCTCCCCGCTGAAAGTGCCGCCCACCCCCTCTTGGTTACCTCACAGTTACCGCCTGTCAAAAAAGCGAACAGTCGGCCTGTCATAATTCACTCATACAAGCATAGCACGCGTTCACCTACACGAGCTTAGACTGTGTGGCTAGGAACGCGCCTCTTTCATATATTTGATCGCCAATGTCCGAGGTGTAGTACTTAATAGCCTATTTACGTCAAATTTTAGTGTGATTATATTTATACAACTCTTATTTCAAATATCAAGGGATTTTTTAACGTCATCCATCTAGTGATCTAATTCTCGTCGGTCTATCTTACAATAGGAAATAAGCATAACATTAGATTCTTCATCTTTGTTATGATGTCTTAATAAAATATTAACGAAAATAATATTTTATTTTAAGCATTTCCTTTAACCATCATTTTTTAGCTTAAACAGAGTTACTTTTTATACCATCAAAACAATTTGCTAAATGAAAATTTATAATCCTGTCCAAATAAATTTAATCGTCTAAACGGACTTCCGTGAATTGCCCAAACAAATTCAGCCGATTAAGAAAATTAAATTTGCCGCTTGTTCTGACTTGTCAGACAAATTAGTGAGCCTGCATATTTTGGCAACCCTTACGGTATTTATGTCACAGCCTAACTATCCACCGAACAAAAATCCATCGCGTTTTATAGTCTGCAAGTGAGATGTATCGGAGTTTGGTTAGTCTGTGGTATGTATTTAGGGTTACATGACAACAAATTAAAGGGTAAATTAGGGTACGGACGCTGAATAAGAAACTTGTTAATGGATTACATTGTGGTCGCAAACGACGCTTGTATGTCGTCTATGAAACTTTGGGGTGATAAAAGTTTGGCATTTAAATTTCCCTTTTAATACTGATCTTTTGGACGACAATAGAGGCGAAGTTTATAAAGAAATTCCATTTAACCTTTTTTATTTTTTAGATTTGCTCCGATGTTCCGAATCTTTTTATGCGATTTGATAATTAAATTCAGTAGGTAAATAATAAAACGTGTATAGCCAGTAACATGGGAAAAGTCGTATGTAGTAAAAAGTGCCTATGATCAAAAAGCCCGATGGGTGGTGGCAGTGAATTTATTATTATTTAGGAGTATATTTTTGGGACGTTGAGTTTATTCCCAATCCAAATTAGTCTAATCAGTATATCAAATCAGACTAATATTATAAATGGGAATGGTTTTGTGTCTGTTTGTTTGTCCGTCTGTCACGGCAAAACAGAGCGACGAATTGACGAGATTTTTTAATTGGCGATAGTTAAAGGGATGGAGAGTGACATAGGCTATACTTTCCGTCTCTTCCTGGCCCCCCACTTCCCTAAAATGGGTGGTGGAATTTTGTATGGAGCATTCCGCAATTTGCGCTAGTATTTGATACGTATACGTCAAATTACCGTTACATAATTAATACAAGGAGCTCGCGAGGAACCCGCATAACTTGAACCACGCGTTTCTGAGGCAAAAAGAAAGAAAAAATGTTATATGAATTTTAAAATTTTTCGCCAAAAAAATATTTTTTTTTGTTTTTTTTTTTTACTTTTTTGGACGTATATTCACAGAAAAAAAATTTTTATCCATAAAGTTGGCAATTAAAATGAGTTCCTTCATTTATTTTTCTAAAAACCAAATTATTTGGAAGTTTTTCTTGTCACATTTTGACACCTATCAATGACTACTGTGAGACTATGCTCCACAATTGCGCATCAGCGCCGTTAAGAAACCTTTTCTACTGAGTAACAATACGGAAATGTTTTTTTTTAATTGGCAATAACTTTGAAACTAGACGAAATCTAGAAAAGTTTATATGACATTTTAAACTTAAAATGTGACCAAGAATATGCCGTAAAAGTTATATGGGTTCCTCGCGAGCACCTTGTATAATATAGAATTCGGTCAATTATTAATACCAAATATAAATAGAATCCAATTGACTTGTCGATACGCCCTTCTGTACATCGTATCGTTATCTCTTGGGTATCTGCCCTTTGTAAACAAGCCGTTAATTATTGGCCCTTTGTATGTTTTATTCATATCGGCCTGTAAACCGAACTAGCCTAATGAAAAGGGACGCGATCGCATCAATGGACGTCTATTACACCGAAGTAGGCGAGATATGGATCACAGTGTTATTAAAAATGTTAGAATAAAATGTATGTTTAGAATCATTTCCAGCTAAGCCGTTTAAATATGGAATGAAAAATGAAACATTTACTCTAGTGAACAATCGTTCATTCGGAGTGCACCGTACCTACCTATTTATATTATATTTAGTCACTTTGATTTTTTTAAATAAAATGTATAAAAATTTAGAGGTTCATTATAAGCACTCGCGCGATTGCTATGTAGCCTCCGGCCCGTCGTTTCGATTCTCTAAGCCACTTTTACTATTAGGTCGTGTTTAAGGTGCAACTTCCCGGTCCGCCGGCGCACCTCTCAGGGATGCTCCGGCCCTTCGGCCCTACGCGGAGCTCGGCCTTCGGGCTTCGCTGGGTTTCGAAGCTCTTTTAGACACTTTGATTATTGTTCCGCGTGGGAGGGCTGTCTGTCCACAGCTCGGCTTGCAGCCTGCGCGTGCTTGGGAGCCTCTCAGACACGCCCCGGGCCTTCGGCCCTACGCGCAGTTACTGTGGGGGTTATAGGGAAGTTGGAGCTTAAACACGACCCAATAGTAAGTGGCTTGAGAAGCTCACGCCGGGCCGGAGGCTGATATCTTCCGTATTCATAACATCTTTGTTTCAACTACCCGAACACTATCATTGATGTTTTCCGCTATAATACAAAAACAACTGAATTTTATAAAGATAAACCAATCAACGGTGTAACAGACGGCCTTTATCAACGCTATACGATGAAGGCTACATTTGATATCTTGTTCACAGTACACTTCGTAGTTTACAATATTATGTCCAAACTTGTATTGCCTATTCAATATTGTATATGTAGGGTACCCTTTATTGGGGCAGGATTTCATAGCGCTATTATATTTGATATAGAAGTCTATTGAGCTCAAAGGTTTCATATTCGAGACTGGTTTATGGTAAGGAACGCTTTGCCAACTTTGGCGATCAAAATGGGAAGGTTATATAGAAACTCCATATATATATATATGTCTGGTAATATTGATTATTGGGCTGCTGAGATTACTATTCGGACCAAATCCAGTCAGATTGTGGTTTAAAACGTTTAAAACGTCAGTATAAAACGAGGATAACGTGATTTAGTTTCGTTTAAATTAAAACTAATCAGGAATTAAAGTGTTTTTTACAGTAACGGACAGACCGACATAAAAATCAGTGTTTTATTTAGTAGTTCCCTGTAACGAAACTTATTATATATAGTTGGGATTCCCCCTCGGCAGGGTAATTATAACTATTTCGTCATCTCATATAAAAATCGCATTTTAACGTATACGGAATCTACATTTTTGGATGAGAGTTAGAAAAAATAAAATCTAGATAACTAATCTACAGTATGGAGGCAACCAATTGTCAGTAAAATTACCGTAGATAGTAGTTTTAGGCAGTCAAAGTAGTACTTTATGTTTTAAAAGTAGCAGTTATCCCGCTTGACCTTACAAAATGTACTCAGATGTTTTTTTTAATTAACTAAAAGTAAATAAAAGAGACACGGCGATATTGATAGTTCAACGCTGGGCGAGTAACTATAAATATAGCCGTGTCTCTTTTATTTACGCGGGAATCACTGTTTAGAAATAAATTTTGCTTTATCATTCGTGACGCGGACTGCAAAAGAAAAAAAAATGCGCTCCTACCATTGGTCTTCCCTGAAAATTTTACCCCGGTCTGTTATAGCAAGAGTGAAAAGGCTATTAGTGAATCCGTGAGCTCTGTCTTAGAATCTGTCTTCAGCGGGCGTAGCACACTAGTTGGATACATTTTATCGTATCGGTGCGTCCCTATCGCACTTACAAGTAGTGCAAAAAGGATGGCCTGACGTAATATCGTTTTCATCACACCCGCACTTTAAATGTGCTGTTTCACGCAGGTGGAGCGTGAGTTATAGAAAAATCATTCTCCCAAGGGAATAATGACATTTCTTGTACCGTACTTAACTTTTTTACATCTATTTACATATTTTTTACATTGCGAGTGTGATGAAAAACATTGTGTGTAACGCGGGGAGTATGAATATTACTAAGTCGAGTCTTTAAATCGCCTCGGCAAGCCGTCGCGATTCAACTTACTCTCGTTAGTAATATTCAACTTCCTCCCCTTGTTGTACAATGTACTATTATCACGCGACCAACACACGTGCTTGCCTGCTGCTTAAAAAATGTCACGTTTGAGTAACTAAAAATAAAAAAAATATCCTTCCTTATTTATTAAACTCATTTCTTCCTTTCTATTTATAATTGCGACTTTAACACTCACGAGAAAATTTAATTTACTAATGAATGAGTTTTAAATTTTTTTCACATTTCTATATCTACAAACAAACGTTGGCAGTAACTAATCAAGTTAATTGCTACGCTTCTACGCCGTAGCAAAGTTTCGTAGCAACATCTACGGCGCTCATATTGCTCATATTATTTACGTTCAAAGATTTTAACCTGTACCACGAGTTTATGTTTTAGAATTGGTTACTCAAAAACGTAAACGTTATGAAATAGTTATTTGTTATACAAGGGGGCAAAGTTGTATTTTAACGCCGAGTGTGGAATTGAAAAACGAGAAGCTTGGATTCTGTAGTTGAACCACGAGCGAAGCGAGTTATATCACTTTGAATAGAATACTGAACTTCTGCGAGTTTCATTAATCATCAATGGACGGAAATAAATTCATGCATTAAAATGAATGTTAATAGAGTGTTCACCGTTGTATCAACATCGAATACCTAGCAACCAATTGTTTGTAAAACTACAACGCAAAAAAAAAAAATGCGTTTATCACTGCTTCCAGTAGTTCCACGGGTTAGTAAATCATCTTAATTACTAGATTCACCTGCTTTTATCAGTTTTAAAGCAGTTAATTTGACTTTATTCAAGGTCAAACTACTTTACCCACTAGTGGATAAAATGCACTTTTAGTTTACCCTGTGGTGTCCTAATTGACAAAACACGTATTTCCGAGCTAGTGAGGGGAAAAGTATATTACAGTAGTACGGAGTAACCTCCTAAAGTCTCAGAAACTACTGGATGGACTACGATATGGATGCGGATGTAGATTAAGACGATACAGGAGCGAAAATGCTAATATGGAAAGGAGGCACTTCAATGTGGGAAATTTAGTTAAAAGTACTAAATTTGTCGAAAAAATATTGTCCATTAAGAACAACTCAGTTAAAAGATATTGCGATAAAACCTTTAAAATCGAGGTTCCGCTCTCGACTGTTTCCTCCTTCAAAACTTAATTCTTTATTGGCTCTAGCGTCTTTAAAAATATCAAAAAATTAAAACCGGTCCGACACTGATAAAAAATAATCATAATCTGTATTGAAAAAATCTTTGCTCTATCTTCAAAAACCAGGGAGGAAAAAGTCGAGGGCGTTTGTATGGAGAATTGACCCCTCCTGTACCGTCTTAGAAACTGGAGAGAAACTTTGTAGAAACGGAATCAGTGGCGAGCAAGCTGCACCAGAGGAGTGAGTGATCAAGTATAGTACGTAAGAATTGACAGCGCCCCAAACGGGAACTATACTTCGTTTCTTTTAAGATTAGAATTATCTGTCAAACGGAAACTATGAAATACTGATCGTGACGTCACGGTCAATTCATTTACCGATACCACTGATTTCTTGGAACTTATAACTATAATACTATGTACATAAGTTCCAAGAAATCAGTGGTATCGGCCGAAATCGATGAAGGTGTTTTATTTCGACCACTGCATAAAATATTTTATTTACCCGTTTGACAGATAATTATAATCTTAAAAGAAACGAAGAACTAGTAGTTGTGTGACCTGCGCCTGCGTTATCGGGTAAAGTGTTTCAAAACGTCGAAAACACATGGTAGTGGTTCTTATAACTTGAGAGTTGGCTAGAAGCAATGCATCGTGCGAGAAACTTTGTGTCACAAAGATTCGCTTAATGGGAAAATAACGCTTTTGTTTCATTACAAAATAGAATTCGTCTGTTAAGTATGAATAAAAATAATCTTCGTTGAGATATGTTTTAATAAAAATATATATTTTTAAGGTGTATTTGCTATCATATTGTTTATTGGGTAAGTGTAGGTACATAAAAGTAAAGAGTGTCAAATAGGGACGAATATTTTTGCATAATGTTTCCCTTTCACTCAGAGATTTCATTGGTCTAAGAAGGGAAACAACTAATTAATTTCATTATGTAATTGACAAATAAACACAACAAACGTTTTGTGGTCATATTTGGCAACATTTTTGTACATTTCAATTTCGCAAACTTCGTTATGGTTAATTCTTGCTCTTTATTAACTAAAGACTATTCGGTTCTTCTGTGTGTCAAAAATCTAATTCCGCAGATCCGATTTCGACTTAAATTCTAAAGGACCAAACTGTTAAAAAAATATCATAAATATTGAAATGTGCTTATTATATTTTCAAAAAGCAAATCCAAAACTATTATTCCAGTCTTTACGACAAAAATCCGAAATCCTAACCCCAACTTTAAAGCATCAAGTCAAACAAAACGTTAGCAACCCTTCCAATGTCCCCCAAGTCCGAATCCCCCAGGCCCCTGCGCCCCAAAGGGCACCTTAATGAGAATTCTTGCACATATTGTTAATGACTGGACATTCGTTGGGTAAAGGGTTATTTATATTGTTTTTTGGGTTGTTTGGATCTATCATTGATTTGTAGAGTATTGGACAGGGGATTTGTTTTTGGTTTTGCCTTTTACTTAATTATTTCAAATGTGTTTAATCTTTTATTATCTGGAAAAAAGAAAATTGAAACTGAGCTTTCTGGTTTTATTTTTTAATGTAAGAAAAATTGTCATAAATTGCCAATAAATAGCAACTTCACGCTTATTGACAGACGCCAAAAACATGTGTAGGGAAGATCCCTTCAATTTCATCAAATAACAAAGTACCTAAATATTTTGTATCATTACTTAATAAGAGAACTTACAAACACAAACTGTCTCCAAAAACAGCATTCTAAGCCAAACAAGGCCAGCGGCCTAATGAGTGAGCGGACAGGAACGTTTATGAAGCAAATGCGGGAATCCTGGTGCATCAGTGCAATCAGACCCGCGCAATTAGCTGGACAAAGGCCCGGCTGGTATTCTGGTGAATGGATCAAAACTCTTTGAAAACGAGATGAAAATTAAGATTTTCTTCTTAGAATAACCAAACAGGGCCTCTACTGTGGAACAAAGCTTAAGGGTTTTATGTCAATAGACTATTCATTTTCAGTAAAATAAACTGTAATTGTAGAGATTCTGCTATTTTTTTTTTTCAGTTTTACTTTCAAATAATCTGTAGAATAATATTTAAGTACACCTGAATTGTATTTCGGAGTTTACAATCTTGTTTGTCAAAAAACAATTTTTGTACAGCTAAAGACACTAAAATATTTTCTGCTGTTTAAAATCAGGATGGCGTGAGAGAAGATGTCTGAATAGTCACAAAATTTGCACCAAATAACTACACCTAAACTGTATTAAACTGTACCTATGGCGAAGAAAACTGTACCTCAAGCAATTACACAATAAAATAAATAGTTACATAGACACGCCGTTCTGACGTCAGCTTGGCGCGCTTAGCCGTGTATCGCCCAACGTGTGGGACCTATGTTTTTTTTTTATACCACGTCGGTGGCAAACAGGTATACGGCCCGCCTGATGGAAAGCGGTCACCGTAACCTATGGACGCCTGCAACTCCAGGGGGTGTCACATGCGCGTTGCCGACCCATTAGAAACTTGTACACTCCTTTTTTGAAGAACCCCATACTGTAGTTCATCGGGAATACCTCGACATGGGAGCTCATTCCACAGCCGGAGCGTTCGTGTGAGGAATATTCTGGTACATTTATCAATAAACTGTACCTAAACTGTGCCTCATTGAAATAAAATAATTGCCAATAATAAAATTTAAACACGTTTCACGTTTCACCCAAACAGTCACGTTTTTACACGTCGTCATTTAAATTGTGCAATCGTGCTTGGCAAATTTAGTTAAATTCACTTCCAATTCCAGATAAAATAGAAAATTTCAAATAGCAAACAGGATTCCATTTATCGGAATAGGTTCCTTGTTTAGAATTACGCTCTCGAATAACAGTCCGTGTTAGCAGGGGTAGCTATAAACTGATTCGGCATGGGAATGCTTGGTCGGGCTCGGCCCCGTAATCTGTTAATGTGATCGAGATTTTGTTTGGATCCAATAGAAGAGAGTGGGGGTTTTATGAAGGCGGAACATTACATACTTATTGTTAGTAAAGTTAAGAAAGTGAAACAAAAACTAAGTCTATCACTCCTTATATGTAGACAAAACATTAAACATATTAAATAATCAACACCGTCTTGATTTAATTTGTTGCCGTGACCAGGACATTTTTTTAAATGAATATCTTATCTTTGAAGTTTGAATATTTTAAAAGATGTTTATTTGTTTTAAGCTAGTAAACATTAAATAAATAAAATAAAATAAAATAAATATAATAGGACATTCTTACACGGATTGACTGAGGCCCACGGTAAGCTCAAGAAGGCTTGTGTTGTGGGTACTCAGACAACGATATATATAATATATAAATACTTATATATATAGAAAACATCCATGACTCTGGAACAAATATCTGTGCTCATCACACAAATAAATGCCCTTACCGGGATTCGAACCCGGGACCGCGGCGTAGCAGGCAGAAATTCATACTTAAATTTCAATAAAAACTTAAACCGCTATTCATACATTTATTTTCCTTTGCCAATAAGATAACAAATAATTCAACATTCGAAACAGATAATTGGAAAGTCTTTATCGTTCATTTCACGATATAAATACTCAACTGTCGATCACACTGAGGGCCAATTTGTACGCGCTCAGTGCTAAATGCTCAATGTCCTGGAAGCCTTTGTGAGGGCTCAAATTTGGGCCTTTGTACGGATCTGTCCTGAGCAATGAATGGCGAGTGACGTCTTCAGTCCGTGTCAATTACTGGAAAGGTATATAAATATATGTGAATTTATCGCTAAAAATAATGAATAATTCGGAATAAAATATAACTTAGGTGTAATTTTCGACTGAATGAAATGAATTATTTCCTTAACCTTATTTAAGTAGTTTTTTTTGTTATTTGTTATACATATGTTTGACGCCGTTTTAATGTCGTTTATATTTTTTACTCGATTAAGGTCGTTTTTGTTTGGTTAAGAGTTAAAAGAATGTACCATTAAGCCTTTGTTCTCCAACCAAGAAGATAATCTAAAAGATTAAAAAAACTTGGTTACAAACCAAAATAATAAAGAAATAATAGATAGATGATACATATTCTTCATTGGGTGTCCAATTTTAGTATGATCTATAATATGAATAAAATATGTACCAAAAGAAAATATCATTTTCAAAGAAATCTAAATTATATCTTCACTTACTACAATTTGGTTGAATTGAACATGAATATCGATATAATTATATGCAATTCCTGGACTAAATTCACCCGAACCGCGTCCTCTGTAGTCTCAAGTACCTACGAAATTAATATGGGTTTCCCGACTAAGGAAGAGGTCTTACAACAGATGGTACTTAAATCCTTTCGTGATCTCCAATTAATTTTCAAAGGATTCTAGTAGCATCCTAGGATTCGAAACTGGCTCCTGTATTTGCTACTTGGTGGCTTAAATAGTGGCCAGCTACATAGTTTTGCATTGTTGGTTAGTTTCCATTCGAGTTTTTGTCGTCACTTTAAAATATATATTTGTATATCTATGTTGCTTTATTATGGTACCTATTCATGAAATAAAACTATGGAAACGGATTAAATCGCGTATAATGAATTTAAAATACATCCCGACGTTTCGAACTCTTTATAGCGTTCGTGGTCAACGGGTGGTCAACATACAAGAAATATTAACGAACCATGACTACAAATAATATAGATTTCTAAGGCAGGTTCACACACTATTAATAAAGCTAGTTATACAATATTCAAAAAATTTACCATTACTATGTTAAAAAATAATTAACAAATAACAAAGCCGCAAATGTCCAACACCATACAACACAAATGCCTCACAGCCTTCGTCGTGCTTGTTCCATTATCAGATGTTTACTTTAACACCGGCTTGGGATCCGGTAGGAAAGTAAAGCCATCTTCTCTATTAAAGTTTGGATATTTCTTGATCTCAATGGCCTCTCGCAACATTCTGGGTATATATCGCTTCTCCGTAGCAATAACCAGAGGCTTGTCAAACTTTATAGCATGATTGACTTTATCCATGACATGTTCAGAGACTGCAGACCTTTGCTGACGGTGCTTGACATCCGCTATGTGTTCCTTCACCCGTGTGGAAATACTTCGTTTCGTCTGTCCCACATATGACAGGCCGCACTCACAGTGTAGCCTGTACACTCCCGCATTTTGTAGAGGAGTTTGACATTGCATTTGCCACTGACGTTGTATATATGTATATATATATATATATATATATATATATATTCGATAAGACTTAATATACTATATATATATATATATATATATATAGTATATTAAGTCTTATCGAAGGTGTCCTCTCCCGGCAGCAAAGATCATTTAGCCGTTTAAAAATTCCCTCTAGTCATGAGCACCGGAGTGTTTGAAAACGATTTATTTTCCCATTTCCAGAGTTTTATTAAACCTCTTATCACCCGCCAATTCAGTTAACGTTCAATTCACTCACTCGACCGTGCCATTTCCTCACAATCGATATTTTCCCACTCTTATTCAACGCTCAAGGCCTACATCGTCATTCAAACTTCGGAACATCTTCAGAGACCCTAAACACCCACACTTCGCCGTTTGCACAGCGAAAATGGAAAAACTTTGATTGTCGTAGGTTTTTTTGTCAGTCCATGATTTGGGCATTTTTATTCCGCTTTTGTTGTCTTAAATAGCGGAAGTTTTTGTGTCTGACAAGACTGTTGTGTTTGAATTGCATATGTTTTTAAAATGCTTTAAATTATGATTAAAATGATGATTATGTTTACGTTTTGCAGAAGTCATTGTACTCATTGTATTGATGTAGGTACTTACCTAAAATTGTTTTTTTTTTGTAAAACGTATGTTAAAATACAGGTGGGGATGATGATGACGACATACGTATCTCATATCAATATAGAAACGTATTAAAAACATTCAGATGCAGTTTCGTCAGACACATTTTTTTTTTAATTGCTTGCAAAGTTTAGTTTGCCTAAAAATACTGATATGCTATGCATCCTGCTATTGCAATTATTGCTTAATGTATCTATGCACATTACCTGCAGTCAAAGATTGAAAAAGTAAGGTATCTAGTTCTTTATATTGTATTTACTTTTTATTGCATCATGATATGAATAAAAACGTTTCCAATACTGGAACTAGTGTCGATTTCTCCATCAAATACATTTTAAAGCAAATAATCGTAAAGAAAAGCTAATGAGTGGTTTAAAAAATTCAGATTCTAGTACCCACAATCAAAGGTAGGATCACTTCACCAAAAAATGCTTTGTGTGGACACAGCTTTGACGAGTCCACCTTTGACATATAGCCGAAACTAATTGGGACAGGGCAGCACGCAGAAACCCCGTTGAGTGGTATTGTTAATAAAACAAAGGCTTGCGGAGTAGTTGCTGTGTGACCACTGTCCACTGGGTCCAACTACTGCCAATTTTAAGAAAGGAGTTGTTATGTCTGATAATTTAAATAATTGTAATGGTACCAGCGACGCACCCGAAAAGAGATAGTTAGTTAGTTAGTTTTTTATTTTTATGGACTTTTGTAGGCCAAAAAAGGAGAGATATTTTTCATAATAATTATATACATTTTATTGAGACAACATATTATAAGGTAGCTAGGCTACGTCTCATTAACAAAGGAGGCAATGTTCAAATACGTCACATTTCGAAAAAGTTCTGTTGATTTTATGTTTCTGAACATGCGGTTTGTAAATTATCTCTTTTCTGTATTTTAAAATGTTAAAAACACATCATTAGAACTCAACGCAAACTTCACTTAACAGCATCCATTCATCCGTTGTTTAAAAATCTAATGCAGATAAAAGTCCGTCTTGAGCAAATCTAGTCCCCTTACCCTTTATAGCATTTCCAGTGCCCCACCACTGGGACTTGCGGCAAACTTCATTCAGGAGCGGCCATTCATCAGCTGGACACAAATACTTACGGTCGCATTCAGGGGAAGGCAAACAAAATATTGTAAGGAAGAACAAAGAAAGAAGTGGCCTGTGGACTGTCTGGGAGTGCCCTGCGGACGTTACTATGGGTGTATTTTGGTAACGTGGAAAAATAGTTTTTATTTCTTCTTCCTATGTTATTATTATACAATGAAAATGCTACAATGTTACAAGAAACGCCACTAATGAGATAATAGACAAAGTAAGAAAATAATAAAGTACTTGAGGTATGTAAATACTAACAGATTAGGTTAACAATATCTACTAAATAACATCCCGACTTAGCGTCGTTAGTAAGCTTAAAGTATGATGTAGTGCATAAGAGGCAAGGCGGCTTAGCTTATCACTTTGAAATGTTATAACGACACTTGAAACTAGCAAAAAAATATAGTAAAGACAAATATTGGCGCCCAACGTGGGACACTCGGCGTGTAGGGCATAATTGAGGTACAAACACAATATTATTATTTTAAATAAATTTGTGAAAAGTGATCTTGTGACATATTCATAACAGTTAAAAGCATTTTAATTTCTACATTATATCAATCATGATAATCCTTACATATACAAGTTAAATTAATAATCAGTAATCTTAATACTTCGTAAAGAAGACTATTTTCAATAAATACGACAAATGTTAATCTTCGGATTGTAGAAATGAAAGAGCTTTTAGTAAAACGATGACACCAATAGTAAGAGCTACTAGACCGCCTCAGACATTCAAGCCACTGTTTGGAAAATGTTCCCGGATTTCCATACTTGCTTTGCAGCTATTGCTGAAAATACCGCTAAAAATATACCAAACACCGGGATTTGCGAAATTTCTCGACTATTGCTTTAAAACACAATTTTGTGTGTCAAAGGTTTGAACAACGCTGTCGAGTGAAATTTCATTAAATTCGACGCGGTTTATATTTTGATTGCTCTTTTGTTCTATTTGGTTTGCCTTAGCTGTTTGTGTGTTTTTCAATCTCATAACATTGTTAGTGAAACGTGGTAGAGCGAGTTAGTTAATTGCGATAGCACAAACTTTTATTTTTCAAATACCTATCCTGTTAGTTTTATATATTTCATTAGTTGAATAAACTGTGCAACAAGAGAAAAAATAAATATATTGGAAGCCTTTCTTGCTTACTCGTATTCATATAATATTAAAACTAAAACACCAACTCAATTTAAACCCCAGGTATTTTACTTATAAAACCAAACACATTTATTGGTACTTAAAATCATATTTTATATTATTCCCTTTTACTGTCCCAGATCAAAAGTATAATAAAAATATAAATCGAATTTGTATTTTGATTCATTACCTTTACCTACATAAAATTTCAAGCGTAAAGTAACTGAGTTATAAATTTGACAAAAAATGTTACAAAGGCTTTGTTTTGAAATCATACAAATCTTTTTTTATAGCCACAATAAGTGACGGATCGTGTTGAATAAAGTATAGGGTGGTGCATGTGACAAATGATTAGCTTTATGTAGGTACCTACTTAATAAATAAATAAATAATACTCCCTAATAATATACCCCGTGTGGTGACGGGTTAAGAACAATTCACCATCCTCTTTCTTCCCGTGGGTGTCGTAGAAGTCGACTGTGGGATATGGGTTAAATTGTGGCGTAGGCGAGAGGCTGGCAACCTGTCACTGCAAAGTCACAATTTGGACTTCTTTCAACCCCTTTTTGCCAAGAGCGGCACTGAAACTTAGTAGTTCATGTGCTCTGCCTACCCCTTTATGGGACACAGGCGTGGTTATATGTATTTACGTATGTACTTATGTATAAATAATAATAAATCTCACTCTCTTCTTCTTCTTACCCTCATCCCTCGTTTTGTGGGGTCGGTACAAATGGTCTTCCTTTTCGATTCTTCTCTCTTTCGTCATCTCAGAGCTCACCTTATTTCTTTCTCATACGTGTTATAACTACGTATTTATGTATTTAAAATATTTTTAAGAACAATAATTAAAACATAAGCTCCGAGAGCGACACCATTTTCATTGAAACTGTGAGCCGGGTTGCCAAATGGTTAGACACCTGCCACCATTGTGCAGAACGCTGCACTGGTTCCATTCCGGCCTCAGATCATGCCATGATCACTTTCCTTTCAAAAATAATTGTGTTGCTTTTTGTACGAGATTTTAAGTATAGTTACAACACTTACAACCTCGTCTGTCACTTGCACCATTTAAAAATGGACGTCCAACGTCTAATGGCTCAATAAAATGGCAGAAACATCACCGATACAGTTATTGGCCCTGCCTATAAACCCCACGCGTGCAGCATTTTTTAAACATTCCACTCGATACACGCCAAATGAAAACGACGACTTTCAGGAAATATTGAAAACTGGCGAAGGTTATTGCTTTCCAAATTGAAATTCAATTTTTGAAGTTGAAGTTTGCTTCGTAATATTTGAGAATTTAGATTCTTGTTTAGGTAAAGTGGAGTGAAACGTTTCTGGTTCACTTTACTTGATGCTTTCAGTATTAAAGAAAAACACTCAAATCATATTATTACGCATAAAATATGAAAAACTACAAACTTACGTAACATTTATATATTTAAAAGGTTTGCCTTTCTTAGTTTGATATGTTTTAAAATAACATTTATATATTTAAACCCCAAAGGTTTGCCTTTTAAACCTATTTCTAAATGTTACGAGGTAAGTTTGTAGTTTTTGTCATATTTATATGCGTATTAAAGAAAAACATATTATTACGCATAATTTTGAAAAACTGTTTTTCTTCCTGAGTGAGTGACTGACTTAAATCAACGCACAGCCCAAACCGCTGAAGCTAGATATTCTAAAATTTGGCAAATATGTTACTAATAATTTAAGTAATATATGTTTCACAATATTTGTTCTAGAAATAAGGGCATTTTCAGAATTTGGAACCCCCAAGCGTAATGAAAGTTTATTATTTTTGTGTTAATTTCATAAACTATAAAAAATAAAAAAATATATTATTTTAGT
Organism: Leguminivora glycinivorella; assembly: GCF_023078275.1. NCBI lineage: Eukaryota > Metazoa > Arthropoda > Insecta > Lepidoptera > Tortricidae > Leguminivora > Leguminivora glycinivorella. Next base: position 9,963,950 of record NC_062983.1, read on the forward strand.
GTTAATTTCATAAACTCTAAGCGATAATCTACATTCAGAATGTGAAAAAAGAAAATTTTTAGACAGATTTTATGCTTAATTATCGTTACAAAACTGACAGCGAGTTAGGCCTGATTTAGACGGCGTGCGAACTCGCATGCGATTTTAGTTGGATTGCGGGGTGTTGAGGTTACATACAGTTTGGCACAACTATCAAATACCGCAATGTAATAAAACTCGTATGCGAGTTCTCGTACCGTCTAAATGGCCCCTAATTTCTGTTAACAACTTAACGCTAATTGGGGGGGCTCAAATTCTTTAAACGCCCATAAACTTGTTGTGTAATGCAAATGCAACCTTTCATAATTATTTTCAGATGAAAAGTCACAAAATAAGCGCAAGTGTGTCTAATTTTACCAAAAAGTACTACCTCTATAATACGTAATGTAAATCTCCTTTATTCAAAATAACAGTTTCCACTGCATTTTGCGTCCACGTTTTTGCACAAACTGAATCCCACCAGGTGGGTTTCAGACACGTCCACTTCATCCCTCAGACAACGCTGTTACTGCTACCGACGACATAAACCAATATTAAATGAACCATGTAGCCATACACCTACAAGTTTAAACAATAGTAAGGATCATATTAAAATTGTATATTTTGTATCTTTTCTGATTACGATAAACATAGAAGGTAAAAATGTTTCAGTCTTCTTATGTATTTTCACAAGATGTTGAAAACCTGATTCTCACAAATTCTGGTGTTTATTTGGCTCATTCTATTCAGAAAAGATAGCAGCACCGTTCATCCCAACAGCAAAAAAATACCCTAAATGTTTCACTGATTCAGTGAGCAAAATAATTCCAGAAATATGTCAAGTTTTCAACATATTTTGTGATAGTGGAGATGCTATTGCACAACACCATGAACATTAACTTATCATAGTTGTTCCTTGGGTGATTTTGAGTAGATTCAGACCGGGAGGCATCGAGAGCCCGGAGTTTGGAAGCATAGAAAACCTGGCCATAAAAAAAGTATTGTTTATTTTTTCTATGAATAGATACTTCTTTTCCCACAGGTGTCCATGGGCGGAAGTGATCGCTTACCATCAGGCGACTTGTCTGCTCGTTTGCCTCCTATTTCATGAAAAAAAAATCAGTACACAATATATCACTACGTAAACGAATGCCCAATATTTTTGTTACACCTTATACACCCTGTTTTTATAGAATTCCGTTAACTTTAAGGGAAGATTCTTTAGTTCAAATACAATTAATTTCTCTAAGACACAACCCTGTTAACTCTTACGGTTATCGAATTATAAAAAAAAAAATGCTGAACACGTGTGTGGCATCCACTTCGTAATGTTATTTGTTTTGACATGTGCCGTCTAACACTTGACTGTGTATGGAAACAAATAAAAAATGTTTTTTCGAACTTAACAAAAATGAACGTAACCGCGTGTCGAATTTAACGGAAAACAAAAAAAACACGGTGTAAATACGGATGTGAATATCTCAATTGTTCTAGATCACATGAGTAACAGGTTCGGTAAGAGACGGGAATGCGTTGCCAGGAGTTTGTTTGAGGCGAGAAATTGAGTTAGTTTCGTGCAATATTGTCTTACTTGCATTTAAAGTGCGCTGTGTCGTGTGGAAACTTTAGTTAAGTAGGTTTTTGGATTTTAAATTAGTTGACCAGGTTTTAGATAACCTAAATTATATGATTTTTTTTAAACAACGGTTATGGAGACGATATTAGTTTTATGACGAGGTAATTGACGTTGTTTCTATGGTCGAATCTACAAAAAACGAAAATACTCTATCATTTAAGTAACCTAATATTCTGGAGACAGGTGACTATCTAAATAAAAAAAAATGTAATATTGAACCTGACAACCCCGAGTATGCTAAAATCCATACTAATATTATAAATGGGAAAGTGTGTTTATCTGTTTGTTTGTCCGTCTTTCACGGCAAAACGGAGCAACGAAATAACGTGATTTTTAAGTGAAGATAGTTGAAGGGGTGGAGAGTGACATAGGCTACTTTTTGCCTCTTTTTAACCCCCCAGTTCCCAAAAATGAGGGGTGGAAGTTTTTATGGAGCATTCCGCAATTTTCAAATTTAACGTGAGAGAAGTCGCGGGCTAGTAAATTATATATTTGACCAAATACATCCTGTATAATATGTGTCCTGCACGTCAAGTTACGTTACTTTCTCAAGTAGGCTATTTCAAACAAATTAAATTGCAATATACCAAACAATTACTACCCTAATGCTTTCCAAAACAAATATTTTCTCAAACACGTCACCCTCCGAAACCCTTTTTACACATTTAAAAAAACAGCACATGGGTATGTTAGCAATAAATTGTAAGCTGTCCCTTCCCAAAACTGATTTACTCCCTACATTTTGTAGCCAAATCGAAATGGGGTTGGGGTGGAAATTTGGAAACCCTGGAGACATATTTCAACCCCTGTTTTATTTCGGTGAAAAATATGCTGGATGAAGTTAGCATATTTTCGGTTCATCATGGGTCGTAAAGGTCTACAGATACAATCAGATTATATTGCCTGTGTAGTTAGGACAGGGCAGTACAGTCAACCAATTGGAACCCTAGGCCACTGTAGAACTATGTCATAGTGACGTTATAAATCAGATTGTAAGAAATCTTTTACTGCTTGTCATTTTGACATGGTTGTAGAGTGGCCTAGAGTTCCAATTGGTTGACTGTGCCTAATATGGACTAAGAGCCCAGAGCCGCCAAACCTTTCTGATTTTCTCAAGGATGAAACTTTGGGATAACGTAGTTCGTATCGACCTAGTACACTGAGAGAAAATACAACCAGTTTTCATGTTCGTTCAACAAGTTTTTTGGTTAAAATAGCGCCTACGTGCTCTTTGGTTCAAACAACAAGCTACTTGTCATTTGAATCGGCAATATATTTGAATCAACAAGTCGATTCTATAAAAACAACCTGACACATATTGTTTTAAACATACGTTTGGCTGATTCAAACGGATAAACCGCAACAAGTCGAACTTGTTAAATTCACAATGCAAATTTCTCTCAGTGTACGACCCGTAAGCCATTTATTTGCTATAAGGTTCATCTTCACCCGCGGTTTAACCCTCCATTTTCGTTGGTGCAAGTGGCCCAGAGACACAGTTTTATAATAATAATAAATAAATAAATATTATAGGACATTCTTACACAGATTGACTAAGGCCCACGGTAAGCTCAAGAAGGCTTGTGTTGTGGGTACTCAGACAACGATATATATAATATATAAATACTTATATACATAGAAAACATCCATGACTCAGGAACAAATATCTGTGCTCATCACACAAATAAATGCCCTTACCGGGATTCGAACCCGGGACCGCGGCGCAGCAGGCAGGGTCACTACCGACTGCGCCAGACCGGTCGACAACACCGCACCGGTTTATACTTCGCACGCATAGTTTCCACATATTATTTTACCTTTGCGCAGATATGACCAATCCAAAACCTACACAATTTTTCAAACATTCTCTTCAAACATAAAATTATAAGACAGAGCTAAGACTTAGCCAAGTCATAAATTTCACTTAAGAGCCCTCTAGCTATCTTAGATCTTACTAATTATAAATAAATAAATAAATAAATAAATATTATAGGACATTCTTACACAGATTGACTGAGGCCCACGGTAAGCTCAAGAAGGCTTGTGTTGTGGGTACTCAGACAACGATATATATAATATATAAATACTTATATACATAGAAAACATCCATGACTCAGGAACAAATATCTGTGCTCATCACACAAATAAATGCCCTTACCGGGATTCGAACCCGGGACCGCGGCGCAGCAGGCAGGGTCACTACCGACTGCGCCAGACCGGTCGACAACACCGCACCAGTTTATACTTCGCACGCATAGTTTCCACATATTATTTTACCTTTGCGCAGATATGACCAATCCAAAGCCTACACAATTTTTCAAACATTCTCTTCAAACATAAAATTATAAGACAGAGCTAAGACTTAGCCAAGTCATAAATTTCACTTAAGAGCCCTCTAGCTATCTTAGATCTTACTAATTACTGTGAAAAGTTTCGTTAAACTCTGAAACACCGAGGGTTCCGTTTCGAGTTAGTTGAAAAAACTACCGCTACTTCACCAAATGTAAGTTTTATAGTATTTTACTTACTGTGAAGTTATATCAATGCTTTTATTGGTCACATAAATGCACAGTTATAATAGTATATTGTGCAACATGGGGTTTAAGTCAAATATTGCAAACGAGAGTATGCTTAGTTTACTTTGTTCGGAAAGCCGTCGCGAAGACTTCCACCGTCAGTCATTTCCATCGCCCGAAAATGTTTTTCATCAACTTGTAATAAAAAGACATATATGTAAAAAGATGAAAGAACAAAATTGTAGTATTATAGATTTCATAATCTCTAGATAATAGTACATTTCGATACAAGTGCGAAAAAGAGGAAGTTCGAAACGAGTGGCGTTAAATTAAAACACGACCGAAGGGAGTGTTTTAAATCGACACGAGTTACGAATTTCCTTTTCGCACGTGTATCGAACGACGTTTTTCAGTACAGATGGACCTCCGAAGTTTCAACCTGCCATATAATGAACAACTTCTCGCACTAGTGCGTAAAAAAAGCACCATCTGTACTGAAAAAGATTTTTCTATTACTCCCGCTTCGCCTGCGAGCAATTGCACATTTACTGAGTTAACGGCAAGTTTTAACCGTAGCGATTTAAATCTACTCACATTTGCATATTAAACTTACGCCCCTGTTGAACAATGTACAGCCGAGTTCACAAACTTACAAGGCAACGTGCCAAAAAATATTTACAAATGACAAATGAGAATAAGGTCGTGTATACATTATATTTGGAATGTCGGTCTGTAAAGGTGTTTGTGAGCTCGACTGTACCTACTACAGATATTCAGGCCCCGTAGCCGAATGGCGTTTCTCCGACGCCAAACGAAAGCGATACGCCGCTGGCTCTGTCGCGCCAATACGCAAGCGCGATAGAGATAGATATCTACTAGCGCTTCGTTTCGTGAGCGTTTCGTGAGCGTTTGTGCCATTCGGCTAGCCACCCTGATCAGTCGAAAAGTAGCGTATTCTATTTGCCGAACCCAAAAAGATTCTTTTCACAAATCGCCCCATTTGTAACGCTTTGATTAATTTGTTTGCTTAAAAGAAATCTCTTCCAGACTAATTTTGCTTGTCTAGAAGGAGATCAATGTAAAGCCCTTTCAATTAGCACTGAGAAATGCTTTTTTTTCTGAAATATGAGAGGCTTTGGGGGCATTGAACCTTTCTTTACTTAGTCAGGATTATTTTTTAATGTGCAAGCTTAAGCAAACGCTTCCTGTATTTTTCTAGACAAAGTATTGTAAGTATGATTTTTTTTAGAGAAAAAATTGTCTACGATTATTTTAGTGTTTTATAATTTTTGTGCGAGGCTAACATACGCCTGGTTGAAGGTTTTAATGTATATTAAAAAGTACAAAGTATTGGGTTGGTAAGAAAGTAATGAGCGATCGATTGAATTCCACATAAAAAGTTTGAGAGAGTTCTAGAATCTTCTATGGTCGAAAGTATATAAAGGGCAAGTCGCACAGTTTCTCGTCAGTCATTCACTAGCTGTCGCCGAGCTAATATAAGGAAGAAAATGGATGAATTAAAAGTGCATGTAAGGCATTGCTTACTATATGAATTTCAGTCTGGCCATTCAGCCGCCGAAGCAGTGCGTAATATATGTCAGCGTGTTGCTCCTGAAGTTGTGTCTGAGGCCACGGCGAAACGATGGTTCCAGCGGTTTCGTAGTGGCGACTTTTCATTATCAGATCAACCTAAGTCTGGTCGACCGGTGAAGATTGATGTAGCCAAATTAAAAACCTTAATTGAAGGAGATCCAAGGCTAACGAGTCGTACTCTTGCTACCGAGTTAGGCTGCTCTCATGTCACCATAGAAACACATTTACACGAGTTGGGAAAAAACTACAAATACAGTGTTTGGATACCGCACGAACTTGATAGAGATCAACTAAACCGCCGTGCCGAAATCTTCATACAACTTCTGTCTTTTCGCCGCACATTCAACTGGTTGGACCATCTTATCACTGGAGATGAAAAATGGGTCTTATATATAAATCACACACGCAAACGTCAGTGGCTAGCTCCAAACGAAAAAGGAATAGAGGCACCAAAAACAGAGCCTCACCCGAAAAAAGTTATGCTGTCCGTTTGGTGGGATATTCATGGTATTATTCACTGGGAACTCCTACCAAGTGGAATGACTGTTACCGCATCAGTATACTGTAATCAGCTTGAAAATTTAAACCAAAAAATCTGTCAGAATCGTCCACAGCATGCTAAAGTTTTTTTCTTACACGACTATGCTCGCCCACACATTGCAAAAGTGACTCGGCTAAAGCTATTGGAGCTAGGTTGGAAAGTGATACCTCATCCACCGTACTCTCCAGACTTGGCACCTACGGATTACGCATTGTTCAGATCGCTAAGCAATGCCTTGAATGAAAAAAAGTTCGATGATCAAGCCCATCTACGACAGTACATAGCTGAGTTTTTTGAATCTAAACCTAAGAACTTCTTCGCCGATGCTATTCATTCTTTACCAGAATGATGGAGACAAGTAGTAGATAACGAAGGCCGTTATATTTTTGATAAATGATTAAAATAATAAATTAAATAAAAATTACAATATTGGGTATGATTCGCTCATTACTTTCTTACCAACCCAATATTATGGTTAATTTAGCAGTTTAATTACTAATGAAATTGAACTATGAAAACGGACAATACAAAATAATTAATAAAGCATACCTCCCTTTAAAACGCAATTTAAGGGCGCTTTTACAATTAGTTTACAAAGTAAAATAACAATAACAAGGGTAATATGCACAATTTCATCGGCAAGGGTAAAATCACACCTCGGACACTGGCGACCAAATATATGAAAGAGGCGTGTTCCTAGCACACAGTCTAAGCTCGTGTAGGTGAACGCGTACTATGCTTGTATGAGTGAAATATATGACAGGTCGACTGTTCGCGTTTTTGATAGGTGGTAGGTAACTGTGAGGTGAGGTAACCGAGAGGGGGTGGGCGGCACTTTCCGCGGGGAGCGGGAGTGGCCATACTGTATGATAGTACTCTTTATTATACTGTAAAAATGCACCATCTTACATAATTTCGACTTTAAATTAGCTGTCCTATACCTACACTTAATATTTTCATAATAAAAATGTCCATTATTTAATTAACAATCCAATACATTCTCCACCTTCTTCTTCCTCCTACCCTTATCCCACGTTATGTGGGGTCAGTACAACACGTCTTCCTCTTCCATTCTCCTCTATCTTTCGTCATCTCAACACTCACATCTTTCTTCCTCATATCCTCTTTCACACAATCCATCCAGCGTTGTTTGGGTTTACCCCTCCCTCTCCATCCATCAACCTTCATCTCCAACATTCTTTTGCCTATATGACATTCATCCCTCCTCATTATAATACATTCTCCACCATTTTAACAAAACCTTTTATTTAAAGCCCAGCAGCACAAGCACTAAGCCACCGGAAGTGGCCCGGAAATGGCGGCGTGTTTCCTGTTAACTCCCACTAAAGCTTTCAACCAGGTATGTGGAAAATATGTCATTTCCGGTTGTTAAGTCTCCTTTATGAGATTAAAAGACGTATGCGAAGTTTCAAACGTGACTTCCGGCTTTGCACTGGGGCAAAGAATATTTGCAGGTCAGTATGTATTCAGAAATGTAAATAGACTTTTAATTCTCGTATGTAATAGTATATAAAGGTGGACAGTTTAATGTATGTAGGTATGTATAAACTTTTTATTGTACAAAACACAAAACATAAATATGACACAGGACAGACAGTATAAAGATTCGGTCACACCTAGCGTTTTGATAGCGTAGCGCCGCCGAACCGCTCTGAATACGCTCGCGCGGTCACACATAATGCAGCGCGCATTATGAGCGGGTTTGTCTGAATATGGATTAAATGTTAACCATTTGGCTAATTCTGCCGTCCTAAGGTAAAAGGCAGCTATTCGACAAAAGCTAGTTTTGAGATAATCGCAAAAAACCTTCTTTTTTGAATTTCTACAGAACGGAATAACTTTTTTCATTATTTCTTTTTGTATATAGTAGGTATAGGTGTTTACTTATTTTATACATTATTTTTATGTTTGTATAGCTACTGGTTTTTTTTTAATTCGCGAAAAGCCTTTTTGCATAGTATTGAGCTTCAAAAATGGTAGATATTACTAGTCAAAAAAGCAGTAAATATGCTTTATATAATACGGTGTTCTAATCGAGGATTTTCTCTTAAACTAGGTTAAAACGCCGTATATAATCACATACTGTCTTATTGCTTAGCAACAATGCCCATCTCGCACTCGAGATTCTAAGTTAAAAACAGTATCGTAGTTATTCGGCCTTTTTAATTAGTATCCTAGTGAGTTTTCCAGATTTTCGACTGTACTGCTAGTCTAAAAGAACGCATACTATCAAAAAAATCGAATATACGGCTTTATTGAATAGTATATATGGAAGAAATTGGAATAAAATTCAAACACGTAGTTTAAAAAAGTATGTATTAAAGAAACGAAAAAACGCGACCCTGTCTCTATTTACTAAAAAAATCGAGATGTATCGATTCTTTTTGGATATAGATAAATATAATATAATTTAACGAGCCACAAATAAAAAGAAACTTTTACAGAACACCATAATACCTGTTCTTTTAAATTAGTCAGTAAGTAGTAAATTATTTATGTCTAACATACATTTTTCATCAACGCTAAATGTTAATTCGGAGCTTTGTAGAAACTTGCTTACGTTGCTTATGGAAACAAGTTAGTAGGTAATGCTTTAAAAAAAAAGTCAATTTTTTATATCGTATGTCATAATTATGTCAATCTGTCAGATAGGTAAAAAGTGACTTCTAAGAATTGGAGGCAAAATAAATTATATGTAATTTAAATGCCAAGATGAGAGGTAGAACAACAACAGTTTTAATTGTGACCAAACTATCTGCAAAGGATTTGGATGACTATGAGAATTGCCGCACAATATGTGAGTCAAAAAGCAGTTTACACTACCTACTACCAAACGATTTGGAATGATCTATACGTATAGTTTAAAAAATTGCATGGTCGCTTCAAAACACCTGGCCCTTTACTCTAAATTTAGAGAAAAAGATAATAATATTATGTGAACAGTTTGCCGCTAAAAAAACAATTCTATCAATTTCTATTAGAGATTGTGCGAATATGTAGCAATAGTTCAGCGACGTAAAAGCGTAATTCACTGCGCTGGTTATATACAAGAAACAAATACAGGCAAAACGCAGCCAAACTCAGGAATCTTCCATCAAAACTCGAGCTCGGAAGTTAAACGACCAAATCGGCGGCGCATGCGCCGCGCATCGCTCGCAATAGTCGCAATTTACTCCGTCCGGCGCACCGCCATCATTGCGCTCCGCCAACGCTGCGCTCTCAAAAGGCGCTAATGTGGCCGAGCTTTAAAGGCGAACTTATCCTTTAGTCTATGTTTTTCTTATAATTAACTGATGCCGTATTTCGTTCATCAAAATATTTTACTCGTACATGTTCGCTATTCTGTTCCCTATTCTACAGAAGTAGTGCAGGATTCTTTACCACACTATTTTCTCCGAAACGCACGTATTTGTGCAATTTCAAATAATATATGACACGATTGTACAGTCAATCAATTGGAACCCTAGGCCACTGTAGAACTATGTCACAGTGACGTTATAAATTAGATTGCAAGAAATCTTACACTGCGCGTCATTTTGACGTGGTTGTAGAGTGGCCTAGGGTTCCAATTGGTTGACTGTACGTTTCCAACTAGGTAAAGTCTTCAGTATGTACATATCTACAGTCAAAAATTTAAAGAATCATAACTATCCATACTAATATTGTAAATGGGAAAGTGTGTGTGTCTGTTTGTTTGTCCGTCTTTCACGGCAAAACGAGCGAAGCCGCGGGCAAAAGCTAGTCTACTATAAAACTCTTTCAATCCCACTCGCTAGTAAACTGTATTATTACATGCCTGCACACTGAAATGTAATGAGCTATTTTATAAAGTGAATACCTGGGCCTTCCATGACTGTTCGAAATGTCAGCGTAGGTATTTCAATACATTTAGTTTAAAATTTGGTTTTTACTTCGCGAGTGTGTATATCAATTCCGCCCTTAATACACGATGTACTATAACGATATACGTTCAAGGAGGTACTTTCAAATGCGCTTCAAAAAAAAAAAGAATTGTATTAAAACTAGTTTTAAAACTGTCCATTTTGTCATCTCAATAATATAAGGCAAGATAATCCATAGGTACTAACATTTTAAATGGAAAAGTGTGTGTGTCTGTTTGTTTGTCCGTCTTTCACGGCAAAACGTAGCAACGAATTGACGTAATTGTTTAAGTGGAAATAGTTAAAGAAATGGAGAGTGACATAGGCTACTTTCTGGTCTCTGTCTATCTAATTGTATACAGCATTCCGCAATTTTTGAATTTTACGCGAGCGAAGCCGCTGCCAACAGCTAGTATAAAATAAAACATATGTAGCATACTCCTTGCGAATCCTTTTCCGGGACACGGGACGGCAATATTTTATTTTCCAGACGAAAACCATTAAGCACATCTGAAGGTAGGCGCAACTCCTTCGCCCATAAATAACAGGAACTCACGTTTAATGGAAATAAAGATACAATTTAGTTTTTCATGGAAGCGTCAGGCAGATGCGGTTTATGGGGGCACTTTGTTTAATGTTCTTTTTTTTGTTTTTATTAATTTTCGAGACTGTAATTCCGTAGAGAAAGTTGAATACAAAGATGTCAACCACATGTCACGAGAGATGGCGCTGTACAGACAGCGGCAATTTCTACATATCGCGCAATCGAAAGTTTTATTGCGAGTGTATATGTATGTGTTTGGTTTTTTTATAATATTCTTCATCGCCTTTTCCAAGGAAGCGTCAGGCAGATACGGTTTATGGGGGCACTTAGTTCAATGTTTTTTTTTTGTTTTTATAAATTTTCGCGACTGTAATTCCGTAGAGAAAGTTGAATACAAAGATGTTAACCACATGTCACGAGAGATGGCGCTGTACAGAGATCGGCAATTTCTACATCGCGCTAACAAGTTTTATCGCAAGTGTTATTGTGTATATGTGTTTGGTTTTTTTTATACTTTTATAATAATCTTCATTGCCATGTGACTGGTTTAAAGGTAAAAGAGCACCTTTTTTGAACATTTTTGGGATATAGAAGTAAATGTAATACTTTTTTGTTCTCTAGGGGAGAATATGAAAAGACAAATTACAATTGTAGGTGTTTATATTAGGAATGTATAGTAACAAAAGAAAATACGCAGTACATACTAACAGTATGTACGAGCTGCGTTTAGACTTGCAAGTTATTGCTGCAAGTTTTGAGACAGATGTATGAGCAAGAAAGAGATGCAGATATTTGCCACTCACTCTTACCTATAGTTGCGTCTCAAAACTTGCAGCAATAACTTGCTGGTCTAAGCTCAGCTTTATGTACCTAAATATTTAATACTTACTAGAAATTCCGTTTTTTTGAAGCACTTTTGATAATTGACAGGTAGAAATGAATTCTAAATTCATAGTCCCTGTAGTATTTATACCTCTTTATCATTTAAAGTTTAATTCATTTGACGCCGAATCCGATAAACCACTAAAAATAAAGTATCAATCGTTGAACACCTTCGCTGCCAAGAATTCACCCGGGGATTCAATTTTGTAAAGCGATTTTGGCAAAGAAGGTGTATAGCACTTTTCGTATACGATATCTGTGTTTTGTGTTTACCAATTAATCCTGGGAGCCATAAATTTGTTGGCGTACAGTTTTCTAAGTAAATCAGTGTCGGAGCCAGTTATATATTAGTATGTCTCCGTTGTTCGATATCTTGTATGTAATTGAATTGATAATATCCAATAAAGGTGTATGTAGTCTACGTTTTTCATTTGTTCTTCTTTGTGCCTTTTACAGTAAATTTGATTTTATCATAAATATAATATAAGAAGATCAGTCTATCCTATTCATTAAAATGCGACCGCCTAAGTGCGTTTTCACATTATCCGATCCGATATCGGATGTCTATTTTTATTTATTTATTTATTGGTATTTAGGACAACAACAGCCGTAAATATATAACTTACATAGGTATTTTTACATAGTCTTAGGCCAATAACAGTTATCCGTTGAGTGAAAAGTATTATACACAATATGTTAATAAAAAATAATAATTGTGTTACATATTTAAAATTACAGTGAAAATGTGCAAGCCACACAGAAAACAGTGAACTGATGCAAACAATACATACAACGAAAAGTGAAGTTAGAGGTCGACACGCAGGTTAAATATTACCCTACCTTAATAATATTTTATTTAATCTATGATAATATTTATAGGTACTTGAATTTAGCGATTATAAATAATTTTTATACTCACGCTTATACCCAAGGATCACTATATTACGCAGATTAAGCTCTTGTAGCTCTATGTCGGACCAATATCCCATACATTACTGGCGCCATCTTGGATTTTTTCTATTGAAATCCTTTCGACATCCGATATCGGATCGGATAGTGTGAAAACGCTCTAAGAACGCGCATACACTACACCATACATAGATGGCGCCACAAATAAAATGTCTTGGAGCTTCCGATTATACTTGAAGCTGACGTTTGGATGGATTATACTTGTAGATGGCGCACTTTTAACATAGATTTATGGCTCGAAATTGACACTTAACGCCAATCGACAAATAATCGATGGCAACAAGACATTTTTTTGTGGCGCCATTTATGTGTGGTGTAGTTTATGCGCGTTCTTAGGCGGTCGCATTTTAATCTATGGGATGGGATGATTTTCTTATATTTAAACTATGATTTTATCGATGTGATACTGAAAATTCGAAGTAAATCAAATTGAACAGTTACAATACACCATTTATAATAAGAGCCTGGGTACCTGAATGATATATTAGAATATAATATAAATGTTAATATCTGCTAACGAAACAAAAGAACACCTGTTCAAATCCTTGTACATTTTTTTTTTTTTATTTTATTTAAACACCACAACTTACATATCGATACCTCTGGGTTCAATTGGCGTAAAGGACATTTTGGCCAAAATGAGTTATATATACAGTTTTGTTCAGAATTTCAAGCGCTATCGATCTGTGTAGTTAAAATTTCGATATCTCTTAAAAAGTTGCCTTTACGACCAAGATTTTCTACTATGGACTTGCAAAAATAGCTTTTCTGAAGGGGCGTAAATATCAAGTCATTAATTATAAATTATTATTTGTGTCGTAAAGGAAATCTACAAATAAAAATATAGTCGTAAGTCACCTTTATATATATTGTTGCCCTTTAAGCCCTTACTTTCTAAGGATCACTTTCTATAGTAGTGTGATAAAGTTGGGCGTAAAGGACAAGTTTTTTTTTTCTTCGTCCTTTACGCCCAGCACTAAAAATATTTTATCCGCAACTGTAATCGATATCTTTGGGTTCAATTGTCGTAAAGGACATATAATGCAGGTTTCCAAGACAAAGATAAACCACTTTTTTTGTTTTTTTGACCTGTATTTGTGACGTGTATAAGAAAAATATGCAGATTACGAGTATCTTTAACCTAGTGTAGCAACCGTAGTGATAAACTAAACGATTTAGAAGATAGATGGTTGTAAAGGACACGTCCAAATGTTATAACGTCCTTTACACCCATGATTTGATAGGGTCGTAAATGACGGTCTTAGATGATTTTTATACAAAGTCGGGGCGTAATTGTAACCGAAATGGTACAAATGTTGTGCTAAGTTTACAATTAAAAACTGGAAAAATGTATCAAAACGTACTTAATATGGCATATAATAGCTACATTAGTATAATGCAGTGTATTATTTATCTATGCTATCTTAGCAACAAAAAAGAACAAGACTATTTTATATCCAGTTTTGTAACAAAGAAACAATATTTGCTTAAAAACTATCTAATACTTTGGCAACAAATTCAAAGTTATTTTTTTAGTATTCGCCGCTGTCTGAATAGTTAGTAGGTTACGCATTCAGTCTTTAATTCTAGCAGGGAAACGCTTTCCTAGTATTATTATACTGCGGCGAGATGTAGGTAATTAAAAAAAACATTATGGTTATCAGGGTACGTGCCCAAATGCACAAACGCTCACGATAATATCTATTTCGTAGCTAAGTATATATACTTAGCTACGAAATAGATATTATCGTGAGCGCTTGTCTTTATCGCTCTTGCGTATTGCACCAGACTGCATTTTTGTCGGCGTCTGGCGTCGACGATTGCCATTCAGCTACGCCGGCAGTAAACTTTAACAGTAGACTATACTAACATTTAGTGCGACAATAACAGGTGCGTTTCGCTAGCGAATGAGCGTTAGCGTTTGGTGACTTGGCTATGTACTCAGGTACTTAAAGCATTGACTGTAATATTTCTAGGATTGAACTCATAATTAAGATTATTCTTATTTAACAGGTTTAAGACTAAATAACAATCTTCTGTTTTAAATTATCAAAAATATGAATCAACATAGTAGGTAGTTTTGACTACAGTTTGTATACGCGTCCTAACTTGCGTTTATAAATAAGTACTTAACTCTTAGTTATTCTTAGAACTTCTTTCTACTTTAGACTTAAAATTACTGTCGTATTAATATATTCACAGTTGCTGATTAAAGATTTACGTGATTACCATTAGTGTTTTTATATTTACTTAAACTACGAAAGCGTTTCCCTGCTAGAATTAAATACTGAATGCGTAACTTATTGACACAGCGGCGAGTACTAAAATAATAACTTTCCAAAATATGAGATACTTAGTTTTTAAGCAAATGTTGTTTCTTTATTGCATAACTGGATATAAAATAGTCTTGTTCTTTGTCTTTGCTAAATATTTAGATAAATATAGACTGTAACACTAATGTGGCTATTCTACGCCATATTAATTACGTTTTGATACATTTTTCAAGTTTCTCAATTGTAAACTAAGCTAAAAACAGTTGCCATTTGTACCATTCTGGTTACATTTACGCCCCGAATTTGTATAAAAATCATCTAAGACCGTCATTTACGACCCTATCGACTCTAATTGTTCAAAAAAATCGTGGGTGTAAAGGACGTCCATAGCATTTTGACGTGTCCTTTACAACCATCTAACTTCTAAACCGTTTAGTTTATCACTACGGTTGCTACACTAGGTGAAGGATACTAAAAATCTACATATTTTTCTATATACGTCACAAATATAGGTCAAAAAACAAAAAAGATATAAACATTTTTCTAAAAAAAAAGTTGTTTTTTGCTTCTCCTGAAAACCTGCATTTTGTCCTTTACGCCAATTGAACCCAAAGGTATCGATATAATATTTTAAAAAGCATCGCTAAACCATCGAGGTTTGTCTCGATACTCGATACATTATTGTGTGCATATCACAAATCTTATTTATGATTATAAATATTTTGTGGAAATTATTATTGCATTAAGAATGTATCTTTGCATTGTATAGTATGCTTTATTTTGTATAGGATTTTGAGCACAGCTTCAAAAGGGACGTTTCGGAAACACATCAAGTCTACAGATACATTCAAAAACGAAACGTAGCGAGTACTTCAGTACCCCTAACGATATTTTCACATTGGCCAAGATTTATAAGCTACGATAATTCAGATTCGGCCATATTTAAAACCCCAACAAGCTTGCGGCCATTTCCTCACTTCCTGTTGCGGAGTGGCGTTCGCTGTTCTGACCTCTCGGACGCCATCCATCTTGTCACGGGATTCTTGTATCACGAACGTATCTTCAAAATGCTATTTAGGAGTACCGGTTTGCTTTTGGATAATAAGTTACTGAATTCAATGTGTGATACCATAGATTAAATATAACAAGATTATATACCAGTAATTGGCAGTATTTTCTCGAGTTAAGCTCTAAGTTAAGGGGTACCTACACGACGAATTATGTAAACCATACCACCTTCTTCATTTTAGGCGGGAACTTTGATGTCTTAACATCAGCGCACCAACTAACCATTTTAAGTCACAAGAGGTAAATTAAACGTGAGGTAGCAACTGAAATTTGGCATTAATTACATTGCCATTCTTGAAACATGAAGAGCGTTTGCCGGTCAGTACGAGAACATACGTAGTTTACTCAATATACAAATAAATATGCAGTATTATCTACCTGTTTACTAACACTCACGGTGGGTAAGGTCAGTCTTCATGGGTGCATAAAAAACTGTAAGTACAGTCAACCAATTGGAACCCTAGGCCACTGTAGAACTATGTCATAGTGACGTTATTAATCAGATTGTAAGACATTTCTTACTGCTTGTCATTTTGACATGGTTGTAGAGTGGCCTAGGGTTCCAATTGGTTGACTGTACATATCTAATCAAGCATCTGGTTTCCGGCGAAAACACCGAACAACGGGCCAAAAACTTGTGTAGCATTATCTTCGTACCTATCTTACCCACCTATTTTTTGCTCTAATCCCCCGTTGACCCACTACACGTCAGTGCACCGTGAGCACTAATCCGCACAGCTATCATCGGCTGCATACTGCGTGAAACTGCTTGGCATTATGCCAGCTCTATTATCTTACTATAGTTTTCGGTGGCCTCTAGTGTAGGCACTTACACTATGTATTCTATTATCTTACTATAGTTTTCGGTGGCCTCTAGTGTAGGTACTACACTGTGTATTCCTATGTGACTTGTGTTTGGGTAAACCAGTAGAACGTGACATGCAACTGTCCTTGGAAGATGATATCTTATTTTTAGCTTTCAGTTCAATTATATGCATAAATAAAAATAGCCGTTTTCATCATTATTCATTTCAACACCCCCACACGAACAAAATAGTAACTGTAAAACATCAAACATTTGGTTGGTGATGATGTCGCTGTCACTGGCGAGAAGATCTCCACGATCCTGAAGGCCGCTGGCGTGGATGTGGAGCCCTACTGGCCGGGCCTGTTCGCCAAGGCCCTGGAAGGCGTTAACGTGCGCGAGCTGGGTGGCTAGCCGAATGGCACAATCGCTCACGAAACGCTCACGAAACGAAGCGCTAGTAGATATCTATCTCTATCGCGCTTGCGTATTGGCGCGACAGATCCAGCGGCGTATCGCTTTCGTTTGGCGTCGGAGAAATGCCATTCGGCTACGGGGCCTGATCACCAACATCGGCTCCGGCGTGGGGACCGCCACCGCCGCCGGCGCGCCCGCCGCCGCCGCCGCTGGCGCCGCGGCGCCCGCTGAGGCCGCCAAGGAGGAGAAGAAGGAGGAGGAGCCCTGAAGAGTGACGACGATATGGGCTTCGGTCTCTTCGACTAAGAAACTGCACAGTGAAGTTTTTTTATTCCATCAAAAGCTTTACTAAGCTTGTATAGTTGTAAGGCAAAATGATAACATAAAAAAACCTCAAACTACATAAATCAAATCCATCAATTTACTCGTAGATTCACAATCACCATTTATAGGTAAACTAGCTTTTGCCCACGCCACGCCTTCGCTCGCGTTAGAATTAGACAGAAAGTAGCCTATGTCACTCTCCATTTTGCCGTGAAAGACGAACCAATTTGTCGCTCCGTTTGGCCGTGAAAGACGGACGAACAAACAGACACACACACTTTCACATTTATAATATTAGTATGGATTCTACCAGCCAGCTTAAAAAGACATCAAGTTAAAATTTGTATGAAATAGCCTTTGCACTCTTGTGGATAAAATGCAATTTTGCTATCTGTTTTCGATCAAAAGCGCCTTTTCTATTTAGCGTGATAAAAAAATCATTCATCATTTTTTTTGCATGTCTATGCGATTGGAATCACACCTTTGCGGTTGCAGTGTAAAAACGTGTTGGCAGGTTTGTTTTTTAATCCCGGAGTGGAGTAACTTTTTGGAGCTTGAAAAAAAGAGGTATCCTCGCGTCCGTTTTTCCTGTTTATCTTACAGCATTGCAGAAGTCAGTATGGAACTAAGCTAAATATTTTTTTGTCTTAAGTAATGAAATGTGTTCAAATATTAATCACCTCTCAATGAATTTATTGTAAATTATAAATCAAGGAAAAATTCTTCATAATGTACTTATGAGTATTTAGAACTCTTGCCGGGCGAGCAATTTACATTTGTGTGTCACGACAAAGTCAAGCTTTTCTTTTAAATTTCTTCCGTCTATGATGTTTTTGATTTTGGAAGCGTTTTACATTTTTCTTGATTCTATTATCTACTATATTTAGTTCTTAAAAGCTTCATGATAGTTAAATATAAAAACTTAACCAATCTTGGACGGAGCTTTAACAGAATACCGGGAAACGCCACTCCACCGGTAATCAAATACCGTCTCATTAATTGCCAATTAAATCAATACCGGAGTGAAATCCCGCAATCAAGCCAGATCCCATTACACACGAAAATGCGACAAAGAAGGCTAAGATAAATCATTTTTCACGTGAAATATGATCGCATAAAGCGTTTCCGAAAGCAATTAGTTCCTGTTACGACCGCAGACGCGGGGCATGGAAAAAATACGGGCGACGCACTGGGAGGGAAGACGATGTGGAAACGCTGCGTTTTCATGAAAGGTTTTGTAATTTCTGCACAGAATATAATATATGTAAACATGCCGTCAATAGAAGTGGCGAACAATGTAAACAAACTGAATGGTTGAAATATCTATATTCCAACACTCTTTTATTGTTTTAATGGTCAAGGATCATGGTGTCATATGAATTGACTGAATAACACATTTTTAAGCCAGTATTTGATTAGTCAGAATGGAAATTAAAGGCATTTTGAATACAAGGTTTGTTTACATTGTTCGCAAATTCTGTTGACGGTGACTTTACATATAGTAGTTTAAGTACAGAAGGCTTGTTAACCACAGACCGCATACGAGCAGCCAACATTTAGTTCTAATGCGCAGCGTTAAGGTCATCAAACTGTATAGGCCGCAGAATGAATTATCCCTTCTATGGTTACATTGATAAACGTCAGTGCCTGTTAAACGATTATTTTATATGATAGTTACGCCTAAGAATATCGAATGACTGTTGGGTTTATTTTGTGCTATTGAGCTATTTCACTAAATTGATTAATGTCAGAATAGTAACTCGTATATTATTTACTCTTACCATTTATAAACATTTATTTATGTACCTACTACTGTACTTAATAATATAACATCAAAGGTGCCTATTATACAATGTAAGGTACGTTTGGACATAATTAAGAGAATCTTCTGAAATATCTCACATACTGCATGAAAGAAAATTTCAAAGGTTTACTTAAGTATAGTTATTTTACTTCCACTTAACCCTTTAACGGGCAAGACTCAAAAAAATCCTGTAGTCCTAAAAATTCTGAACAAGAAAAAAATACAAAAAGATAGTCATACAGGGTGGTCTTTTTTGAGACCAGGCAAAGAAATAACCAAAACCGAAAGTTTTTCCATCGCAATGCGTACAACGACTTAATAAAAATAAATATTATATCGCACGGTAGCGCCGTGGGTTTACGATACCTTGGCAATAATTTAATAGGTACCGTACGTGGATATATTTATTTGTACCAATAACCAGCAATTGCTTTGTGGTTTACGGGCAAATAAAGTAAATAGCCCTAATACACTTTGTTACCTATGATGGGTTATTTTTGAATGTGAGATAATATACTCATTGTAACACTTTACTTTTTTATATTGAATGATACACATTTTAACTTTTTGTGTTTCTATGTTGTAGTTTTCTTAATTATTATTATTATTTAACTCAGTATTTATTTTCATTCTCTAGGCTACTAGGTTTTTTACAATATGTATATAAAAATAAAATATAAAAACATTTACAAAACAATATAAAAACATATAAACATATTATAAAAAACCTAACCTAGGGTGCCGCCAGCAGCGGGGCAGGGCCCAAGCTGCCGGTGGTTAGGGCTGCAGAGAGAGGAACCGTCGGACTATCCGCGTCGTGTCCAAGATCACCGCCTTCTGCATCTGGCCCTTGATCCAGCCACCAAGCGAGAGTCTCTTAAGATGTTGGTCGAGACTCTTCGCTATGAGACCGTTCGCTGAAACGACTATCGGAACAATGATCGTTGAATCAACATCCCACATGGCGGTTATCTCGTGAGCCAAGTCTAGGTACTTACTGGACTTGTCCTTCTCGGCTTTCACGAGATTCTCATCATGGGGGATGGTGATGTCAACGAGCACGGCCCGGCGTTGCGGTCGATCTATTATCACAATGTCAGGCTTATTGGCTACAATAGTCCTGTCAGTGATAATAGATCGATCCCAATAGAGCGTGGCACGACCACTTTCAAGAACTGGCGCAGGCAAGTACTTGTAGTACGGTACTTCGCGGTCCACAAGGCCGTATTGAAGAGCAAGTTGCTGGTGAATAATCCTGGCTACGAGATTATGTCTGTGCAAGTACTCGCCGTTAGCAAGATGAGAACAACCGGAAATGATATGCCTGAGTGACTCTCCGGGACGGCGGCATGCCCGACAAATGTCGACCGTACCGTCCTTCAGGATATATTTCCGGTAGTTGTTCGTCATCATAACTTCGTCCGCAATTGCACAGGCAAAACCCTCGGTTTCTCCGAAGAGGTCCCCGAATCGTAACCAGTTCACCGATGCGAGCAGGTCTACATCGGGTCCCGTGAGGGCCTTGTAGAACCGCCCGTGTAGCTGCTTGCTCTCCCATACCGCCTTGCGGTCCGCAGTACTTAGTACCACAGGTTTGCGCCAGTTCTCTTTCGCCAAGGAGAGCGGCGTGAGGTTTCCGTCAACTGCCACCACATCACGATGCATCCCACACTCGTTGTTAAGGAAGTAATTCCTGAGATTGTACACCTCACGGTTGTGGAGATCTTTGGCGTTTAGGAAGCCTCGACCTCCGCACTTCCGTGGGATGTACAATCTCATAACAGACGAGCGCGGGTGTAACATACGATGTGTGGTAAGCAGTGAACGGACCCTCCGATCCAGGGCGTCCAGCTCAGTCTGGGTCCACCGTAGTATGCCAAAGGAGTATGTGAGTAGAGGCATTACCCAGGCGTTAAAGGCGCGCACTTTGTTGCCTCCTGACAAAAGACTGTTAAGGACTTTTGTGAGCCGACTGAAAAAGCGCTCCTTTACCGACCGTCTAATGCCAACATCCTCAATACCCAACGACTGTGACATACCAAGGTACTTATAGGTTTCTGATTCAGAGATAGATCTGAACGACATCGTCTCAGAAAGTTGTAAATTTTCTGAATTTACAACCTCCCCCGCTGTACATGCATGACCGCACACTTATCGACACCAAACTCCATTCTGATGGCGGTACTGAAAACTTCTGTGGTTTTCAATAGCACCATCAGGTCTTGGGTGTTCGGTGCAAATAGTTTGAGATCGTCCATGTACAGAAGGTGAGAGATGACTTCACCCTCTCTCCGAAGCCGGCAACCTAGCCCAGAATCCTTCAGCAGCGTGCTGAGGGGATTCAGAGCTAGGCAGAACCATAATGGACTCAAACTGTCACCCTGGAATATTCCTCGCTCAATCCTTATGAAGTCCTGCGGGCCAGGGGGCCATCCCTGCCTCCTGGTTGACGAAGGACTGTGATCCACTGCCTCATACATGCAGCCAGGAAGGATATTAAAGCTGCATCAAGTTTATACAGCTCCAATACCCTTCTCAGCCATGAATGAGGCACCGAATCATAGGCCTTCTTATAGTCAATCCAAGCGGCCGAGATGGCTCCCTTGTTCCGCCGAACTTGTTGGCAGATGGTCATGTCTATGAGGAGGAGCTCTTTAGTACCACGGGACCCAACCCTACATCCATTTTGAGCGGGAGCCAGAATGTTGTTAGCGACAATATGCGCGTTAATTTTTGCTCTCAAAATGGATGTAAGGAGCTTGTAAAGTGTAGGCAAGCACGTAATGGGTCTGTAGTTTTTTGCTTCCGTGGTACTACCGGACTTATAGAGCAGGAAAGTAACACCAGTTGTTAGGGAAGGTGGGAGAGAACCAAGATCGAGGGCTTGTTGAAATTGCGTTGCCAAACGCGAGTGCGAGCATCGAAACCATTTTAGCCAGAAGTTGTGCAATCCGTCCGGTCCAGGACTTTTCCAGTTCTGGGTCGTACGGGTAGCACAACTTACTTATTATTTGTATGTCTTTCCCATCACGGAACAATGGTATTCCGGACCTTTGGGAGGCGTGCGCGGGGCCGAAGCCAACACGTAGAGGCCCTTTCGACACTTTAATGAAATGTAAGGGGTACACCGAGCGGATGTTGCCCTTGCCCGTATCATGGGACACACGCAGAGGCAACACCCGCCAGGGTGTAAGGACTATTTGAGAGTTAATGGAATCTAAAATGAACTGGTCTATTTTGATGAAAGTGATGGACTAAATACTGGGCTATGGATAAAAAACCGGACGCCTGCCTAATAAAACGGTATCCAATTTTATTTCCGGCAGACGGTGACTCGTCCCCACAAGATGGGCCCCCACAAAAAGCGACATCCAAGATGGCTCAAGGGCAACACCGGTGTGAGAACTCAAGGGTGTCGAGAGGTGTACACCGCTTTCTGCCCAGTGGCTGTTATTACTTATTATTATTATTATTTAAAGCTTATACTGTGTCCCACTGCTGGGCAAAGGCCTCCCCCTTCGATTTCCACTCGTCCCGGTTATGAGCGATCTCCGGCCAGTCGCTGAGATACACGTCCAGGTCGTCCCGCCATCTCCGCCTGGGCCTGCCAGATCCCCGCCCGTCTTGCGGCACCCATACGGTGGCTATTTTAGCCCACCTCTGTGGGTGCATACGGCAGACATGGCCTGCCCAGTCCCATTTCAGTTTGGCGGTCTTAACCCCAACATCTGTAATGCGTGTTTTTGAGCGCAGCGTGGAGTTGCGGATTCGGTCAATCCGTTTTACTCCTAGGATGCTGCGCTCCATAGCTCTTTGGCAAACCTTCAATTTGGTCTTTTGCGCCTCGTTTTTAATAAAGTAAATATATTGAGATAGTTAGTACAGAGCCTCCGTCATAAGTTTTTGATGGTTGAGATAGGGTAAAATTTGTATAGCGGCATTGGTGGGGCCGCAAGGGAAGAGGAGTGCCGGTGTTACGGTGCGCCGGTCTCCCTATCCTTTGCGGCCGACTTGGTTAGCGGTGGAACCAAAGACTATTTCCACCGCTGGGCGCCGGAACATTCTGGCGCTCATGGCCTTATACCCTGGGCCTCATTAGCCAATACGGGAGTCCCACATAACCGATAGGGTCCCCCCTCGCACCTAGTGGTATGCGGAACGCATATAGCGCATTTTTTTGCGTTGTAGTTTCCTCGCTATAGTGAGGGGAAAAGTTTTGTGTTACACTTGGGTGCAAATGTATTTTACTTCTCGTGTGTTAAAAACTCGCAAATTCAGGATTCTATTCCACACTCGGCGTTAAAATACAACTTTGCCCCCTTGTATAACAAATAACTATAATTTGTAGGTCTAAGGCTGACTAATTAAATAAATGGATAAAAATACTGGGCTCAACGAAAAGGACCAATGCTACATAAATTCTTTTTGAAATTGTGAACCATAAATTGCAGTATTGGACTATAGTTGGGGGATTTTACGGTACAGTCGAGTTCATGAGGAAACCGGACTAATCCAATAAGGCCTAGTTACCCTTCGGGTTGGAAGGTCAGATGGCAGTCGCTTTCGTAAAACTAGTGCCTACGCCAAATCTTGGAATTAGTTGTCAGAGCGGACCCCAGGCTCCCATGAGCCGTGACAGATACCGGGATAACGCAAGAAGGATTATGATGAAGGATGATATATCCTATAGGAATGGCGATGGCCATTACTTCCTACCGGATTGTCCAATAGATAATTATGGTTAACATAGCAATATTTTTGTTTTGTTTAGCGAGCTCTGATTTCACAGTCAAACTATATAAATAGTTTTATGGAGCAATATATTTAATATAATGTTTTTGTATCCACATGTATATTCTAACTCTAAGAACAAATTAAATTACTTTCATAGAAAATATTTTAACTTGTTATTTTTAAGTAGTAACACTACTATTATATTCTAAACATTAAATAGAGGGCGCCACGAGCCTTCGGAAATGTCATATACTTAGAAATTTCGACCCTTGCTTTCGTGGACCGATAGCCGAGTGGTTCTGGCATTCGCCCAGTAAGCGGAGTACGCTGGTTCGATTCCAGCTCGGAGCACTGGAGGCTTTGGTCACTTTTTCTTTGTTTTTCTTTGTATATGACATTTATTTAATGTTCACATGTATATTAATTGAATAAATAATAAATAATGCTGAACACGATGGATACGCCAGTGCGCTGCATAGAATGTTACTATTACTGTTTCAAATATATCGACGCTGTCTCTTATCGACATTCAAGGTTTTCCAGGGATCAGTTTAAATAAAACTTATTTGAAGTATTCTCACGTATTTTTTATCAGTTTTCTTGAAATCAAACACATTTTCGCACATAAAGCATATTGAGAATTGATATTTTTATTTTCACGCTACTCACGTCAGTTTTTTTAATAAATATGTATAGCTCAATAGAATAATAATAATGGTAAGCGTTAAAAGCGTGCATTTATTACTTAAAAGATTTAACGCAGCTTCAGACATAAACGTATGGAATCCAATATGGCACACACAGCCTTCTACAATACTCGGTATTTGTAGGGTGAGGCTCCATATCATGCGTTTCAAGTTACTAGAGTGTCATCATTATCATCCTCCTTGCGTTATCCCGGCATTTGCCACGCTCATTGGAGCCTTTAACGAAAGCGACTGCCATCTGACCTTCCAACCCAAAGGGTAACCGAAAAGCGACTGGCAAATATCAAATGACGTTTCGCACATAAGTTCCGAAAAATTCATTGGCTCGTAGCCGAGGTTCGAACCCGCGACCTCCGGATTGAAAGTTACTAGAGTCTATTCTTCGTTTATCACTCATCATCATCATAAAGCATTGTATATCTTCACAGATGATTTATGCAGCATCTGTAATCGAACGACAACGCCGCTTGATGCTTAATAACATTATAACCCAATAAGAGTTTTGAATGATTCACGGTTATTTTCATTAGACTTATATTGACCGGGATATAGACCGTGATTACCTTTTTGATTTTTGTCAAACAACAACAAACGCAGAACAAACAAACAAACGTAGTGACACTGTGAGTGTAGTGTGTTTGGACAGATCATCGAGTGTGAATGCGACAAGTGGTAACGCTGAAAGTGAACGCAGCCGACGCGCGCGAAGGAGGGTAGATCGCGCGCTGTCTATGCAACTTTAACATCCACCGTCGTCGTGCGTCGAAATATCGGGAGCTCGACAAAAATCAAAAAGGGTAATCACGGTCTATATCCCGGTCAATATAAGTCTACATTATAACCCAATTCGTATTCGGTGTCATCATCATCATCATCATCATCATCATATCAGACCTTTATCGTCCACTGCTGATCATATGCCTCTCTTCTAGTACGCCACTTGTCGATATAGTCTGCCGAATCTGTCACAAGTTAAGATTTATCAGTATACCTTATAAAAGTATCCCGCCGCGTATGTCTGTGTGTATGTGAGTTCGCGGTTACCTCAAAAACTACTAAACGGATTTTCATGCGGTTTCACCGATGAATAGAGTGATTTTTGGAGAAGGTTTAAGTACGAGTAAGTATATTATTTTTTAAAGTTTTGTTTTAAATTTATTGAAATATGACGAATAAGCTAATCAAGTCGATAAAAATCACGCTGCGCATGTTTCATTTATTGTAATGTGTGTGTTCCTATGTACATTTCTGAGGTTGTGCAATAAAGTGGATTTGTATTGTATTGTATTGTTTCAGGAAACATAAGATATTGTGTAATGGAAAACTAATGCCGTCGGATAGCAAGATAGTTGTTCATAAACAAATAAAACTATAAATATAAACGTATTTAACGTCAAACTAGGAAATAAATCGATATTTCGAAATTACCCGCAAGCGAGATGACCCCTATCACAGTATTTAGTACATCAGTCATCAGTATGACCACACTCCCGCTCCCCGCTCAAAGTGCCGCCCACCGATCTCGGTTACCTCACAGTTCGGTAACCTGTCAAAAACGCGAACAGTCGACCTGTCTTATCTCACTCATACAAGCATGGTACGCGTTCACCTACACGAGCTTAGATTGTGTGCGTAGGAACGCGCCCTCTATCTTTCATATATTTGATCGCCATTGTCCGAGGTGTACCAATATCAATGTATTGATTTTTTATCCCGCTTAGATCGCTAGCAGTAAGTCTGTACCCAGAATGCCATTTTAATTAACTACGAGGGTGGAATTTTCTTTGTTAACCACCGGAAAAAGTTGCTCCAAACGGGATTATTAATTGAAAAATGAAATATTAATTCCGTGTACAAGAAAGTCATGCTTTAATTTTTTAACAAAATGACTAAAAGGCCGGGAAAAAAATTACAGGACGATAGAAAAATGGGAAATAGAGACTGTGGCCGATACAAAAATAATCGTTTTGCCATATTCCTAATCAACATCTGTTTATTTAGTTGCCCCAGGTGGCATTTAAAACAATAAAGTAAAGGTAGGTATATGAAATAGTATTTTTCAGTACAGATGGTGTTTTTTTTACGCACTAGTGCGAGAAGTGGTTCATTATATGCCAGGTCGAAACTTCGGAGGCTCATCTGTACTGAAAAACGTCGTACGATACACGTGCGAAAAGGAAATTCGTAACTCGTGTCGATTTAAAACACTCCCTTCGGTCGTGTTTTAATGGTTTACCCTTGAATCGCCGACAGACACTTGTTCGAATATTATTTCAAAGACAACATTTCAAATAATTTCATTTCATCGACAGTTCATATCATAGAACAATCGACACAAGTAAAATCAAACCGTAGACTTTTATTTCGTAGATAACTTATTCCGAGTATACTTTACATCGTGGTATTTCACTTCGTGTTTTTTCATTTCATTTTGTTTTACATTAAATACAATTCATTACGCATAATAATATTTCAATTATGTTTCTTTCTAAAATTGTACAATTTGTAAACTGTTTGTTTGGTCACAGTTCTAACCTATCCCAAACCTACTCGGTAAGCTGGTCGTTTTTGTGTGTGGTCACAGTTCTAACCTAACCTAAACCTAATTTAAAAGCCATTGGTTGTAGTGTAGGTCGCAGTTCTAATCTAACCTGAACCTACTCTGTAAGCTGGTCGTTTTTGTGTGTGGTCACAGTTCTAACCTAACCTAAACCTAATTTAAAAGCCATTGGTTGTAGTGTAGGTCGCAGTTCTAACCTAACCTAAACCTACTCGGTAAGCCGTTTGTGTCTGTGTGATCACAGTTCTAACCTAACCTAAACCTACTCTGTAAGCCGGTCGTTTTTGTGTGTGGTCACAGTTATAACCTAACCTAAACCTACTCTAGGATTTAAGCCAATGGTCATAGTTTAATTATGGACGTAAATATGTGATGTGCCACGATAAAATCGTCAATTTGAAGTTTCCTAGAATAGAAACATCTATTAACGTCTAGTACGACAAATGAGAAAGTATTGTAATAATACGTCGAATAAATGAATTGCGATGTTTTGTAGTTCTGCTATTTGAAGTACTTTGAAACGAATCAGCGATGAAACAATATTCGTTGAATAGTATTTATAATAACTAAGAAAATTTCAAATAAATAGTAGTTGAAACAAAATTACTCGAAACAATTGTACTCGAACTAAACATTCGATGATTTGTTGTCGATGAAATGATATTCGATGAAAAGTTTGTCGGCGAAACAAGGGTACACCGTTTTAATTTATCGCCACTCGTTTCGAACTTCCTTTTTTACGCACTTGTATCGTAATGTACTATTATACAATCGTGATATAATACAAAGCTATTCCGTAGAGTACCATGTTTAGGCCACGAAGCTTGCTGAGTGGCCTAATAGTACGGTACGAGAGTGAAAAGCTTAATTATATCACTATTGTATACAATACTTTTTCTATGAGTCATCATCTTCATCATCAATGGACGAAAAATATCATCATTCAAGTTAAAATTAATGTTAATAGCGTCGTTCACCGTTGTATCAACATCGAATTACCTGGCAACCAAATTGTTTGTAATAACTATCTCTGATTGGTCGATAACGCGATAGATAAAAAAAAAATGTGTTTCAAATGCAGAAAATTAGTATAGAACTTGTATGAAGTTCTATTTTTGAAATTTTTTCAGTTAACTAAAGTGAAGTGTAATGAAATATTATAGTTGACTAAGCGTCAAAGACTATCCAACACTGAAAAGTCAGCACGTATAGTTTAATCTGTGGTGTCCTAATTGACAGATTAAAGTCGACAAGTAGAAAAATATATAGATAGGTACGAGTAGGTAAGCATTACGAACGAGTAAGACACAAATTAAAAAAAAAAAACATCCACATGAAGTGATACAGAGGATGGGGTTACCCTATAAGCAAAAAATGCCCGTGTTTCTTACCAAACCGTTTATAATTTTCTTATTATTACTGTAATTTACCGTCGTAACAATTCATTCGTGTATTAGACTTAAATTACTAAACACGTATTAAACTTCGCCCGGCTTCAAATAGCTATTTCAACCAAAAAGGGGATTCAAATAAAAAGGGTCTATCCCAAAACAATAACAAGATTTAACGGCCGTTTTTAATCCACAAATAGATTAGCAGCATGTTCTCAAAGGCCGATTTGTCATCATTAATGGGTAGCGTTTAAATAATGGGTGAAGAGCGTTTACTGATGTAGTATTTAGCTTTGTACAGTTGTTAAGCATGTATAACGATAACGTTGTAAAGGGAGCTGCGAAATTGTATGGATAAATTATGAATTAATTCATTGATAAATTCGCCATGCACTTTTGCAGTTTACTGTACATATTAAGAAAGGGCAAGATTTCGGTTTAGGGTAAAGTCACATCTGACAGCTCTCATTACTATGAAGACGCTTCGCTCGTAGCCTTTTTTATTTTTACCCAGGGGGATCCGTTATGGATCCCACTGGCCCGGGAGAAAGCCAGTGGGTATGTCCGACCCCCATGGACTAAACCCCCTGGGGTGTTCCGACGCTCGCTTCTTGGCAGGGTTTCGGGCACTCGGTTGTAGGCTTCCGATACCCCGCCAGCGTTGCCCTTGAGGCCCGTCGTTTCAGACTATTCTGATAGCCTACTCCGCTGAAGGCACCTTGGAACACTGGAGGGCCTTCCTTCGCTCGTAGCCTCAGCCAACCTAAACCCATAATGACGTTGGCGCCTTTATACATATTTTGAGTAAACCAACTTCAGACACAGCGAATATGGTGTATAGGTTGGCGGACGCTATTCTTAACAATGTAATTTGAGGTTTGAGGCCATGAAAAGCAGACTCACAGGGCCAATATGTAATTTTTATAAAGGTACTTTACAAAAAAAAAAAATGACGACGCTAATCGGAAAACTGAAAGCATATGTACGCATGTTCATACTTAACGAGCGATTTCTCATACACAAAATGCGGCTCGACGTTAATAGATGTGACCTCACCCTTACCAAAGTGTTGCCATTTTTAGATGGCCAACCCATCTAGTAGGCCCTAACCTATAGTCTTGGTGATTAGCGCATATCGCACGATTTTTACATTGTTTTTAATTCGGAAATGTTCTGGGGTGATCTAGTTGTAAAAAATAAATTATAAACCTAGAAATATGAGGTTTTACTAATACCTATGTATTTCTTTTCAAAAAATCTAGAGATTCTTAAGAGCGTATCCGCCACATTATATTCATTATTCTTCCAAATTTCATAACGATAGCATAAGTAGTTCTCGAAATATTTAGTAATGTGACAGACGGACAGACAGACTGACAGAGTCGCACTATTAAGGGTTCCTTTTTTACTTTTTTGGTAAGGAACCAGAAAAAATGATTTTTGTTTATGCTTTTTGTTATTTAGAAGTAGTATTCTTGTACCACACGTCTATACACGTGATAATTTTGTTTCCGCATATTACCCCAAAATCTACGATTATTCCTGGATTAACGAACGAATCTATGACCCTGCAAAAAGAAGAACGCCTCATCTCTGCATAAGCTTAGTATAGAAATACGACCTTTTGAATTGGGTTGGTTATATCGTTCATAATTGGAAAATATGAGAACGATATAATTGGTAGAATAGGGGTCTGTGTGGATCGTAAAATATTAAGTGGGGGATGATGCATTATTTATGCCTGGCTTTGGGGTTTGGCTTGTGGGGGTGAAAATGTGGAAAAAATTAGAATTTTCGAAATCGTTAACATTTGTACAATACTGTCAAGTGGATTACTATGTTAATTAGGATTTCTTGCGGTTAAGTCCACGTTGAGGTTTTAAACTTATTTCTAAACTTAATTTTCACCCTTAAGCGTTTTAAAATACAGGTGTTTATAATTAGATAACTTGTTGGTTAACCAAATACAGAACCAAGCAGATGACTGAGCCTCTTTTTAGCTTCCGTATTTGGTCGTGTAAATATTATCCTTTACCCTCAATTTAAATACTTACGAGTAAAGATATAGACTACATAATAACCATTTTTCCCATCGGTTACGTGAACAATTGATAGGTACGAGTAACTAAGTTTTTTTTTATAGGACATTTTTTTTACACAGATTGACCGAGCCCCACGGTAAGCTCAAGAAGGCTTGTATTGTGGGTATTCAGACAACGATATATATAATATACAAATACATATATACATAGAAAACATCCATGATTTAGGAACAAATATCTGTGCTCAAATAAATGTCCCTTCCGGGATTCGAACCCGGGACCGCGGCTTAGCAGGCAGGGTCACTACCCGCTAGGCCAGACCGGTCGTCAAGTATTTTGGCTAGACACTCTGTTCAGACTACCTAACTGTCATCAAAAACGACTATTTTCTACCAAATTTACGCGCCACTAAAAACTAACCAAATCTTTATGTCTGTTTGTTAATCAACGAAATCTGGTTTTGGCAGTGACCGTCGGCCGTTACGTTTAATGGGCCATTCGGATGTATCTGATTTATTCCTTACTTTAACTACGATTTTCGAATGTACTAGACCAATACAGGGAGTAGGGAAATAATTGATGTAGTAATTTGAATCCCCGTGTAAGTACCTAAATGCTGGTTCGTAACCAGTTGCGATCGCAGTTTTATCCTTTGGGAAACTCGTTGTAGGCGCAATACAATGGGTAGGCTGGGTTTGTTTAGCTAACCGGAGGGAAAACAGTCTGCAGCCGAAGTGGTTTAATGTGATTATTTTTTTTTAGTTTATTCAGAAACCAAACAGTCACATAGACATATTACATAATTGGCAATACAAAAATGTACTGCAAAAAAAGAAAACAATAACAAAAGACCTGGAGGTTCATAATAAAATTGTAAACTAAATAATGTTCACTTACTGAATATAAGAAAACAACATAACGTAACGTAATACAAGAAAATTAAACTGCATACAACATAACATAACCTGACATTATTATGTTATTAAAACATCAATAACAAAAATGTCGCTCATTTCGCTCAGTAATTCACCTATCTCAGAGTTACTTGCGCGCTCTTTCCCACTCATGTCATGATTCGAATGAACCGAACCAAAAAGCGAAACGATACAAATGTTCCGAATGACAGCTTCGGAGTGACTCGGAAGGATTCGGTTTGGCAATATGGCGGTATCGTATCGCATGATTCGCCATCTTGCTCAAATTAGTCTGACAAATTCACTGAGCGAAATGAGCAGAATGAGCGAAATGAACGTGGGGGAGAGAAAGATATGAATCACGCTTTTCACCTCAGTGAAGCGTTTTGCGCATCTCTAGTATGGGGTAGGTTAAAGACAAAAAATGCAATCGGCAATAACATCATGCTGCAATAGGTGCTGATTACAATGGTACGGGTGGAGTATGAATACAAACTTAAAAATAACATATACAAAATTAAAATTTTGAAAAAAC
This sequence comes from Leguminivora glycinivorella, assembly GCF_023078275.1. Taxonomy (NCBI): domain Eukaryota; kingdom Metazoa; phylum Arthropoda; class Insecta; order Lepidoptera; family Tortricidae; genus Leguminivora; species Leguminivora glycinivorella. Next base: position 9,996,125 of record NC_062983.1, read on the forward strand.
CCCCGACCGCGACATAGTGGACCGATTTTTATGAAACATGGCTAAGAACACTCCCGACTAACTCAGCTTTCAAACAAAAAAAAACTAAATCGAAATCGGTTCATCCGTTCGGGAGCTACGATGTAACAGACAGCCACACACACATACAGACAGACAGACAGACAGACAAACAGGCAGACAAACAGGCAGACAGACAGTACATGTCCGGATACTTTTTATTAAAAAGAAACCTTATGTTTTCAAGACCATTATGTTCTATTAATTTTTAATTACTTTAAAAAGCCATTTCCAGTTTGCTCACTGTCAACCTAACACGCTCCTCCTCGCTTCGCTCGTCGTCGCACCTAAACTGACCCTGTCGCACACGAGTTTTCTGTTACAATACTAATAAAATGATTACATTACATTTATGCCTTGTAATATTTATTGTCAAACGTGGTTTTGCATGGTGTAATTTGTATAAACATTTTTTGACAAAAAAATAGTTGACAAAATAATTTTGTCCAGTAATTAATTTGACAAAAATAAAGTTGAGCAATCTTTTCTTGTCCAACTGAAGCCTTGGGAATAAAACTGAAATTATCATTTTGACAATTTTAAGTTAAATTTGGCAAAAAAATCTTCGGTAAATTAAATTAATCCCGTAGAAATGAAAATGCAAATGCCTAAATATTTTCGAAATTTGCGATTTGAAATTGAAACGGCAGGACACCGACAGACACACAGACACGTCAAACTTATAACACCCCGTCGTTTTTGCGTTGGGGGTTAATAAATACCTAAACCAAATTGCCATATCCATTATCCATTCAGCAATCAGCTCGGCCCACTAAAACTAGTTTGTCCATAAACCTACTAATTGCTTCGTGAAATATTGTTCCCTCCTTAATACCCCCTTTATAGGCCTATTTGATAGGTCCCATAAAGGAGTGAACATCGATCGTTCGTTTAGTGTTGCCGTTAATTAGAACCCTTCCCTATCTCATTATTGTTCAATCGGCAAATACATCTGAGCAACTAAGGCTATTGTGCCTGAGCTGTAAATTCACATTTTTGACACATTTGTTTTGAAGTATGTTGCGATGTGGCTAAGACGTGTCGTTTGCCAAATCTAGCGATTATTTACGAATTGGTTGAATCGATTAGGCCCTATGTACAAGGAGGCGCTTAAACAAATATACGATTTCTATCAACTTATTGAAATATCATTGGAATCGAAATGACACACTGTGCCACAGCACTAGTTTAAAAATAAAAATGAATGACAATTAAATGACATAATAAGTAAATCCTGCGTGATAAATTAATATCGTAAATACTCACTAACGAAGATCCGCATAAATGTAACATGTGTTAGACTATGTTTAAAGTAAGCGATATATTGTTTTTAAGTACTTGATTTTTTTTAATATTATTACAGGATTCTATTTAAAATTTCATTAGGTCGCGCCAGTTTACGTTTTGTGGACGCTGTCATGTGTCAAAAATGTGAACTTACAGCTCCGGGACAATAACAAATATTTAAACAGGGTATCTATTTAAAATCAATATCTAGATATTTTTGACCATTTCCGTTACTGTTCTGGAGGCGTAGCCGAATGGCATTTCTCCGACGCGAAAATCACCAAAACGCCGCAGAAATGAACTGGCTCTGTCGCGCCAATACGCAAGAGCGAAAGAGATAGATAACTACGAAAAATATATTATCGTGAGCGTTTCGTGAGCGTTTGTGCATTCGGCTTCGCACACTGATCTATCTTATGACGACTACATTCGTTGTTTGTGCTGATTCGTGTAGGTAGGGATAAGTCTTGTTCGTCTTTGTACTAATTATAAGCTCTTTTCCTTGTACTTTGTATTATTTTTTGGTACAACAAAGTGTTCTACTACATACTGTTACTACTACTTCTACAATCGTACTTAATATGTTTACATATTTGACCCGTTTGTCGTAAGTCATATTTTTGAACGGATTTTCTAGAATTGTCGTGTGATATGACGGCCTAGCCGAGGTGGCAATCGTTGACGCTAGGTGACAATCGACTGTCTCTGTCGTGCCAGGGTGGCTAGCCGAATGACACAATCGCTCACGAAACGCTCACGAAACGAAGCGCTAGTAGATATCTATCTCTATCGCGCTTGCGTATTGGCGCGACAGAGCCAGCGGCGTATCGCTTTCGTTTGGCGTCGGAGAAATGCCATTCGGCTACGGGGCCTGTACGGAAGAATGCTGGAGAGAGTTAACTACGATACGCTAAGGATGCGTAAGGGATTGTGACGTTGGCTACACAGGCCCCGTAGCCGAATGGCATTGCTGCGACGCCAAACACCGCAGAATCGCAATCTATCTCTATCGCTGACTGCATGTGGCTACGGAGCCAGATATCTAGCAGCGGACCCGTATTGATTCTATGTCATCTCATCAAAAGGAATAAAAAGATTTTATCATTCAAGTTATAAAGTCGTTCAAAGTTTTATCGACTTCTTTTAGGAATTCAATGATGTTTCTAGTAATAAAATTAATTGAGGATATGTACGTTTTACTTTTATTAGTTTGAACATGGGAATTACTCACTTAGCTACTGGCCTTTTATCTCTAAATCAAAGTTGGTGGTGTTATTTATTATTTTTAAAGTTAAGTAAGTCGGTATCATAAAACGAAAAAGCTCCTTAAGATAGCTAACTGAAAATTATAGACTAGAACTTAAAATTTTATTTATTCCCGAGTACCACAAATCCTTAATTTATCTTGAAAACAATGGCTGCAATAAAGTAAAGAACAAATAAATTAGAACAACACTTTTTATAGACATCGTTAAAAAGTATCTTCTGTTCCAAATCTCAGATTTGGAAATATTTATTTTTAATTTGCCCTTTCAACTTTCTTTGACGGTAAAACGAAAATTTACAGCCTCCTTTAGAATGTTTTTATTGACGAAAACGACTCTTACTGCTTAGGAAATAAGAAGTTACTTTATCCTCATAACTCCCGGCGTACTTGTAAAAGTACAAATTATATTCTACTTTTGAACTCTATTAGTTTAAGACGAAAGTTCTAAATTCGAAATCGTTAATATTGTCCTGGATCTTACGAGGTCAAAATCCAATTCAAGGTTTATAGCATTTTTTAGCGAGATAAAGCAACAATGTAAGCAGTACAAATTTAACATGATCATTAAATTGCAGTGAAAATGCAGTAAAAGTACAATGTTGTATTGGAATCTTTGTTTAAGTAGCCATTTGACCCAGTGTAAGTAATGTTTTTAATAAATTATATTTTATGACTTGTATTTGTTATGAGTCATAACTGACCAATGAGATTGAAGATACATTTAAAGTTAGAGTTACCTCCAGAATTATTTAATTTAATAAGGTTTACACAAGTTTACAAGGTCAATCCTCCATTACTTTGGACCCGTGGCCAGACGGGAGCCGGAAGACCTTGATAAAAGCATTATGGTTGGCATGGTGGATGGAGGACGGGGGAGTGGTGGCCATCCACCAACCCGCTGGATGGACAGCATTAAGAAGCCCTGCTAGGGATTGACACAGGCGCCTAGTATTAAGGCTGCTGAAGACCCTGATCAATGGAGAGCTTTAGTGCGCAAAATAACGACCTCATGTGGTCGCGACCCTCAGCCATGAGGAACCGAGGAAGAAAAAGACAAGGTCAATCTAATCTCAATCAATCTAAACTCCCAAAGTCGTTCAACAATAATTCGTATTTTAATAAAATTGTTTAAATAAACAACGACGCTGTACCATTCAATTATGCAAAAATAACCAAAATAATCTCACAAAATCCCAGAACCGCAGTTATACCAGTCAGAAACGGCTCAACAAAGATAAAGTCAGAATTTTAATAACACGGAGAATTTATTCCTCGGAAATATGTATTGGGCGTGAACCCCCTAGGCTAGACTTGAGTTATGGCCGCGAACGCTGATTTGTAATGGAAATTGAAATGTTTGTGATGGGTACAGCTATTTAACCGAATTACGAAATAAGGTGGGATTCCATTTGGTGCCATATAAATAATAAGTAATTTGAGCTTGTCTCTGCTAGGTTATTTAACGTAATCGAAACAATTAGTTTTTTTTTTAAATTAGTGCTACTGCAAGGCCTGATCAGTGGCCTACTTCACATCAGTGACAATAGGCTACTTGACCCTTTTTAAAGTCTGTCTTATATGATTAACTTGATTAAGTACTTCAATTAACCGAAATAAAATATTACCATATTTTATTATGACCAGCAAAAAATACTAATCAGGCAAAAATAACACAATCATGTTAATCTATAGATTATCTGTGCATTAGGTCATTCTACTCGAAAACAACATTTTTTGACTTTTAAGTATGAGGCATAAAGTTAATTATGACAGTGATTGTTTTGACATGAAGTATGTTCCTATTCGATGACGTCACTACATCGCTGACAGCGTTTTCAATGGCCAAAATAAATTACACACATTTTTAATCGGGAAAATACGTAGTCATCATACACTTTTAATACCCAAATTCTAGAACAATATAGTGTTTTTTTAATGTCAAATACTACACAAGACAATCATTTATTGTACCAAAATCGATATGAGTCGAGTAGCCTATTGTCACTCGACAGTGACACTTCGCCGTTCATTGCCTGTTCAACAAGGAAATATTGACGCTGATTAACAATGTTAATTATCAACTCAAAAATAGGCACAGAATTGTCAGTGTCACTGTGGTGGAATAGCCCACAGATTATTATTTATTATTTATTAAAAAACATGTTTACATGACCGTACAGTATAACCAATGCGTCACGAATCTTATATAACAAATAAAGAGGGAAAAAGGCAAAAAGAGAAAACAAGAAAAAGAAAATTAATCAATTCATTTGGGCGATGACGTCACAGCGTGGCTCCGTTGCGTCGGTTGCCCCGGTGTTGGATTCGGCAGATTGCTCCGGAACCGCCGAAAAACCACACCTTTCGGCCAGAAGTCTGCGCTCGCGATGGTGTCCTGCAGCGGCCGCGGCACACGTACCACAAACGAACTGGGGGGTTACCATGACGTACTAAAGACGTTCAGTTTAGGTTGCGAGAAAGGGACACAGCTATAGCAGTTACATAGCTCCGTCCCTCTCTCTCAACCTAAACTGAACGGCTTTAGCACGTCATGGTAACCCCCCTGACGTGCACATAGTGACGCGACTGCAGATACTATCGGTGCGTTTAATATACCTCAAATAGATACCTACCACATTAAATTTGTGCGTTACTGGATTTCTTTGTAATATATAAATACCTATAAGGTACAGCGGGACAAATCTCGACTGGGGGGCAATTGCAACTAATCCATTTTTTCCATTATTACACTATGATGTTGAGTTCTATATGTATCTACTAAACGCGCCTACCATATATAACCGGTGGACACTCTATTTAATAATGCAAACATTGTAAAACATGGAAAAAATGGACCAGTCAAGATTTACCCCGCTGTACATTACCTACTTTAATTAGAATATCATAATAGAAAAATATATCACCGAAATGTTCCATGAAACACCAATCGAGGAATTTACTTAAACTTATAGTTATTTATGTAAAAGAAAATTCAAAGTGATATAGGTAGCTGGTATTGTTAACTTATTTTTTCTACTTGTATTAATTATACTTGTATATTAAAAAAAAATAAAAAAAAAACAACATAACAGGGATAAACAACAGGACAATGAAATACTCAACACAGATTAGACTAGTTAAGGCAACACCCACAGGTTCCAGAATCTATGCATGTCACAGATTACCTCCTCGCGTAGAGTCGGCATGTATCATATTTATACTGCAATGCAAACTCAAGGGGAGACAAATTAACTAACAAAAAAATATTTGTGTTTCAAATAGTCACAATATGTAAATTATATGACGGCTGGATCACTCTGTTTTTATCTATATCACATCTGTTCCAGTTTGAATTGCATGTTCATAGTATGTATGTATCAACAAAAGTTGCCGTTTAATGCTGTTTCACAAGCGTCTTTACGAAGTAAGTAATAATTTTGGAAGCGTAAATCGCGCATTCATGACGCCACTATACTCCTGAGTTCCATGTTTTTGTACATATTTAAAAACTTATGTTTAACTTTACTTGATTGTTCCAAATTCAAAATCAAACCAAAATACTATTATGGGTATTTTTTTTAATTTGGTTCACCAACAACTGTTTACACCGGCATATAAAATAATATAAATTACACAACATGCACAAGGTTTACAGACTATTTAAGTGCAACAATTAATTATAACAAGTAAACACCGCATGCGTTTAGGAGGCTATTACAAAGCGTAAGTGATCTGTGATACAAACGGTAGCCATGTTTTTTTCCTGCACCCGCAACCCATCATTTTGCTCCACAAATCACTCCTACGTAACATTTATAGCCCAACAATAACTAAACTAACGTCTTTATTCGAGACAGCTTAATTATAGAAGACTATTAATAAAATGTTGACACCTTAATTTTTATAGTGGGACAAAGCCGTTACTTTTGAAATAAGTTATCACTATTAGCGAAATTAATCGTACACCAACACACTAAAAATATCTTTAACCTGATTATTTAATCGACAACTATATCATTTATTATGCTTCAATCAATTTAATGGTATACGTCAAAGCGTATCTACTTAGAAATCTTAAACTGAACGAAATATCGTATCTTGCTGACCGGTGTGGCCTAGTGGATAATTGACTCTGACTGCTAAACCGACGGTCCCGGGTTCAAATCCCAGTAAGTAACGGCATTTATTTGTGTAACACAGATCACACAGATATTTGTTCCCTAGTCGGTCTGTTACCGAATTTAGCGTTCGCAATTTTCTTTATGGGACTTTCCATACACTTCTGTTGCGTGACGTTGATATGTTTGCTAACTGTGCATGTTCATGCAACTGACCCTTAACCACCGTGCCGATACTTATTTACTGTGTGGTTAAAATTGTTTCTAAATCGTTCATAAAAAATAATTAATTTCAAGAGAGTTCAAGAAATTAATTAGATCAAATTAAATTTCACTAAATGACCTACATACCTCCTACAAAATATATTTTGGCTACCTGAAATTGAATACCAAAGAAAAACCCTTAAAATTAACCCTAAACTATTTGTACACTTTAATAAATGAATATTGTTTCAATATTGAATTTGAAAGAGTATTGTTATAATAAAATGGAACGGCTAGACAGCACCTAGGTACATATTTAATATCAAAATACTTCAAATATAAAAATATTTTTACCTGTCTGTCCAATTACTTCAATATAATATTCAATTATGGTGTTATATAATAATAAAATTAAATAGTTTGACGTACGGTGGGCTGTGGAATTGCATGGAGAAATTATGAATGAATTCATTGATAAATTCGCCAGAAACTATATTGAGATAGAAGAAATAAGTTAAGCTGTTTGTTACCTGTGATAGGAAATACACGTATGTCTCTAGCCCTTGACTGTTCATAATTTTTGTGTTATTGCAATTAAAATAAATATCACGTAACGACACATTAAATATTTATGTTTTTGATGACTTTCACAAATTTTATAAAAATTAACGCGTGAAAGCTGTGAGTAGGGATGAAGTGGAATACCTATTTAGATAAGTAAACAAATCTTGACTGTGGAGCAATGTAACCGGTCCATTTTTTCCATGTTTTACAATGTTTGCATTATTAATTAGAGTGTTCCCCGGCTATATATGGTAGGCGTGTTCAGTGTAATAATGGAAAAAATGGATCAGTTACAATTGCCCCCCCCCCCCCCCCCCGGTCGAGATTTGTCCCGCTGTACCTTACACGTTTTGACTGAGTTCGGACGCGCTAAGTAGATGCCTGCCTTGCTTGATCTATGGTATATAATTATGAAAGCTGTGCGTTCGTGTGTATAATTGTAAAAATGATATGGATAAATAAATGGTGGGTTCTTCTAAATCTGCTAAGATGCGTCTCGCTCGAAATCGCGTATTAGTGAGAGCAAGCTGTACAAAGTACCTAATAGGTAACGGAGAACTCAGATACCTACTGCTAAAACAATCGTGACAGAGGCTCAGCCGACCTAACCAAGTTTATGATTGCTTACGCTTGAAGCGAACGAAACCCAACTGCCACTGTCGTATTACCATGGCAGAGCAATAAATGACTGAGAACAAAGCGTTTCGCTGTCGTACCACAAGCGATTGTCACCTAGGCTAAGCCGGTTGGTCAGAAAGATTGTCGACACTCGAAACTCATTTTGACACAAATGCCCGACATCGACTGTTCGCAACTTGTACTCTCAAGCTATCTACCCCGTCCCATCTAAAGGTCGTAAGAACAACATGAAAACACAATCAAACTTGTACCCTTTCCGTTAGTGACAAGTTTTAAATTCAAATTGTGTTATAAATGGCTGTTAAGCATGGTGGCACTGATGTTTGAGTCGACATGCGACGCGTCGCTAGACTTTGAAAGTGGCGCTATCGACACAGTTCGTGTGAAAAGTTTTCGAGGAGGTATCGTTCAAAATAAGTGGGCTTCGCCACGTAGGACGATTTGCAACAAATACGAGTATTACAAGCCAATAAAGTTAGTGGTAAGTAAATCTAAACATATAGTTTTACGGTAACCGGAGCCGGTAAATTTGACGGGACCCGGTTGGCTCCAAAAAGGAGTACTTACCGGATCCGCCGACAAAAATTGCAATCTTTATTTGAAGTGTACATTTCATTGGAAAACTTGACGTAACATGAATGTATTGGTGAGCGTCAATTTGTATTGGATTTAGAACAGCGCACCTAGCGGACGTTTTAGGAAGTATAGCTTATCTCAAAGAAATTCATTAGAAACATAACTTCTGAATCTTACACTAGCGGCATAGAATTTTACATATATATTTTACGTACGAGTATGACAATTTAACACAAATAGCTATAGGTATAACTTATATGAAATGGCAAAGACAAGAAAAAATATCAAAAATAATTATAATGATTTAATAAAACATCCCAGAATTTCATTAAGAAAATATGATGATCGGAAAGACTGAACAATGAGATAAATAAATATACCTACCAACTATTTCTATAATCTCTATCAAGGCTTTGTTAAAACTTAACAAATGATACAGCCAATTTATATTGCTTTTCCAAATACTGCTTTCTATGAATAATTATCCATACTAATATTATAAATGGGAAAGTGTGTGTGTTTGTTTGTTTGTCCGTCTTTCATGGTAAAATGGAGTGAAAATTTGACGTGATTTTTCAAGTGGAGATAGTTAAAAGGATAGAGAGTGAAATAAGCTACTTTTTATTGTCTCTTTATAATCCCACAGTTCCCTAAAATGGGAAGTTTGTATGGAACATTCGAATTTAACGTGAGAGAAGCCTTAGGTTTAAGCTAGTACTCCATAAGGCATAATAAATGTAATGAAATATGGAGTATGCTTCAACATTTAATAAACATTTGAGCACGTTATTTATTACAATTAGTCTCGTCCCACGTCTAAGTTACTCGAGGACATGATTTAATTTTGATTAAGCCCACATTTTGTCAAGAGACGTGATATTAATTAAATAGGCTTTGAAACGATTTTTTTTTTTTTAATGGGATAGGAGGCAAACGAGCAGACAGGTCGCCTGATGGTAAGCGATCACCGCCGCCCATGGACACCCGAAACTAAACTAATTTAAATAAACTTTCATGTGCTCTGCCTACCCCTTTCTAGGATACAGGAGTTGTATTGTATGGATGTAAAGTTTGGAGACGTTTTTTGTGATATAACGGTGGCATACGAAAGTGCTGAAAAGGTTTAGCTCCGTAGTCACTAAATTCTTCATAAATAAACTATCAATTGAAACACAGTACTCGTACTCCACACACTTCGAAAATAATTATTTGTTTTACAAGGGGGCAAAGTAGTTGTTTAACCGCACGTGCCAATATTTAATTGGTATCAAGACACGAAGGTTAAACAAACTTTGCCACCGAGTGAAACACAAAATTTTTCACCACACCAACACGAACAAAATACTGTCTATAAAACATCAAAATAAATGAAATCCATCAATTTATTCAATATTTATGATTCAAAATCATCATTTATAGCTAAAATCTAGCAGCCAGATTAAGTAATCGAGTTAAAAATTATATGAAATTACTTTGCCCCCTTGCAATTTTGTTATCTGTTTTCGAATAGCAAAGAAATCCTTTACCAGTTGGTGTGGTGAAAACAATATTTTTTACGCACTTGTATCGTAATGTACTATTTCAGTACAGAGGGTGTTTTTTTTACGCACTAGTGCGAGAAGTGATTCATTATATGTTAGTTTAAAACTTCGGAGGGCCATCTGGTGCCGTAGCCGAATGGCATTTCTACGACGCGAAACGAAAACCAAACGCCGCGAAAGGTAGTCTGGTTCTGTCGCGCCAATACGCACGAGCGATAGAGATATATATCCACGAGCGTTTCGTTTCGACAGCGTTTCGTGAGCGTTTATGCCATTTGGCTACCGTACCCTGTACTGCAAACCGTCGTACGATACACGTGCGAAAAGAAAATGCGTATCTCGTGTCGGTCCTGTTTTAATTTATCGCCACTCTTTTCGAGCTTCCTTTTTTTCGCATTTGTATCGTAATGCACTATTATAAATACACACCACACTACATACACTTGGAGGACCTAAGTAGTACATTACGATACAAATGCGGATACGAGTTACGAATTTTCTTTGTTGCATATGGCCCCCTAAAGTTTCGATTTGACAAGAAATTAACCACTTTGCGCACTAGTGTAGGCAAGTAAAGTAGCACCTTTACTAAAAAATATTTTTGCAAAAATGTGGGCAAAGACATATGTAACTCCGTATAGACAGCTACAGTCTAAAAAAAAACGTACCTCAGAGCCGTATAGAAAAAGGTACGGTGGCCTAGATGGCGTCACACCTTTAGAGGACGATCGGCTAGATGGCGCTAATATTAATATTTGACATTTTAACACATATCAAGCCAAAGACCTATATAACTTCGTATAGACAGATAAAGTCTAAGAAAAAAACGTACCCCAAAACCATACAGAAAAATGGTAGGGTGAGCTAGATGGCGATTACACCTTTGGGGTACGCTCGGCTAGATGGCGCTAATATTAATATTTGTCATTTTAAAACATATCCAGCTAAGAATATGGGCCAAATTGTCAAAACTAAGGTTCAAAAGTTTTAAGCCTGTGTCGAGAGATGGCAGTCTATGCACTATGACTACATATTTTACTTAATATAATACTCAATCCTCTTTGATATGGGTGAGTAATTTTGAAGTTGAGGAGCAATGTTGGAAAAAGTATAAAGAGGGATAATGTGAATTAGTATTTTAAACATTCTACAGTGGAAAAAAGTGGACCATCCCCTTATAGTTTCGCCATGTCTGTCTGTCCGTCCGTCCGTCCGTCCGTCCGCGGATAATCTCAGTAACCGTAAGCACTAGAAAGCTGAAATTTGGTACCAATATGTATATAAATCACGCCAACAAAGTGCAAAAATAAAAAGGGGAAAGAAATGTTTTATTAGGGTACCCCCCCTACATGTAAAGTGGGGGCTGATATTTTTTTTCATTCCAACCCCAACGTGTGATATATTTTTGGATAGGTATTTAAAAATAAATAAGGGTTTACTATGATCGTTTTTTGATAATATTAATATTTTCGGAAATAATCGCTCCTAAAGGAAAAAAAGTGCGTCCCCCCCCCCTCTAACTTTTAAACCATATGTTTAAAAAATATGAAAAAAATTACAAAAGTAGAACTTTATAAAGACTTTCTAGGAAAATTGTTTTCAACTTGATAGGTTCAGTAGTTTTTGAGAAAAATACGGAAAACTACGGAACCCTACACTGAGCGTGGCCCGACACGCTCTTGGCCGGTTTTTTAACTTATAAATAAATAAATAAATATTACTTACAGGACATTCTTACACAGATTGACTGAGTCCACGGTAAGCTCAAGAACGCTTGTGTTGAAGGTACTCAGACAACGATATATATAATATACAAATACTTATATACATAGAAAACATCCATGACTCAGGAACAAATATCTGTGCTCATCACACAAATAAATGCCCTTACCGGGATTCGAACCCAGGACTTATAAGTCAACGTGCACGGTTCAGGCTTTTTCTCAATTATTTATCTATAATAACCTAACCACAAAATTAAAATTTTGAAAAAACCCCGACCGCGATCTAGTGGACCGATTTTTATGAAATATGGCTAAGAACACTCCCGACTAACACAGCTTTCAAATAAAAAAAACTAAATCGAAATCGGTTCATCCGTTCGGGAGCTACGATGCCACAGACAGACACACACACAGACAGACAAACAGACAGACAGACAGACAGACAGACAGACAGACAGACGGACAGACAGACACGTCAAACTTATAACACCCCGTCGTTTTTGCGTCGGGGGTTAAAAACCATATCTCTAAATTGAACTCTATTTTGATCGGAAATGCCAAAAGGAAATAAAGGAATCTTGGCTTTTTATCCAATTTATATCAGCGGCGTGGCGTTAAAAGTCTTCTAAAGAGTCCGCCGTGCACTCATGTTGGAACGATGGGGAAACCTTCTTGGACAGTGTTTGACCACGATGATGTGATAAACGGGAGATGACTTTAAATTAAATGCATGAAATATAATGTAATAATGATTTAGTATGTTTTGGTTTTGAACTATATTTGAGTAATAAAAAAACGAGTAAATCGAATTTTAAATAAATAAACAAAAATGTATAGTATAGCCAGGTTTTCTTTAATAATGTTTTATCCTAATTGAACCCTTATTAAGGTTTTGTATTAAAAAGGTACACAAAGTACTCTTATGGCAAAATTCCTTCTGAACACGCATTGTGTAAAAAGATATTTTGTTTTAAAAATTAAGGGTCTTTGACGACCGGTCTGGCGCAGTCGGTAATGAACCTGCCTGCTACGTCCCGATCCCGGTAGATATTTTGACAATGAGCAGATATTTGTTCCTGAGTTGGATGTTTTCTATGTATATAAGTATTAATTTATATATCGTTGTCTGAGTACCCATAACACATCAGAGCTTACCGGGGCCTCAGTCAATCTGTGTATGTCTATAATTGAGCAAAAAGTGATAGATATTTTGACAATAGAGTAACAATTTGTTTAGAGAGATTAATTTAGTCCTGCTTAACAATCAGGCGGGCCGTATGCTCGTTTGACACTGAAGTGGCATATAAAAAAACTAAAATACAGACAAGTACTAGATTTTTTTAATTTTTTTTATTTCCACAGTATTTATAGACTAACACTCAATACGATAATAATAATTAAAATGGATGATCATTTTTGCGACAACGCTATCTTTTGCTGCGTCACCTGTACTCGGGTTTGTTGCTGGTAGATAATAGCTTCTCCAAGTAGCTCTTTACCAGATGGCAGTAAATGACAAAATACTCGTCCTCCGATGCGAAAACTGCACCAAGATTGGCTGTCTTTGTGAAGCGATTGTCTGCTTTAATAGAACTATTTGATTCAAGTTTTTAGTATTTTATATGACAGGACACCTAACTCTTAATGTTTACTTTGTCGAAGATTTTTATAAGGGATTTATTTATTTTTCAACGGCACATAATACCTACCAATTACTGTTGCTTTTACTAATTATTCAATTTCAAAATTACTGTCGCTTTTACTAATTATTCAATTTCAAAGTTACTCACCAAACTGCTTCTGCAGTTTCTTGGAGAGTTGCTATCATTCTACATAATGCTTAAATCCAAAAAAAAAAAAACATTAAATACTCGTCGTATAAAGCATTGATTGTACTTATATATAAGTACCTACATATTTAAAAAATAAGCAAATTATTAGCCTTGTTAAAAATAATAGTATATTTTAAGCATAAGTAATATAATATTAATAAATAGGATTTATTTATTTACAATATACAGACAAATACTACAATTTAATTAAAAGTAACTTAAAAATCCCTGTTTAGCCTGAATTATCTTACATTTACTACGTATTTTATTATATTTTTATTTTTACATAAACCGAGGACATCATAGACCCTCCTGGTAACACTAGCTTTATTCAAATCAGCTAATTTAAAAATTCCATTCGCAAACTGTCCGGATTTATTTCAGAAATTCCGAATACCTGAGACGGAAGGAGATTTTCGTCCGGATTCAGACACACCGAGCGTATTTTCTTCCTTTTCAGATAATACTTCAATGCAAAATGGACTTTAAAATGTTAGACGAAATCTCGAAACCCAATATCGGAAATTCTAAGATCCTGCGGTAAGGAGTACTTAGTTCCTTTCCTTAAAAACGGACCGTAATGTCTCAGTTTATAAGGAGGAAAATGAAATAAGGGAAGCCAAGGAACTGCGGTGTGGAAGTAAATTCAATATATTAGAAGTGAATTCGTTTCTAGTTTCGAAGGCTTTATACGGTAGCATTTCGACGTGTAAATATACTTACCAAGTTTGCAAATGGACGTTAGATTTCATATTTCCCGTTAGTCCCTTAAATTTCATTATTCTTTCGTATGTGGTTTGCAAAGTTTGTGTTCCAATAAAATTTGTTTTTTATATTAAGATCATTTATTGAAAATTCTTGTCTCGCTTTTCGGTGAGAGGAGAACATCGTGAGGAAACCGGACTAATTCCAATAAGGTCTAGTTACCCTTCGAGCTGGAAAGTCAGATGGCAGTCGCTTTCATAAAACTAGTGCCTACGCCAAATCTTGGGATTAGTTGTCAAAGCGGACCCCAGGCTCCCATGAGCCGTGGCAAATGCCCGGATAACGCAAGGAGGATGATGATGATTTATTGAAAATTTTTGTTCCACTATATATTTAATATTAAAATAACTATCTTTAATAAAGTAGGTACCTAATAATTTGAATAGAAATTATTTAATAACAAAGTTATATTAACGTGAAAACGAACCATGCATCAAATATTTTTAGTATTTAATTTAATAATCATCGTTAAATTCTTACAAATAAATAGCAGCAAGTATTTTCGTGGAATTTTAATATTAACGCTTCATTTTCATTCCACTCCTAGTAAAATAGCCCAAATAATTACTGCTTGCAAACTGCAGAAAACCGAGATTTTTCCTCTAAAATCTAGACGTGACCAAAAACAACGCGTCTAAATTGCACTTACCCATACCCGGGGTAATCTTTTGAGGGCTTCATGCAAAAAGCTATCTCTAACAAGAATCCCGCGATTATATCTTACTATGAAAATATTTCCTTTGACTACAAAAGATTGGCTTAGCCTTTAAGTTAGCGAAGAGATTTTTTAGGGTACCATGTTGGGATGAAAAAAGTGATACTCATATTTTGTTTTGATACGTAAGATGAAATAAATATGGGTATTATATTGTATTTATTTATTTTACAAGTTAGGTACAATGTTTTACAAGTAAATAAAAGTATAGGTAGGTACACAAATAAAACCCTAATGGGCGTAGCAATTAATGTAGGTAAGAGGCATTTCACTTATACAATTCGGTAGGTACAATTTTTTATCACATCATGATGTCGTGTCGCTAACAAATTAATAAGGAAAAGTGTCCAGAGGAACTGTTTCATGATATATTGATATTAAGTTACTTAATACAAACTTTTATTTGTAGTGTTGTGATCAGTTGTTATGTTATTAAACGATCAAATGGTAGTATTTTATACAATCGTTATATAATACACAGCTTTTCAGTCGAGTACCATGTTTAGGCCACGAAGCTTGCTGAGTAGCCTAATAGTACGGTACGAGAGTGAAAAGCTTAATTATATCACTATTGTATACAATACTTTTTCTATAAGTCATCATCTTCATCATCAATGGACGAAAAATATCATCATTCAAGTTAAAATTAATGTTAAAAGCGTCGTTCACCGTTGTATCAACATCGAATTACCTGGCAACCAAGTGTTTGTAATGAGCGTCTCTGATTAGTTTATAACGCGATGGATTAAAAAAAAATGTGTTTCAGATGCAGAAAAATTTGCCAGGTATCGCAAATTAGTATAGAACTTGTATGAAGTTCTATTTTTGAATTTTTTTCAGTTAACTAAAGTGAAGTGTGATTAAATATTATAGTTGACTAAGTGTCAAAGACTATCCAACACTGAAAAGTCGGCACGTATAGTTTAGTCTGTGGTGTCGTAATTGACAGATTAAAGTCGACGAGTAGAAAAGTGTTTGTAATGAGCGTCTCTGACTCGAGACGAGTGAAGAATAACATTCTCGCACGTGTGACGAACGACGTTTTTTAATACAGTTGCGAAAAAACACTACTACAACGAAATAAAACGAAACAATCCGAACTCCCATTTCGCATTGACATTGACGTACCTATCTTTGAAGCTTTTAAACTTGCGTTCATATTTTCGATTTTGCTATCCCTCCAACACAATTTATTTATTTCATTGTGTGCCATAAAAACATAAACATTTACGATTTGGGACGATTGTTTAATATATACCTACATTTTAATTCAATCGACCATTTATGCCTCGAAGTCAATACTTCGAATTACTAATTACTACAAATAACATAAAATAATTATGACAAATCGCGTAACATATTCAGGTTTTTGAACGTGCTTGCATTAAGTTGGTAACATTGGTAAGACGCCATTACTTTAAATGACAGACGACGCGTTTCGTTCCATTTCACGTTCTGTTTACACGACTCATAAATGAGGCACTTTTTCAAAGTATAAACCATTTTATAAATTATGTTTAGTATGACTAAAAATAAACACTTACATATGAAATATCAATGTTTTAAACATTAATCACTTAATAGTATGTTTATAGTTTTATTCTGTCTTAGTAAAATATACTAATATTAAAACAGCTCGGTATGTAGTCGTAAAATGGAACGCATACTTTTTACGCACGAGTGCGTAAAAACCAACTTCTCGCACGCTAAACAGCAAAAAAACGGGCACTTTTTGAGCAACAGTATTAAAAAAATAATTACCTATCTACTACAGGGGGGTAAGTAATACGAGATATAAGAACGTATCGTATATTACTTATAAAATATACGCTCACTTTGTATAAGCTTGTTCAGCATAACGTTCACTGGTTATAATGCTCAAAATCGATAATAGCAAATCATCTAATTTCGAAGTGGATAATGTTTATTCTCTATAATATCAGTGTATATAAAGATTAATGTATATAACGTTAAGGATACCTAATATTTATAACATATATTAATCAATTATTCTAACATCAAAAGGTGTAATGTTCATAATATCTAAGATCTATGTTTATAACGTTTGGGATACCTAATATTAATAACATATATTTTTCAATTAATCTAACATCAAAAGGCGTAATGTTCATTCTGTGTGTAAGATTTTAAATGCATAATAACCTAACCTAACCCACTTTCTTAGCAACAGTTTTGTATGGGGGTCGCAGTTCTAACCTAACCTAAACCTACTTTCTTAGCAACAGTTTTGTATGGGGGTCGCAGTGCTAACCTAACCTAAACCTACTTTCTTAGCAACAGTTTTGTGTGGGGGTCGCAGTTCTAACCTAACCTAAATCTACTTTCTTAACAACAGTTTTGTGTGGGGGTCGCAGTTCTAACCTAACCTAAACCTACTCTCTTAGCAACAGTTTTGTATGGGGGTCGCAGTTCTAACCTAACCTAAACCTACTCTCTTAGCAACAGTTTTGTATGGGGGTCGCAGTTCTAACCTAACCTAAACCTACTTTCTTAGCAACAGTTTTGTGTGGGGGTCGCAGTTCTATTAATTACCTATCTACTACAACAGGTGACTCCGTTTTTCATTACGGAACATTGTTCTACATGTATTATTATAAAAATCAATTTAAGTAAATTCGTGCTTATTATGTGTAAGTATGAACATCCAATATACTTATTATAAATGGGAAAGTGTGTGTGTCTGTTTGTTTGTCCGTCTTTCACGTCCAAACGGAGCGATGAATTGACGTGTTTAAGTGGAGATAGTTGAAGGGATGGAGAGTGACACAGGCTACTTTTTGTCTCTTTCTAACGCGTGCGAAGCCGCGGACAAAAGCCAGTAATGTATATTTTCTTAAATCATCAAGTTACTTAAACAACTAGATATAAAAGGACTAAGACGCGAATAATAATTAATTTCTCAACTGAATAGCTTTATTTTTGAACCAGACACTTTTAGAAAATCCTTGACATGTTCACGGAACCCTGCCCTCAATAGTAATCAGGCTTGGCCGTAACTTGTCCGCGGTACAACAACGAAGATAACTCGCGGTATTTCCATTAATTTCGCTTTTTCAAAAGCAGCGAAACTCAAAGCGGTGTTGTAGTTTCTCGATAAAGGTTTTATTAGTTCTGTAATGTAAATTGTTCGTCAATGTTTATACAATAGGTAAAACAAAAGATAAAAGATAATATTATATCAAAAATATCTTCTTCCATCAATTCTGCATATTACTCGTATTGTCATTAGGGATGTACCGACTAGTCGCCGACTAGTCGGGAAAGCCGACTATCCGGCCACATTTGTAGTCGGCGATTAGTCGGCGACTAGTCGGCAAAAAGGGCCGATTAGTCGGCACTTCATTAGTGATAGAAAAACAGTACAAAATTAAATTATCAGCTGAAAACTTGTTTTTGTAGTTAGATAATGGCCACCAGCTGGTCGGATAAGTGTGTTGCTGTTGCTACCTACCTTACACAGTAGACGATAAGGAAATAATAGTGAGTGCTTGCATTCGCCAACAAACTGTCATACAGTTTGGCGAAAATACTATAATTAGAATAATACTGTGTAACCTTTTTAAAACAAAAAAATCATGAAAAGCGCGAACGAAGGACCAAAAATGACATTCAAAATGTGAATTTATCGAAAATTATGTTCTGGCCGACTAGTCGGCCGACAAATCGGCCACCCAAGCGCCGACTAGTCGGTAGTCGGCCTAGTCGGCCAAATCAATAGTCGGTACATCCCTAATTGTCATATTCATATCAGGGTGTTTTTAAAAAAAAATCCCGAATATCGTATTTCACCAGATCCTGGACGTATTTGGGCTAATTTTTCTCAGAATCACGAGCTGATTCGATCCCGACGATAAAAAAATGTGTCCTCATTTTTTGTCCTTTACGTCACGACAACTTACTACGAGCGTGACGTAATGGAAACTCGAATTTTGTATGGAAAATTTAGGACACATTTTTTATAGTCGGGATCAAATCAACTCGTGATTCTGAGAAGAATGAGCCCAAACAGAGGCTCTCTATCTCCCCTTGCTGAGAAAAGGTCTAAAATATTAGCTTTACTTATATTATAATTAAACCCGCATATTGCAAAATTTTGATGCTGCTTATAGCTCGCACTACTAAAATAATGTTTTGATTATTTTAGTAGTGCGAGCTACAAAAATCTGGCATCTTCACAAATCTAAGAACAAAAATAACGTCTCCCGGAGGTCTCTAAGAAATTGTTCTGCATGACATAACTTGTAAATTTCATGTTTCGCGCCACTGACAAGATTTTTCCATTTTTGCCATTATGCATATTTTACCGGGCTTACATGTCGTGGGCGCTCACTTAAGTATGACTGTTGTAGTAGACGGGCGTTTTAAAAATTCGTTGTTATTATTGTATATTTTGGTACCGTAAATTATAAAATGTAGTAGAAATAAAAGGAAAAAAAATCTGTTAGACGTTCTTTTCTGTAGGCTGATTTCGTCAGGTTGAGTAAATCAATGTTATCATGTTCGATCCTGACAGCGATATTATAGTTTTTAGTTTTTTTTTTCTATTTGTGTATTTTAGTTGTCGATATAGGGAACAAATCAATTTTTTTTTGTTTCAGTTTATATTTTAATTTTTTATTTATTTATGATAAGCATCTTAGGTAATGTTGTAAGCCTTGCGAAGGAAATTTTCTTTATTGTCGCATAAATTTAATTTTAAAGTTGTGTCAAGATTTTTAGATAGTAATAAAATAAGGAAAAAATAGCCGTTGGAAAATAAATAAAAAACCCCTCATCAGGATTTGAACCCGGGACCTCTTGTTTCGTAGGCGGGGTTACTAGCGCGAAGGCTAAGAGATTGTCAAAACCTTTCGTATCTGCGATTGCAGCGCTACCTATCTATGGTTTTATATGTGCACTTCTGATACCTAAAGCTTTCGCTCCTTCCTTCTAATCTCCATACAGTAAATATCTTTGTTTAATGACTGAGGAAAATTAAATAATCATAATTTTATGAAATGTACAGCAGTGACTTATTTCACACACTTAGCACACTTTTGCTGGAAAAGTCCCTCTGAGCCTGTGTAACATTGTTCATAACCGAAATTCGAGGTAAGTATAACACTAAACAAGTAAACATACATACATACATGCACATAATCACGCCTGTATCCCATAAAGGGGTAGGCAGAGCACATGAACTACTAAATTTCAGTGCCACTCTTGGCAAAAAGGGGTTGTAAGAAATCCAAATTGTGACATTTCAGTGACAGGTTGCCCACAGTCGACTTCTACGACACCCAGGGGGTGGTGAAATTCTTAACTCGTCACCACACGGGTCATATAACATTAAAGACGCTCAATAATAATATCCCAATGATAGACGAAGGTAATATTTAAACGCTTTATAAATTATTTATGTTCACATATAGTTAGAAAGTGATTAATTCACATAATTAACCTTTTTTCTGATATTCCGATCAGGGGGCCGGTTTTTGAATCTCACTTTCACTAAAATACCGGTTGAAATCGGTGAATTGCCTATTATTTTCAGTGACAATTTTCTGAATTCGAACGCCGTGAGACTCAAAAATCGGCTTCCAGGGGCCCATTTCTCGAAATTACAAGTTACAATGTACAAGCGGTTGTCAATGACTAATATGACAAGTTGGAAAAATACTTCCGCTTGTGACTTGTAACTTTCAGTTTTGAAAAATGGGCCCCAAGTTTCAAGAGTGACTGTTACAAAATTGTCAATTGTTATCTGGTTTTTTTTTCACGCTTAGGCATGTAATTTATTATTCACAGCCACTTGTACTTAAAACGTTCTTTCTTTTGATTTATACAACGTGTTTCCGGTATCACTCAAAACCTCAGACACCCCAACAGATTTTTATTTTTTTAAACTTATCTAGAGTATTCTTTTAATCTGATGGTTACTTTTTTCTTTAATTGAATTTTTAGATTTCTGTACAGCTCTACTTGACTTTTAGCTCTACACTCAATAAAATAATTGCTAACTACCATCATAAACCATAAAACTATTTATTTGTGTACGTTACTGCAACGACATAAGGTTTACCAATAGGCAGCTAAGATGTCATTGTAAAACACTTTAAAGCTTTGTCACAGTAAACTTCAAATTGATGGACAGGTAATTGCAGTAAGCAAATTTAAACCCAATATTCAGAATGACAAGGTTGTAATTAGGTACAAGTTCAATTTGTTATGACTAATGATGAAACTATGATAAACATTAAGATTAAACTGACAAACAACGTCAAACTCGTAGCGGAAAAAATAATCGCCCAAGTAACCAGCCAGTATTAATACCCCTAAATACTGAAAAAGGTAAACAACCTCCAGCAATGCGATATACACAATGTTGTATTACGAATACAATAGAATAGGCACGTAAAAAATAACTAATCATACTAATTTAAATAAAAATATTACCCCCATCAAGATATAGCTCAATCGATTCTACTCTCGATTCTGAACAAACGGTTTTCAGGTTTTTAGTGTTAAGTGAAACACGGTGTATAGAATATATTACTTTCACAAATTATTTGTCAGAGCGAACCCCAGGCTCCCATGAGCCGTCGCAAATGCCGGGATAACGCAAGGAGGATGATGATATTTTATGTTTCATATTTTCTAATACTGAGAAGGTAACGCCAGAGAAACGCTCGTCTGCTCTCCCCCAAGCACTCACGAGGTTGACTATATTGACAAACGGATTGACAGTGCATTTGCTGACACGGAAAATGTGTTCATAAACGAGGATCCCATGTGTCGTGTCTATTTTGGTATGTCTAGGCTTAGGTTTCTAGCATAAGCAATGTTACAGTCGTTAATATATGTATTGTAGAAGTACAGCCAACCAAATTCTATCTTATATTATTAATTATTGTCCAATGAATCGAAAAAAATACTAACATATCTTATTATGACTTGAAAACCGCAAAAAAAACATTTTTAAAATATACATACTTTCACTTAATCAGGCAATAACAACATTAGCCAAGTCAATCTATAGGTTGTCTGTGCATGACGTAAATCGAATTGAACACGGAATTTTCTGACATTAAAGTATGAGGCATAAAGTTTATTATGCCAGTGATAGACTCGACATGAAGTTGTTAGGTTCTATGACGTCACTACATGGTCTGACAGCGTTTTCGGTGGCCAAAGTTAAAACGAATATTACACGTATTTTTAATCGAAAATACGTAGCCACCATACACTTTTAATACCCAAAATCTATGAACATTGGTTTAATATGTCAAATATCATAGGAAACAATCGTTTCTTGTGCCAAACTCGATAAGAGTCTAGAAGCCTATTGAAACCCTAGACCTAGGCCACTGTAGAACTATGTAGTAGTAACGTTATAAATCAGATTGTAAGAAATCTCTTACTACTTGTCATTTTGACACGGTTGTAGTGTAGAGTGGCCTAGAGTTCCAATTGGTTGACTGTACTTAAATATTATTATTATTATTTAGAGCCTAATGTGTCCCACTGCTGGGCAAAGGCCTCCCCCCTCTTTTTCCACTCATCCCTGTTTGGAGCAACATCTGGCCAATCTTTCAAAAAGGAGTCCAAGTTATCCCGCCATCGCCCATCGCCATCGTGTACTTAAATAGCTAAAAACTATCAGAATGACAATTAGCTCATCAAGAATGCGACTAGTTATAGTTTTTGCTTGATAGTGTATGTAATAAGATATGGTGTATATTAGGTACGTAAAATAATTAAGGTACAGCGGGCCAAATCTCGACTGGGGGGCAAATGTAACTGTTCCATTTTTTCCCTATCTTACAATGTTTTCATTATTAAATAGAGTGTCCACCTGTTATATATTAATTATGGTAGGTGTGTTACATGTAGAACTCAACATCATGGTGTAATAATGAAAAAAATGGATTAGTTACAAAATATGTCCTGTAACCGTTTTTAAGCTATGCAATGACTACTAACATCGAAATAATTTGTATGAATTCCTAATCTAAAAGCCCGCTATATGACAAACCAGCGACGATTACTAGGTTTTAGCATTGTCATTCTTTTTAAAAGGAGTTTATCATTTTAGCAATGTCCCGTTTACCTGCAGTACCTGCACTATGTTTCAAGAGCAATTCAATTTGTTAAATGAATAAAAGACAACTGTATGATATTGTAACCATTTATTTGCATGCATAAAAAAACCTCGTTATAAGTTATGTTACAAATTAACATATTTAAACTTAATATAATATTCTAACATTAGTGAAAACTAACATAACATTAATATGAAACAATAAAATTCGCTTTTTACATTGCAACAAATCAATTTGCTATACCGACACGGCGAAAGGTGTCGCTCTTGGATATCCAAAGTTATTCGTATTATTACTACAATATTAAAATAATGTTTTTATTATCGAGTTATATAAGGTTAAAAACGGTTGACATTGGCAGTTCTTACAAAAAGAAACACGGATTTCATTTATTATTCGCCAAGAAAGTGAAAATAGCAACCTTTATTTATTTTATACTTCAAAAACTCAAAATACATTTAGGATTGTTTGACATAATAATTTTCTCTCTTTCCGCTTGATTCCGTTCTTCTTAAAATTTATTTTTCTTTTTTTGTGCGTTTGGTTTTCGACAGTTGTATTATTAATATTAATATTACGAGTGTAGTGCTCTATATCGACGGTGGTTCTACATCGATAAATGGTTATATGTACTTATGTGTAGGTCAGTCCTCCTTTTCTGTATGTAAAACTTCTGGATTTGAAGGGTCTGAATGAATTGGTACAGCAGAATACTTATATATCATACATCTTTTTTTTTTCTTTAAACTAGAATCAATATAGAGATCTTTGTTAACAATTTCTGGTAAAATCAGGTGCATCATTGCTTAAAATTGTATTAACTAGGTTAAATTTAAACCTGTTTCTCTGTTGTTTGTATGAATTGGAGCGGATAAATCAAGATAAAGCTTCATTTTGGATGATACATATGTTGTCATTTTACAATTTTTACATGCTAGGTATAGAGTTCTTCTTCTTTCGAGTCATCACTTGTAGTTTCAATGCGTCTGCGACGGAATAGTCAAAAACCTTCTTTCCTTATATCAAGATGAGAATCATTTTACGAATGATTAAAGAAGTAAACGTTGTTCGATTTTGTTACAACGAAGGATAAACCCAAATTCGATGATCGTCAGCAACGGTTTTAGCTTGGACCAGTAAAAGGGAGTTTTAAAATTGATGTATTTTCGTCAGCATTGAAAATTAAAGCAGAAACGTTCGACGTGGCTAAGTTAGGCAAAATTCTTGAAACAATACACAACGATAGAATGTTCCTTGGTAAAGATAGAGATCGAGTTGAGCAATTCCCTTCTGTTCTACACTTATTAAACTTACTGCTGGTGTGATGACTTGTGGTCGGTTTTTCGGTATTCATTTTATTCGCAGCGATCTCTGTTATCGTTTGTATCCTGAAGTTCGTAACAAGCCTAAAAGAAATAACATTAATTAATTTGATTTTTGACTGCATTATTAAATCAGCTTGACGGTAATATAATGTTGCGCAAGTAATCCATACCTACATAGGTACTAAAACATTGTAAGGTAAATAAATGCTTACAAGATGTATGTGGCTATGGCAATGCCTACATAGCAATAGGATGGTACAATGTAATTTCTTGACTTTTTTGTTTACGCTTTATTTGTACACAATAGTTTTAACTGGGCTCTTGATCGAATAACTTATGAGTTAGGTATTTACTTGTCGCGGCAAACGTGTGATAATACGTTAGCAAAACGCAAGTTGTGCTTGAAAAAAACCTTAAAAAAACGATATTTAACACTTACCTGGTCTTCGGTTTCTTAACATTTTAAGGAGAAAATGTTCATTCACCGGTTACTACAGCCTTCGCAAAACCTTCTGCGCGCGAATAGTTATGTATCGTGTGATAAAACTATGAAGATAAACACCCCCAGTCGAGATTTGCCCCGCTGTACCTTACTCCGTTACGATTATTTTCTAATCCATAATAGGAGCGTGCGACTTACGATCGGACGGTCGCGGGTTCGAACCCTGGCGCGTACCAATTTCATTCATTTATTTATTTGAATCAAGCAACATGGCTCATACAATGGGTGACAAAATAACTAAGGATCTATACAATTTAGAGATTAAAATAAACATCAAATAACGCACATTAACAATAAAGCATTAATTAAATTATGGGAAACAATGAGTTTGTCGAAACTTATGTGCGAAATGTCGTTTTGATATTTGCCAGTCGCTTTTCGGTGAAGGAAAACATCGTGAGGAAACCGGACTAATTCCAATAAGGCCTAGTTTCCCTTCGGGTTGGAAGGTCAGATGGCAGTCGCTTTCGTAAAACTAGTGCCTACGCCAAATCTTGGGATTACTTGTCAAAGTGGACCCCAGGCTCCCATGACCCGTGGCAAATGCCGCGATAACGCAAGGAGGATTCACATGGTGGCAAAACAAGGATAAGGTACGCGTGATGGTAAGCAGTCATCGTAGCCTAAGGATGATTGCAACTCCAGATGTGTTACTTGCACGTTGCCCATTTTAAGCGGACCCCAGGCTCCCATGAGCCGTGGCAAATGCTGGGATAACGCAAGGAGGATGAATAGGGGAAGCAGATACGTGTATATTCACTTGAAATTGTAACGGTTTTTTTTATTTTAATTTCCTACACGTCCATTGAGCAGCTTAATAGTAAGTATTTACATTAGTTTGTTAGTAGAGTAGTATTATTTTAATCTACGCCCTAAATTTCATTTCAGCTAAAATGTTAATAGAGACGCGCCACTCTTTTACATCATTCGATAAAATCGCAGTTACGCGTCAAAAAACCTATCATAAAACGACGTTAGTTCAAAAAAAGAACATTCGAAATCCCGAAACGTTACCGAATGCAATAAATACCACGGTTATCAGGCGAAACTTCATTTAAATTCAATTTGGAACACCCGGTACGTTGTTATATCGTTAAATAAATTGAATATTGTCCGTATTAACCCTTTGTTGTTTCAATCGAGTGTTGGTTGGAGCTTTGGGCATGAATTAAAAACGATGTTCATAACCAACCTGATTTTATGCTTAATTTGAAATTGTTCACCCATGAACTCTCTAAATGTGCTACATTAGAATACAAGTGTGAAAAAATGGAAGTTCGGAACGAGTGTCGTGATGAATACAAGACCAACGGGAGTGTTTTAGATTTACACGAGTTACGAATTCTCTCTTCGCACGTGTATCGTATGACGTTTTCAGTAGGTACATTCAGCTGCAGAATAAGTAGACCCCCTTGCATACAAATTTGTATGGCAGGGGGTCTCCTTTTCTCTGCAGCTGACGGTACATAATTATGGTCCTTACCTGACAAGAAATGGGTTGGCCATTTTTTTCAAAGTTGTCCACCCAACTTTTTTTGTAACATGGATATTTTTTACGCGATTCATACTGAGAATCGCGAGGTCTTTCGATTCTGATAACAAAAAAAAATGTCCCATGATTTCCACACATACCTCCCATTTCGTTACCGCTATACACAATGTATAAAAAAAATGGGAAGAAAAGCTTCGGACACTTTTTTTTTTTCCTATAAGGATTGAAACTACATAAAAAATTCCAAATCCAAAAAAAACATGGGGTGGACAACTTTGAAAAAAATTGCCCAGGTACTATTTTGCGAAAAAAAGCGCGAATAAAACTAATATCGATTAGTACAGTCGACTTCACATGAATGGTTTTTGAGAATTGTAAGTTCAAACCACGCCTGAGATAGAAAAATTTCGAACAATTTACTTTTAAATAAGTTAGGTGCGAGTACACAATTTCCATCGCTTTCACTATTGTTACCTCAAACGTCTAAAGAATATAAATTAGTGTTTCTCTATTCAGGTGGAACGTTCTTTCCAAACCTTTAGAACTTTTGTATCTCAAATAGTTCAAACAGAACACTTGAATAAAGCACCGGAAAGAGGGTCGTTAATTTTCTTTGTACTTGAAATTGTGATCAACTAACAAGCCTTTTCCGAAATACGTGTTTCATTGTCGTATCGCATGCAATCGTCACCTTAGCTAGGGCAGATATAATATTTATTCATTTATCAGTTATCGTTTATTTTCCTTGTTCGAGCATGTACTTACAAGGTAAAACATAAGAGAATCGAAAGATTTTAACTACGCATACCTATAGCTTTAGTAGAAATTTTAATAAGTAAAAGTACTTGTATAGCGGTATCAGTCCACGAATTCAGGCTATATCTTTACATATTGTAGAAAACTACAGTTATGTATGAAAATGTACATAATTAGGTATAAAGTACTCGCCTGTTCAAATTGGTCTGTTAGTCTACGTTGTGGAGACAAATGTACAGAAATTCTCGTAAAGACAGATATGATTTTATGCAAAATAAGCCGTGTTTTACGGACAATTTATTCCACACATGTGCTGCGTTCTTGGAATGTGCCGTGAATCTGTTTTAGTGGTGTGACGCGTAAGTACTTATCGATATTTTCATCTGTTTCTAACAACTAGAACAACAATTATATACGGAACGTCTGGCCTCAGGCGTTTGTATAATTTCCAGGAAGCCAATGGTGCTAAAGTTGACGTGTGGAGATATGATTTTCTACGCACGGTGACATAGCGTAACACTGATGGAATATAACAGGATACCATAACCTGTGATGAGGTTTCATTGAATACTTTTGGGATACATAATAATTTTGGCTTATATAAGAGTTGCACTGATTCCCTGCATCGATAATTATTTGCATAACGCTACGTTCACGAGATTTTATCGAATATCGTAGTGACAGTATATATAGCAACTCTGTAAATCATTCACATGACGTCCACGCGAGAAAACCTCATATTCGAGACATATTTTTAGCGTATTCCGTAGGGTCTTTCCAGCGGAGATGCGAGATTCTCGTAACGACTTTTTCGAAAGCGATGCTCAGTGGCGCTTATGTTTACGTTGATTCACACGGATACACTGGTTTCTCGTATACGTTGTGTTTGTGACGTTGTTGACAAAGGTCATGATGGACGGATTGCCGATTGCATACGGGAAAACTTGGACCTACCACCGTGTGAACGGCCGTCTCGTATACTGTAAAACTAAATACGAGAAAATATCGAATCGAATAGTCGCCGTGTGAACATAGCCTAAAGATGTCTCTTTTGCCGCTTATCGATAACTTCAATGTCGAACGGCTATCCTGCCTACAAACTAATGAAGAACCGTTCAAAATTCAAAGTGACGTCACATTCATAAACCAAAGCTTTCGTTTTATGACGTCATAACGCATCAGCATGTTACACCGTGCCACCCACGATGACGCCCCGATTTGTCTAACTCAATATTTAACTGTGTGAAAATATGAGTCCAAAGAGGCGACTTCGTGAATGAAATGATTATAGCACGGGGGAAATTAGGCGGAATTTACAACCACTCGTTACAACTTGGAATCGTTAGTTTGGGATTTAATCGTGCCCATATGTGTGCGATAGAATTTTGAAGTTAAATCTCTATTAGTTTGTGAAGTGATGAATATTTAAAGTGGTTTGTCACCTGGGTGGGGAACAATGAGCGAAATAAGTTTAAAATTGCGTCACATTATCACACATAGATATGTAGGAACCTAATGTTCATAATGATTTCAGTATTATGTACCCATAACCTAACTTCCCTTTTCTTTCGATATTTTACTTGTTTTCAAAATTAAACATTTACACAAATAGGTGAAAGAAAAAAAAAGTCATCTATAAGACGATGTTTTTTTTTTGCGATTACTGTTAATAATAGTCATAGTTGTTCAATTTTTTTTTCATCAATTGGTGCTCCGCATGTCGACGTACTGTCACTGAAAATATGTATATAAATATACGGGTATGTCTTTTCTGCGGCAGTAGTTCGGCTGTCGACGTACTCTCAATAAATAATATTTTCACCACACCAACTGGTAAAGGCTTTCTTTGCTATTCGAAAACAGATAGCAAAATTGCATTTTATCCGCAAGGGGGCAAAGTAATTTTATACAAATTTTAAGTCGATTTCTTAATCTGGCTGGTAGATTTTACCTATAAATGATGATTTTGAATCATAAATATTGAATAAATTGATGGATTTGATTTATTTTGATGTTTTATAGTCAGTATTTTGTTCGTGTTGGTGTGGTGAAAAATTTTGTGTTTCACTCGGTGGCAAAAGTTTGTTTAACCTTCGTACCTTGATACCCTCGCAACGCTCAAGATTCCACTGTTTGAACCACTCGCTACGCTCGCGGTTCAATATTGGCACGTGAGATTAAACAACAACTTTGCCCCCTTGTAAAACAAATAACTATTCTTCAATTACTGTCTTTCTATCTAACTTGTTACTTCTGAAATATGAAAAATACCTGTTGTAGAATTAATATAACGGAAGTTATTTGTAAAAAATAGTAAAAAGAGATGTTGTTGCTATGAGTGTTTTATTTGAAGTGACGGTTATACAAAAATATATCAAAAAATAGAACAATAGAACTAGAACTTATAAAAACGATATTTGTCAGCACAAAAGAGGTTACAAACTACAACAGCCGCCCTTAATCGACGTTGTGCTAGACAAACACAAAACAAGAACTTAAGTTTCTAATCCTAAGTTAAGTATACACCTTTTATGTACTATAGGCCCTAGTGGCTTAGTAAGTACATCGGCAGGCATATCACTACTTTTGATATATTCTAATTTCACAACATTATTAGAGACCTTCTCCCTAATGAAATGAAACCTGCAGTCGATGTGCTTCGACCTGTTGTGGTGTACAGGATTTCGAACGAGATTGATGGCACTCTGACTGTCAGAAGCTAAGTTAACTATATGCAATTTACCTGTTATTTCCTGGATAAATCGACGTAAATAGCATGCTTCCTTCGTGGCAGATGCTAATGCCATATATTCACTTTCGGCTGATGATAAGGCAACCGTAGGCTGCTTCTTCGACTGCCAGGATACAGGGCATCCACTCAACTTGAAGGCGTAACCCGTATACGACCTTCTGTTCATCGTACAATTGGCCCAGTCCGCGTCGCTAAAGCCTTTTAAAGGTTCTCCAGTCCTCCTGTAAACCAACGCATAGTTAATAGTACCCTTCAGGTACTGCAGAATCCTCTTAGCCGCATTCCAGTGTTCCTTTGTATAACACGTATTGAATTGGCTTAGATAACTCGTAGCGTAAGCGATGTCGGGTCGTGAGTTTACCGTCAGATACATCAGGCATCCTATTAAATTCTGATAGGGATAAGACTCACCGACTTCACCATCTTTCCTTCTTTCCATATTCTTTTTAACCAAAGGAGTATCCACAGTCTTACAATCCTTCATGTTAAACTTTTCCAGTAAAGAAAGAATATAATTTCGCTGATTTATTTTAATACAGCCGGAATTGCACTCTACTTGTAATCCCAAATAACATTTTAATATTCCGAGATCTTTTAAAGAAAAATATTTCGACAAATCTTTCTTGACAATGTCAAACGTCAAATCACTTTTATAGAAGACAATTATGTCATCGACAAATATTCCCAATATAACGAGTTCCTTACCAAAAAGTTTCGTATATACGCAAGGTTCGGAAGGAGTTCCAGTAAAACCTATTTTTAAAAGCGTTTCATTTAACTTTTTGTTCCATGCTCGTGGTGCCTGTTTAAGGCCGTAAAGGGATTTCTTCAATAAACAAACCTTGTTTTCTTTGCCTTTCTCGATGAAACCCAGAGGTTGCTCCATAAAAACCTCTTCTTCCAAGTCTCCGTTTAGGAACGCGGTATCGACGTCCAAGTGCTTCATTCTTAACCCCATCTCTGCAGCTAACGCGAATAAAGTGCGAAGGGAAGAATGTCGAATCACTGGTGCGAATGTCTCGTCGTAGTCAACTCCTTCAACTTGATGAAAACCTTTGACGACGAGTCTCGCCTTATATTTCGTTATGTTACCGTATGCGTCCTTTTTTATCTTGTAGACCCATTTACATGGTATGACCTTTTTATCAGGTTTATCAACTAGGTCCCATGTGTGGAGCTTCTTCAATGAACGATACTCATCAGCCATAGCATGTTTCCACTTGTCTGCATCATCGGCATGAGTAGCTTCATAGTAAGTCATAGGTTCTCTAGAGTCAGTCAACACATTGTATGTCAGGAAATCTGGTGGTTTCCTATCTCTAGCAGGATATCTCGGTTCAGGAAGAGATTCCTCGTCCACACTAACTGGCTCTTCTTCCGCACTATTAGGCAGCCTCTGTTCAATGAAGGGCTCTGGCTCTTCCATACATACTGAATCTTCGGCGCTTTCTAGATTTATCGGTGAAGGTAGTGGTGACAGTGGTGCAGGCTCGTTACTCTCGTCACAGTCATAAAAATGACAGTCTTCAGGCTCAGCTTCTCTTCTATCTTCGAACAGTAAGATAGAATCTGACTGTGCCTCAGGTTCAGCCGACCTCTGCTTCAGCGCTGTGAAACAATTCTCAAAAAAGGTTGCATCTCTGGACGTAAACATTTTCCGTGGGTTAGCAGGATCCCTAAAAATGTAAGTACCTGGATTTTCTGAATAACCGACGAAAATCGCTTCCTGTGCCTTAACATCTAATTTCTTCCTGTGACACGAGGGTACATGGACAAGTGCTCTACATCCAAACACTTTCAGGTGACTGACATCACCTCTGCGACCATACCATCTGTCATAAGGAATTTGTCCACCTAAGGCTCGATGAGGAGACCTATTCTTCAGGTATACGGCAACTTGAAATGCGTCTTCCCAGAATGCTTTCGGCAGTGAACTTTCAGCTAGCAACATCCTCGCCTTCTCTGTAACCGAACGATGTGTGCGTTCCGCGACTCCAACCTGCTGAGGACTGTAAGGCGTCGTCGTTTGATGTTGGATACCTTTCGAAGCAAGATAATCAACAAACTCTTTATTAACAAACTCCTTACCTCCGTCAGTCCTAACAGCTTTTATTTTCTTGTCTAATTGATTTTCAACAAAAGTTTGAAACAAACAGAATTTATTCTTTACTTCAATTCTGGAAGAAATAAAATAAGCAAACACCTTTCGCGTATAATCGTCTACTATGGTTAACATATACCTATTTCCTTGAAAAGAGGTTATAGACACTGGTCCCATGAGATCCATATGAATCAGTTCTAACGAGGATATAGCCCTATTAAACGCTACCTTCTTGAAAGGTTTCCTCGCTTGTTTACCTTCCACGCAAGCGATGCAACTATTTTTATCTACTACTGAATACTTTACGCCTACCTCGTGATTCTTCAGTTGGTTCATGCCTATCCGACACAAATGTCCAAGCCTCCTATGCCAAAGTTTATAACTATCCTGACAGTCAGAGTGCACATCCTGTGTCATAAAATTATCTGCCACATTCTCGGGAACATTGACAGTACCGTCTAAAACGTACAGTCCACCACAGGGCGAGGCATGAGCAACAGATTCACCTGTAAAACGAAAATTATCAGTTTTATAAAAATTACATCCATTTATATCAAAAACACATATAAAACCCTTTTGAACAGTTTTGTACACAGATAACAAATTTGCCTTTAAATCAGGGACATAATCAACGTCACTGATCTTGTTAACAACGTTCTCGGGTGTGTTTAAAGAAATGTTTCCAACTCCGCAGCACTTTATCTGTTCTCCGTTTGCGACAGTAACGGTACCTTTATTCTGTATCGTAAAATTCTGAAACCAATCTCGTCTAGAAGTCATGTGTCTCGTACAGCCTGAGTCTACATAAATGACGTCCTTACTTGAGCTGCCAGAAGTATTAAGAACTTTTATTACCTCATTAGGTTTCTCTTTCTTCCTTCTCATTGGACAGTCTGGTCGTTTATGTCCTGGCATCTTGCACTCGTAACAAACTATGTCCTTCTTCTTTGACTTCGGCTTCTTCTTCGCATTAAAAACAGATTCCGTAGGTGTAGCCGCATCCTTAGACATCTCATTCAGCAATTTTGTCTTAACTAAATCAGTAGTCACGTCTACATTGCAGTTTTCTAAAGCCATGATGAGAGGTTCGTATTTTGGAGTGAGACCTCCCAAAAGTATAGCAGCAATAGACTTATCTTCTAAGACTACATCGATATCCGCCAGATCCTGTGCGGTTGACATAACTGCGTTAATGTACAGTTCTATGTTCGAAAAGTCAGACAGACTCAACCTGTACATTTTTCGCTCTAAAGCAAGCCTTCGTCCCATTCCCTTATCCTCAAAAGCTTTCTGCAAGGATTCCCATGCTTCGACTGCGGTTTTCGCACATCTCACATGAATGATAGCCGCACCATCTACTGTCAAGCATATCTTTGCCAGGGCTTTCGAATCTTTGCGTACCTTAGTAGAGGCAGGGGTCGTGTCTTCCTTTGGGTAGCCACCGATTGTCTCCCACAAATCCTCGTGAAGCAGGTAATTGCGCATCTTGAACTTCCATGCAGGGTAACCCTCTTTGCTTCTCAAGCAAAACGATGGAATAGATGAGCTCGAATGGGAATTCGAAACACTCGAAGCATCTCCCGTTTCGTGTGACATATTTACGATTTTCAAATCACACAAACACTAAACTCAATTATTTTACTAATACACTTTTTACACTAAACTTTTCGTTATTAATTATAGCATTCTCGTGCTGATAACGTGTTGTAGAATTAATATAACGGAAGTTATTTGTAAAAAATAGTAAAAAGAGATGTTGTTGCTATGAGTGTTTTATTTGAAGTGACGGCTATACAAAAATATATCAAAAAATAGAACAATAGAAGAAGAATAGAAGTTCTAGAACTTATAAAAACGATATTTGTCAGCACAAAAGAGGTTACAAACTACAACAATACCTATTACATATTTTATATTGAACGAGTTACCTTATATTACATTGTTAGTAAAACAACTTTGTAAAGCGTCATAACGTTGCACCACCGGTAAGAATACTAAGGAGGTTCCAGTAACGGCAACTTTTAGACGAAGACCGCAAAAAATGGGTTTTATAATGAGTTTTACTATGTAAAGCAAGTATTTACTTCAAGTTACTTTAAGAAAGTTTTGATGGTTGCGGTTATAAATCATAAAAGTAGTAGGAAAAACTGTAAAACATGAAACAGCGGTACCTAAATACGATCTTATTTGTGTATGAAAATAATCCTTGCCTAGTTATCTATATCTATCTATTTGTAGTTATCAACCTATACTAATCGGAGTTTGAATTACCACATATGTACCTACTACTAGAGGTTAATGTCGATAAAGTGTAAACAGAATCAATTATTTAACATCAAAAAATCGATAAAACTATAAGTTGTTTTATAATTATAAATATTATTTAGGCAAAAGATCTTTTTGCGGTGTGCGCTCTGGGCTCATTGGGCAAGACATTCGTATTTTTTTTAAATATTTAAAACTGAAACTACGACTGTTGAGTTGAAAAATAAATCGCGTAAAATGCAATGCAACATAATTGTGACAATAAAAAGCCGTTACCATGAGTGTTGGACGTTTGTTAAGCGATAACGTAAACGTATGTACAGTCAACCACTTGAAACCCTAGGCCACTCTACAACCATGTCAAAATGACAAGCAGTAAGAGATTTCTTACAATCTGATTTATAACGTCATTATGACATAGTTCTACAGACGCCTAGGGTTCCAATTAGTTGACTGTACCTAAGCAAATACCTCTATATGTAATTTTTGGTTCTAATAGATAAGTTACACAGCTTTGGGTGCTGTTAATTTTTTGCATGCAATGAATTTTGAAAGATATGTGCAACAAGAGAAGAAAGTTGATATTTGCAACGAGTGACATATAAATCCCGAGGAAACGAAAGATCCTTCATATTATAAAATCACGAGCGTAGCGAGTGATCCTAATTTAGAATCTTGAGTGCAATGAGGGCCTCAAAAGTCAAGAAATATAAATACACTAATCAATCTATCGAGTAACATGTATTCTAAACGTTACAATCCCATGGTAGTGATTAAGACTTGTTTGTGATTTTTTCTTTAAGTTGTCGACTTGGATAGTAAAATTGCCCATTGAACAATGAAAAGTCACTGAAGATGAAGTAGTCAGTTTGTATTGAAGGGAGGAGTTTTATTATGTTTTTTGTTTATGCTGTGTTTACAAATATTCACGCTTGGCGCTTTAACCGCTGTTTATAAAGACATCACATATCGCTCGTTCCGCCAAGTCTGATAAATAAGACAAAGATCTGATTCACCAAAACTCCCATAACTATAGGTTAATACTAACCTGCGTGAATTAAATTTACACGAAACATACATAACAAAAGTTTTGAACCAACTTGAAGCTACAGCACCCTTAAATGTCATTAGTGGTGATCTCATGTACCTATGTTTAAGCGGTAAAGGTCAATTGCAGAAAAAATTTACCTACCTTTCGGTGAATTTTGTGTCCCATAAAAACAAGGTTGCACATTATGCAATTCCGTCTCTGTAATAATAAAAAACCGGCCAAGAGCGTGTCGGGCCACGCTCAGTGTAGGGTTCCGTAGTTTTCCATATTTTTCTCAAAAACTACTGAACCTATCAAGTTCAAAACAATTTTCCTAGAAAGTCTTTATAAAGTTCTACTTTTGTGATTTTTTTCATATTTTTTAAACCTATGGTTCAAAAGTTAGAGGGGGGACGCACTTTTTTTCCTTTAGGAGCGATTATTTCCGAAAATATAAATATTATCAAAAAACGATCTTAGCAAACCCTTATTCATTTTCAAATACCTATCCAACAATATATCACACGTTGGGGTTGGAATGAAAAAAAAATTCAGCCCCCACTTTACATGTAGGGGGGGTACCCTAATAAAACATTTTTTTCCATTTTTTATTTTTGCACTTTGTCGGCGTGATTCATATACATATTCGTACCAAATTTCAGCTTTCTAGTGCTAACGGTTACTGAGATTATCCGCGGACGGACGGACGGACGGACGGACGGACGGACGGACGGACGGACGGACGGACGGACGGACGGACGGACGGACGGACAGACAGACATGGCGAAACTATAAGGGTTCCTAGTTGACTACGGAACCCTAAAAACTGTTTTTTTTTTAAACATCAGTATCATGGTTAGGAATCGATATATTTATTTATCGACAACTGTTCATCCTTAGACTGCAGGCTGCGTCTTACGATGTGTAGACGTGTTGTTGTATGCGGTTAGTCAGGCTCGTTCCACTTTTGTCTCGTGAATACGAATATGTAAGGTAATGGCGCCTATTAACGTGGTACTTAAGCAGATTTCAAAAGATACCAAAAAATTAAGGGTATCAAAGCTCATTAACGACCACAAATATTTTTTTTATGGAAGAGTATTTATTGAACTATTAGTTTTGAAGAGTTTTAGGATCATTTTAGTTTATTATATGTCATAAAATGATTATTGAAGCCAACATACCTAAATTTTCTATTACCGTGGTAATGAACAGGTTGCAGTTCTATTAACGCGAATTGAGATTTCATTACCGAGGGTATGAATGACAGTGTTTTTCTGCCATCGGTAAATAGAAACCCATCTCAAAATTCGGAGCTTAATACCGACGGTTGAATATACAAATTATGACAAATACATATACCTATACTATCCTCCTTTATGAATACCCACAGAAGACTCAGTTTCACCTAAGAAATCTGTACTTACGGTACACTAAATGTCATATTTTGATACAAGACTAATATGTCGCTCGGTAATAGATACTTCTATAGGAACCCATTACCGACCCAAACAAATATTGCATGGATCGGTAATAGATTCTTATATATTCTATTACCGAGGGTTATCTGATCGTACCATCGGTAATAGGCATAAATTGGAGTATTATAAAATCTAATTCCGACCCATAAAAACAAAGTCATACAGATGTATTTTCATTACAAATCAAAATAAAATATTGCAACCTTATATTTAAACCAAGCTTACATAACTGGTAAGTAAGCATCAGACTTTATGTCAATGTTTAAAAAATTGACAAATTAACGGTTTTCATAGAAACTACGAAATCAGTCATGAAGTTTTTGCTAAAAATTAAGGTTTTGGTGAATAATTTTCATACCGCGTAAATAGTTCTTTGATAGCGTGAATAGATCAAGATTGAAACAACTGTAAGACATTATATAACTGATCACATATACTTAACATAAAGCAAAAAGAACTAATATCACTACTTTAACTATTACCGTGGTATACCACAGTAATAGAATCTACTCACGAAATGGCGCCTTTCACCGCTGTCTTTTAATTTCCACTTTAAACACATTTCCAGGCTAAACAATACGTAAAAAGTACTCAGAAGTCATGTAGAAAACTATAAACAATAATTTGAAATGCATAACTTTCACCTGTTTGCCATAATTATTACGTAAACTACTAAATGAGATTGGAGTTCACTTAGGTTTAGCGTCACACGTCAGTATGACACAACCTCTTCTCGCGGCCCCGTGGCAAAAACTGTCAAATAGCGAGCGTCTTCTTTCATTCACACTCTCTATCGCCTATATGTGCGTTAGTCAACTAAACAGGCTTCCTTTGTGTGAGTAACTTTTTTTAAGAAATTGGTCGGTTTGCCTATAAAATGCGTATTTGCAAATGCGGCGGTAATGGACGTCGATTTCGATACCCGCGTTGATAGCCGCCGTTACCTTATTATTATTTAAGTGAGTTGTATCGATTTTTTCCTAACTTTCACATGTTATACGAGTATCAATTTAGGAACTTTTATGTTATTTCTACAAAAAATAATAACAAAGGAATAATGATTGCAATAGAAAAAGAAACCTCTAATTTGTCATTTTTGTCAAGTAATCATCTTTCAAAGTCTATGAATAAACAGAATGATAACAAAATTTTCAACTACTGCGTGTGTAATTAACTATTTTTACTTAAATTTAACCATCTAGTAATGTAGGAAACTCTAGGCCTAGATTTATATATATTTTTGTACACCGTACTTGTAAAAGGCTGTTTGATTTAAAAAAAAAAAAATATATATATATATGTATATATACACCGTGTTTCACTTAACACTAAAAACCTGAAAACAGTTTGTTCAGAATCGAGAGTAGAATCGATTGAGCTATATCTTGATGGGGGTAATATTTTTATTTAAATTAGTATTATTAATTATTTTTTACGTGCCCATGCTATTGTACTCGTAATACAACATTGTGTATATCGCATTGCTAGATGTTGTTTACCTTTTTTCAGTATTTAGGTGTATTAATACTGGCCGGTTACTTGGACGATTATTTTTTCCGCTACTAGTTTGACGTTGTTTGTCAGTTTAATCTTAATGTTTATCATAAGTCATAACAAATTGAACTCGTACCTAATTACAACCTTGTCATTTTGAATATTGAGTTTATTTGCTTACTGCGATTACCTGTCCAATTTGAAGTTTACTGTGACAAAGCTTTAAAGCGTTTTACAGTGACATCTTAGTTGTCTATTGGTAAACCTTATGTCGTTGCAGTAACGTACACAAATAAATAGTGTTATGGTTTATTATGGTAGTTAGCAATTATTTTATTGAGTGTAGAGCTAAAAGTCAAGTAGAGCTGTAAAGAAAATTAAAAATTTAATTTAAAAAAAAGTAACGATCAGATTAAAAGATGAATACTCTAGATGAATTTAAAAAAATAAAAATCAGTTGGGGTGTCTGAGGTTTTGAGTGATACCGGAAACACCGTGTATAGTAAGTAATCTTACTCACAACTGAAAATGCTTAGATTTCTGAGACAAAAAATGTAAAAAAAAGAGTGCGTGGAGTCCCTCCGCGCGGAAGAAGTGAAACTTCCTAACATAACCTCAAAAACATTTTGTCAAGTGACCATCACGTTTTTGCATTAAGTTACATCCACCTTTTTACTGTTTGACATATTTAACATTGCTATTTGCTCAAATTATTGAAAAAACAAACAGAAACTCATTTTGCACTCTATCTAAATATAAAACACACACATTCCAACCAACCATTCCACCATTCTGGGCATTCTGTTCTTCTGTCACTGACTGAGTGAATAATGAATGGAATGAGAGCAGAATTTTCCGCGCTGAGTGAGCGGCATTTCACGCAAAGTAACAATGACTGAGTGTTACGCGCTGTCAGTTGGAAGTCGCATTAGAAGTTTCACTTCAAAAATTTGTTTTCTAATGAATGAATGAATGAATGAATGAATGAATGAATGAATGAATGAATGAAAGTTTA
Organism: Leguminivora glycinivorella; assembly: GCF_023078275.1. NCBI lineage: Eukaryota > Metazoa > Arthropoda > Insecta > Lepidoptera > Tortricidae > Leguminivora > Leguminivora glycinivorella. The sequence goes on from NC_062983.1 coordinate 10,035,729, forward strand.
TTCTCAATATTGTCTCAACAAGACCACAGTAGAACACACTGTTTCTAAGACGACTCCGCAAAGTGCCAAAACGTTGCACACAAGTACCCGTAACTCAGGATTTAATCAAACGTTTGGCACAGCGCGCCCGTTTCCAATGGCACTGATGTGTGTGTTTTTATTCCTTACAAGATTATTTTAATTTATATAAATTCCAAAAGTAATTAAACAAGCAATAATGTATTCAATAATGTAGTTTATTAATTTATTCTTTGTGTATATTTTACTTATAGTTTTATTTATATTTTTTGCAATACCCCAACAGGGTCTCATGTTGTGTTGTGCCTTGCCTTTTATATCTGCCACCTGTAATAATTTTGTACCAACCAGCACGGGTAGCATGGTCGCGCGATCGACGATAAAATATCAGGCCGTCCCTATATCGCACTATTAGTAAGTAAGCGATAGGGACGGCCAGATGTTTTATCATTTATCGCGCGACCATAATTGCCTGCATGGAAGCAATAAAGAATTGAATCGAATTGAATTGATATATTATATTGGATATAATATGGGAAAACCTGCAAAATGATACAAGAACACATACTTATATCTTATAAAACATTTTTATGTCCCCCACCCTATTGTATGTAAACTTTTTATTCCACCAATAATATAAAATACACATGACATCAAATATAAAAGAAAGAAGCAAGAAGTACAAAGGCGAACTAATTTCTAATAGGGATCTCTTCCAGTTAACCTATGAAGTAATGAAAATTTTACATTTAAATAATAACGTTTATCGGTGGATCTGTGCTTAGAAAGTATTTTTTATTTATTTATCCATTAAATTAAGAGCATGGATAAGTTAAATAACTATGTAAGTTTACGCTACCTACTATAAAAAAGTCTACTTGCTAACTAACACACACTGTATTTTACTATTTTACAGTTACCCAATGTCAATGTACCATGTCATCATCCTCCTAGCGTTATCCCGGCATTTGCCACGGCTCATGGGAGCCTGGGGTCCGCTTTGACAACTAATCCCAAGATTTGGCGTAGGCACTAGTTTTTACGAAAGCGACTGCTATCTGACCTTCCAACAAGAAGGGTAACTAGGCCTTATTGGAATTAGTCAGGTTTCCTCACGATGTTTTCCTTCACCGAAAAGCGACTGGCTAATATCAAATGACATTTCGCACATAAGTTCAGAAAAACTCATTGGTACGAGCCAGGGTTCGACGAACCCGCGACCTCCGGATCGAAAGTCGCACGCTCTTACCGCTAGGCCACCAGCGCTTTTTTTTTTATGGGATAGGAGGCAAACGAGCAGACAGGTCGCCTGATGGTAAGCGATCACCGCCGCCCATGGACACCCGAAACACCAGAGGTGTTAGAGGTGCGTTGCCGGCCTTTAAGATGGGTGTACGCTCTTTTCTTGAAGATTTGAAGGTCGTATCGGTCCGGAAATACCGCAGGCGACAATTCATTTGTAGTCAATGTACCATGTACGCTCCCAAAACTGTTCTACGGCTAATCTTTAATGAATTAAATGAAATAGTTATTTCTTTTACAAGGGGGCAAAGTTGCCACTGAATGAAACACAAAAAAGTTCACCACAACAACACGAACAAAATGCTGACTTAAAACATCAAACTAAATCAAATCCATCAATATTTTTGAATCGAACTCATCATTTATATGTAAAATCTACCAGCCAGGTTAAACACGAAGTTAAAATTTGTATGAAATTACTTTGCACTCTTGTGGATAAAATGCTATTTTGTTATATGTTTTCGAATAGCAAAGTAAGCCTTTACCATTTGGTGTGGTGAAATAAATATTATCTGACATATACAAAAAAAATATTAAATCCCACACAGTAAAACACTTGAACCATAAACCGAGTGTTTTATTATTTTCTAACGAGCCGCAATCTCCCAAGTTATTAAATTTCCTTATCACTGTCAAATTAAACTCCGTATGTAACCGCGTTAGTGTAAACGGCGAGTGAGCGATTAGAAAATAAACATTGGCGTTAATAATTTCTACATTATATTAAAAGCTCAGTTTTTGTATATTCTATACCGATCCATCCTCTCAAGTGTCAAAAGGTAGATACAAAATATAGCTTATAATAATAAATGTTACATACTATTTACTGATTCAAAGGAACTCTTCTGGGCAGGATTTTTCAACTTTGCCTATTGTTTCATGTCAATAGCGTAATTTTATTATTATTATTTTTTTATACTACGTCGGTAGCAAACAAGCGTACGGCCCGCCTGATGGAAAGCGGTCACCGTAACCTATGGACGCCAGCATCTCAAAGAGTGTCACATGCGCGTTGCCACCCCATTAGAAACTTGTTCATTCCTTCATTTATATCAATAAACACTTAAACAATTTCCTTAACACTGTCAAGTTAGACTCCGTATATAACCGCGTTAGTGTAAACGGCGGTAACTGTTAATCTCAGTATGTGGCTTAACGCCTTTATAACGCGGGGCTAGAGAGTGAGCGATTTTAGTCGCGATTAGAAAATAAACATTGGCGTTAATTATTTCTACATTATATTAAAAGCTCAGTTTTTGTATATTCTATACCGATCTATCCTCTCAAGTGTCAAAAAGTAGATACAAAATATAGCTTATAATAATATATGTTACAAACTATCTACTGATTCAAAGGAACTTTTTCTGGGCAGGATTTTTCAACCTTACCTATTATTTCATGTCAATATAGCGTAATTTTATATCATCAAACACTTTAAATAATTTCCTTATCACTGTCAAGTTAGACTCCGTATATAACCGCGTTAGTGTAAACGGCGGTACGGTTAATCTCAGTATGGCTTAACGCCTTCATGGCGCGGGGCTAGAGAGTGAGCGATTTAATTTTTAACCAAGAAAACTTAACTAGAGAAATTATTTTATAAACGTTGAACTTTCGTAAGACATACTCAAACACATATTTAAATATACGCATGTACTCAAGGTAATATATCGCATTCGGTGAAACCACACCTCGGACACTGGTTATGAAATATTATATGAAAGAGGCGCGTTGCTAGCACACAGTCTAAGCTCGCGTAGGTGAACGCGTACTATGCTTGTATAAGTGAGATATGACAGGTAGACTGTTCGCGTTTTTTACAGGTGGTAACTGTGAGGTAACCGAGAGGGGGTGGGCGGCACTTTCTGCGGGGAGCGGGAGTGGCCACACTGTACGAGAGTATTCTTTATTTATACTGTGGTGCACATTTTCGAGCCTCATTATATATCAGACATGGATACCAGAACTACAACTACTTTACGCTTGTCAGAGCGCCCAATGGGCTGAGAGATGATGAGCGATGATGGTGTCCGTCAGGATGGCGTGAGAGATGTCTGAACCGTCACAACATTTGCACCAAATAACTGTACCTAAACTGTACTAAACTGTACCTTTAGCGAAGAAAACTGTACCTCAAACAATCACGCATTAAATAGATAGTTTCATAGACACGCCATTCTGACGTCAGGTTGGCGCGCATAGCCGTGTATCGCCCCAACGTGTGGGAACTATGTTCTCGATCATATATCGATACCTCTGGGTTCAATTGGCGTAAAGGACATTTTGGCGAAAATGAGTTATATATACAGTTTTGTTCAGAATTTCAAGCGCTATCGATCTGTGTAGTTAAAATTTCGATATCTCTTAAAAAGTTGCCTTTACGACCAAGATTTTCTACTATGGACTTGCAAAAATAGCTTTTCCGAAGGGGCGTAAATATCAAGTCATTAATTATAAATTATTATTTGTGTCGTAAAGGAAATCTACAAATAAAAATATAGTCGTAAGTCACCTTGATATATATTATTGCCCTTTAAGCCCTTACTTTTTAAGGATCACTTTCTATAGTAGTGTGGTAAAGTTGGGCGTAAAGGACAAGTTTTTTTGTTCTTCGTCCTTTACGACCAGCACTAAAAATATTTTATCCGCAACTGTAATCGATATCATTGGGTTCAATTGTCGTAAAGGACATATAATGCAGGTTTCCAAGAGAAAGATAAACCCACTTTTTTGTTTTTTTGGCCTATATTTGTGACGTGTATAAGAAAAATATGCAGATTACGAGTATCTTTAACCTAGTGTAACAACCGTAGTGATAAACTAAACGATTTAGAAGATAGATGTTTGTAAAGGACACGTCAAAAGCTATTAACGTCCTTTACACCCATGATTTGATAGGGTCGTAAATGACGGTCTTAGATGATTTTTATACAAAACCGGGGCGTAATTGTAACCGAAATGGTACAAATGTTGTGCTAAGTTTACAATTAAAAACTGGAAAAATGTGTCAAAACGTACTTAATATGGCATAGAATAGACATTAGTTTAATGCAGTGTATTATTTATCTAAGCTATCTTAGAAACAAAAAAGAACAAGACTATTTTATATCCAGTTTTGTAATAAAGAAACAATATTTGCTTAAAAACGATCTACTAATACTTTGGCAACAAGCTCAAAGTTATTTTTTTAGTATTCGCCGCTGTTGAATAGTCAGTAGGTTACGCATTCAGCCTTTAATTCTAGCGGGGAAACGCTTTCGTAGTATTATTATACTGCGACGAGATGTAGGTAATTTAAAAAAAACACTATGGTAATCAGGGTACGTACCCACAACGTATGCACAAACGCTCACGATAATATCTATTTCGTAGCTATATATTTTTTTCGTAGCTATAGCTATAGCTTTATCGCTCTTGCGTATTGCACCAGACTGCATTTTTGTCGGCGTCTGGCGTCGACGATTGCCATTCAGCTACGCCGCCAGTAAACTTTAACAGTAGACTATACTAACATTTAGGACCAGTTGCATCAACCACATTTGACAGACACATCATCGTCACGCAGCAGATATCTATGGAACTTCCCATACAATAAAATTTAACGAACGCTTCAACGGTGACAGACGGTTTGATGCAACCGGCCCTTAGTGCGACAATAACAGGTGCGTTTCGCTAGCGAATGAGCGTTAGCGTTTGGTGACTTGGCTATGTACCCACAGGTACTTAAAGCATTGACTATAATATTTCTAGGATTGAACTCATAATTAAGATTATTCTTACTTAACAGGTTAAAGACTAAATAACAATCTTCTGTTTTAAAATTATCAAAAATATGCATCAACATAGTAGGTAGTCTTGACTACAGTTACTATTATTTATTAGTTGGTCACAGTTTGTATACGCGTCTTAACTTGCGTTTATAAATTGGTACTTAACTCTTAGTTATTCTTAGAACTTCTTTCTACTTTATACTTAAAATTACTGTCGTATTAATTTAATCTACTGTTCACAGTTGCTGATTAAAGTTTACGTGATTACCATTAGTGTTTTTATATTTACTTAAACTACGAAAGCGTTTCCCTGCTAGAACTAAATACTGAATGCGTAACTTATTGAGAGTTGAGACAGCGGCGAGTACTAAAATAATAACTTTCCAAAATACTAGATAGTTTTTAAGCAAATGTTGTTTCTTTATTGCAAAACTGGATATAAAATAGTCTTGTTCTTTGTCTCTGCTAAATATTTAGATAAATATACACTGTAACACTAATGTGGCTATTCTATGCCATATTAACTACGTTTTGATACATTTTTCAAGTTTCTCAATTGTAAACTAAGCTAAAAACAGTTGCCATTTGTACCATTCCGGTTACATTTACGCCCCGAATTTGTATAAAAATCATCTAAGACCGTCATTTACGACCCTATCAACTCTAATTGTTCAAAAAAATCGTGGGTGTAAAGGACGTCCATAGCATTTTGACGTGTCCTTTACAACCATCTAACTTCTAAACCGTTTAGTTTATCACTACGGTTGCTACACTAGGTGAAGGATACTAAAAATCTACATATTTTTCTATATACGTCACAAATATAGGTCAAAAAACAAAAAAGATATAAACATTTTTCTAAAAAAAAAGTTGTTTTTTGCTTCTCCTGAAAACCTGCATTTTGTCCTTTACGCCAATTGAACCCAAAGGTATCGATATCAATAAACTGTACCTAAACTGTACTTCATAAAACTGCTAATAATAATATTTAAATCACACTTTATATCGGTCAAATCAACAACAAGAAATTCTATTGCTCATTTGTATGTTTTGTCTACCAATTTGCAATAGGCGCTTGTTTTCTCGTAATACATGTAATAAATGTACATAAATTATTAAGTAACTGCCTTAGTGCGTTTTCACATTATCCGATCCGATATCGGATGTCGGACCGCTATCCCATACATTACAGGCGCCATCTTGGATTTTTTCTATTGAAATCCTTCCGACATCCGATATCGGATCGGATAATGTGAAAACGCACTAAGGCAGAAGTAATGAATAATTTATGCGCATTTATTAATTACATGTATTACGAGAAAACAAGCGCCTGTTGTTTAGGTACAGTTATTTGGTGCAAATGTTGTGACGATTCAGACATCTCTCACGCCATCCTGACGGACACCGATGATGGCAGTGCACTGACTCTTGCTACCGCGAACACTCATGCCGGATGATGGGTCTCCGTATGACTCCGAAACATGTCGCCGAACGCGATGTAATTAACGTGAGTACAATATGACAATTTGTTATTATTAAATATTTAGATTCAACTAACTATATTATGTATGATTATGTAAGTCTATTTATATTCTCTTATATGTGTATGTTTATTCAATTTGTGTGTTGGACATTAGAATAATTATGATTTTTTTTATTTCGGAGCACCTACTCTTTTTGATTATGTTTGTTATTTCCGCTACCTAAAGGTTGTCTGGTAGAGATCGCTCTTTAGCGATAAGACCGCCTGTTGTCTGCCTCTATTTATAATCATTTGTTTTGTCTCCACTGTATCTTTTGCTGAGGTGTGCCAATAAAGAGTATTCTATCTATCTACTATGCATCGTATCTGCTATGTATGTGTAGGTATTATATGTATTATGTAGGTATATGCTTTTTAGCTACAATTAATTACTTTTAATTTAGTTTTTTTGCACTTCCTAATTAGTTAAAGTTATGAATACCATTTTTCCACTACCCAAAGGTTGCCTGGAAGAGATCGCTCTTTAGCGATAAGGCCGCCTGTGGTTTACCTCTGTAATAAAATCTATTGTAATGTGTGTGTTTCTATGTACATTTCTGAGGTTGTGCAATAAAGTGGATTTGTATTGTATTGTATATTCATTCGATTATGAACTAAAATAGATATCATACACGAACCAAAAAATTCTTATAAGAGAGCTCTACGTTTACCTACATCAAAACTAAAAAGGTACCGTGTATTGATATCCTAATAACGTATTAGAAATATCTTAAGATTTTATTTTCTTTACGACAGGTAAATGATAAAAATCAATTGTATTGTAATATCACTAACATCGCCTTAGTGACAGTAGATATTCTAAATTGTCTGAACTGTTAATGTGAATAGTGGCAACAATCGCTTTAATATCCGTATGAGATGTAGCTTAACGCCTTTATGGTGCGGGGCCAGAAAGTAAGCGATTTTAGTCATGACTACAGAATAAACATCATTAAAATTAGAAAATAAAGATGGAATAAGTACGCTATTGTAGCTCAAGATCGAGAAGAATGGAAGAAGAAGGGGGAGGCCTTTGCCCAGCAGTGGGACACAATAGGCTCATAATTTTCAGTCCTGAAAACGCCAAGAATGTTCAGTATTTTCTATAAAGTCGGGGTAAGTGCATAAAGGTTTTTTGCTTTCTGTAGGTATAAGTACCTAAATTAAATTTAAAAAATCTCAACGAGTAATTCTCTAGTTTCCCAGCCACACCCTAAAAACAAACAAAACCCAATCGACACAAAAAATATGTACGCCCCGCGCACGCGCGAGATACCATCACGTGATCACGTCCGTTTGAATTTGGAGTGCCCTCGTCAAAAACGTTACACTGACGTTTCTGTAACGCATCCGTGATCAGCAACGTTTGAAAAAAAAAATAAAGGGCGGTGCATTCTTTCTACACACCTATGCGTTGATTTTTTATCAAGCAGAAACGACTAGGAAACATGTAAAAATTCCCACCTTCCGGCAGGATTCGAAGCTGAGATGTTCTGGAAGCCACGGAGGCCTACTAGATGTGCCCTGGTGAGAATTTTCCAATATTTTCCCTAATTAAAGAAAAAGTAGGTATTTCTTTTGAATTTGTATATTTCTTTTCACATGATTGCTCGCCCATAAATTATGACCAGTATGCCGAAGTCGGACCACACGTTTTTAATGCCAAAAAAAAATACTGTTGTTTTTAAGGGACGATATTATAATTCAAAGCTTCAACATGGAAGCAGCGTAAATCCAATATTTTTTCCGATTTTATTTTATTACCTATTTAATTCCATTTTTCTTACTCCTTATTTCAATATTTTTAGCTTCATAAAAATAATAACTCATTTATAGTCACCTATTATTATTCGTAATCCGTTCATTCATTATTTTTACTAGGGATTATTTTATTACAAGATAATATTAAATCCATCCTTGACAGAAGACTGCATTGCACTTTACCTTACACTTCTCAAAGAATAAAGCTTTTAGATAGGTATTAATATTTATATTGAATGAATATTCATTAAAGCTCTTTAACAACGTTCAAGGTTATACATCAAGTTTATGGAAGCTCATGATATTATGTGGCTTGCAGCATCTTTGGCTAAGCAAAAGTACAATGCCGATAAGTAGTTTACTGTGCATCACCAACACAACATACAAGTAAGAATATAAGAAGTTAAATTATTATTATCACATCTAAAGATAATATAAGTCTTGTGTGACAATCTGGTCTCAATAAATTATAAAATTACCAACGCTAGGCTGAAAGATGTTAAAGAAAAGTCCCGTGATCACTTTAAAGTGACACTTTCAAATTCAGTTCTAATTATAAACAGTGTCACTTACACCTAAGGAAAATAACCTAACCACAAAATAAAAATTTTGTAAAAACCCCCGACCGCGACATAGTGGTTCGATTTTCATGAAACGTGGCTAAGAACACTCCCGACTAACTCAGCTTTCAAATAAAAAAAAAAACTAAATCTAAATCGGTTCATCCGTTCGGGAGCTACGATGCCACAGACAGAAACACGCACAGACAGACAGACAAACAGACAGACAGACAGACACGTCATACTTATTATACCACCCCGTCGTTTTTGCGTCGGGGGTTAAAAACAAAAACTAGAAAATTTGCAGTTTAGGAAACTGTCAGTAGGTACTTCAGTCACCAAAAGTACATTCAATTATAAAGATCTTTGCAGTCTGTTCAGTATTTGATCTATCTTAGAGCTCTGAGAGGCGCATTAGGGCTCCTAATCGCATTTTGTACCTGGATGAGCTTCGAATAAGAGCATTAAACGTATAGAATCCAGACAACGCTGAGACGAACGATTTATAAGAAACTTCACACGGGGACTATTGCATAAAAGAGTGAAGCATAATATAGGTCCTTAAAATGTGTACGGGCATTTTCACAATTTGGGACCCCCCAATTAGCGTAAGTTGTTAACAAAAATAAACTCACTGTCAGTTTTGTGACGATAATTAAGCATGAAATTGTCGTAAAAATATTGTTTTTGTGTTAATTACATAAACTTTGAGCGATAATCTACATTCAGAATGTGAAAAAAGTAAATTTTTAGACAGATTTTATGCTTAATTGTCGTCACAAAACTGACAGCGAGTTAATTTTTGTTAACAACTTACGCTAATTGGGGTGTCCCAAATTCTGAAAATGCCCGTAGGTATGTATACCTTCTGCAACTTTTTTGCAGACCCATGAGAGAGAGATAATTTCACCATATTTGATAGTGAAACACCCTTTTCTGCCCTCCAGCTAGAAAGCTTCAATTTCAGGCCGCTGCGGTAAAGGGTCTGCCTATAAGCTAGTAAAGGAGGGTCGGACTTTGTCAGAACAGGAGTGCGCTGATGAATTCTCTAGGTTCTTTTATTCCATTTTTAGTCAGGAGCCAGCTGGGCTGAACTGTATTGCGGCGGAGGAGGCGTCGGGAGCAAGCAGTGCACGGGTCCACATCGATCATCTTGAGGTGAAAGAGGTGAGCCAGGCACTGGCGCGACTTCCAGCTAAACGTTCAGCTGGCCCAGATGGTATACCCCCATTCCTCCTGAAGGATTGCCGTTCAACACTAGCTGATCCATTGTGTCATATTTATAATGTCTGCATTAGATCCGAGATATTTCCCGAAAGGTGGAAAGTGACCAGGGTAGTACCGGTGCCGAAGGGAGGTGGTGGGCTGGAAAGCAGTAACTACCGGCCGGTGGCGGTACTTAATGCACCTGCCAAAGTATTTGAGTCTGCATTACACAAGACCCTTTATTCGCAGGTGAGTTCTCAACTTTCCGAGGCACAATACGGCTTTCGAGAAGCACGCAGCACTACAGGTAACCTGTTGCATCTAATGACCATATTAGTTCCAGCAATTGATGCCGGTCACCAAGTAGACGTAGCTTACTTCGATTTTTGCAAAGCATTTGACACCGTAGACAATGATGTCTTGTTAATGAAGTTTGCGAGGGCCGGTTGCACGCCACATACTCTAGAGTTCTTTGCTAGCTACATGCGCGACAGGCAACAGTATGTGGATTGCTCTGGCAGCATTTCTCAACCGTACTACGTTAGATCAGGGGTGAGTCAAGGCAGTAATTTGGGCCCGATGGGGTTTGTATTAATGATCAACGATCTTCCTAACGCAGTGGTTCATTCTACCTGCCTCTTATTTGCTGACGATCTCAAACTGGTCCGAGTGGTCAAGGATATCTCGGATTGTAGTAAATTGCAGGAGGATATTGACAATGTGGTCCAATGGAGTGCAGACAATAAGTTGTACTTTAATGAAGCGAAGTGCACGATGATCTCGTTTAGTCGCGCACATCGCCCAATAAACTTTGGCTACAGCATCGGAGGAAAGCCAATGCAACGGGTATCAAACGTGCGCGATCTGGGAGTACACTTAGCTGCCGATTTGTCATTCCGTGATCATATTGTCAGTGTCTGCAAGAAAGCATTTCGTAATCTAGGTTTCCTCATGCGTCAAGCAAAGGAATTTACGAACATAGCTGCGATACGAGCTGTGTATGGGGCTCTCGTAAGGAGTCATCTTGAATGTAACGCGGTAATTTGGAGTCCACATGCAGCTAAGTACAAAGTCATGATGGAACGCATTCAAAATAAATATGTTAGACTTCTTTACTTAAAGCTTTATGGTGTATATCCTGGGTATCCCTTACTGTATCCCACACTCTTCGTGCTCGGAATGGTGGGGTATAACAAACTAGAGGTGAGGCGAGAGCTTGCCCTCGCTTTATATGTAGTTAGGGTGCTGCGAGGTGAGTTGTGCAACCCCGGGGTGCTGCACGCCCTGGCACTGTATGCGCCGGACGGGCACGTGGGGCGCCGCCGCCGGCCACCGCTGCTGGCCGTACCCGCAGCTCGTACAAAGCTACTCATGGAAGCCCCGCTTACGAGGGCGATTCGCGCTATCAATAAAGTTGCTCTCGAGATAGACATTTTTACATGCTCCCTGAATGATCTCACAAAGGCCACTATGTTAATTTTAGTTTAGTTTCTTTTTTTATATACTGGCAATAACTGTTTTATTGTTTGGTTCGCTTATCTATCGCATTAGGAAAACCTGTAAAGATAGATTTAAGTTGTTATTTACCAATAAATAAAAAAAAAAAAAAAAAAAAAAAACAAGGCTACCGCTTTCCGGCTCTGTTGAACAGAAAAATAGTATACAAACCTGTGAGCGTCAGAATGGCGGGTGTACATCAAGCAATCCTGGTGTGGTATACGTCAGGAGTTAGTGCTAGCAATGTGCCAAATGTGCGCCAAAATTTGAGCAATATTATGTGCTCTTTGAACTCCAGAGATATTTAAGAAATTAATGACACCCGCCATTCTGACGTCAGGTTGGCGGGTGCACTTCCAGTTCTAGCTAATGGCTGCTTACTCAAGGGTGAAAGTACTGCCTAAGGTTAGTGCTCGCAATGTGCTTCTACATGTATGAAACACACACTAATTCAGAGAGCCGTTAAAGAGTAATATGGGATTAAACAAATATATCTATAACGCCTGCTGAAATAAAATAGCAATGTTAATTGCCTGCAATACAGCATTACCATGCAGGCGCTTTTCACAAAAAAAGTGATACATATAGATATATTTATTCAATCCCATATTACGCTTCAACGGCTCTCTGAATTAGTTTGTGTTTCATACATGTGGAAGCACATTGCGAGCACTAACCTTAGGCAGTACTTTCACCCTTGAGTAAGCAGCCATTAGCTAGAACTGGAAGTGCACCCGCCAACCTGACGTCAGAATGGCGGGTGTCATTAATTTCTTAAATATCTCTGGAGTTCAAAGAGCACATTGCTCGAATTTTGGCGCACATTTGGCACATTGCTAGCACTAACTCCTGACGTATACCACACCAGGATTGCTTGATGTACACCCGCCATTCTGACGCTCACTACAAACCTTGGTCAGTAAATAAGAAAACTTCAGATCATTATGTTTGTTGGTCTCGGCTCCGCCACGGCGGACAATTACATGTTGCCTATGACATTTATTACAGATGTAGTGCGAAAAGGGTTTCTTTCGTATTTTTCCGGAAACGTTCGTATTTGTCAAGTTCAGTTAATGTCATTACGTCTTGTACTAAGACTGACTGAAATAGCATGACACGTTCGTACGTTTCCGTAACAATACAAAGGCAATTCTTTTCGCACTAGATCTGTACTTTGCTTTTACGTGCATAGGTAATCCACACGCCTCTCCAAAATATGCCAGGAGCGAACCCTTAGATTTTTCGGTCACATTATGAGATCACCAATGAATGAATGGTAAACGCGCTTGGGGTGGGGCTCGTAAGAGATGGTCTGTCTGAAGAAGTCGATTAACGGCAGCCTATACCGTGCAGTCCACATGGCTTATGACCGCGTTCAATGGAGACACGCTACTTGTGGTCGCGATCCTCAGCACTGAGGGAACGAGAAAGAAGAAGAATCTACTATTTCATAGTTTTCGCCAGCGCAATTTTTCCAACTTGATTAGCGCGGACCTTGAGCGATTGGCATGTTGTCTACACTGCCTAACTAATCCCTTCCCTTTTGGGTTCTTCTCTATTCAGTTATTTCGTAAGTTTATTTTCTTGAAACCATGGTTTATCGTATCAAAGATACAGTATCAGGGAAATCATAGGTTAAAAGTAGAGCTAAATAAATATGATTTACTGTAAGATCCGAATCTGTGGTCCCGACGTGCAATAAAAAATAATAGCCTCCCCGACAATCTTCTCGGCACGCTTCCAAACAAAGATTTGCGATTTTCCTTGCTCAAGTCAAAGGAGTAAGAAAACTGATCAGAGTAACACCTATGACGTCAGCCTGCATGCAGCTATCAGTAATCTAATCTATCTATCTATCTATAGCAGCCTCTAAAGCGCCCGTCTTCGGACATAGGCCTCTTCTCCATTCCTCCATGTTCCACATCCAGTTATCGCCAGCTAGTTGGCAGATGTCGTCTCTCCATCTAAGGGGGGGCTGTTAGATCGTCTCGCCCAGCGACTATGGTCCATCCTGGCAATGTGCCCAGCCCATCTCCACTTTCTGTGGCTATCAATAATAACGAGTAGAAATTTTCTACGATACGTGACACATTTTTTTCATATCTTGACAGTTCTTTTTCAAACGACACTGCTGCTGTTTAATTATTTTATATTTTATATAAGTAAATACGCAAAGTAACTATATTTTTGTAAGTTACGTTATAAGGGACCACTTAGTAGAAAATTGGCAGGAAGTATACATAACATAAATACTATTCGAGGTGTACTGACGGTAGCACTCAGCATGAAAATTCGTGACTGACTTTCATTCATCCCTTGGTCATTGTGTAAGTCTTATGAAAATTACTTTATAAATCAATAAAAACCTCTGTTTCTCGTATTTACTCATATTTTAAGTCTGCTGGCCGTGATGTAAGTTTTTGTATATTTCATGCTGTTTTGCTCAAGTGTTTTGATGTTTCGTAAATTGTGAGAAATGTATCACTTATAACGACAAAATAGTAGTGTAAAATAGAAATCAATCTAACTGAACTCAACTAAGTAGGATCCTACTTTTTAACAAATGTGAGTATGTTTAGTAAAACGTCCCACTTTGTCGGTTACCATTAAGGCGAGATTTACTATGAATATCTTTATATGAATAAACTGACAAAGCGGCTTTATAGCAATCGACAAAGTGGGACGTTTTCCCGTGCACACTCACAAATAGTCAATTTAAATTGAAATATTATATTGTAAACGTATGTTAATTTTAAAAGCATTAAGAATGAATGAGGAAAAAAGCAACCTGATCAAGTATTTAAAATGAGGAAGAGGTAGATGGTCTGGTCTGTAGCCGAATGGCAGCGAAACGAAAGGAACGACGCTGCAATACGCAAGAGATGAGAAATGATGAGCGACAGGCCATTCGGCTAGAACCCATTGAGTGAACCATAAAACGATTGCAAGATTTGCGACATGAAAATTATGAGCGACTGCTCCCCAAAAATGGAATTATTAAAGGGCAAACGAATGATGATGATAACACGTTAATTGTAGTCTAAAATCAGGATCTATTATCGCATTAAATACCTCTATATACTTATTATTATATAACCCCCGACGCAAAAACGACGGGGTTTATAGTTTGACATTTATCTAAGGTTGAACCGAAGTGGGTGCTAGACGTATATTTATTTAGAACAAAACCATATCCCCTTCCTGATTTATCCTACCTGAAGCCAACGTTATCAGAATCGTACACGTACCCGTCGATACAGGCGTAAATACGTTTACGCTCATAAACCAAACGTAAATGCGGCGTAAAAATCCGTGAACGGCTTACGTTTACGGTCCTTCAAGTGGAGTCGTTTGTGGAAATTGTGTTTTTGTTTAGGACGCGTGAAAGGGCTTTTTATTTTTGTTGTACCGCTTTTTGAGGAAAGGGGCGACGGCGGCCATACAAACGTTGGCCTTGTTTTTCTTCTATATGCTATACAAATAGGTATGTCTTTTACACTTCAATAAACGGAAATATACTCAAACTATACTTGAGATCCTAAACCGAGTAGGCAAAGCACACGAAACACGACACTCTTGTTAATTGAAACTCTGGGTTGAAAGAAACTGAAACGAAACCAAATGCACAAACGCTCTCGAAACGAAACGCTTGTAGATATCTCTATCGCTCTATTGCTCTTGCGTATTGGCGGGACAGAGCCAGGCTACTTTTCGCGGCGCTTGGTTTTTGTTTCGCGTCGCAGAAATGCCATTCGGCTACGAGGCCTGGAATTGTAAATTTGCAGCGACTGATTGCCAGTCCATCGTCCAGATATCTCACAGTCAAATTCATGGGAGTAAATGGAGTTATGAAATTATTAACCACCTTCACACAAACAAGAGGTATAATAAGCGATCTTAACGCAAAAAAAAAATCGCAAAATATTTGACAAAATAAAAAATATTATAATTTTAGATGCACGATAACCATAGCTGAAGAAAAGAATGTTCAGCTTTTAGAGTTATTGATTATTATAAAACATTGGAAGCAAATAATTTCCATACTGTAACATCACCAAAAACTACACCAGCCAGCGCCGAGCGGCGACAGCGGTTTAGTTATAGATGATCCCATAGAATTCGTAGATCGCGGTGTTAAGATTTTTCCCGATTTGGTTAGGCTCGCCGCTTGAAAGTTGAAATGTATCGAATCTTAGTTACGGACAATACTTCTCTATGATCCCCTGCTTCCCTCGTGGAACTACGCACTATAGAAAAGTAACGTCTAGCAAACGTGCTTCCGCTCCAGTTCTCACACGCGCTAACTGGTTGGGGAACGCGTCAGTTTCGTCGTCATTGTAAAGGCTCTATAAATATAAGTCTATCTATACCTCGGTTTGGGTTTCCCTTCACTCTCCGCGCACCCCCGCTACAATACATGTTTTTAAAAATAAGTACTAGTAGAAAAATAGCATAAATAGCTGTTGTCGATATGTATGTAAATGTGTCACCATATTGTCGACAATATTTGAATCCCATGGGGGAAAATGAGGATTACCTTTGTATGAAAAGGTGGCTTCCACTTCATCTTAAAGGGTTCGGAAGGGTGTGGATGTGGAAATATGATTAAGTTTAGTGATGCTGAAAAATTTGTAATAATTTAAAATGTGCGAGGTAAGGCTTCGAAAAGCCTTTGGCGGTGCGTGAAGGATCTCCTTATTTATTGATTCTTTTGGTAAAATGGTGATAGTAATTTTCCGCTTTACCTTAAGGATGTATATTTTTTTTATTTAGTTACAGTCTACAGAGAGAACTTATTAACTGTAACGTTGCTAAATAATGCTTGTGTTTGTAATAATGATAATGTCTGACACACTTTCATGAAAAATATCACAGAAATGTATGTTCCCAAAAATCGACGTTGTCACAACTCTCCTTTGTTACAATTCACCTTGGTCTCCCCTACAATAGGTTTTTTGTAAGAACATTATATTCTGTAAAAAAAACTGCAGGTAGCCATTGTTATATTTCGTTTCCTCTCCTGAAAAACTAACAAAACATATTCCACTAACATGAACTCGCATCTTACCCATTCAAACGAATAGAATTCTAAAAATTCAAAATGCAACCGTGTAGACCGGAAATGAATCCGCTCGCGGCGTGTGTCCTGATACAGATCTGATGGAGCCCCGTCCGACTTCCGGCCAGTTCGCGCCTTTATAGGTTCCAATTTCAAATCGGGCGGTATCGTAGACATAGAAAAAAATATAGACGGATATAGAAATAACCTTCAAAATAAAGATAAGAACCTGTATTTTTAACTTTTAAAACTATGCTGTGCTTGTGTGGGAACCATTTACAGTTCTGTTTATTTCTAAGATTGCCATAATTCTTATGGCAAAAAAACTAATTGTAAAATTACACAACTAAGGCTCAAATAGAGACTTGAATCTACGAAACCTCTTACCTTCCTATCCTGTACGTGTATACTCTCATGAAGCAAGGAGACAGATGTAGCCACTCACTATCTTCAATTAGTGCGGTGATACCATGTTAACTTAGATCAATAGAAACCTTTGTACTGAAATTTCTCTCCTTAAATGAATATTTTTATGATATTTATATTAATATTTGGTGACCTACTGGCTATCAGTCATATACAAATTATCATATAGTGGTGCCATGATGATGTGACATACCATGCGTCTAGGGGTTTCTACAATCTATGGACAGTGCTCCTATCTGATTCACCGACCTTTTTTGACTCGTCCACTAACATAACCAGTGTATCTTGGTCCCTGGTGGTTTTACAAATGTTCAATACCTTATATTGGTCCTCACTTAACAGATGGTTAGGTAAATGTAGTGAATAACGGCATTGCCCAGATTCCTCGATTTGAAAGTAGATCGAACGCGCTTTTCACCAACTGCCCGTTTAGGTTCGATTTTGGAAATAGTACCATTTTAATAACTAGCGGTTGTACTTTTATTTTATTGGCGATATTGTATTTGAGGTGGATTTTTCAGTCAGTTACGGATGTATTTTCAATAAAGTTTGTAGATTTTGCCCTTGCTTGTTTACTTTGCTCGTTCGACAAAAAATGTACACAACGCAGGTATAAAATGAAAAATTATTTATTTACATGAACAAATTAACGTATAGAAATTAATAATGCATAAACTTAAGGTATTGTATCAAGGATACTGTTGATATTTCCTCGCTGTCGCAATGCTGATACGTAATAGTGCTCAAAACTCGCCAGCTCTTCAGTCACCGTAATTATAATATTAAATACAAGTCCGGAAAATAAAATTCGAAACGAGTGGCGATAAATAAACACGATCGAAGGGAGTCTTGTCAGTCGTCACAATTACCATTTCCTCTTCGCATGTCTATCATACGACGTTTTTCAGTAAGTACATAATATGGCCCCTTGAAGTTTCGACGTAGGCACACATATAAAGAATCACTTTGCTACCAAATGGCACCGGGTGCGTATGGATCGATATAACTTTTTTTGATATATTTTTAGTCATTATAACGATAATTTGATATAATTATTGAATCATATAACAACAAATAATATACTAACAATTTGTATAATTATTATTTTTAATATAATGATCATTTTTTCGAATAACATTTATTATAATATACTTTGAGTATAATGCTTATTTCCGATAGTAAATAAACTGCATAACACAAATTCTTTCTAAGACACAGAATAAAAAAAATTGTACAATAAATTGGATCCATCATTTACCAGAAAAGTTTATTAGATTAGCACCAAATGTACGGTCAACTGGGGTGACTTTATACTCGCAACGGGGCTACTTTGAAAATTTAGTTTTAAAGTCATACTGTAAGTAAATTCGGGATTTTCTATGGTACATTTACAAGAATATTTATTGATTTAACTAGTTATATGAACAGATTCAATAAATTATGAATAATATTAATTTTAAAGCCGTTCAAAGACCATCAAAGTAACCCCAAAATTTCCTAAAGTCACCCCGGTTGACGGTACTAAAAAAATCATAACGCCAATAGGCCACACTAAAAATTCCACACACTAGTACAGTCAACGACAATAAATAACATAAAACGGCAAACACGGCCCGTACATATGCTTCGGTTGGCAATAGATTCCCAGATACGTATCTAACAGCGGGTGTTAAATCTTTGCTCAACATATTTATGTGGCCCAGTGTACGTCGGTTGTGGTGCACTGTCTTAGTCTGTATTAGATAAGAGTGGTGTGTGATTTTTCTTTGTTTTAAAACAGTTTTTCTCAAACATGCAATGAAATATTGTCTTTACGTTCTTTAAAATGGGCTGGGAAGTATTGCTTTTTGGGCGCAACAACTCGAGAGGACTGTAAAGGGATTTCATATTATTTTTCAGGCCTAGGCCTGCAAAGTAACTTTTTTTATAAAATATTGTCCTTTTTTTTTTTTTTATAAATGGGCTTACTCTTGACCACAGACTAGCCAAAGGCAAAGACGTGGCCTAGAATGCTCTAAAACGCTCTAAACGCAAAAAAAAAAGTAAAAAAAATTTTTTTTTTATTTCATTGTATGTTTGAGAAAAGCACTATACATGCCTCGGCGTGAAAACGGATTCCCGGCCTCGTATCCCTATCCGGCCTTATTTTCCCGGCCTCTGATGTAATGTACTATTAAAGTTCCGTTCCTGGGTTCGAATCCCGATAAGGGCATATATGAAATGTGTAAGGTATCCATACTATTATAAATGGGAAAGTGAGTGTGTCTGTTTGTTTGTCCGCCTTTCACGGCAAAACGGAGCTACGAATTGACGTGACTTTTTAAGTGGAGATAGTTGAAGGGATGGAGAGTGACATAGGCTACTTTTTGTCTCTTTCTGACGCGAGCGAAGCCGCGGGCAAAAGATAGTTTCTAATAAGTCACGACATAATGATGACGGAAATTCTTCAAGTCGAGCCTAAAAAACATTACACAGAAATCGTATAAAGCAAGCACTAGCCACAATAAATAAAATTACAGTACTTCCAGTACTACATACGTAGACTTGCCTATATATATAGTGGAGAAAAAGCCTACAGTAGCCCCGTTAAGTGCATCAAAGCTTATAAGAAATTAGATTAGAGACCGTCTGCTAAGCTTTCACATGGGGGGACGTGCACTTTAGGTTGCGGGGTACAATAATGGGTGAACGGAATTTATATGTTAGGCGAGAGGCTGTTAAGTGATTAAAACAGGGCACTTACCATTTTTCTGCCATATTTCTTATTATATAGCCTTTTTCTTTCCATATTTCTGAAATAAAATAAAAAAGATGATTTAGTCGACAAAAATTTCAATTTCTACTGATTGTCTTAAAATTATAAAATTTATTTATATTTACTAGGTACTATTAATGAGGAGGCACACTCAAAGGTCATGACAGATGGCGCCACCCTACTAGTCCATACACGTAGTGATTCAATACTCTTTGGTCCATACGTGAGACCGAGAATATAATATGTGTTTTTCTCTCTCTCACATATGAATGACAGTGACATGCCTAGACACTTTCACAGGCGCCACCTGGCGGGATAAAATGTCAGTGTGCCTCCACATTATTACATACAAAAACGCCAGCAATCCGAAACACAGTAGTTTCAGTGCCGATGTTGTCTATTAAGGACTTAAAAATAAGACAATATTGTGATATTGCAGTAACAAGTGGCCTATCGTCCACGTCATAATGGAATCCATATCCCACAGTCCATTTCTACAACACCAACTGGAGAAAAAGGGGTGAAATTCTTAACCCGTCACCACACAAGACAAACACTAATTACTAGCTTAAAAAGTTACTAAACTGAAGTTTTAACTAAATCAAATAACAATAAATACCAATACTTCTATTTGTTTTTGTTTGTGTGTGTGTAGTCGACTGTGGGATATGGGTTAAATTGTGGCGTAGGCGAGAGGCTGGCAACCTATCACTGCAATGTCACAATTTGGATTTTTTTCAACCCCTTTTTGCCAAGAGTGGCACTGAAACTTAGTAGTTCATGTGCTCTGCCTACCCCTTTATGGGATACAGGCGTGATTATATGTATGTATGTACTTCTATTTGTGTGCCCCATTACACTCTTCCCGCCATCATTGTGACTTCGGGAGGGAATTTAATACAACTACTGTCCATTCTACCGGCCTCCCGTATTATTGACAATAATTCTGTAGGGAGCCTCGCTTATTTCATTGCAGGTAAGTAAAGTAGCGGAATTATGTCCCCATCTAATAAAAGAGGAAAGTAACAAAATTGTACGGAAACTCTGGGACACTTTTTATCTCCCAGTGAGATTGAAAGTACTCGTGATTCTGTGTACAATTGACCTAAAATTCCCTAAAAAAAATCAAAATATAAATAAAAACTGGCAAAAAAAAGAAATGCTCAATTAAATGAAGAAAAACAAACACTAAATGTGTACCTACATTATGTACCTGAACAAAAATCAAGCACTAAAACCCTGAACCGTGACTGAGCGTTAATGTTTAACTCACACTGAGCAACATTTCGTCACTAATACTTTGAAAAAAAATTCGTATCTCACGCTGCTCCTCAAAGTTAAAACGCAGTAAGTCTATATGCATTCCATACATACTTACTACAATTTTCCTTTCATCGACAGATACAAGTTTTTTTTAAAGTAGTGACGATTTACTATGGTACCAACTTCGAAATCATTATCGAAATAATTGCATTTTGATCGTGTGAAGCTTTCAATTTATTAAGCGTGGACGGGGTTAGGCCCAGGAAAACATCAGAACGATCTTGATATTTGCGTCCAGAGGACACTTGTGGAAACGACACAAATATTAGGATCATTCAAATTACCTTCCAGTAAGAATTATATTGGACGGTAAGAAGATTAGAGATTTGAAGGTACGCCGAAAATATTAGTTACATAATTTTTAAGAAAAAAAAACCGCCTTCCTTTGGGGTTCTGGTGATAAATACTTTCAAATGTTGGATTATGTTATCAATTCGTCTGTATATTTTTTAATGTTTGTTATTCGATATCTCCGTCATTTCTGAACCAATTTTGAAATCTGGATGATTCTGAAGTACTTACAGATGAGAATGATTATCAGAACGGAACTCTAACCAGGGGCGGCTCTTCATCAGCAGTTCCACTGCACCAAATGTCACTGCTCTGGACGTAAGTGCATGCTGTTCTTATAAAAATACCAAAGTCACTATAAGTGTGCCGTTCAGATTTGAGGAGTTCCGTTCTGACCATCATCAGCAATTCCACTGCACCAAATATCACTGTTCTGGACGTAAGTGCATGCTGTTCTTATAAAAATACCAAAGTCACTATAAGTGTGCCGTTCAGATTTGAGGAGTTCCATTCTGACCATCATCAGGAGTTCCACTGCACCAAATGTCACTGTTCCGTACGTAAATGCATGCTGTTCCTTTAAAAACACAAAAATCACCATATGTATGCCTTTCAGATTTGAGGAGTTCCCTCGATTTCTCCAGGATCCCATCATCAGAACTGGGTTCTGAGAAAAATGGGACCAATCTGTATGCATATACATTCATCAAAAAAAAATTTTCAAAATCGGTCTAGTAACGACGGAGATATCGAGGAACAAACATAAAAAAAAAAACATACAGACGACTTGATAACCCCTTCCTTTGAGATTTGGAAGGCGGTTAAAAATAGGTAGTTTGCTTCTTTAAAATAGGTACAAAATGATGTACTTACATCTTCTTCGATTATGCTCGATAATTAATTCAAATTATCGAGCATAGTTAAAGCGAATTTTGCACACGTGTAATTAATACTCAAATCTTCGAATTTATCAAAATAACGAGATTATTTTAACTTGAGGAAATTGCGATTTTGACACGTAAACAGGTCACTGGGGCATTTTGAGAGTCTCATTATTTGTTTATGCTTATTTAAGAACGTTGCAAGGTACGTAATGCTTGTTTACTTTACAAATAGATATACTCGAATATTTTTTGACTAACTGGGGAACAGTCAGTGCAGAGGATAAGAACTACGTTTGTATTAAAAACTGATTTCGAGGCGTTCGCCTCCTTTCAGCTTAGCATATGGAAAACCGAGAAAACATTGCTGCATAAAGTGCATAAAAACTCAACGGGGTATAGTCAACCAATTGGAACCCTAGGCCACTCTACAACCATGTCAAAATGACAAGCAGTTAGAAATCTCTCACAAGCTGATTACTAACGTCACTATGACATAGTTCTATAGTGGCCTAGGGTTCCAATACTTCCAATTGGTTGACTGTACTTAGCCAAGGTCACAATGGCTTACGTCTCGTAAGCGTATCGTAGCCAGCTCTCCAACGCTCTTCTGTAGGGCCAGACTGCGTTTCGCAACGTAGCCTCAACGATTTTCACTTCGGCTAGTTTCAGTTCAGGCCCCGTAGCCGAATGGCATTTCTCCGACGCGAAACGAAAACGAAACGCTAAAGGTAGTCTGGCTCTGTCGCGCCAATACGCAAGAGCGATAGAGACAGGTATAGATCTACGAGCGTTTGAGCATTTCTATTTATTTGCCACTTTTATGAAATGTGATATTTTTGAAAAAGAATGTGGTATTTCTTTTCAGAATCACTAGCTTCTTCATCCATCCTAGTAGTTAAAAAAATTGTCCCATACGATTTTTTTAATTTTGTTACCATTTTCCGTACATGTTGTGTGGGGTAACAAAAGAGGAAAGTAACAAAATGTATGGAAATAATGGGACACTTTTTGTCTCCCAGTGAGATTAAAAGTACTCATGATTCTGAGTACAATTGACTTAAAATTCCCTAAAAAGATCAGAATAAGATAAATGGGAATGAAATGCTCGTTTCGTTTCGTGAGCGTTCACTGAGAGAAATTTTCATTGTGAATTTAACAAGTTCGACTTGTTGCGGTTTATATATATAACTTGTTGTTTGAACCAAAGAGCACGTAGGCGCTATTTTAACCAAAAAACTTGTTGAACGAACATGAAAACTGGTTGTATTTTCTCTCAGTGTTTGTGCCATTCGGCTACGCACCCAGGAAGGACAGTTTGTATGGGATATGGGATGATATATGAGACAAGCATAACGCATTAATGGGTATGCGGTAATTCACCATCGGTTCATAATGAGAAATGATTGCGTCTGAATGCCAGTGATAATATTTTTCAGACAAATTTAAATTAATTTATAACTCGATAATGCAGACACGGAAATGAATATTTTTTAACAACGACTGGTGTTACACATAATTTAAGGCGCGATCGAAAACTTTAAGATACATAATCCATATCCATAGTAATATTATAAATGGGAAAATGTGTGTGCCTGTTTATTTGTCCGTCTTTCACGGCAAAACGGAGCGACGTTTTGGCGTTATTTTTTAAGCGGAGATAGTTGAAGGGATGGAAAGTGATATAATGTAAGGCTACTTTTTGTCTACGGGCGGAAGTTTGTATAGAGAATAACGCAATTTTCGAATTTAATGCGAGCGAAGCCGTGGACAAAAGCTAGTATGTAACAAGTATTATATTATTTTTTTATTTATATATATTTGATGTATATTAGCATTAAGTATCTTAAAGTTCGTATCACGCCGATTCACAGTTTGTCCCTAAAAATATTTACCCACTGAAACGGACCATTTATATCATAACCACTCAATCAATCCTTTCACAAAGTTACACAACAACATTCTATAGTGTCGTCACCACTCCGGTTTATCGATAGCGATCATTTTTTCGATAGCAGCCGAACACTGAACAATATGGCCGGTGATTTACGCTTCGCTCGGTCCGAATCCACGATATGGCTTTTGTTTCGCCGCGTCTTATCGCGGGGAGATGGGATACTAGCTATTTTGTTGGAATAAAAGCGAGAAAAGTTATTGGATAGATAGAAAGTTTCTTTAGTACGATGTGTTTAGATTTAAATCAAGGATCTTTAAATGATGTATAGCCAGGAATTTTGAAAAACATCTGATTCCGCGGTAACTATAGAGTTGACTAAACAAACACTGATAGAGGCATGTCATCTAGTTAACAGTTTCAAATTTTTGTGACAATGTTTTTCTTTTGCTATGTAAATCAAACGCCTTCACTTTAGTTAAATCAAATTGGTGCACATGTCTTAAACAATTATGTCCAATATTATATATATACCTAAATATAATACGGATTAGCTTATTCATCCATCTGTATCATATCGTAATGACAAGCACTATTTGAATATGGCAGTAAGGACCACAAATTCTCTCGTTAAATTAATTTTAATATCCAGTATTGAATACCATTATATTATTTCAAACCTGTGTTATTTCATATTCAAATAGATAACCCGGCCCTGCCGCGCCAAACCCGGATACTGTCATCGATATTTTAAATAAAATTTATCGCAGGCAGCTTTACACTACTGTTGCCATGGCCCGACAAAATATTTAAACATTAGCACTATATGGTGTTACCACAGATCTTAGGTTGAACTAGATGCGTAACCTAGGGATGAAAAAATGAATGAGGTACATTATGATTATTTTTGATTATGTTTTTTTTTATTTCCGCTACCCAAAGGTTGTCTGGTCGAGATCGCTCTTTTGCGATAAGACCGCATGTTGTCTGCCTCTATTTATAATAATTTGTTTTGTCTCCACTGTATCTTTTGCTGAGGTGTGCCAATAAAGAGTATTCTATCTATCTATCTCATTGGCCTTTGACATCAATTACTTATATGATGTATTAAGCAGCGTCCGTAAGATTGCGGCACTTATGCAAATGATTGGTAAGTCCGATGCGAGAGCGGCAGCCGCGGCCGCACAACTGGCAGGAGAATATCATGCCAGGTGACGAAGGTGGGAAATGAGCGCGTTGGTGTCTCAGTTCTCGCCTAGTGTGGAGAAGGTCTTCCTCCAGTGGTCGTGGTCTTCAGCCTTCTTTTCCCAAGCGTTGGGATCGATCCGGAATGATAGCATGTCTCGTTTTACACTATCCTAATTAAGATAAGATAAGATAAGATAAGATAATCATTTATTTGTTTGCTACAATACACACCAAAATTAAACAATTAAAACAAAAAATTAATTAGGTAGATAGTGCGATCGATCTATCTATCTATCTATTATTACACTATGATGTTGAGTTCTACAAATATCCACTGAACACGCCTACCATATATAACCGGTGGACACTCTATTTAATAATGCAAACATTGTAAAATATGAAAAAAAAGGGACGAGGGAAGGAAAGGGAGGGAGATTTGCCCCGCTATACCATACGTAGAATTTCACTCGACAGCGTCTTTAGATAACTCGAATTAGGTAAATTAAGGATGTTAACTTTGTAACTATTTTTGGTTGGTAGTACAAGGAGTTTTGCATGGGTAAGGATTCCTATTTTTGTTTTCAATATTTGAATAGGTAGTTATAATTTATACAGTACGTCCGTAATAAAATCCAATTATCCTATATTCAGTAAAATCACAATGCACGATTCTTCAATAACCTCACTCAAGAAATTAACCACTTTATGCACTAGTACAGGCAAAAAGCACCATCTGTCCTAAAATAATATTGTTTGCTGTCTCTGGTTCGGGCATTTACCAAAAATATTTTTAAGGTAGGTAAATTTTATGTTTTTCCTACTCAGAAACAAGAGATTCACGATCCCTTTCGATCTAGAACAAAAAGCAAGAGACAAAAAATGGTCCCAAAATTTTCTATTAATTTGCATACTTTCCACTTTGTAACCACAAGTGTTTGAGACATGGTAACTAAAAAAAAATGTGACGCTTTTATCCGCCTAGTAGGATGAAAAGGGCTCGTAATTCGGAATAGGAAAAACATTAAATTTACCTACTTTAGAAAAAACAGTTTTTGAATCTTTTTTCGCGAAAATGCCCGTTCACTATCATAGTCTGTAGACCTGTGTAACTTTAGTATAACAATATGTGCACCTACAAGTCGCCGAGTCTCTTGTGATATTCAACATTTGTTTTATCGGAGAGCTATATCTCGTGGTAGAGCGCCTGGCCAAAGGCCGTTAGGGTCAGTTGAGGTCAAAATAGTGGGACAGTAGTCATAAAGTGCAATATTTGAAATAGTAACATTCACATAATATATTATATTTTTAGCAGGTTGTTTGTATACACCGTGTTTTTTTTTTGTTTTCCGTTAAATTCGACACGCAGTTGGGTTCATTATCAGGAACCACCCTGTATATAGCTTTTTGTTAAATTCGACAAAAAAAATTTTTTTTTTCGTTTCCATACATAATAAATGGATTAATTAGTGTGAGAGGACCTTAATCATAATATTAAAGTCATTGTCAAATGTTTGACGGCACATGTCAAAACAAATAACATTAGGAAGTGGTAAGGAATGTCACACACGTGTTCAGTAATTAAATTAATTTTCTTAATAATTCGATAACCGTAAGAGTTAAGAGGCTAGTTTCTTAGAGAAATTGATTGTATTTGAACTAAAGAATCTTCCCTTAATGTTAACGGAATTCAATAAAAACAGGGTGTATAAATAACGTATTCCAGCATATATTACTTTACCCACTTAGTATGTTGTAAAATAAATAATATCTAAAATTGGATACCTATCTGTTTTTTTAAGTGGCTTTAAAAAATAACATGGTGTCAAATAATATTTAAACCACACTTACAATTTGCAGCCTTCAAAAAAATTAACCTGATTCTTTTAAATTCTGAAAATTAATAATAAACTGTAAACTGTATCTAAATAAACTACACTTCTTCTAAAAGAACCCTTACACTTCCACACAAAGACCATTGCCACTAACTAGATATTAAAACATTCCTCTGAATGGCGGCCGCGTTCTTGCTTAAATAAATGATTCATTTGCGCCCTCTAAATTTTCCGCCTTCTTACTGACACTGGAAGCCCAGACACTCAGTTTGTGTGAAAGTCGACGCCGAATGGCATCTTGGGCACTTCAGGAGACGAAGTTATTGTCGTTGCCACATTGCGCACATACTAAAGTTTGACGTCATAATAAAAATACGTCGAAGAAGAAAATAAGTACGCTGTATGTTTCAAACCGTTTTTATAGTCTAAGTTATCTATAACTTATGTGCATAATCATAAATACATATGTAACATTGATTTTTTGCACACTGTTAAATTAAAAAATGCTGACACTATGAAAGTAAGTCTCATCTGCAGAATGCCAAGTGACGGCAAAATCGTAGCAGTCTTGCCTATAGCTCCTGAGATCTCGTAATGAGCATATTATAAAGGAATACAGGATGTAAGAGAGCTAAACAGTGTGGAACTGTTTAGAGGCGATTTCGGGGCGCAAAAAAAAATTTCGAATATGGTTAACCGGGCCATTTTTTTCAAAGTTGTCCACCCCACTTTTTTGTAACATGGCTATTTTTTAGGTGATTACTACTTACTCAGAATCGCGAGGTCTTTCGAAAAAAATGCCCCAAGATCTCCATACATTTTTCAAACTTTCAACAAAAAAAAAATGGTAACGGAATGGGAAAAAACCTTGGGACACTTTTTTTCTCCTATTAGGATTGAAAAATGAGGCGATTCTGAATGGAAACCACATAAAAAGTTCCAAATCCAAAAAAGTGGACAACTTTGAAAAAAAATGGCGCAACCGTCCATGGTCGGCAAAGTACGGCCCTTTGGCCTACTCCAGCCGGCGAAAGGACTTGATCCGGCGCGCCATCGGTCGTTTAAAATAGTGCGTGATATGGCAAGCACTGTAGTAAAAACCCATTTTTGGTGTAAATCTGGCCCGCTTCTAAATTCCTTAAAATGGCCCGCAAATGAGAAAAGTTTGCCTATCACTGGTACAACAATTTCTCTACTCATTTTTAGGGTTCCGTACCAAAAAGGTACAACATGAACCCTTATGGTGCGACTCTGTCCGTCTGTCACATTCCTAAATATCTCGAGAATTACTAGTGCTATCAACTTGAAATTTGGAATAGTTGTGAACATTGTGAACCTCTACAAATAGAAGGTAATTTTTTTTTAATTTATTAATTTTAATTGTAGAAAATGGCCAAAATGAAAGGGGGGCAAACTGTAAATTTCAAGTTACTAGGTCAAGTGGGGTATCGTTAGAAAGAGCTCAAATTGAACGTAAATAAACTATTTTTTATAATTTTTTTGTTGTGGAAAAAAAAAGAATTTTGAAGGAAAATGTAAAAAAAAAAATACCGCCCCCCCCTTATCTTCGAAGTTTACCACAGAAAAATTATGAAAATTTTAGGAAACATTGGTTTTATGCTAAATATTACAAGAAAAATATAATCGTGTTTGTATCTTGAAAAATTTTTTTTTATTCACAAAAAACTTTTTAGATTTTTACTTTTAATTTACCCACCTTTGCGGATGTATATAGTACTTCAAATTAATACGAGATGTTACGTAAATCATCTTCTTTCCAATAAAGTAAAAATTGTTTAAATCGGTTAACATTATAAAGAATAATCCCTGAAAAACCAACATACTATGGTCGCGCAAATTAGTTAGCGAATTCACCGAGAGATGGCGCTATACACAATAATACTCATTAGTACCTATACTTTTGTCTTCTAGTCAAGTTGTTAGAGTTATGTGAAAACATGAGATTATTTTATCTGGAGAGTTTGAAAGTTTGTACGGAACCCTCGGTGGGCAAGTCCGACTCGCACTTGACCGGTTTTTTCTTTAAGAAAATCCCTACACTAAAGAAAACTGGTTCACCTTTAGAAATTCACTAGCTAGCAACGAGAATAAGAGCCCAGTAATGACGTTTACGGCTACAATGACGCCGTAAACGAAGCCAAGTCTGTAATGGCTTTAAAGGCCGCTTCACACTCACCTGCGCTAGCTACGGCTACGGTATTGATAGGTAATCGATTTTGTATTATCGGAGCTACTTTAATGGCTAAAATAGCGTGAACAATGTAGCTGCGTTGGCTCTGCAGACCTTGCATTTTTGCCGTCTCCAAAATGTATTTTATGCCGTCCAGAATTACCTACAAGAGGGAAATAAAAGTTGTTAACAAAATAATTGTGACCTCTAGAGGATCAGAAACAAAGATCTTTGGTAACGATTGCTCATTGGTCCAAACCGGCAGATCGTGGAACGTGAAAATTATTGTATCGTTCCCTAATTCGATGCATGAGGATCCTATTCTCAGTTTGTTATTTAATCACTTTTAAATTTCACTTTCAAGTTATTTAATTGAAAATTAAAAACATAGTTACCGTACTCAAATAATGTTTTTAAAGTCACATACGGGTCGAACGCGATCAATTAACATTATTTTACCTTTTTCCCAACGTTTCGGCCAGGTTGCACTGGCCATGGTCGCGGAAGACTGACGTCCCAGCAAAGTGTCACCGCAGATGTAAACACCACAAAACTACCCGATATTAATTTAAGTATATAAATGTTCGGGGTAGACAAGTAAATATAATCTACCCGCTTTTAGTTAATGTTTACCTCGCCGAATCATTGGGGAAAAAGATAAAATAATGTTAATTAATCGCGTTCGACCTTTATGTGACTTTAAATAATGTGGATGATGTTCTCTTTTGCTCATCGAGAAATTAAAAATAATATTAAAATAAAATTAGATGGTAGGGGACCGGCTTAATATCGCAAATAAGGCCCTTAATTATGGACCTGCATATTAAAAATTCAGACTCTGGATAATAACATAAAGTCAGGAGGATAAAGAAGTGTAATGAATGAATAAGCAGTTACTTTTTTATGCGAATGGCCGATGAAAAGAAGTCTTGTTCATTTGGGTTTACGTAAATTATTTTTGCGTTAGATGATACAATTTTACTTAAGATTTAGGTTTTTAGGAATGCGAAATTTGCAGTAGGGTGAATCAACTTTTTCTTTTCTGTTATTGCCATGGTTACGGTCCCCTGAGTCACGCTGGTTTTATACAAAATTCATCATCATCATTGGTCACAGCATCTTTCCAAATGATAGTTGCAGCACTTGCAGCGACTAAGTAAGAGTTAGGTATTCAGAGTAGGCAGTCTACAGCCTACATCGGTTATGATGGCTGTACAAGCCAATGGCGGATCGGCATTTTCTGCCGCATCGATCACAAATGTACAAAGTTATGCTACTGAAATTATGCAAGCATGCATGGTAGAACATGTTTGTAGGTGGCAAATTAAGGAAAGGACTTGTTAAAACCAGAAAAATGCATGTTTGCATAGTTTAAGTTTAAGTAAGCATATATTTGCATAAAACCAACGTGACTCAGGAGACCGTAACGATAGCAATAACAGGCAAGAAAAAGTTGATCCACCCATTAGGATCATTTTGAAGACAGGTTAACTAGGAAAACTGCTTGATTACTTATAAAAAATAAAGTTTCAGTAAATGAATTGCGGCAATTTTCGCGCTCCGTAGCGCATCGTAGTAAAGATGTATTCCGCTCTAATTGGGGTTTTTTCTGATCAAATATAACTCTACTTGTGACAGACTATACTTGTGACAGAACGCAACATGTGAAGCTATCGTCACACCTCGGACAATGGCGACAAATATATAAAAGAGGCGTGTTCCTACGCACACAGTCTAAGATCGTATAGGTGAACGCGTACCATGCTTGTATGAGTGAGATATGACAGGTCGACTGGTCGCGTTGTTGACAGACGTTAACTGTGAGGTAACCGAGAGCGGGTGGACCGTCGGCGGCACTTTCAGCGGGGAGCGGGAGTGGCCATACTGTACGATAGTACTCTTTAATATACTGTGCTATCGTAGAATGTCTCAAACATTTCAACAAGAGTTAAACACAAGTAATCGTAGTAAAAACTTTCAAAGCGTACATATGTTTCACAGTATACCGTGTTGCTTCAATATTGGTGTAGCTGATCAACAGTGTCAGCTGCAGCGCCGAAGTTTAATAAGGATACGAACTTATCAATTGGGGAACAAGTGGCTGCATGCGGTGTGGGAAGTTATCTAGAGGATATATGTATGGTGCAAAATAGGATTATTGATTATTATCATTTATTTTAACGATGATGACGGATGACACCCATACATTGTCAATCCTACATAATTATTATTAACTTGCGGGGCAAGCACGTAGATTTGGAAACTCCAAAGTGGCGGGTGTGCATCAAATGGACCATACAGAATAAAAATGCAAACGCGATTTTTCCATATAGAAGAAATTCTACTGAGAAAGGACACATTGGTACAGTTTCCTCTCAGTATTCCATAGGGTTTGATGACTCGGTCGAGTCTTAAGGGGTTGAAACCCCTGACCATAGCGTAGCATAGGTACTTATATTTTGATGAAGTTAATCTTAAGAGATAGTCAAATGACTAGTGTAATGTCACGCTATTATGCTATATACATTGGGTTGGCTCGCCAATACACACCGCACGTCCGTCCTCTATCTCGCTCGGACACCGACTGCCATATGTACTCGAGACACCTATACACTACATCCCTTTCTTGTTTTATTTTTTTTATTTATAAATATTTAAATAATAGGTCAATTTAGTTTTAATTCAACTACTTGCCATGCTGTGCCGTGTATCTTTTTTTTTTGTAATGTACTACGTTTATTCTAATTGTCTGCCCACTTTCGTCATTCCTAACTTGATAATCTCCGTCTTTACCACTTAGTACTGTATGTGAAGTAGTGTTATAATTAGGGATTAATTTTCTATCTTTAGTCATATGTTTAGGATATTCCGGTCTGAGGGTTGACTCAGAGCGGACGCTGCACCACCACCTGCAGTGTATCCTCAAACATACTTGTGTGTTTTATTAACTACAATTCCTAGATGTCAGTCTCATTCTTTCTTCTTTAAATCTGTTACCTTTTTCAATTCAGACTGTTTTGAAAACTAGATTAGTACTTTTTTTTTAATATTTATATACATATATGAGTGTTTTTTTTTCTTCAATAGCATACAATATAATTGTACAATGCAAGCATCGCTCATTTCTCGCGTCAGCATTAAAATTAATATAATTATGACTTGATTAGAATTGCTTTGCATTGCTTGATTGCATTTGCATGCATTTAGTTATGTTTTATTGCAAATAAATAATGATTGATTGATTGATTGATTGCTGTATTTGCGATTACGCTATACATCGATTTATGCATTAGTTTACGTTTATACGTGCTCCTAGCTAGTACTCAGTATACATTGGTTATCAACAAATTTATAAGTGTATCAAAAATCAGTGTTTCTATCAAGACTACAATCAACCATCAAGAATTATATCATCTAAGGTGTACGGCTCGTACAATAATATTTCACTAATTTCATACCTTTTCATGATTTACATTTTTTTAATAGGTCGCTTGTCAGGCGTCTAATGTATATTAGGTAATTATTGATGATAACTGATTGTATCGGCCCTATACTTCATTATATGCACCTATTACTGCTAGTAACTAGTAAATAGTACATATAAGTATTTCGTTATAGAACCTAATGTATCTGGAGCCTCGTCTGCCGACAAACCATACTCTGGTTTGGCAGAAGATAAATTTAGTTGTAAGTTTAGTTTTTGAATAAACATTTATTTCATTTTATTTCATTTTCATTTCATCTAATGCAATTCCTAATACTTACGGATATTATAATGTTTAGTTAGATCTACCTACTCATAAATTTAATTATAAATTGCAGTGCATAGTTATTAATCTTTTACTGTCTCCTGTTTTTTTTTCTGGATCGAAAGGGCTCGTGATTCATTGCATTGTAATACATAGAGATACTATATAGAATATGCATTAAAATCCGATTCAGGGTCACGTATCCACTTTATCGTTTTATTGATTTTGTTTCATCATGGTCAGCTTTCTTTCTCGTAGATACTTTGTACCACACAAAGTAATCAACGATTAATTTTCTAAAATAGATAGTTGTTCATATACTATTTAAGAAGTGCTTACCCAATTGACCCAATTATACTAACATCCGATTTATATCTACACAGTATGTATATATCTTAGATAACACTTTTCTTTTAAAGTATTTTATCAACATCTTTTTTTTATTATTATTATCTCTTTATCTATCTTAAGATCTTAACTCTTAGGCTAGGCTATTTTATAATATGATTATTAAAGAAATTACAAAACCACTTTTTTTTTTTTTGGCTGATTGGCGATTGACCTTAGTCACACCTGATGGAAGGTGAAGACATAGTCGAAGATGGAGCTCACCGACTCAGTAATATAGCATATTCACTTTTATCTTAAAGAGACCGACGTCGTATTTTTCTGGGAACATCTATGGTGGGAGTGCATTCCATTCCTTTGATAAAATATCATCTAAATTATTACCCAAATATTATCTCCTTGATTTACTTTATTTGCGCTGTTAACCGAACAAATCAGCATGCCCATTTACAAGGCATCAAGTCATACTGAAATTGACCGGAGTAACAGGAGTAACAGTATACTTATACAGCTCACCGAACTACGAGGTAGTTTAGTAGGTAAGCACAGTGTTTCTCCCAAGGTACCACGATTTGATTTTGTTTTTGCAGCTGTGTCTTTAAATTCCTGCAGGAGATGTTATATCTTGACAGACTCAGCGTTTATTTATGTGTCACACGGAGAGAAAAACAACTAGATTTCATGTTCTTTCAACATTTCAATTTTTTTTTTAAATTGCGCCTACGTGTTCTTTCATTCCAACTACAAGTTTGATGTTGTTAAGTGTAACTACCTTCTACAATTTTTTATTTTTTTTTATATACCACGTCGGTGGAAAACAGTTATAGGGCCTCCTAATTGAAAGCGGTCACCGTAACCTATGGACGCCTGCAACTCAAGGGGTGTCACATGCGCGTCGCCGACCCATTCGAAACTTGTATACTCCCTTTTTTTTTTAGAACCCCATACTGTAGTTCATCGGGAATACCTTGACATAGCTCATTCCACAGCCGGAGCGTTCGTGGGAGGAATTTTTATTGATTTTTTTTTTGAACCAATGTTTTATTTAAACCAACAAGTCGATTTTGTAAAAGCACATGTCACATATTGTTTTAAACATATGTTTAGCTGATTCAATAAAATATATTTTAACAAGTTTGACCTTGTTGTTTGGTTCGTACAAATTCGACTTGTATCATCAATATTGTGCTTTATTCCCTTTACTAAAATACTATTGTTTCAAACAAATAAACACGCAACAAGACGAGTTAGATTCACAAGGCAAATTTCTCTCAGTTGTACCCTTAACTTCACATCCGTCTATCAATCCATTTATATATAGACTCATGTTCCCTAACCTCTAAATAATGTGCATTGTAGGTAGTTAGGTACCTAGATAATTGACGTGAAGCATTGAAATCTGTGATTATTTAACATTTTACAATCACTACAGACAAAGCTGATTCAGCCGCTGATTGTTGTCCTTTTGTTCATTTTCTTGACCAGACGAAATAAGGTCACTAGTGAGATTTATTTTATAAATTTACAAACTTAGGTTACTAGTTCGCTTGGAAAATCTTTAATATGTATTCACGAAAGAGAGACCACATTTCAATATCCTCCCGTGAAATTACGCATACAAGTTCAGCATTTTTATTTCTTATTTTTTTTCTATATTAGTTCAATAGAGGCTCACAGATCCATTAGTTTATTTGTTTTAACTGGACACCTGACTTATATGAGATTCACCTACATGAATCTCTGCAGTATGTACCTATTACCCTAACTGATAACGAGTACCTTCAGTACCAATATATTTTTGTAATGATTTTCAACTGACGTAGATTGTCTTTGAAAATCTATCATAGATCAACTTAAATAGGCATGTCTTTCTCTTGAGGTCACCCATACCTGACAAAGCCTTGTTGACGATAAGCAGAGTTGGCAACTTGTTTTTTTTTTTTTTTCGCGTTGTTGAAATGTATCAAGCGTTCGCTTAATTTTATTAAATTCAGCTGCACCACTACGTGTTTTTTATATACAATGCAATGTCAAACCAATGCACTGTCTTTTTTTTTCACTCTTTTCACTCTGATTGACGTTAGCGGCATCTAGGTATATAAAGAGTGCTTTTTTCCAGCGCTCCCACCGAACTCCTACTGATGTAGGATCACCTTCGCTGTCAAATGCCTCCAACGACAATTAAGAAGCCATACTGGACTTTCTTGGGGCAACCTGTACCCAATCAATTTAATGATTCTAACTAACACAAGTCAAAAT
The DNA here is from genome assembly GCF_023078275.1 of Leguminivora glycinivorella. Classification (NCBI taxonomy): domain Eukaryota; kingdom Metazoa; phylum Arthropoda; class Insecta; order Lepidoptera; family Tortricidae; genus Leguminivora; species Leguminivora glycinivorella. The sequence continues at coordinate 10,071,561 of NC_062983.1, forward strand.
ATATTCTATTGAAAATATTTCAACTTATGCTATCTCAAAGTACTCAGTCATTGTACTTGAGTGTTTTACTGGGGTAGTTGTCTCAGACTCTCAGGCACTGGAGGCCTTGGTATTTTTTCTTTCAATTTAATGATATTTATTGACCGACGTCAATCTACTATTATGACAATTGAAGGCTCAGATAGTATTTATCATCTGATCTAAGCGTCATTTAAGCGCACGTTCAACCAGTATAACCGTAATTTACTTCGTGTTTAGGTTATTATCATTAAGCTGATATTTGCAACAATTCAATGTTCAGTTTTTTTTTCCTATTGCTATTTAACTACTGTTTATAACAATTTAATGATCAGTATTATCTGCTGTATCCAACTTCGCAATTTAATGTCTTATTTTCAGCCACAAATGGCATAAAATTTCTTAGTATTTAAGTGCCAATTAAATGGTCGAAACTAAACAATAGAATTGAATATACAGAGTGCACCTCCATGTGCTGTTTCCAAATTCGCAATTTAATGCCTTATTTTCAGCCACAAATGGTATAAAATTTCATAGTATTTAGATGCCAATTAAATGGTCGATACTAAACAATACAATTGAATGTACAGAGTGCACCTCCATGTGCTGTTTCTAAATTCGCAATTTAATGCCTTATTTTCAGCCACAAATGGCATAAAATTTCATAGTACTTAGGTGCCAATTAAATGGTCGATACAATTGAATGTACAGAGTTGCACCTCCGTTTAATGTCTCTTTTTTTTTCTTCTGCCGACTTTACTGACAAAGTAATTTAATACTCAGATGGAAACTGCTTATCATAAGTGCTTCAAAAATGTGTTTTTCTTTTTTTTTTATTCTATACCGTGTTTTTTTTCCGTTAAATTTGACACGTCGTTAGGTTCATTATCAAGAACCATCCTGTATATCACTTTTAGGTAAATATGCAATAAAAAATGTTCATCCTTTTCATACATAATAAATTAATTTATTATTGTGAGAGACTAGAGAATAACATTCAAGTTAGAGTCAAGTGATTGACGGCATATGTCAAAACAAATAACATTAGGAATTGTTGTGTTCAACACTTTTTTTTTTTTTTTAAGTTAACGTAATCCAATAACAACAGGGTGTATATTTCTTTATTTATTATAAGTAGGTATATTTAGCACTTAAAGTGAACCCATCTGGTTTTCTGGTTTTTAAGTAATTAAATACTCAGATAAAACTGCTCGAAATCGGCGTTAGGAATGTTTACGTAAGTCAATCCGCGACAAGAGTATTAGTCACGATTTTATGGCATGTTCAATCAATTCAAGATTCACGTTCAAGTGATAATCTATCTCTATATAAGTGTTACTTTCCCGACATATGCATAGATCCTTTCATTTGCAGCTGTAGTTCAAATAACCACTTAATGAAGTCGTGACTTACGTTACTTTTACGTAAATTCACCCATGTAAGTAAGTATACTTAATTACTTAGGTAAGTATTTATCTAGTTTGTTTTGGTTTTCACCTTACTCTCAAACATAGACTAATGCTACCATAGGACATTTAAGTGTGATGGTTGTACAACATTTTATCATTCAAGTAAATGCCTTATTTAGGTAAATAGCTTAACCATTCATAAATTTAGCAACATCACATAATTTTGTGTATTAAACCAACCAACAGGTAGATGGTAACTTCACTAATTAAAAATAAATATCATTTCTTTTGGTTGGACGGAAATTATTGTAATGATTCCGGGCTGTGATTTATGTAATAAATCAATTTTATAAACCCACTACACATAAACTCAAATAACATTTTGGTACCTAAAAACATTTTGCAATCTAGGTAGGTAACCAAACCGTTTACTAGGTAGGTAGGAGCCACACACCAACACCTGTATAGGTATGTTGACAATTACCTCAAACGTTTTATTAATTGCATCGTTCGGTTACCTGCGGTTGCGGTTTATATTCGCGCGGTTGAAAGAAATAACATTTCATTTATTTTTATTTGGTTTTGACTTAATTCTTGAAAAACTGCCGTTATAATCATTTCGCTTTGTAGTATTTAATGAACACTTTCATTTAGCTTCATTACGTTCCGAAACTACTAAGAATGCCAGTAATTTAAAACGGCAGGTAACCAAACCTGTTTACAAAAAGATAACGGTGCATCATGGCGCATCGTTACTCGATTTTATAGGTTATGTTACTTATGTTTCTATCTCATCTTTTCCGAATACTAGATTCACGTGGTAAGTACTTGCTTTTATCCTCGTCGCCACTTGTAATGTCACGCTATTATGCTATATACATTGGGTTGGCTCGCCAATACACACCGCACGTCCGTCCTCTATCTCGCTCGGACACCGACTGCCATATGTACTCGAGACACCTATACACTACTTTCACAATCGACATTAAACCAAAGGAGAAACCAAGCTTCATACCAGGCTAAGCTGGCCTTGCAGGATTCATTATAACTCCATGGCGTTATCAGCAAGTTATCAATTGGGGAATACGAGCGGGTGTAGATGAGAGCCAAATGTTCTGTGTCAGCAGCCTGAGTAACTGTAAAATAGGTATATCTAAATGAAGTAAAGATACCTACTCTTAAGAAAATGGCTGGTACAAACGGCACTGCCTTCTAACATTAAAACCAGGGAGGGAAAGGCAGGCTAAGCAGGCATTGCAGGATTTATTATAAGTCCATGGCGTTATCAACAAGTTATCAATTGGGGAATACGAGCGGGTGTGGGGCCAGAGCGATGTCGGAGTTATCGCGATTGGAGGCTTGGCGCATTGTGGCACACATAATGCGCAAGGGCGTACTTTACTGGATACATGCAAGTTTAGAGCATTGCCGGTTTGAAGGATGATTAGGTAGAATAGGGAACTTGACTGTAGTTAAAATAAATTATTCTATACCATGCACGAAATAAAGCATTAGATAATTATAAGAAAAGCATGGACAGAAGTTATTTTTAAATCCAATTTCTAATTAATAAGTCAGCTAGAAATAAATAAAGTAACTGAGTTGACCGTGACGTCACTCAATTCGATTTCATATAAATTCCATATTAGCAAGTCGTTCAAATTCGTTTTCACAGTTCTTAAAAAGAAGCTGATTTAACTAGGACTAGGAGGCAAGTAGCCTATAGGTAGCCAAGCATCAAATATATCTTTCCGGCAAGCCGAAGATGTAGCGCATTTTCTTGCACCAAGGGTGCATTGCCATTCTCACGTTTGACTACGTAGCCTGAAATTAAAACCACGCAGTTTCCAAGTTCTAAGGTTGAGGGTCAAATTGTGTGATCTTTTATTTATAATGCATCAGCCAATTAAGGTTTTAATGATTCATGAAAAAAGGACATCAAGTTGTGCTAATGCTAATCCTGAAAATTTATCGAAGCAATGTTCATCAGACGGTCCATAAAGCAAGTTGTCAAAGGCACACACTGGCAAGGCATAATTGAGTATGCCTCCTCCTTGCCTCGCTCTCTTCAATGCTTAGGGTTGTGACTTACCTCCTACATGGATCTCATGATTCCAGATGATGGATTTCCAGGTCTTCCGATTGCAAGTTCCAATGCATCATAGACTTTGATGGAAGCTATTTGTATCCTAGTCTTCCCTACTGGGACTTCTCGATAAGTACCAAAAAAATCGCTACAGTTTTTAAATGAACTTAACGATCATCTTAATGAATGTTTTTTTTTACGTCTTTCGTTGCATCTTGTACCTTGCACCAAACATTTATCGCGATACTAAGAGACAATAGCGCCATTATCCGAGCTGCGCGGGTTAACAATGAGCCGAACGCTGATTAAGCGGTTCTCTACTGATCGTAAATTATTTTGTTCTACACACCGCCACAGAATGAGATCTGCTTTTGTAACGCACCCTGGTAATGAAGACGTTGAAGTGTTTTATTAAAATTGAGATTATCTTCTGCAAAGTTTAATGCTGGTCTTAAGCTTTCCTTACTGACGGACGGGCAACAAAGTGATCTTATACGGGTTCAGATTTTATATTTTTAACCCCCGACGTAAAAACGACGGGGTGTTATAAGTTTGACGAGTCTGTCTGTGTGTGTATCTGTCTGTGGCATCGTAGCTCCCGAACGGATGAACCGATTTAGATTGAGTATTTTTTGTCTAAAAGCTGAGTTAGTCGGGAATGTTCTTAGCCATGTTGCATGAAAATCGGTCTACTATGTCGCGGTCGGGGTTTTTTCAAAATTTTAATTTTGTGGTTAGGTAATTTAAGGATCGTTAATCTTTACGAATCCCTAATAAAACTACAATTTAAGCAGCACTATTTTTTATAATACAACAGTAGGTACACTCAAAATAGGCACACTATATTTTAGGAATCCGTACTTACTCGTATGAAAGAAAATAATCATATGATTCTCATCATTTTATAGTCCGTTTCTAATTAAGTAGTGTAAAAACTATTCTAACGTTATAAACTGAAATAGATACCATACACTAAAGAAAAAGCGATCAAGCCCACTGGTGGCGAAGCCCACTGGTGGTGGTTTTATTCTAACGTTGTTAGAAAGTCTCCCTAAAGCTTTGGTTTTCTGGGATAGCGGTGCCGTCCTACAACTGCCCGTCTCCATACTCCGCACTAATATTTTAGGAGATCCAAGCTTAAGGATCTTGCATGTGGGCTTTCAGTTATGAATTTTGAAGAACTAATTTAAACTGAGCCATTATCATCTTTCCTTGACCACAAGTAGTTTACCTAGCGCCAGTAAAGGTCTCCGATTCACCTTGGGAACAACTGGATATTGCACCTTGTTTGATGTTCCTATTTACTACCTCATCATCCTCCTTGCGTTATCCCGGTTTTTGCCCCGGCTCATAAGAGCCTGGGGTCCGCTTTGACAACTAATTTTTTTTTAAGTTTTTAAAAACTTAATTTTGACAATTAAGGTTTTACGAAAGCGACTGTCATATGACCTTCAAACCCGAAGGGTAATTAGGCCTTATTGGAATTAGTCCGGTTTCCTCACGATGTTTTCCTTCACCGAAAACATTTCGCACATAAGTTCCGAAAATCTCATTGGTACGAGCCGGGGTTCGAACCCGCGACCTCCGGATTGAAAATCGCACGCTCTTACCGCTACGCCACCAGCTGTTTTTTACCTACTTGCCGAGATTATTAGCAAAACCTTGGTTTTCATATATCGATAGGTTTCTCAAGCGGCTCCACGTGCCTGTCGGTCCGACGTATCGGCTGATTCATGCCCGCGACGCCGGTACCGGTGATAAATATAATTGTGCTCTGACCCACCCAGGCGGCCGACAAGTGTGTAAGGGCTCTTACACAGTATTATAATAAAGTCGGACCATGCACCATGTTAAGTTTTCACGGCAAGTGCTAAGGCAAGCTTTTTTTATTTTTACGATATATTTAGGCAGCAAACGAGCAGACGAGCCGCCTCATGGGATGCAGTCATCGCCGCCCGTGGACATAAGCGTCATCAGAGAAGCCACCTTATGCGTTGCCGATCTTTGAGAATCCATCTTGAAGAGCCCCTTGTCATAGCGCAAGGGAAACACCTCAGAAGGTATCTCATTCCACAACTTGCACTTTTTGGGCAAAAACAAGCGAGAAGCCCCTTTGTTCTTGGTCTGCCACGTGTATGTATGTAAGTATGGAGATTCTAGAGATTATGTAATAACATTTAATGCAAATGCATTGATAATGTAATATGATATTTCCCAGTCGCTTGTCGGTGAAGGAAAACATCGTGAGGAAACCGGACTAATTCCAATAATGCCTAATAGTTACCCTTCGGGTTGGAAGGTCAGATGGCAGTCGCTTTCGTAAAACTAGTGCCTACGCCAAATCATGGGATTAGTTATCAAAGCGGACCCCAGGCTCCTATGAGCCGTCATGCCGGGATAACCTACGCCAAATCATGGGATTAGTTATCAAAGCGGACCCCAGGCTCCTATGAGCCGTCATGCCGGGATAACGCAAGGAAGACGATGATGATGTATGCATTGCATTCGGACAGTTAAGTATTTGTGCAAAGTTGGCTTGTTCTACGGCTTTGTATTGTTTCTTGGATCAATATTTTGATCAGAATTGTATACTAATGTTCAAAATATAATCTGTTACATAGTTTGCACACGCGGCAAACAAAACAGGTAACACGTATTTTTTTCAGGTAATTCGTACGATACGCAACTATGTATTATTGTGTGAATTTTGTAAATTAAAATTTATTTGTTAGAGAGACAAAGAGACATTATTTAAAAGAATATTGTCATACAATAGGAATAAGAGACTTCATTCTCTGAATTTATAGCTTATAACTATTAAGTATATTGTGCATATAAACCTTAAATTTTATATTATAACTACTGAAAACAAAACTAATTGATTCAATATAAACAGTGCCTTACAAGAACACAGTTGTACGAAGAACAGTCCAGGAAGAAGGCTACATCAACCGTACGCGTCCTCGGCTATCGCAACATTATGCACAAACCTTTACTAAGCTAATACATTTCTTAATTCAATGGAACAAGGCCCTCCATACATGAACCGATAACGCTGCATCGCTTGGGCCTTGTTCGACAGCGTGTACATATTCCGCGTCCATGTAATAGTTTCTTTTGAATTATTACCGCTGTGACAAACGTTTGAGTTATCGGATGTACTTGGTATGTATTTCTATTTTTATAATTAAAGATACTGATAATTCAAGCGATATATGACCGCTATGTACCATAAAGCTGTCCTTGAGATAGTTAGGCGTAGTTTTATGGCGAAGTGAATAAGGCTATCACACGAAAGTTGGCCAGGCTACAATGTGCCTATATATCAGAGCCTGACTGCCTTCGGGGCCGTTTTTGGTATGTGTGTCAGATGGTTCTTACAGTTAGTGGCTGAGTTATATAACTCCCTATGAACATGAGCAAAATATAAGTTTAAGGTAGGTATGTTATGTAATGAATTAAAAAAAAACACGTCTTTTTTAGTGAGTTTACACGTTGCATTGCAGGCATCGTATTTAGTTTCATGACCTTAAAAAAGTCACAATAAAAAAAATATTTTGTTGATTCAGTGCAATATGCTATTAGAAAACTATTATGTATGTTGGAAAGAAACATCTACCTACTAAAACTTCAAATAAGATTGCTAAGGAATCGGTTGAGAAAGTGGGGGAATATTATGTGCCTTAGGCGTTAAACAAATTTGCCGTATCATCTGGATCAAACATAAAAAAAATACCCGGTAGTCGAGTCGGCCTCCCCTATTTTTCGCTACTCGTCATAGATTTTCATTAAAAAAGGTATAGAGCTATGCATTTACGAATTTAATTACTAGCATCGAAAAACATTCAAAAATGTCCAATTAGTTTAAACTTATCAAAAAATGCGGATACAACCAAAAATGTATCAAATCTGATGATTAAATAGATATGATTACCTATCTTGCATTTGATAAAATAAAATAATTCCCAGACGCTGATAGCCCGATATGCCCAAACATGTCGCAATGCCGCTCACTCTCCATTACAAACATGGAGTTTAAAGTACTGTTCTTTGTTTTATTATTTGTTGCAACATCATATGCTGAGCCTAAAAGCTATGAAGGTTACAAAGTTTATAAAGCAGTTCCTAAAACAGCTGATGAAGTGGAAGGTCTGATCAAATTGAAAATAAGTGGTGTAACCGAGTTTTGGGATGATAACATTGATGTTAATCAAAATGTGAAGATTATGGTTTCGCCAGCTCATGAAGCGGAGTTCATTGAAATTATAGAAAGAGATAATATTGAAGCGACGCTAGTGATTGATGATGTGCAAAGGTATGTATGTTTGTGTTTTCATTAAATACAAGTAGCTATATTTTGCCCATTCTTTTATCGCAATGTATCACAGTGGTCTATGGTGCTTGTAATAAACGAACGGTTAGGTATAGGTAATAAACAATCTAAAAAACATAATTGAGATATACAGATGACAGAGACAAAGACAGAAAACGAACATATGTGTCGAGTATTCAGAAAACTAATTTAAACTATCAGAGGCGATGTAAACTGCTGTTTGCTGTTAAACTAACTTGAGACCATATTGACTAATATGAGCTGAAAGACACTAGGTGGGTATTTATAAATAATACAAATATGGTTTATTGACAATTACAGAGCCATCGACGACCAGATAATTCCTGTCTCCAGACGTAAAGGAAGTGGTGGTGGTAGACCCGGCGGTGGCAGACCCAGCGGTGGCAGTGGTGGTAGACCCAGTACCAGTACAGGATCAAGAGGCAGCAATGGCCTTCTAACCTATTACGCCTACACATCTGCAAGTCGTCGAACCAGAAAACGGTACCAACGAAACGCCGACACATTGTTCTCATTCACATGGGAAAGATATCACACATTGGACACAATCTATTCCTGGCTAGACGAATTAGCAGAAGCTTTCCCGGATGTAGTAAGAACAGTAGTCATGCCAGGTCAAAGCGTAGAAGGCAGACAGATAAAAGGAGTCATCATTGATTACCACCCAGAGAGAACAGATAAGAAAATTGGTATGTTCGAGGGTGGGATTCACGCTAGAGAGTGGATTTCACCAGCAACTGTTACTTGGATAATCAAAGAGTTTTTGGCGAGCGACGATCCAGAAGTTGTAGCGATGGCTAATGAATTTGAATGGCATATCTTCCCTGTTGTGAATCCTGATGGATACTCTTATACCTTTACAGATGTAAGTAGCTTTGATTCATTGTTTTTTTCCAAAACTTAAGTTTATATGTATTGTTTTTGTATTATCTATTACCGTTTGTTACATTTTTAGAGAAGAATGTGGAGAAAGAATCGTAGCAAGGTTAATTCCACTTCCTGTGCGGCTATCGATTTTGAAGATGACATAAGCAACGGCGTAGATCTTAACAGGAACTTTGATTTTGAATGGAACAGTAAGTTTATCTAAGTTTATACTATCAAAGGTATCTTGTAAAAACGCACACTGCTATCATTAGTATTTGACTGACTCAAGTTGTTAATGAAAAAATAACTTTTGTTTTGCTATTTTGTGTATATAATTTAGACTGTAATTTACTATGGAGTATGTGGATTATTTCATTTCTACGCTACTTTCTTTAAAATCCTAGCTATTTGAATTATAAACCAACTAGCTTTTGCCCGCGGCTTCGCTCGCGTTAGAAAGAGACAAAAATTAGCCTATGTCACTCTCCATCCCTTCAACTATCTCCACTTTAAAAAATCACGTCATTTCGTCGCTCCGTTTCGCCGTGAAAGACAGACAAACAGACACACACACTTTCTCATTTATCCATATAAAATCAAAATCCATATAAGATGGTGGGTTAACCCACCATTTTTGGTGGTGGAAATGACCCTAAGAAATTATTTCTATTTTGTTACTACACTTTATGGGAACTTATTTACACTCCGGCAAGAATTAAGAATTTAAAAGTAGCAAAATTTGTGTGTCGTGCCGATGACTACGGTATTACCATATCTCGATCGGACTGTAAGTATCTAAAACTTTAATATAGGCTACTTGACCCTTTTTTAAAGTCTATTTTATTATCTATCTAACTAACTATTTTATCCAATTAACCGAAAGAAATACTACCATATTTTATTACGACTTAAAAACCACAAAAAAAATCATTTATAAAGTTTACTTTAACTTAATTAGGCAAAAACATCATTAGCCACGTTAATCTATAGATTGTCTGCGCATGACGTAAATCGAATTGAGCACAAAATTTTCTGACATTTAAGTTATGACGCATAAAGTTCATAATGTCAGTGATTGATTCGACATAACGTTAAGTTACGTTCTATGACGTCACTACACGCCTGACAGCGTTTTCAGTGGCCAAAGTTAAAATAAATATTACACACATTTTTAATCGAAAATACGTAGCCACCATACACTTTTAATACCCAAAATCTATAAAAATTGGTTTCTTATGTCAAATATTACAGGAAACAATCATTTCTTGTGCCAAATTCGATAAGAGTCTAGTAGCCTATTGAAGGGACATTTAAAATTTTCTCTAACATATTTCAGCGGCGGGAACATCGGACAACCCTTGTTCGAACGTTTTCCCTGGTCCATCACCAGCTTCAGAGCCCGAGACTCGAGCCATACAGCAATACGTCACAAATCTAAGGCAACAAGGAGAGATCATTTACTACGTCGCATTCCACTCTTACAGTCAGTTGATCGTCGTGCCGTACAGTCATCTGAGTTCATTTTGGGTGTTGTCGATTCCTGGCTTTGCGA